>NC_141994.1:13572235-14274735 GCF_049901715.1 Pseudonaja textilis | reverse complement strand
ATTCCATTGGTTCATCTGTATGTTACAGCTAAAATTTTTAGTCCATTTTATCCTACATTTTTTGAATTGTTCTTCTGGTTTGTATCTCGGCCAAAGTTTATATATTTCAGTAATAACATGTTCATCATTAGTACATACTTCATCTTCAAACTTGATATTATTTTGTTCGAAACCATTAAATCTTTTATCCACTTCAAACCTTTCTCTTAATGGCACATCAGAAAACCATTGCCCAAAGTATCTTTCTGTTGTTAAGTATTTTTCTAAATTTCATTTTCAAGTATTCTTGAGGAAATTCTAATACATTATAATGTTAACCATTTATAATTTCTCATCTAAGAAATGCTTCTTTGGCTGAAGGCTACAAAGGATGTTTTTAGAAAGAATCTAAATTTATATTTATTCTAAAAAGTAAGAATACCCCCCCGACATTATGATTTTTAAAATCTGCTTTTACTTTAATGTTATCATACTGCCCAACGCTCATGTTGAAAACTCCTAAATCTACTAATCTTCTATTTCTTAACAATACCCTCTCATTCATCCAAACAAACAACAGACAGCAAAATAATTTCAAATAGAATAGACTTTTATTTTAACTCATGGCATTTTCTCTTGCCGTACAAATTTGAATATATTCTTCTGTCACTGTTTAAATCGTACATCTGCTGTCAAAATAGGTATTGTCTGAAACAAAAATAACATTCCAGGTACAACATTCATCTTAATCACAGAAATTCTACCTAATGGCAACAATTGTAATTCATCCCATTTTAACATAACTTTTAAAAATTGAATTCCACATCTTACACAGTGTTTTAAAATAATATTTACAATTCATTTTACCCTCTTCTCAAAGCCTGCTTCATTCATCAAGAAGCCATGATGGGCCAGAATGCAGTATTAGAATGCAGTATTTCAGGCTATCTCTGCCCACAGCCTGGAGTGCAATTCTGATGGGACTCAAGATTGATTCAGCCTTCCAGTCTTCCAAGGACAGTAAAATGAGGACTGAATTGTTTTTTTTTCTTTCTTTCTTTTAATTAACAGGACTACTAGGTTTTGACTGGAACAATCTGGGAAGTGGACATTAGGTATCAAAAAGTAATACAGAAACTTGTATCTCACTTTTCTTTATCTCGATATTTGCAGCACAGATATAGATACAAAGGAGATGATGAAGAATAGTTTAAAAAAACAGATTAGCATTATGCTAGGTCAACTAGTTTCAACTCCAAAAATTGTCACTGAAATTCATTATTTTCCTCTCCATCCTCCTCTTTACTAGTGTTTTTACATTTCCAAATTTTTAAAAAATTCAATTCTTCCTTGTTCTCACCCTTACTTATTCACTCCCTGTTGTGATTACTAGAATCTCAGAGAAATAGATATGATCCTGGATACAAATCCATTCCCATTCAGAATAGAAGAGGCTTGGAGTTGTTTGATGTAGTAATTATATTTAAAAAAAGGGGGGGAGTCAACATCTGCTGGGAACAATTCAGATATGTTGCTCCCTGTGGAAGCATGGTGGGATAAATGCTAGCTGTTACACTATCATTAATCTATCCCCGTTAGCATCTTTGGCAGATGTCTAAAACTGAATGTGATTCTTTTCCAAGCAAGAGTTTTTGCAGAATATTCTTTTGCAAGACTTATCCAAATGAACAGAGTAGAGCTATAAACATTGCAGTACCTACACTGTTTAGGGTCTGTAGAGATTCTCAGTCACCAAGGTCATGTTGTCTCAAGTATGCTTTTTCAGGATGCAACTGGACTTTCTTGTTTCAAAGATGTTCCATTTCTCATCCAAGAAGCTTCTTTGCCTCTGACAGGATAGTGGGGAATGGAAGGATTTACCTCGAAGTGCTTCCATGACCCTCTAAAAGGATGCAAATGACCAGCTGTCTGCAAGGAATATAAATCCTTCCATTTCTCACTATCCTGTTAGAGCTGATTAGGGGACTGGAGGCTAAAATATACAACGAATGGTTACAGGAACCGGGCATGGCTAGTCTAGTAAAGAGAAGGACCAGGGGAGACATGATAGTGGTCTTCCAATATTTGAGAGGCTGCCACAGGGAAGATAGGGTCAAGCTATTTTCTAAAGCACCTGAAGGCCAGACAAGGAATAATGGATGGAAACTGAACGAGGAGAGACTTAACCTGGAAATAAGGATATACTTTCTGCCAATGAGAACAATCAACCAATGGAACAGCTTGCCCTTGGAAGTTGTGGGAACACCATCACTTGAGTCTATCAAGAAGAGAGTGGACTGCCATTTGTCAGAAATGGTGTACGGTCTCCCACTTGGGTGGGGGGTTGGACTAGATGACCTACAAGGTCCCTTCCAACTCTGATTATCTGTTATCTGAGAGTTGAAGAAGCTTCTTGGATGAGAAGTGAAATATCTTCAAAACAAGAAAGTCCAGCTGCCTCCTGAAAATCTTCTTTGGTACACTATTTAGAACACAGTTTAAAACCAATGTATTTTCATAGAGATTTTCTGATATTTTTTCTCATGATTTTTCTCTGAATCTTTTCACCTACAGTGGAGAAGCTTCAGTAGGTCTCCAGAGTTTTTATCTGTCTAGGAATGAATTCCAACATTCCAGGAGTGGGATTCATTTTTTTTTTACTACCGGTTCTGTGGGCATGGCTCCGTGGGCATGGCAGCGGAAGGATACTGTAAAATCTCCAGTCAGAGGTGGTATTTGCTGGTTCTCCTAACTACTCAAAATTTCTACTACCAGTTCTCCAGAACTGGTCAGAACCTGTTGAATACCACCTCTGCAACATTCTCTTTGTGTTGTGGTTAGCTGGCAGCAATGAGGAGGAGATTCCCAAGGAGCCTGTGCTAAGTACGAGTGAGCGCAGGATGATGCATAGAAGAGCATTTTATTTTCTTTTTATTTCTCAACCACTGCTAATTCATGGCCCCTCCCTCCAGGGAATATAAGCCTGGTTTCAAACAATTTTTGCCTTTGCAAAAAGCAAAAACGTCCGAAGGACTCAGCTTTGTGATTAAAGACTCTGGTTTGTCTGAAGACTTCTGCCAAGGTTTTTTGAGTTGGACTAATTGGCTGCAAGCCGTCTGTTATCTACAGAGAGGTTTATTTGTAGATTAAAGTTTGAGTTACTGAGTTCATCTGTGTTTGCTCTTTGGGAACCCGCTGGGTCAGAACACTTTGCTTGCTTCAGTAGTCAACAGAGGATTCTCAAATAGCTGCCTATTGACCTTCATCACCAGATTCAACCATGTTTTTCTTTCACTGCCTCAATCACCATCCCTTTGGCCCCACTGTTCCTTCTCCCTATTCATTCAGCAAGACTTATGGATCCGCTATGTTGTTCTTTCACAAAGCGATCATCCTTCAGTAAAAGAAAAGAGATTATGTGGTAACCAATAAAATCATTAATATGCGGGAAATACTTTTCAACCCTTAAAGACAAAGGGTAAATTTAGACAAATCAGGAAAGTTGTAATAATAAGTGTTGTTATGACTTTGCAATTTCTAGTATTCACAACTAGAAGTCCTCCAAGGTTCCTTCCAATTCTGTTATTCTGTTAATTAATAGTGTGCCTTAATGGAATATCCAATCTCATTGGAGTCTCAACTTAAAGTCATCCTCTTTTAAGGACCCCATAATCTCTTGCAGGATGGAGTCTGGACAGTTTAAAATGCTGAATAAAATTTACACTGACATATACTAGCAACGCTGAAGGCTTTTCTTGTGTTCATTCATTCATTCAATTTCTATAGACACTCAACTCAACCAAGTGATTCTTGTGCCCTTTAATTGTGGAGGGAGGAATGCATTTCCAGGATCCATTAGGTAACCAATTTAATTGGGCAATGCAGGATCTTCCTGTAACAAGTTTGGAGAAATGTAAACTCCCCTTAAGGAAATGTATCATCTACATTAATAACAGACAGTAGTAATAATAAATAGGATGTGGGACTTCCAAGGAACTTTTTTTTCTTTTTAGATTTTTATCCCACGTTTTTTTCCTTATTTAACTCAGGGCGGCAAACACCAAATACTCCTTCTCCCATTTTCTCTAGAATAACAAGCTGTCATGCCCCTGTCGGAGTCTGAATCCGAGGAGGAAGACAAACAGCTGACAGGGAGTGGGAGTGTGGCTCCGTTGGCTGTGGAGGAAACTGGGGAAGGGCAAAGTCTGGCTGGGCAGAGCAGGAAAGAGGTAGAACAAGGGAAAGGGAGTTCAGAGGAAGACCTAGGCCCACCCCATCTTCATCCTAGGGCACGCAGGGAGGAATGGAGAAGAGAGCAACCTGAGTTGTTTGGCTTATGGGGGGAGGAAAGGGCCCTGATTCCCTTTATTAACCACAATTGGGAAGAGAGTTTAAAAGAAATGCATGCTCAGTGCGGCAGCAGCAGTAAACAAACATGAGTTTATATTGTATGGACTTTGCTTATCTGTGTTCCTGGCGTCTTCCCAACCATGTTGAGTTATTGCTGTGCCTTCATGTCTGGAATTCTTGCTCCTGCCTTGTTGGACTAATTACCTCATCTTGCCTTGATTGGACTTATAGTTACAGTTTTTGTTGACCACGTTTTGGACTCGATTCTCTGCAGCCAAAGGCTGTTCCTGGGAGAGATTTTCTCCAACCAGAAGGTAACCAGGACATTGGGGGCAAAGTTGGAGCTAATAAAGGGTCTCCTTCTGATTATCTGACTGTATTGCCTTTTTGCCATGCCCTGGATCATCACACAAACCTTGAAGATGAGTTGGACTGAGAAAGAATGTCTGGCTCATTTATCCAGCCAGTTTTTCATGTCTAAGGGTGGAACTAGAACTCATAGTCACCTGGTTTCTAGGCCAACACCCTGACCAAAACCACAACTACAAACTGGCTCTGTTTCCAACATAAATGTATATAATTTATTTATATACATTTGTTTTTTTTAAATGTGCTGCATTGAGGCCAGTATTAAAGGATATTCATTTGGCTGAGAGTCTGTAAAGGAGAACAATAGAAACTGGGCTAATGATGTACAAGACATGTGCCATACATGTGATGATGTGCTTCCTTGCAAAATACCATTCATACCCCATAATTCAAATTCTAATACCGGTCATCAGATTTCTTCAGTCTGTATTTTTTACTTCTGTGTGAAATTTGATGTTATTCAAACCTGATGCACTCTTCGAATCTTCCAGAATAAACAGTGTATAAAAAGTGAAAGCCAGCTGTGACAAAATTAAACCCTCTAAATTTTAGGAAATTGACAAGAAAGAAATATCCAATTCCATATAGTATCTCTCTGACAATTGTCAAAAAAACCCTCAAATATAAAACTGGCGATTTTAAAAAAAATTTTAGAACCTCCAGAAAAGTATAGCCACTATTATAATAAAATTATAAATAAATAAAATTATCAAGGTTAAAAAAGAATGGAAAGGTAGATTACCACTAACTTTTACATATTTTTTGAGACTGTCAGCAAGCATGAGAAAAGAGATTAACTTTGTAAGAACTTGAATCAAAAGTGTATTTTCCCATTTTGTTCTAAATGATCTGCAGCTGGAGATGCCCCCAAAAAGTGGTGTCGTTTGCAGAACTCATATTTAAGTGAAATATTGTTTTAATGGAACAGCTGGGAGACAGGTGTCTGTTATTCCTTACTGTCATTAATTTGGAGCTTACATTACCCACGGCAAAGCCATTAGATAATTTATGTAAATTACATCATTTATACAAATTGAGGCAATTTTACGTCAGCTACACTGCAGCCTTCCGCTTTACTGGAGATAGTCAGGGTTGACTTGGAATATGAACCAGCCTTTGGCACTCACCACAAAGAGCACAACAGCCATAAGGGACACGTTTCACCCAGAGCTACACCAATGAGTGTTTCTCAGGGCTATGACTTTTACATGGATGAAACATCTCTTAAAATGTAAATCTGTTTGGTTGTGTTCTAAATGATAACCTAGTTTTGCTCAGATAATATTACAATAGGTCTTGATATTGTGTTTACCCTGTTCTTGTCTTACTCCAATTTTTAAAGAGGGATATGTTGATGTAGAAGAAGAGTTCCATTCTCATGTAATAAAGTTTTTGAATATTTATTTATTGTACATTTCAACATAGGCAACTCCATTCACTTAAACTGTCTACACGAGAAACCTCAAGCAGCCACACTTTGACAGGAACAGATTGTGACTCACACTGTTGTTGTAGCAGAAGTAGCCTCTGATACGGTTTGTTATGATCTGCTAGTTTGCTTGTACAATATATTCACTTGGAAAAATTCCCAATATGTCAACTATCTCAACACAAATCAGATATGTGATTGGTAAACATTTAGCAGACTGCTAAGTCTTGGCTACTTTTTCTGCCAGAAATGCCACTTTCAGCTGATGACTTAACAACTCTACATATAGAAGTTTGGAAACATTAGAAGATTGACTACAAATCATACATGGGGCAACTTTTATAGATGTGCCTTTTCGTGATTCTGAGTTTAAGGGCTTTTATTTCTGAGAAAGTATCAAGAATTGCTTTATTGGTTATGACTTTTTTTAACCACAAAAAATGTCCTGGACATGCCAGGTGTATGCATTTGGACTATCAGACAATGTTAGTCCTATCCTATCAAGGGAGGGCTTTGGTGGCTCATGTGGTAAGATGCTGGGCTTGCGCACTGCTGTGGTCAGCAGCTCGGAGATTCGATTCCTATGAGTGAATAAACTGTGCAGGGACAAGAAAGAAGCCTCCCCCGAATGCCTACCGGCATTCAGGCATCCCACTGGTAAAGATAATATTGCCAGGAAAAAAAACCATTCCTTTCACAGAGGCAGCCATCCACCTTGGTGATCCCTGGCTAACAAATGCGATATGCTAGATAGATAGATAGACAGATAGATAAGTCCTGTCCTGATATTTAACCACATTAACATGTATTGCTGTATTTTGCTTTAGTAAGTACAAAGTATTTTTGTTTGTTTGTTTTTGATTGATTAAAAATTGTATATGGTTGACCATCTCATTGTATAAGTCTGGGAAGTTTCCCAGAGTTTGAAACAATGATACCAACATACAAAATAACAACAACAGCTAATATACCATATTGTGCTTCAGTCTAATTCAACTTTTTTCCTTCCCACCGAACTTACAAATCAAGATCTCTGAACATCCTGGCCCAGAACTTGGGAGGACAGCTAGGTTTAAGGCTTTTGCAGAAGGCCAAAAGAGTTAGAGCCATGGAGTCTCAAGGAGACATTATTACAAATGATTAGTAATTTATTATATTTCTGATAACGCCATACCCTTTTCATTCTCATTCCTAAACCAACACAGCTAGGAAATCAAAATCCTATACATCTCGAGGAACAAGATTTAAAATACATACCTTTGCTGGATCATCCGTCATAATTACATTTGAATTTTGAATCATTTGTGTCTGCAATATTTTTCTTACAAATATATACAAGTTGATCAAGTCATGTAAGAATTTGGACTTTAAAAGACTCATGTCCCTCCCCCTCCCCAGTTATTCAAATGTTTTATACACTCTCCAGGTTGTTCAAAAGCCTCCATGCTACTATTAATAGTTGCTTATGAATCCATAGGAATCAAGGTAACTGGTAATTGTCCCATGGAATGAATGCTTAGATATCATATTTGCTTCCTACAGTAAGCCAAAAGTAAATAATGAAGGTATCACAAATGCCAGCATGCCTCATTATTTGAGCAATTTATTTTCTAGGATAGTTCTATAGAATTGAACATTTGATTACCTAGTGATTCCTTGTCCCCTTTTCTATAAACCCACATTCTTTTGTACAAATTAAAGAGTGCAATTGCTTTGGTTTTGTGCCAAACTCTCCCTTTGGAAGAACAATCTTCCAAAACGACACAAAGTGAAATGCCACTGTCAAAACTTTGGAAATTCTTGAATGATTGTTATTTGTCATACCCAGTCTCTCATGCTGCCAATCTGGCATTTTACAGAAGAACTTTATTCTCAAACTTGAACACAGTGTTATATCTTTAAACATGGTTTTTGAAGGCCTGGGCGATTTGACTATGTGGTGAAGGAAAATAGTAACATGCTGTGGACGTAGGCACAGAGATGTAAAACGTTTCAAAGGATGAAGCTTGGCACTTCACAGTTACTTTGAACTACAAAGTAAGGCAATGAAAAGCAATGCACCCTCTTCCTCCTCCTCCAATAAAAGCAGTGGAATTTGGCACAAAAGTTTCATGCTGGCATCGGCAGGATAGCTACATTTCACTGAGCTTAAAGATTTTTCATTTTGCACCAGAAATAAAGATCGCTTGGAGCTGAACATCATTCTTGGTAACTACATGAACACACTGGTATCATTTTCTTGTCCACAATACAGAAATTGGTTTGCCACTGTCTTCTTCTCAGAAAATTGTGGATAGCTACAGCTGGGGTAATTGCTTAATTGTCTCTCATCTGAGTACAGTATTAACAAGAGCTGACCCTGCTGGGCTTTTGTGGATCAGCCAAGGTCAGCTAAGAGTTTCCACCTGCTGTGATTCTTTCAGGAGGGCTTACATTAACAGCAGGTGCCCTTGACTGCCAACTAAACTCTTCAACAAGGGCTCACTTCTGCTTGGGTCCTTTCCTAAGATCTAAAAAATAGTGAGACCATCAGAACCATCTGTCACATTGTTTGCAAGGAACAAACCTGTTACTAGAGAGCCTCTTTCATATCAAAGACTATGCAGAAGAAAATAAATATTTAAATCAGATTGTGGTTGATTGCATGGAACCACCACCTTGGACATGAGACACTACTGGTACATTAACAGCATTCAAATTCATGATATTTAACTACAAACATCAGTACTCAAGTCTACTTAAGAGCCGTGGTGGTGCAGTGGTTAGAATGTAGTACTGTAGGCTACTTCTGCTGACTGGCGGCTGCCTGCAATTTGGCAATTCGAATCTCACCAGGCTCAAGGTTGCCTCAGCCTTCCATCCTTCTGAGCTCAGTAAAATGAGGACCCAGATTGTTGGGGGCAATATGCTGACTCTGTAAACCACTTAGAAGGGGCTGTAAAGCACTGTGAAGTGGTATATAAGTCTAAGTGCTATTGCTATTGCTACTTAATGGCACTTAATATGGCCTAATATTCTAAGTGCTGCAAATATTCCAAGATACTTTGTTACTTTCAAAATTTATTTTCATTTTATGGAAGTGTGCAGAATTTCATCTCACATTGTTGTCTGAAGCAAGTCAAAATCTGTTCTGTTTCCATGCATTTTATTCATAGCATTTATGCAAGGGAAGTTTGTCATCCTGGATCTTTTCGCATCTCATCGAACCACAAGGGTGAGGATATGACATTAAAGAAGGTTTTCACTAAGCCAGATGGCTTATTATATAAAACTGGAGACAGGAGAAAAATACATAAATAAGACCACCTAAGAATTTACATGAGTTTACTTTGATTTTGCAGCTATAGAGGATACTCCTATCAAAGAAGATTAGATTTCCCAAAGGGAAAAAGAAAGAAAAAAGAATATTACACAAGGATTATGCCTTTAAAAGGATAGAAGTTAAAGTCTTTTTATAATTACCTAAAAATATCAGTTTTATTGTTTCTTGGAATTTCTTTGTAACAGCTTGCTTACAGTTAACCTAGGTTAGAAAAAAAATTGATATTCACACCCAGTACAGCTCTAGGATTTTAGCTGACAAGAATATTAGTTCTTAAATCAGAGTTATCTTTTCTGATGATCAAAACAAAAAGCACAAAGAACAGTGTTCTATTTTCTAACTATGAATGTTACAAACCCTTTGTTGAAATGGGAACAGAATTGTTGTTCTAATTTTCTGAAAGTTTTCTTTCCATGCGAAAACGGTTTCCAAAGCCTTTTTTTTTCGCACAGCATGGTTGATAGTAATATTTTCTTCAAGGTACTTTTTAGCTTGCTTTTGTTGATGGCAGCTGAGAGTGTTAATATTGCTTTCTTTTCTTTCACTCTTCATGTTACCCACCTTGGCATCATTCTCCAGCCCTCCTAGCCACCCATTATTTCTAATTTTAAAAAGACTCCTGGGAGGAATTTTCCATGCAGGCATACCTTGAAATTTAATTGAAGAATAGGCTGCATGCAAGATATTAAACCTCCAGAGATTTGACTACAATGAAAAATAAGATGGTCATTGACATTTCTCAGCCACATTGTAATTAAGGTATGGACTAGTTCTGATTTATCCCTGAGAATTTTGTTATAATTTTTTGTTCAAAATTAAGCAAAGCCACAATAGCTTATTCAAGCACAAATTGAATAAGAATGATGAAAAATGCAAAAGAATCTTTGGCACAACATTGTTTGAACATTAAAGTGGATTGTAATGTCAAACACATACATATTGACATATTGATGTATTGGTGGCAGTTAAAAATTCTGAAATCTCTTGTCATTAATATCCCTAAGCTACAGTTTACATTTTTTCATTGTTATTTTTACTTGGATCATATTAGTACTTGTGAAAAATGAGATCATCTGATTGTGTTATAAAACATTTTTACTTCCACTAAAGTATGGTAGCACTTGAAGAGAGCTTTTATTTTGCCAGATGTGTTTAGTTTATTATGCAATATTTAACCATAAATGTATGCCTTGTTTTTCAAACATTTGTTTCATTTAATTGTACTGTTGCTAAAACCTGGAAGTACTATGATAGCTGCTAAATTATTATATGTAGAAAGTAATATTTTCAAAACATAATACACATGCATACAAGTATACAAATTGATATGTGACAAGCTGTCATTTGATTCCTTTCAAAGGTTAGCCCTTTGGGGTTGACCAGAAAACTGATTGCACAAGAAGACTAGAACTAAGCTTTATTGAGATGAAACTTCAGAAATATACAAAATTAACTGGAGAAGATTCTAGAACTAAAAATATCTATCCATCCATCGGGTTATCAGACCTAATTTTCTTCCATTCCACTTGATAATGTCTAATGATGCATTAGACAGCGAAAACAGTGGAACAACTTGACTCCAGAAGTTGTGACTGTTCCAACACTGGAGGCTTTTAAGAAGAGACCGGACAACCATTTGCCTTGAATGGTGTAGGGGCTTCCTGCTTGTGCAGAGGGTTGGACTAGAAGACCTCTAAAGTCCCTTCCAACTCTGTGATTCTGTGTCATATATTACTGTTAAGTTTGAGCAATGAGAGGCTGACCAGAGCATGAGTGCAACAATACTTTATTTTACAATAAAGGGCTGACCGTGCTTGCCAAACCTGGAACTGGCTCGCAGCAATCAGCAACTGGTTGGGTCCCGCAGCCTGCTTTTATAGCTGGCTGCTGGGGAGGACCAGCCAATGGGAATGGGGGAAATAACGCCCACGTAAGTGAGTGGACCTGAGTGAGAACTCCTTGAGTCCTCAGGACATAACAATTACATTAGCAGAATTTTGAGAGTCTATATTTTTTGTCTCCTCCCTATTAAAGCTTAGGGAGTCTTAAAGCTGGAAATAGCTGATGCATGCATGGGTATAATTATTTCACTCTTATCAAATTATCAATGGAAGGGATATATAACCAATGGGAAAGTCAGTTCTCAGATGGTTATAAAGAAACAGATTGATACCAAATTAATTAGTTGCTGAAAGCAAGAGACAGGTGGAAACTGTCTTTCCTGACCCCAGGACATTAGCGATGGGTTGATGTCCTTCATGTGGAAGGAGAAAGAGCTACAAACTTTAGAACTTTGTCCCTATCACAGGTTTTCCAATAGATATACATCAGTCACTGAAACTTTTTTGTAGTGACTTATTTACAGTAACTTTACTTACAAGAAACTTACTCATCAGAATCTGTTTTGATAGCTTGCCCTCTATTGGGAGGAAATAATAATATCCCTTTTGCAGAATGAATCTCTCACTGTGCTTTGTAGAAATTTGAGATCTTGGTCCAAGTGTTCCTTCATTGTCCTTTTTATAGTAATCAATGGACCATCCTCATATTCCACTTACCAACAGAAGTCCCTTTTCCTCTAAGGACAACCTCACTTTGTTCTATGCTGTCAGATCAGAACTTAACACCAAGAAACTTGCAAAATTTCTTTCAGCTATCATTGCCCTATACAGAAAAGTATTCTCTTCAGTCTCTGATTTTATTAACATGAAGTGTTTGTTGTTTTTTAAATCACCTACTTTGTACCCAGTTTTATTTCCTTATTTGTCACTGACCAATATACTACCTTGGTTATTATATATTTATTTGTATACTTATCATTGGATTAACTCATGCTTCTATATATTTTGTAATCTAATGTTTAAAAGAAATGCTTCACTATTTTATACCCCAAATATTTATATTATTAGCCATTTTGTTTCTATTTCTCAAATTTTATTTTTTAGTGTTCTGCTGCCTGGATTTACTACATTGTAGTAAACTGCTTTATGCATTCTTATTGAAGCTTTAGAAATGTTTTGGGCTTTAAGCATTTTATTCTTCTCCCTAGATAATATTTATGATAATATTTATACTATGTTTTCTTTACTCATGCTTTGGCTCTTTCATTTTTCTGTTTGTTTTTTCCCCCACATAATTCACTATTTAAGTTGCTGCTCTGTGATCATAACAATTATTTACCTATGTTGAATTGCCTTTGAAGAATATTTGGAAATTAACAATTAACAACTGGTACAAAATTGGATAACCAATTTCTGACCCGTGCTTCCTTCATCATATCACACTCATTTATCAATGTTTTCAGACACTAAAGTATTTTTGCCTTTATTAGCGTAAAGAAAGTCTCGCAATTGTTGTTGTGTTAAATCAGTCTTTATTTGGTCATAGAAGAGCATACAAATGACATCAATAAGAATTATATCTATTTCAGTGCAACCTATAAAAAAGATATCTTAAAGCTAATGGTACTAACACAATATGATTTGAAAATATTAAGATATATATAAACATATATACAGATAGATAGATGATAGATAGATAGAAAGAGATAGATAGATAGATAAAGATAGATAGATAGATAGATAAAGATAGATGATAGATGATAGATAGATAGATAGATAGATAGATAGATAGATAGATAGATAGATAGATAGATAGATATAGATATCCTTTATTGGGGAATTCCGAGTCTTCTCCTGGGAGAAAGGTTATTGTAAAATCTTCATTCCCTTCCCACCCCACTAACCTGCTTTCCAGCTCTGTGCAGGGCAACAAAAGAAGACCCAGCCCATCAGCTGGACTCAGTGGGAGGCAGATAAGAGATGGGGGTGGGGTGGTATTTGCCAGTTCTCTGAACTACTTAAAATTTCCGCTACTGGTTCTCCAGAACTGGTCAGAACCTGCTGAATACCACCTCTAGAGGTACTTGGGAACCAGAAAGTTATCTGCAAAAATAAGTTATCCCAGTTGATTTTTTAAAAAATCAGATACAATGTTCTTCCATCAGCATTACTCCAAGGCAGGTATAATAAAGTACTTTCTGTGAAGCACATTTGTCTGTGTGATGATAAGAAATTTGAAACCACCTTACATGTATTATGACAGTGTATGCTTTACAGGGACAAAAGGTCTATTTATATTTGACCCCTAATAGATAAATTCCCAGGGAGATCAGTCAAATGTTTTCTGAATTATCTCCTCCAGGATTTAAACCTGGTATTACCTCAGTAGTAGCTAGATTTTGTGTTGTTGCAATGAAAATATGCTTTTTAAAAATTGATATTCACTTTTATCTTTAATATTACTTTTGATAGTAATTTTTAATTAATAAGTTGCTAGGGGATGTTTACTCTATATAAGAGGTTTTTTAATTTTTTTAATTTATCATTTCTTGGGCAGTTCATGCATTAATATGGTAACAGAGGTGTGAATGTAATATGTAACTTGTCTTTTAGTATATGCTGCATCAGTTTGTATCACTAATTGAATAAATGCTTACTTACTTCATCCGCAGTCTCTATGCACAACTTGGCTATTATCAGAAGTTTACCTAGAGTTAGAGAAATTGCTGTAATTCCTGTCATCTTTCTTCTGTTTTCAGAATTTTTATTTCCTTCTTCTACAAGTCATATGGAAGATTTGCAAAGAAAAAAGTATTTTTAAATACTTAAATATTTAAAGTATTTTTGAAAAATATTGTAAGATAGTATTTTTTTAACCTTAAACTATCCACTGTTGACCTCTCCCCATTCCTAAGAGGTCTGTAAGAGGTGTGCATAAGTGCACAATAATGCCTTCCGTCCCTGTCCTATTGTCCCCATTTATTCATACCTATTTCCTGTAGTCTTACTCATGTTTATACTTATACCTATTATCTTGTAAGCGATTGACAAATCAAATAATAAATAAATAAATAAATATATTTCAATCAAAATTTGTCAACTTGCTCACTTTCATTTTTGAAACACACGGGACTTTCTACTTCTGCGTAGCTATTTTAGTTATGTGGACCTCTGGCTGATTTAAGTTCTGAATCAGAGATCAGAGTTTCATGTAAGCATTTCAAAAAATTCATTTCTAATAAACGAAATATTTTCCAACCAAGGAAGAAAAGAGAAAAAGTGTTATCAAAGGCACTTTATCTCACAAATAGTTTAGGTGGCCTAATCTTTTTTTTTTTTTTTGCTTCTCCAGCTGTCATTTACAAATCATATGCCTCCACATCAGTCATAAATGTCATCAGTGTCATTCAAGGTCACATTGTTAGAAATCAGTTGCCATTTCATTTATCATCCTGCTGATTGTCCTTGTCTGGCTATAATGCAAGTATACTAAACTAAGGAAGTTGAAGCAGGAAGAAAAAGCAATAAAGAGATAAATGCATTTCATATTCCTGTTTTCACTAGCACCGGGGCATCAACTGATTAAAATACCATTATTTTTCATCCATTTAGCTGTTAGTTTAATTGTGTAAAATTCACTTAAAGCACACAAAAAAAAAGAGAGAGAGAAAAGCTAGGGGAAAACAAATGGTGGGAAGCTGTGAAAAGGTATTGAAAATCAATACATGGTAGATTAGAAGTGGTCCTTGGCTGTGTGTTATGAAGAAGTGTAAGTGGATTTAGAAAATCAAATTATGTATTACAAAAAAAGCATAGTTAAACAAAATTTAAAATTTACTTTTCCGTTGTTATTTTCTCTTTTACTGAATACATCTTTTGAAAGAATTGGAGGACTTGCTTTTTGGAATGATAACCCTTTAGAAATCTGTGCTGACCCCTCCCTCTGGAAGTCTTTAATAATTTGGCTGTTCTCCCAGGCCTTGGGGTAGTGGGGTGTTTGTAGAAGCCTGGTGGTGATTTTGTTGTTGCTGATGCTCTTTTCCCCTTGTAGTTCTTATTTTTGATGCAAGTCTCCCAGATGTATTTTGGAGTCAGGTATCCTGTAAAGCTCATACAAACTAACTAACAAATCTCTCTCTCTCTCTCTCTCTCTGTGTGTGTGTGTGTGTGTGTGTCTGTCTGTCTGTCTGTCTGTCTGTCTGTCTGTCTGTCTCTGTCTTTATGTGTCTTGTGGCATTAATCTTACATTAAACTTACTCTTGTAAGTTGAATATTTTGCTGCTACCAAAGGTTTCCTGTTGGTAGGTTGGATCACTCTTCAGGTTTCTTCACTAGGCTTTTTCTAGTAAGATGCCAGAATATTAAAAAGATTTGGGAGCAAATAAATTCAGTGAATAATCAAATTTAGATGGACAAAAGTGCATCTCATGGTTGCTCATACCTTGGTCACCTCTTTGATTACTGCACTGTGCTCTGCCTTGAAGATCACTTGGTATGGACAGTATGCCAGAATATACCATTGTCCATGAGCTTCACTGGCTCCCAATAGGGTGTGGGTGCAAATTCAAGATGAACTTTTATAAAGCTCTTTATGAGGCCAAGTTTTTTCTCCAGATATTTCTGCCTAGCCTGCTAGGTCCAAGAAAGCGAACCTGTCCCTGGTCTCATCTGTTAAGTGGTACAACCATGAAGTGAATCTTCTGTTCTCTGTCACAGCACCTGCCTTTGGAACAATCCTTTACAAGGATTTATAAAAATAAAACAAAATAAAATAAAATGATGGTCTCAGACAGGTCCCAGGTCTGATTTCATCACTTTATTTACACACAAACATCTGCTTTCTGACATGACTAGTATTATGTGATTTGAGTTTGATGTACTCAGAGGCCATTGTGCTGTTGTTATATTACTGTCATTTTGTTATTTATTGTTGTGTTGATTTTTATGAATGTGTGTGTGTGTGTGTGTGTTATGGTGGTCTAGAGGTTGAGCTCTTCCCTCACAATCAGGAAGCTGTGAGTTCTATCTTAGGTAGAGGTAGATATTTCTCCCTCTGGGCACAATGAGAATGTAACGGATGAGCAAAACATCTGGCCAGTAAACACTCAGCTCCATTCAGTTGCCTAGACACCACTCCTCAAGGGATTAAGGGGTCATTAAAAGAAGATGATGTTGATGATGATATGTCTGTATCTGTGTATCTCTCTGTGTGTGTGTATATATATATATTATACACACACTGTATATATATATGTGTGTGTGTGTGTGTGTGTGTGTGTGTGTGTGTGTACATACACACATACAATGTTGTATGTACAGTGTATATTTTGAATGGGTGCAGCTTTCTTGAACAATGAATATAGCATGAAATGGGTAGGAGAGATCAGAGTTTACTGGAAGACTATATTTTTCACATCACACTGCAGCAAATGAGATTCAGGAAGCCAATAGACACTGAACTAATGAATATCGAGTTTGCTCAAGAAATCATTTTGATGTGTGCCATTTTAGCATTAAACTTTCCACATAATTTACTATATATATAAGAATCATTATCTTGGTTAAATAAATCTGTAAATAGAAATGCGAATGAATAATCACCCTATCTCCTAAAACCTGAACATTTTTATTTTTTGGACCTGCTATTTAATTGGTACTTAGCTACATAAAAATCTAACGTTGTCTTTTTCAAAGTTTTTTTTTCCCCACTTCCACTACAGAGACCTTCCCTTCCATTATTATTTTCATGTGGATTATTTGCTATTTTCACATTTTTCTGAGACCATCCATGACCATTTTTAAAAGATATATCTTATTTCAATTATCTGGAATGTTATATTCAGCAGTGGTGGGATTCAATTTTTTTTACTACCAGTTCTGTGGGCGTGGTTTGGAGGGCATGGTATGGTTTGGTGGGTGTGGCTTGGTGAGCATTGCATGGCTTGGTGGGTATGGCTTGGTGGGTGTGGCAGGGGAAAGGATACTGTAAAATCTCCATTCCCACCCCATTCCTGGAGGAAGGTTACTGCATAATCCCATTCCTCCCCACCCCACTAACCTGCTTTCCAATTCCGTTCTCCCATGCAGGGCAACCAAAGAAGACCCAGCTGATCAGCTAAGACCCAGGAGGGGGCCAGTCAGAGGTGGTATTTGCCGGTTCTCCAAACTATTCAGAATTTCTTCTATCTCCACTGGTCAGAACCTGCTGAAAACCACCTCTGATATTCAGTATAGTAAGCAGTGTTTATGCTGGAATTCTGGTAACTGAAATCTACACATCTTCAATTCTAAAATTGAGAAACACTAGTTACACTGCAACAGAATTTCCGTGCTAATAAATGGAATCCAAGAAACATTAACCAATTCTGATGAAGATTCATCAATCGTGGGAAGTAGAATGCGTGTACCAAAAACAAACCAACCTGTAACAGGTAACATATTTTTCTCGGAGACGGTCTCAGTTTCAATGTCATTTACAGAAAAAAAAGAGAGGATTTCTGTGTGAAATCCTAGAAAGCTGCTCTTAGTCCATATGGACGATACTGAGCTAAAATAATTTGACTCAGTATAGGACAGTTGCTTGAATTTGGACGATTTAAGAAAACCACACCATATGTTTGCTTGATAGAGGAGTGAGAAGAGACTGATGTTTAAAGCTGAGAAACACAATAAACATAAATAAAAATAAATAAAAGATTCATATAAACAGATAAGAGGAATGCAGCTCTGCCCTTAGTTCTCTTATCGTATGAATTCGGTGCATCGTGGAAAGCATTTGTCATGCTGGTAGCAACCTCACATTGTGCATTTTGACACTTGAGATGCCTGTCTGTTCATAAAGAACTTTCTAATGCATCTTTTTCTTTCATTCTTTGGGGCTTCAAAAGCACAAAAATGGCAGGCATCCTGAATTTTGTAGCCAGAAGCTACATACGGTATTAATGTATGCAACTGAATTCAAGGACAACCTGGGAAAAAAAGTATGGAAAAAAGCAAATGGACTAGATTGGTCTAGGCACTAGAATAATTAGAGACAGCAACAGAAGGTGAACAGAGGAAGGATTTTGCAAGAAAGGCCATCTATGAGCCAAATTTATATAATTAAAGCAGTCTCAGTTCTTAGTCCAGACAGTCAGCTTCCCTAAACATTTTGCTATGCGTAAAATGTGAATTAAAATAGTCATGACCTATTTTATTTAAAATCTAGATAATATTTTATATCACAAGATAAAATCATTAGTCTATGTTTAGCAACATCCCTAACATATAAAGTCAAACATTTATTAAGGTCATAGATCAGCATAAGGAGAATGGGATACAAACAAACCTTAAAAAAACAACCCTAAAATATATAAAAATAAAAGTTGCACAAAGTTAAAAAGCATAAAAATACATTTTAAAAAACAAAAAGACAGATAGATACATAGATAGAGAGATAGATAATATAACTATTGATAAAGCGCGTTTTTTAAAAGCATCTATAGGGGAAAATAGAAACATTAAATGAATGTTTAACATGCAGACATGTTTTTCTACTCAGTGATCGAAGAGTGAAATTGCCTTTGGTGAGTTGTACAGGTGAATTAAAGGGCAGGCATGTATTTGTTCATTTCAGAACAAGACAGTGCAACTATTTTGATCCTGAATCTAAGTTCTTATTTTAATGGTAGTCAGTCCCTGTGGTGCTTTTAAGAAAAAAACAGATTTTTAAGCATTTGCAGTTAGAATTACTAATAGAAAACAACCAGTTCAAGCTTCTCTTTTGAGGGGAAGGAAAAATTATCTGGTGGATAGCTTTGTTGTAATAATATGTCCAAATTAATAATTTGACCATTGGAAAGCCAAAGCATCCCAGGATATAATATTTATTTTATTTTAAAATTGCACACAAGCCAGTAGTTAGTAATTACCTTCTTTGAAACAGCTACATCCCAGTTTTCCTAGCAAAATTAATAATTTTTTTAAAAAACTAAAAATAAATATTACAATTTATAATAGTGCAGTAAAAACAGCAGCAGAAAACAATGTAGGTAATATATTCAACTGCAATACAGGATAAAATCTTCTAAAATATATCATTTGTAAGTTGATCTAAAAATAATGCTGGTTTGCAATAAAATGTACTGGAACAAACTGAAGTCTAAGGGACTTCTTGTTATTTTCTCTGATTGCCTAATCTTGTCCCAGGGCATCACCATCCCAACAGAAAATTTCAATTTCTGTAATATGTCTTTGGAGTTTTCAAAGGGACTCATATTTATGCAATAAGATAAGATGTATCAGACATTGGCCCTAAAAGTTTGGTTTTTATTTTTTTAAGCCCTGCCTTCAAATGTCCAGCAGCATTAGGAACACTGTTGCTAGCTGGAATAACTTCCTTAAGCTTTGATTTTGATTTTGAAGAGTCACGTTTATCTCATTGATCTCATTTTTAAAAATTTAAATAACAGCAGAAGCAATATTAATTTGGTAATTAAATCTGTGGTCAGTAGAAAACAAAGAAAGCAGCATCCAAGAATATGTGTGAAATTTTAAAAACTAAAATGGAGGATATGAAGAAAATATGAATGTATTCCAAAATATGCTGGCTTTGGAAAGAGAAGACTTCATTTTGCAGACAAAAGCAAACCTCTGTAGAGGAGATGAACTGAATCTTAACACGAGTAATGTTAATTTTTTTAAAAATGATCATATTAGAATGGGTAGATTTCTGCCAAATTATCATCACCATAATAAACTGCAATCTAAATTTTATTATGGCAACATAGTGCCTTACAGAAATTCCAGAAGAGTTTTTTTTTTCCTTGTAGCCAGATTAATATTTGGCTGTTGAAGCATAAAATTCTCTTGGCAAAAGTGCTTTATGATGAAGTTTCACTATTAATAGGTTGATGAGACATAGCTGATAATTATGCTTCATTTTCTACTTCATAAAATTCTGTCCACTTTATAAAACATGTGACTATCATGTGCCGAAGGATTTAAAAGGTCATCATCCTTCCTTTGAATAAATCTTCCTCCATTATATAGAAAGTTGACATAATTAGCTATTATTATATTAAATTACATAAAAGAGAAACAACTGCTTCGTGTTGTGGTTCTGTACTGATCTTGTTCTGAATATCTGCAAAATGTCTTTTGATATGTAAGTGTTTTTGTCATATATTCTGGAGGCCTAATCTCCTCATAGAGGATAATCATCTATGATCTTTTTGCAGTTTAGTTAAGCAAATTTTTATCTGAGCCAAATGTCAGAAATACATTCAGATAGAGTTACATGATGAAGAGAATTCTCTTTCTCAGTATTTAATGTAAAGATTACGCTGAAGGACTCATTAGTTTCCACCAAGACCTAATATGTCTGCTTAGAATTTAGAATAATTGAGTTGGAAGGGACCATGGATGTTTTCTACCCGCTCCCTTGCTAAAACAGAAGACCCTATACCATTCTGGACATATGATTGTCCAATTTTAATCTCTTCTTGAAAACTTCCAGTGATAGTGCACTCACAACTTCTAGAGGCAAGCTGTTTCACTGATCAATTGTTCTTACTTTCAGGAAATTCTCCTTAAATTAATTTGGCTTTTTCTTTAATAATATTTCATCTGTTACTCATTGTCTTGCTCTCAGATGCTTTGGAAAATAGGTCTTCAAACAGAAGGTCTTGTCTTCTCTCTGACATCCCCTTAAACATTGGAAGACTGTTATCATTCCATCCCTAGTCCTTCTCATCATTAAATTAGATATATCTAGTTCCAGCATCTGTTCATCATACTGTTACCCTTCAGTAACCTAACCATCTTTGTTGCTCTTCTCTGCACTCTTTCTACAGTCTCAACATCTTTTTTCTGTCATGGTGATTAGAACCGAATGTAATATTCCAAATGTGGTCTTACCAGTGCAACGTAAACCAATGCCAACACTTCATGTTATCTTGATACTATCCCACTGCTGGTGTGGCCTGAGACTGTACAGGCTTTTTGGCAGCTGCAGCACACTGTTGGCTCATACTTAAATGGTAGACCACTAGGACACCTAGATCCCTCTCACAGTTACTTCTGTTGAACTAGGTACCACCTATTCTATATCCAGGAGTGGGCTGCTGGGGGTTCGCAGGGGTTCAGGAGATCCTCAAATCTAAGATTCTGCACAGTTTAGAGAACCCCCAAATCCCACTCCTAGCTGGCCCTGCCCACCCCTCCCCTTCCAGGAGTCCCCCCCATGAGGCCCATTTTGGATGCAGGTAAGTGCAGGGAGCCCACAGAGGAGGGTGAAAAATGAGCCTCCTGGAAGTTTGGGAAGGCCAGAAACAGGCTCATTTCCGGCTTCCAGAGAGCCTCCGGAGCCCAGGGAGGCCATTTTCACTCTCACGGAGGCTTGAAGAAAGCCTTTAGAGCCCAGGGAGAGCAAAAATGCCCCCCCCACCACCATGGTGCAGGAGGCAAACTAGGCCACGCCCACCATGGCTATGTCGACCTAGCACCCGGGCAGAGAACCCATTGCTAAAATTTTTGAAGCCCACCTCTGGCTATATCTGTACATTCAATTTTTCTTGCTTAACTGAAAGACTTGTCTCTCAACTGAATTGTGTTTTCTTGGGTCAGTCCCAGAGTTCAAGTCTGTCAAAATCCTTCTGTGTCTTCTAAAGTGTTGGCTATTTCCAGCAGCTTGATGTAGTCTGCAAATATTATGAGTTCCCCTTTTATTTCTCCAATCTAGATAATATATGAAAATGTTGAAGAGTAATGGACCAATACAGAAACCACTGCAATGCAGAATCCATTCTATTTAGATGTAGTTCCATTGAGGGCTACACATTGAGGGTGGTTGGTCAGCCTGTTGCAAATCCATCATTAAATGAAAAAATAAAGAAAATTTAAGAAAAAAATAGAAATTAATGCAATTAAGAAAAAGTATAAAGAGGAAAGTAAATGAAACAAAATATTATGATCTGGCAAAGCTTCTTCAGTTTTACCCAGGATGGAGCTTAGGTTTATGTATGACAAGTTAAACTAGCATTTGACTAGCATATCTAGAAAGTTCTACATCTGTAATTAGGTTTATGTCATAATAGTTGTTTTCCTGCCTATATATTTCATATTGATTTTGATCCTGAAATTGAGATGCAAACAAGACTCAAGATTTTAAAAAGAAAGTGAATCAGGATATTTGGGACCTAGACTGCATTTTTATTTCTTGCAGAATTTTTCAATTGATGTAGCTCACCAGAAACAAAGCTAACCTTTGTTTTGCTTTGTCTTGTCTTTCAAGAGCGAACTTTTCATCTTTATATATATAATTTTAAAAAAGACAAATTGTTATACTTCTCAGCAGTATCATTCCGGTATGATTGATTGCTGAGGAAATCAAGCTATTTCACTTATATGGTCTTTATCAACTCAACCAATTTCCCAAATAAGAAAACACCTTACAACTGAGCCTTTCAATTCCTGGAGCTTTGTCTGGAGTCTATATTTTAAAACTTCCTGCCACCCCCATTTCTCCACAGGAAATCCGTCTTTCATTTGTTAGTCTCACAATTAGCTGAAGTAGTCATTGTGATACTAATTATATATATTCCAGTGTTAATTTACCTTCAGAGACTGAA
The DNA here is from genome assembly GCF_049901715.1 of Pseudonaja textilis. NCBI lineage: Eukaryota > Metazoa > Chordata > Lepidosauria > Squamata > Elapidae > Pseudonaja > Pseudonaja textilis. The sequence goes on along the minus strand of NC_141994.1, from coordinate 14,251,836 downwards.
AGGCAGCTTATCATGAGCAGATTTGATAAGCAAGCTGGTTCTTAAGGTTTAATATAACCATCTGAAGTGCTTAATTATATTGGGTAAATTATTACTGTTTCCCTGGTGTTTTATACCAAAATTACATATATTTCATCTTAAGGATTTTTAAAATATATGTATATATATTTTAAAAAAGTGTCCACTGCAATGAGCTAAACTATTGCCTGAATGATCTAAGAGGGAGACAAGCAACCAAAAGAAAGATAATAATAAGCAGAAACCATAATATATCTGAGTTCAGAGAATATTGTTAGACCAAGCTAAGATTAGCTACAAATGGATTAAGGGATAATCTCCACTATAAGCAGCATATATTTTTATTGGAGATATGTTTAAATTTAAAAAATGGCTAATTCAATCAAGGGCAAATCAGAGAGGCAAACAAACCATGATTCCTCTCTCTAATTTTTTTTTTTTTTTGCTGAAGAAGCCATCATTTCAATGAAATAATAGTTGCAAAGCCAACCAAGGTTAGATGCCATGTGTAAAAAAAAAAATCTCTAAACCAGGGGTGTCAAACTTGTGGCCCTTTGGCTGTATGCGTCAGGTGCTGGCCATGCATGGTTTAGTGAAGGGGGAAAAGTCACCATACATCACGTGATGCCATCGTGACGACATGAGTTGGACACCCCTGCTTTAAACACATTTGAGGCTATCCACATGCTAGCCTTAATATGTTGCATGAAAGCAACCTAAGTCTTGACCCCAGAGCAGAGGTAGTAGTCAGCAGGTTCTGACCAGGTCTGGAGAACCAGTAGCAGAAATTTTGAATAGTTTGGAGAACTGGCAAATCCCACCTCTGACTGACCCCGCCCCCATCTATTCTCTGCCTCCTGAGTCCCAGCTGATGGGCTGGGTCTCCTTTTGTTGCCCTGCACAGGAGAACAGAGTTGGAAAGCAGGTTAGTGGAGTGGAGAGGGAATGGGGATTTTGCAATAACCTTCTCCCTGGAGATTTTGCAGTATCCTTCCCTGCCATGCCCACCAAGCCACACCCACCAAGCCATGCCATGCCCATCAAGCCACACCCACAGAACCGGTAGTAAAAAAAAATTGAATCCCACTATTGCCCCAGAGCAATACATTTATTCCTGCATAAAGCATACTGGTCATGTCACAGAAACAGTCTCAAAACTGGTGAAACTGGGCATGAATGAAACATACTACGTGTTCAACAAAAGATCCCTCCCTTCATCAAAAGTTTAATCAGGCTGAATCACATCTAGTGATAAGTATTTCCAGTACAGAACTTAAAGATCTTAGTCTATGAAAACAAATGTTGAAATGATGGTGTTCTTAAAAAAATCTGTATTATATGTTTGCTAGTCTTAATTACATTACAGTACAGTATCGCCTTTGAGTTACTCCTTATGAAGATAGTGGAAAAATTGTTGAAAATGAATAATATTGATCTAACTAATTCCAGAGGGTTTTTCAGAAGAAAAGCTTAGAAGGACTTAGTCCCAGCCAATGATGATCTTAATGACATTTTTGTACAGAGTATTTGTTTCTGCAGCATAGTAACAGTTACATTAGAGGTGTCAAATTCAAGGCCTGGGGCTTAGGTCTGGCTCGTGGGGCTCCCCTGGAAACAGTGAAGGACTGGCCTGCGGTGCCCGTGGGACTCGAATGTGGTTCCTCCTGAACTCTGTTTTCTTTCTTTTTTGAAAAAAATAATTTTATTCTAGAAAAAACATTTATTTGACATACATTTAAAACAGACAAATCAATATATAAGAATATATATATATATCTGTTAAGTTTTCGCGGGTACTTACATGTATGGTATTCGGCTTTGTTTGGGTATTTTCCCACGTCATTATAGTTGTGCTTTTAAAGTTGTAGCAACGTTTTGGCAGAATCTCATCTGCCATCATCAGGCTTTTGTATAATATGTATGTATGTATGTATGTATGTATGTATGTATGTATGTATGTATGTATGTATGTATATATGTGTATATGTGTATGTGTATGTGTATGTGTATATGTATATGTATATGTATATGTATATGTATATGTATATGTATATGTATGTATGTATATGTATATGTGTGTATATATATATATATATATATATATGTGGATCTTTTCGTTATTCGGGTTTTCTCCTGCATAAAATTGGAAGTATCTAGGCAACGTTTCGATGAAGTCTCATTCATCATCTTCACGCTCAGAGTAAGCACAGAGCCGAAGACACAAGCCTGAAGATGATGAATGAGACTTCATTGAAATGTTGCCCAGATACTTCCAATTTTACGCTGGAGAAAACCTGATTAACCAAAGATCCACATACAAATACCTGCGAGAACCACAGAAAACATTATTTATTTATTTATATATTTGTTTGCTGAAGTTTTCGCGGTACTTACATGTATGGTATTCAGCTTTGTTCAGGTATTTTCCCACGTCATTATAGTTGTGCTTTTAAAGTTGTAGCAACGTTTCGACAACTTTAAAAGCAAAACTATAATGACATGGGAAAATACCCAGACAAAGCTGAATACCATACATGTAAGTACCCACGAAAACTTAAGAAAACACACACACACACACACACACACACACACACATATATATATACACATATATACATTTTACAGCATATATTGAGCAATGGTTCAAGTTTTTTTTCTTTATCTTTATCATTGACGTGATCTGCCTTGTTACAATAACTCCCTCGTTCTTTTAATGTTTTAATTTCTCTATATAGTTTATGATTAAATGCACATCGTCTGTCATTTCCATAACTTATCCAAATATTAAATATTACCTTTTCTTTAACCACTCATACCAAATGTTCCATATTTCATAATAGTCGCTATCTTGTTTATTTTTTAACAGTTTGGTTAGGCTATCCATCTCAGCACATTCATGTATTTTTTAAATTACCTCTGAAGGAATGGAAGACTGTTTCTAGTTTTGTGCGTAGGTTATTCTGGCCGCAGTTATGATGTGCAAAATTAAATATTGATATTTTTTCTCCATATTTAAATCTATCACACTTAGCAGAAAGGTTTCGGGTTCAAGTTTTAAATTTTGTTTTGTTATATTTAAAATCCAATTTCTGAGCTCTGTTTTCACTGGCAGAGGGTTGCAGGAGGTCATCGCAGCCAAAAATGGAGCTCGGAAGTCCCTTTTCTCTGGAAGAGTGGCCAGGCCTCCACAGGCATCCCCGACATGCGTGTCTCTGGCCACACCCACTCCAGCCCCCCGAGGTCAAACACATCCTGATGCAGCCCTCAATGAAACCAAGTTTGCCACCCCTGAGTTACATGATAAGATATCTGCACTGTGTGAACCTAACCAGTAGGCAGTATGACTTATGTCTGAAAAGCTTCTATAAAATAATTCTGTTGGAGAAAAGTGTCCTTATGCAGCTCAGTAGTTTTGCTATTGCCCCCCAAAAAAGGGGGGGAGGAGGAAAAGGATGAGATTATTATTACCTTTATTGTCAGAGTACAACATGTGTATAAGGAAATTGGCTGACCCTCCCTTCGTGCACCACTTACCCCCAAACAACTCACAGTGAGGACAAAAGTCCCTAACCCAGATCCAATCTTATTACCCTATGTGACCTTGTTGCACAATGCACTGCCCTGCAAGTCTGTCCTACTATGTTGACATCAACTTATTTTCCATTCAGAAATCTGACAGCCCACGGTAGAAACTGTTCTTCAACCTGTTGTTGCAGCTGGCTATGTTTCTATATCTCCTACCCAATGGTAGGAGAGTGAAGAAGTGCTCACTGGAGGTGTGAGTCGTCCCTGAGAACGTTCCTCACTCTTTTAAAGCAGCGAACCCTAGCGAGGTCATCTAGTGGTATCAGGGAACAGCCCACGATGTTTTGTGCTGTGCTCACCACCCTCTGTAATGTCTTTCTATCCATGGCTGTCAAGCCAGCATACCACACTGTAATGCAACATGTGAGGATGCTTTCTATTGTGGATCTGTAAAAGGAGGCCATCGGTCATTGTTCCACTTGATTCTTTCACAAGATCTTAAGGAAATGGAGTCTCTGTTGGGCCTTTCTGGCCACCTGAGTTGTGTTGATTTTCTAAGTACAATCTTCTCTGAAGTAGACTCCCAGGGATGTAAAGTAAACTCTCTCCACACAGCGCCCGCTCAGTGTAAAGTGGGGCAGGTTCCTCTCTCTTCTTCTGGATGTCTAATACCATCTCCTTTGTCTTGCTGATGTTCAGGTGCAGGTTGTTTTCTAGGCACCATGAGGGTAATTTTTGAACCTCAGCCCCGTATGCTGTTTCGTCTCCACCTGTAATGAGACCCAATACAGTAGTACCATCTGCAAACTTAATGATCACAGTGGATGAGTCAGAAGATACACTGAAAAGAAAAGAAATCTTTCATGAGAGGATGGCTGAATATGAAGAAAAATTCAAGTAGAGATAGAAGAGTTGAATGTGTTGCATGATTTAATGTTTCTGAAAAGAAGCCCCGTAATTTGGGTAGATGCCGTAAACGGAGCGAAAGCTTTATCTGATTTCATCCACTCTATTTGTTAATGCTCAAAAGTGCCCTTCACTGTAATTCTCCTATAGCTGAATAAATTATGATTTGTTGGTTCAAAGTGTTTAGCACAGATCAGTTGTCAAGTGAATGTGAGTTTTTTCTTTCTCTCTCTCACAGCTGGTCTCTTCTTGTACATATAATACCTTGGCTTGGATTTTCTGAGGCTTCCAATAAATGTGATTTCCAGCGAAGTTTGTTTAATCGACCAAATGAATGATTGATTGATTGATTGATTGCATACCATCAAGGGTATCTTAAAATACAGACTTCATCAAAATTAATTAAAAATATTATGTACATTTTGTATGCCACATCTGAAGGTCTAATTGTGAGAAGAGGTTCGTGATTGTATTTCCTTTAAATTTCAGCAAAATGGAGCCATAATAGTTCAAAGCACTGCTGTCAAACCAAGATGAGACTAAATCATTCATATCCATATTTTGGACCTGTTCAGGGTGTCATTTCTGTCTCTGCAAGATAAAGGTATTTAATGAGTCTATGGGCACTTTAATGAGGCCATACAATGGCATATTTATTTAGCCTGATTTGAGACACAGTGCTTGCTTGTAATTTATTTATTTCTTAAATTTATATATTGTGGTGGCCAAGAGGTGGAGCACTTGTCTCACAATCAGGAGGCTGTGAGTTCGATCCTGGTTAGAGGCAGATAGTTCTCTCTCTGGGAACACGGAGAATATATTTGCTGAACAAAACTCCACATTGGTGACAGGAAGGGCATCCGGCCAGGAAAACACTCTGCTAGCTCCATTCAGTTGCCCAGACTCCATCCTGCAAGGGATTATGGGGTCATTAAATGAAGATGATGATGATTAAATTTATATACTGCCTACCTCCCTGATAAGGCTAATTTGCGCAGATTACAAAGTCTATAGCTTTACAGCTTTAGAACACACAATATCAAGGGGACTAAGCATTATTGAACATGGACAAGTGAGTGATCCTGCATGCTCAAATCCATTTAAAGAATGGAGGATTTCACATGTACTATGTCCTATTACTGAGTGCTACAGGATCTCCTGCTTGAGCAGCAGGCTGGTCTAGAAGATCTCCAAGGTCCCTTCAAGCTCTATTCTGATTGATTGACTGACTTGATGGACATAGAAAAGAGTTTTGTGAAAGTATGATTGAGATTTGATGGCTTCTCCAATGGCTTCATTATGAATATTTGAGATTATTAGCCCACCGGACTTTGAAATACTTTGTAGCCAATTCTTATTCTTGAATCCTGTATCCTTGAGAAGTAAGCTGCTTGATGCCTCAGCAGCTTCCTAAAATATTGTACTTTATATTGATTATTTCTGTCAGCTAAACCATTGGATATGAGGTGTTATACCATTCTGTCATAGAAATAAGCATAAATAAAATGTAATGCTTTTATTTAAAAAAAAGCAAAGCCATACATGATAGGTTTTATACATTAAAGAGATTGATGCCACGGCAGTTGATCAGTCATAGTTGCTTTTTTCCCATATAATTATTCAATTTATTTATGAAATTTATATATTGCCAATTCCCAGCAATTTTTAATCTAGAAGTGTGTATGCTTCATGAGTAAAATGGAATCCTACTGCTTCTCTCTATATCTGACTCCCACATCATAATGCTTTCTTTATGAACAGATACACTATAGATAGAGTTGCACCCAATGGCATTTAAGGGATAATGTATTCAGTATTGTAGTGGTCCCCAGTCTTTCTGATTCCATGGAAAGGCAGCAGCGGTGGGCGTGAGGGGAGGGAGGGAGGGGGGAGAGAGGGAATGGTTTCATGCACTCAATTTGGCTCCTGCACACACGCACATACACAATGTGATGAACCAGGGTGGGATACAAAATAAATACAGCCACGAAAACAGGTGAAGCCTCTTTTATTCCTTCACTTTGCTTCAAAGCTCCAATTATCCTTTCCTGGAGACAAAAAAAAACTCCCCCACAAGCAGTTACAAAAAGGAGGAAATGCTGTTTAAACTAAAAATGCCTATAAATTATAAAGAGTAAAACTGACACAAACCACACTGAAGCAATTAAGGGAACCACACAAGTTAAGGGCTTGAAGACATCCACAAATATCAGAACACACACTGGGAAGGACAGCAAACTCAGAGAGGAACAACAAACTAGAGATATTTCCATGCTTTGTTTCCAGCACTGGCCCATACGCATGTCCATCCTTTTAACCAGTTCTTACAGCTGCAGACCATGAAGAGGATCAAGGCCCTTTCCTCCCCTGTAGACCACACCATTCATGTCTATCCCATATCCTCTCCTCCCTGCATCCTAGGATGGAGAGGGGATGGGCCTGGGTCTTCCTCTGACTGTCCAGCCAGCCTCTGCCCTTCCCCAGCCTCCTCCACAACTTCTGGAGCCACATTTCCACTCCCTATTGGCTGTTCCTCTTCTCCCTCGGAGTCAGTCTCCAACAGGGGCATGACACACAAGAAACTTCACACACTTGGGAAGTGGCTTACATGCCTAGTTTCCAATGGGCAACTAATCAGTACTGGTATATGGCCTGGGAGTGTGGGATATCTGCAGTACTGTATCCAATTAAGAGGGTAGTCATTACAATTCAATCAAAATTCCCCTTTTTTGCATGCATGCACACACATAAAAGAGATGGAACTTTGAGAGGGGGATAGAGGATGTCAATTTTATTATGTATGATCCATGAAAGGTTTATACATATCTCTATTTAAAATTCGAGAAGCAATTCAAACTTGATTTATTACAAATTTTCATAGAAACATTAGAAATTATAATTAGCATATGACACTCATTCCAATTAATTTGATATATTATCTAATTATCTTGGTTCCCCCATCTTGTACTATCTGCATTTCTGATTCTGGTCATAGAATAGAAAATAAAATATTATTTAAGAAATTATCTGATAGCCTTTGCTTATTTCCTTCATGACTCCCCATCACTGATCTTAATGGGACTGATGGGAAATCAATCCCAAATATTTGAACGACACCAAGTTACATACTGAGATATATTCACTCATTATCCCTATATTTTATTCAGAAGAATCGGCGCATACATACTAAAATATACATTCATTTCAGAAAAGGCAATATTGAAATCTTCTTGCATATATATATATATATATATATATATGCAAGATATGATGATATATATATCATACAATTTCCTTTTGGGATAAGTCATATTATGCAAAGCACTGAAAGAGCATAAGAAATAATAAGGTAAAGGAATTACAGGTAAGAAAAGAAACAAAAATCTAGCTAAATTTAGTTTAAATCACATTATTCATTATTTCTGCCGATCACTTCTTTTGACCACCAATTCTTTATACACCAATTCTTACATTTTCCTTTTGTTTTCAAAACTATTCACCCCTTTCTTCTTGAAAAACTAGAGGAAGTTAGACCTTAAAAATATAAACTGATTTAGATAATGGTGATTTTGAAGGAATTATCTCCTCCTTTTAGTCTTAAATTAGACTTAGCAATGCATAGATCAAGTGTGTCATTATCACAGCATTGTAACATGTTAATTATGCAATTACTGTTATAATACCCTTTTATCTGCATCTTCACACAAAATATACCTCATCAACTGAAACACACAAAAAGAGAATATTCCCAGTGATTTGTCATTGACCTGGAGTTAAATATTCACTTTACCATTTTTTCCCCTTTATGTGATAAATGTCTCTCCATTCAAGATTCCCTGGAGAATATATTTTGACCACACCTCCCCTCCCAATTTCCTAAGTGTTATTACTTTTAAATGCCATACACCTTTCACTTTGAAAAAATAAAAATAAATGATCAGTGCAATCTTATCGGTGGCTAGACAGACCATTGACTTCCATGCTGCTTACTCTCGTGTAACTTAACAGTTTTGTGCAGTGCAAGTAGATAGTATATCAAAATCACATTTAAGTGGAAAGTCAAAAAGCAAATAATCTTTTAAGCCTCAGTTTTGAGATAGTAGTGAGGAATTACATGCCCCCTGAAACAATTTTTGTTTACTTCTGGTTTATTTGCTGTTCTTTATAAACTTCTTGGTAGGATGGAATCCGTTCCAATGAATAGATCTTTTTTTCTTATAGGAAAGTGAAGCATAGCCAAGAATTTAACCTATGTGGTCTTTCAGCTTGATCAAACCTTTCGTGGAGATCTTGAAGTAGACTCACTCAAGGGCATCTGTCAGGTGGGAGGAAGGTCCAATGATCTCAAAATGGCAGACACAATCAGGTGATTAAAACCAGACCTTTTTAATGTCTGTGTAGTGCATGCAATACCATTAAAATAAAGCAGTGTCAAGTCGCACCTGCTACCCCACCAAAGGTCTGATTTATAAGATCTTCTCTGTCTCCAACTATTGCTTCAATATCCTATTCATAGGAGAACCTTTGCCATAGCCAAACTGATCGTTGTACTTTGAGAATCAATACTTCTAGAATAGGATGTCAAAAGAAATACATTGATTTTTATTCGCCAGAGACAATAGATGTAAATGAAATCTAAACACAAAGAAGTTTCAGATGGTTTTCAGGTGTTACGCAAGCACAAGCACCAGAAATTCAAGCTTCTATATTCCAAAGAATTCAGTTTTTAAAAGTTTAAAATCTCATATCTGAGTCTATTTCACATCAACATTTTTCAACCGTAGGAAAATTATTTTTGTTTAGAACTAAAAGAAAAACAAAAGCATTTAATTTGGTTGCCAAGATTCTTTCTAGTGTAGTAAATTCTGTGGAAAAGCTGCTCCAGTGCTGATCTTCAATAAATAAAAATATTGAGCAAAGGAATAAATATCTGAAATCGGCAAGAGAAAGAGTCATTCTGACAGTTTCATAAACTATTGAATGGCATTTAAATATTGAGAATGTAAGGCCCAGTCACACATGCTGTGAAGTCTTCATAATATTAAATTATAATATCCATAAAATACAATTGCTTCATCTTTTTCACCAAACCATTATTGCTGCTTTCAAGTTCAAAACCTGAAGAGGTTTCATGTTTTGTATTTTATTTTATCTTCCTAAAGCATTTTGATTCACTTGTCTCATTTAAAAAAGAACTTCTATTAAAACAGTGACAAAGTTTAAAAGCTTAGGTTGTTTTTTTCTTCAATACATCAAAAGTTTAGGTTCTTTTTCAAAACAGCACACTGTTCCTAAATGTCTGTTAAAGAAGTTTCTTCATTTGAAAACAATATGAATCTCTGCATTTCCTAAGGACCAAATTATGAGGACATTCCATCTGAAAATAAGCAAACAAAGCTCTTGGTATCCCACTGTGCAGACCAGCAAACTCATACTAGGATGAATGGGGAGATGTTATTTCTCAGAAATGCAAAGTATGTCAACTTAGGTACATCAGTAAATGGACTACATCTGTCCAACAGTGAATTTTGAACAATATGTTACAGTGAAGTTGTCAGAATGAGCCAGAATGAACAAATACAGAGAATAGTTCTGCAAAGCAAACTTAGAAACTATGCTGTCATTCTGAACGTACGTCCTTCAGTTATATTATCAGTATGAATGCTATAAGCTATCTCTAGTACCTCTCAAACAATAATAATAATGCCTATTATCCTATTAATTGGTCTGTATCTTTATGGAAGTAAAACAGAATTAGATATCATAGCACATATATTATTGACTAACGAGAACAATCTATGGAAGAAAGCATTAAAAGGGTAATGGAATATAAGTAGAAGCAACAAATGTATGGAGATAATTAGCCTCTCCCAGCCCAAAATGCTTCAACATTTGGATCACAACTCCCATAATTCCCAGGCAGCATGGTCACAGCTTAGGAATAATAGGACTTGGTTACAGGAATGTTGGGGGAATGGGGCAAAAAGATGAAGATGCTAACTGTAACTTCACAATTAAAGTTCTTCTTCTTGTTAATGTGTATGACTAAAAAAGGAACATGGCTCAGTGTAGACAACATCTTGATGTTTTTTATTCCCATTGAGGATATCTCTGTTTGAAGACATCTAGACTGTGCCAATTTCAGGAAGGTTACCCAATTAATCCTCATTTAGCAAATACCTCAAGTAGTGGACATTTGCAATGGTAATAAGTGGTAATTGAAAAATCATTTTCCAATTAATACAACAACAAAAGCCTTCAGTATGAAACTGATTAAGGTCTGGTCAGTTTCCGGCAGCAGGGAAGGTTCTAATCAACGAATTAAAGTCACAGACCTGAGCCTGTTAACTTGTAGTTAGCACTTTTGGGGGAAGCACTGCACTGTGCAACAAAGCAGCTCAGGGAATTTCAGAGGGGAACTGCCAGCATTGTCATTGGAAAAGTTTATTTAGGGGCAGAAAAATGCCATTGTGAGAATATATTACAATGCTCTCTGTTTTACAGACACATGGCTGTTTTCTTCATTTTTTAAAGTTTGTTTTCTGCCTCTCTGACAAAAGGAGAGAGATTGAGAGAGAGAGAGACAGAGACAGAGACAGAGAGAGAATGTAGTAGCAAAAATAAACATATAGACACTATCAGCAATAGGAGCAATATTTTGATCCAATCTCCAATTCCCAAATAATTTCCTTCTCTAATTTCAGTTACTCTGCACCAGGGCTGTCAAACTCCTGGCCCATGGGCCGGATGCATCACATGCTGGACATGTGGTTTAGCAAAGGGGGAAAATGTCCCAATATGTCATGTGGTGCTGCCGTGATGTCATGAGTTTGACAACCTTGCTCTATACTGAGGAATATGAGTTACAGAACATTCTACAAAAAGAGCCTGAACCAGCAGTATGGTAGGTTTTCAAATATTCTGGTGTCTATTTTAGTTTAATCACTTAGCTTTCCATGAGTTAAGTTTCTAGAGAAGTCAAGAGCATATGAAGTAGAGCATACTGAGGTTGAGATGAGCAAAATGTCTACAAGAAACACACAAAAGCAATGCAAATTTAATAAAACACAATGCATATACTTTAAAGGTGCCAACATAAATTACACTAATGAAATTCACTGTAATCGCAACATGAAAATAAAATGACTGAATTCTCCTAATCATGAAGAATATCTATGTGGAATTATTTCTTTTTATTCTGATGGAAAGACATAAGAAAATTCATGGATGTCAGTTCTGTACAGGTATTATTTTCACACAGTTGAGATTTTCCAGGGGATCATTGGAAGAGCAAGTGATGTTTAATGCATGATGCAAATGACTAATATAAGTTATAAAATTTGTGTCATTTATGCAATGACACCATAATGCATGTAATGTCATAATGGCTTCCAGGAGACATAAGCGCTGTCAAAATCTGTCTTGCACAACTCCAGAACCTTGTGAGTTGATCAACACACCCTTCACAGCAGAAATGAGGACATAAAACGGAGAGCATGGAAATAAAAGCTTGTCATATGCAAGCTGATGAAAACAAAAAGGAAGACAATTTTACAATTCCAAGAATCTTTATTGTTATGTTGTAAATCTGACAGTAGCTGGTGACAAGGCACGTAATTAGAGAGTGGTAAGGCTTGGATAATTCAACATGTTTTTGTTTGTGTTGTAATTTGAGCAAACTATAAGAGGTTTTGCATAGCCCTAATCAGGACCCTACCCCTTTTCACAGTCAGAAAAGCTTATTTCCTTCTCTGTGTGGTTGAAATACCAACTACTCTAGTTCCTGGCATGGAATGCAGCTGATCACCAGGCAGGCAAATGCTCAGTTCTCTAGACATGGTTCTTTTCTAGATAACCTGCTGACAGTGTCATCATGAAATGGAAACTTCCCTTCTATTTACAAAGAGGATGTAAAAAAAAACAATTACAGAGGCTGTCTCTGTGTGATTGAAAGTCCGCTCCATTTTCACATACATTTTTTAAAATATATGCTGCATGCAAAATGGATGGCGTGTGGTAGAATGTAGTCTTGATTTCCAGGAAGGAATGCATTTCAAGAGTAGTGCGGTGGCTTAAAGATGGAGTTTTTGCCTCACAATCAGGAGGCTGTGAGTTTGAACCTAGGTAGAGGCAGATATTTCTCTCTCTGGGCATGTTGAGATTGTATCTGCTGAATATAACTCCGCATTAGTGACAAGAAGGGCATCCGGCCAGTAAACATTCCGCTCCATTCAGTTGCCCAGACTCCAGCCCACAAGGGATTATGGAGTCATTAAAATATGATGATGAGGGAGTGCATTTTAGGGGAGCCAGAAACAATGGTTTAGATAGTTTTGTGTGAGAGCACAAAACTGCTCTCTAAGGAGTCCTCAAAGTGAGGGAATTAATGATGGAAGTAGGCTGCACCAGTCTGTCCATACATGACAAACAATAAAGGAAACTGCTTAAAAGAACCTCAAAGTGTCTTTCTTGGTTTTTGGAGTCTGTAATGGTGCTCAGATGAAGGCTACTATTGTGACATTTTTACCTTCCTCTCCTGATAGATAGATAGATAGATAGATAGATAGATAGATAGATAGAGATGGATGGATGGATGGGTGGATGGATGGATGGATAGAAGGATAGATAGATAGATAGATAGATAGATAGATAGATAGATAGATAGATAGATAGATAAAAAGTAAAAAAAAGATCTATCTATCTATCTTCAGGAGAGGAATATATATATATATATATATATATATATATATATATATATATATATATATATGTATGTATGTATGTATATATATGTATGTGTGTATGTGTATGTATATGTGTATATATATATATATATATATATATATATATATATATATATATATATCTTCCATTATATATATATATATATATATATATATATATATATATATATATATATATATATATATATATATATATATATATATTCCTCTCCTGAAGATAGATAGATAGATAGATAGATAGATAGATAGATCTTTTTTTTACCCATCAGAACTTGTGTTTCATTGCAGGTGATTTCAAAGTATTTCAAAGTTTTAATGGACTACCCTCCTAGGGTCTTATTACAGTATCTAACGGCTGGCCTCTATGTTTAATCTGGAGACAGAGCAAGGAGTCTATTGCATAAATTGGCTGGGGGAATGAGTTTTTTTTTTCCTTTTCTTGCTATAACCTTTCTGAAAATAATTTAGTACTATGGTTGGAAGAAATATCCTTCTGGGTTCAGTTCCAAGTGGGGAAAAAAGACACTGGAAACATGGAGGCTGTTAGGAAAGATGGTTTAATGGTGGACAGGACCACATGGCTTGGAGCTCCAAAATGAAAAGGACGATCACATGCTTCAAGATGTTGGGGGAAGGAAAAAGAAGGAAAAGGGCTGAGATGCTCAGAGTGCCTGGGTTTTATACCTTCTGTTGGGATTTGAATTTGAGCTTGTATTCTGATTGGTTGTCAGACTCCCATGGGACCATACAGGGGCAACTCTGTAGGCTTTTTCTGGACCACATGGCTTCACCTGAGTGCTGGCTGATGCAATCTTCCCAGGCCAGGTGGTGAGATACGTAGAGGCCTTTGTTATGTACCCTGGCCCAGGCCTTAATAGCCTGCCCATTAACAAAGGTGGGAGGGGGTGAGCTTCTGCCTCTCTGAGTTTCTACTTCCCTTCTAGGGGAGACATTCTGCCTTTTTAATATTTCCTAGGATGTTTCATTTTTGTAGGAGAGGGTGAATGCTAACTTCCTACACTACCTATTCAACATGTATGCCTTCAGATCAGACCCTGGGTAAAACTATCCCCAACTTCAAAGCACCGTCCCATAAATATCTGTGCTCTTTTTTGTGCAGCTCGATTTCGGCTACCAAAGTTCCTGGGGACCATTTCTGATTGGTGGCAGAAGTCCCCCAATCCTGAGGCTACAATCTAATCCCCAGAATTATTTTATTTGCTGTGCTTCTCCTTTCGTGACCACTGTTTCATCAATCTACTTGATATGATTGTTTTTGTAAGACTGAAAGAATTGTTTCCCTGCATGATTTCAATCTATCAGGGAATGCAAGTGTATCCGTGGTATACACTTCTCTATCTTTCTTTTCTATGTTGTTCTTCATAATGTAACTATTCTCAGATTGTCTTATGCTAATTCGTATTATGCTAATGATGTGCTAATTCGTAAATAAAAATACATATAACCTAACAGATCTGAATCACCGAGAGACTGTGTGTTCTTTTTATGGTTTCATTTTTTTCGAGATTTGAATAACTTCTATTTGACTGAAGCATAGTTTATAAAATAATCTGCTTTAATGTACTACCAATCAATGACTTTTTCACCTTCAGCTACAACAATACAAGAGCACACAATAGATACAAACTTAATGTACACCACTCAAAACTTGATTGCAGAAAGTACGACTTCAGCCACAGAGTGGTCAATGCCTGGCACACACTACCTGACTCTGTTGTCTCCTTTTCCCTCAAATTAACCGCAATTGACCTCACCCCCTTCCTAAGATGTATGTAAGGGGCATGCATAAGTGCATAATTGTGCCTACCATCCCTGTCCTATTGTCCCCAATTATTCGTGGCAGATCATTTGAGAAGGGTGTCATTCTGCTCCTTTTCTTCCTTAACAAACACAGACACAGACACACACAGACAGTCTTCATTCATTCATTTATTCATGTTTATTAAAAAGTATACAAGATAGTTCTACTATTCTTTCAAAGGGGTGATTAACCTGGATTTAGAAGGATCCTTTATTACACTCAAGGGGGCCATTTGAGCATTATGTGGATAATGCTAGTTACTTTCACCATTTTCCACTCTTTGCTTCTCCTGAACTGATCTATGATATGGAGAAATATTATTGTAGTGGTCAGCAACTCATCACTGAATTGATGCCACACATTTTCAGTTAAAAGACATAAGTTCAAATTGGATGAATACACATCAGAACTTAATGCACAATCCTTTTAAGGAACCCAGCTTGGTAGTAAATAAATAATATACAGATATTAGGAGTTTGCCTTTTGAAATACAGAAGCAGACGATATAGTTGACTTCAAAGGTACATTTTACAAAGCTAATTAAGGCTCCTTCTCATGCTTTCTACTCCAAAAGAACGTTGGAAAGAAATTATGCTGAGGGATTTTGGAGTCTGTCTGTTTATCTACCAGCAAGATAATGCTGGGAACAGATTGGAATTAAACCAGATTTACTATAGGACAAGAAACTTGGAGGGTGGGGGGGAATAGAGTTAAGAAATGGACTAGATCCAGTGAGGGTTTGTGGAGATGATTCTAGGGGGGAATTTTCCAGTGCATCTCTATGGGACAATCATTTGCCAGCAGTTCAGAATGCTCCCAACTTCTCAATTAATTATATGATCACCTTCCTCCTGGTCATATGATTCAGAGCAGAATTATCATTAAGGAGAGAAGAATTCCAGGAGCCATGTTCAACATTTATTCTTCACCTTGTTTCCCTAACAAATACAGTTTAGAATACTTTTGATGGCTGCACTAAATTAATGAGTTTCAGCTTTGGAAAACATTTCTCTTTCCTGTATCTTCTTTAAAATCATTATGGAAGAGTCCCATTCTGATACTATAATATAGCTGTTCCGTTTATAGTGCCTAATTTCATAGAGACAGAGCTAAGCACCATTCATGCTTCATATCTTCATTTTGCTGACTCCAAATAAATTATCTCAAAGATGAATGGCAATATTATTTCACATGTAAATGTCTGGAAGGAATGTTTTTCAGGTTCAGGAAGGAGACAGAACCATCTAACCAGTTACTGAATGTGAAGGTACCTTTAACACTCCAGATATTAAATTCAACCCAACAGGTGGAGAGATACATTTTCAGTAGACTTCATTTATTTTTCACTCTGATGTGATATATAACAAGTAGTAAACTGAACTATGTGCAGAATATACTTGAGAATAGAAATGATCCATCCTGTTAATACCCCAGTTAAAAATAAATCCTAAACTAGAACCAAGCTAACATCAGTTTTTATGCAATATTATCATAAGTCATATTGATAGCCTGGAGATAAGGAAATTAGGCATAAGTAACACCCTGACTTTGAATATGTTTCTTAGCAATCACTTGGATCCAAATCATGCCTTCATTTTTACAATAAATTTAACAACAAATTGCCATACTTTTTTAAAATGACATTTAACTACTTAATTCAAATTTCTATTTTACAATTTTATGATCCTTCAGAGAAACCTCCGTAATAATCAAATCAACATATGTGTGACTGAAGACTAAATCCTATTTGTATCCCTAAAAGTAAGATAGGACTCAAAAGAGATCCTGACAATGAGCACATAGTCTGAAAACCTCTGGTGAACAAGAACTCAACCCTTCACGTGATTGCCTGTTTCACTGACTAGCAGTTTTTACACTCAAGAAGTTCTTCCTGAGCTCTAATCTGAAACTACTTCCATCAAGTTTTAAGCTACCTGTTGTGTTCCTTTAGAAGGAAAGTTACTGCTGATTTCTGCTGGTTGTTGCTGTTAATAGAATAAAGAAGTTGTTTCGTTATCCTGGATCTGAGTCTTCTTTAACCCACAATACAACACAACCATTTCTGCCTTTGGAAGCAAAAGAAAGTACGTAAAGTCTTCCTTCACTTATTATAGAACACATATGTCCTCTCAGACTTTGGTTATTTAGCTAAACATTCTAGCGTCATTGTTCACATGGCTTGGTGTCCCAACTTCTTACCATCTTGGTAGCTTTCTCCACAGAACTTACTCTGGGTTTTCTGCCTTAAATAATTCAAACAGTAGATGATATATATATTTAATGGTTATAGAATAAATATTTCTTGTTAAGAATTCCCTTGAAAATATCCTATCATGTTCTCCCAACATTTTGCAAAAGACTTTCTGACATCTTTCAAAAGGTTTCAATGGCTGCTCACTTTTCACATTTGATCTCTGAGGTGCTCATATTGCTTAGTACTCTTATAAAAACAGGCTCTTGTTGAAACAAGACAATCGAGACTAACTATCTAACCCTCCCTTAAAATAGGAACAAGATATAAGAGTCTAGGAAATGAAGAGATCTCGGATTCAACTACTCACCACATTCATTCAATCCCCTCTCTTAATTTCCAGGATGCTTTGTGGGATAACTTTGATTTGCATTGGAATCCAAAACTATGTAAAACATTGTAATAATTAAACTTTGTAGAAAATTACCTTCAACCTAAGCTTGCTTCAGGATGATTCTGAAGATATATTCATGTCTTTTTAAAGAAAATATGGAAATGATTGTCTTCTTTGGGAATTTTGTTTGTTTGCTTAGTTTTACTTCCCCAGTCTGGTTCCCTATTCAAATATTAATTAAACCACTCTTAGATTAGCCAAGGTTAGCTAGGTGTTGCCACTTACTATGACATCATTTTATATTCTGACAAATCCATTGGAAAATACTAATTCTGTTTAAAAACTCCATGAAATAAGTACCGAAGGTTCACTTTCATTAGCAACTGGTAGATATTTGTCATAATCAGTAATATGGCAACAAACATGAGGTTTCATACATGCTAAAAGAGACCATTTTTTTCAGGAAAAAAACTTACCTGATTGTGTCTCAGCTATATTAAGACCTAATTCCATAAAAATATGCCAGTCAAGTTTTTTTTTTAAACAGTCCAGATGAGACTATTTGCTTCCCCACAAACAGGCTTTTCAAGGCTAGTATAACACTAACTTAATCTCTTTTTATCAATTTATCTTAGAAAATAATATACAATATATTTTCCAGCCTTTCTCAACTGTGCAGTTTGCTTGTGGCATTGAAGACATGATGACATTTTAAATAAACTTGCTTTCAAGGGCTTTAATAGGTGTACAACATGAAAAATGTCAACATATAATGCAAAACTGGAGGAAGAGAGTATGAATAACTGAATTATTACTTTTCTTGCTGATAGGACAGGCATATTACAGAAGAAAATTATGTATGATTAGAAATGCAATAGGTTAACAGTAAAACTTACATCTCTGTGCCATTGCATTCTTTTTTTTTAATTCCAGTATACAATAGTCATGGTTTTTTTTAACTTCATAAATTAGAACATTAGATGCCTAATACACAAGAAAAATGGATGAGTGAAATGGTTTTAATTTATGCAGACAAGCAACTTGGCATTATAACACACTCACAGTCATTCCTGCCATGCATAATTATTTCCAACTAAGACTTTGGCAATTCCATTTGATTTGAGAGACAAATGTTGGTTTCCTTTTCAAGGTTGGCACCATTTAAGCATGAACAAATAGAAAAGGAAGGAGGAAAGGAGACTCAACCAGCTGACCATATCCTCAGTGTCTGCACACTGATGGGAAATTCCATGTATAAATTCTTTACTACAATCAAGATTTGTGTCAATATAAACAAGTCTACATACATAATATTTAAAAAGTAATTAAATGCTATTTGCATCAATATTCATAGTAAGAAAGCTACAGGATTAAATGTAGTAATGGATTTGACTGTTCCAGCCTCCTGTTGGCTTCACAAGAACTGTTTTTTTCTTCCACAGTATAGTGTTTATAGTCTTTATAAGGCTTTGGTAAGACTGCACTTGGAATATTGCCATCCAGTTTTGGTCACCATGAAATAAAAAAGAGGTTGTGACTCCGGAAAAAGTTTAAAAACCAATTAAGTGGATTAGAGAGCTGGAGGCTAAGACACATAACAGAATGCAGAAATTGGGTAAGTCTCCTCTAGTGAAAAGAAGGACTAGCGGTGGCTTGATAGCTGTGTTCCAGTATTTGAAGGGCTGCCACAAAGAAGAGGGGGTTAATTTATTTCACAAAATACCAGAAGGCAAGACAAGAAGCAATGATTGGAAACTAATCAAAAAGAGAAGCAACCTAGAACTAAGATCTTTACTGATATTTATTTATTTAGTGCAGGGGTCCCCAAACTTGGCAACTTTAAGACTTGTGGATCTCAAACTAACATGACTAGAGGAGGAATTCTAGGAGTTGAAGTCCACAAGTCTTAAAGTCACCAAGTTTGGAGATGTCTCATTTAGTGTGTGGCATGTGTCAGCCAGGGATCACTGAGTTGGCTGGCTGCTTCTGTGAAAGGAATTTTTTCAAGGGGTGTTATCTTTACCCGTGGGACACCTGAATGCCATTAACTCACAGAAATCGAGCTGCTGAGCTGCCAGCCTCAGCAGTGTGCAGGCCCAGAATCTTACCACATGAGCCACCACGGCCCCACTACTGATAGTGAGAACAATCAACTAGTGTAATGGCTTGCCTTCAGAAGTTTTGAATGCCCCCCATCACTGGAGGCTTTTAAGAAGAGACTGAACGTCTATTTGTCTGAAATGGTATAGAGTTTCTTGCTTGAGGAGGGAGACCTCCAAGATCTCTTCCAACTCTGATGATGAGGATGACAATCTATCTATAGCTGGATAGCTGGATAGATGGAGTGATCAATAGATTGATAATATTCTTCAAGAAAAGGTAGCCACAGCTCCCAAAGTTTTTCCTACATGTTATTACACATATAGAAGCATCCTTTGTCTCAGCTAATGATGGAGGCAATGATAGAATAATAGAAAAAGACGTATTTTGTCAATTATATTTAAACTTTGTGCATTTAATACCCCTTTGCTAATTACTCAAGACCTTCCATTTAGAAAGATACTTGTTTTATGGAACATATACTGTATTTTATTTCATTTAATATTAACTGATGAATCTATCTGGGAATGTGTTAATGTCATTTTTTTGCTTTTTGCTTTATTTATATTATATTGCTTTTATCACTAACAATTTGAGTGTTGTGTAAGTGCTAAAAATATGGCCCATATAGATTTTTTTTTAAAAAAATGTATAAATATGCATAATAGAGCTAAATATGAGAAAAAGATTGTTGAAGCAATAGAACCCATCAGGAATTTAGGTCTGACAGGTTTAATATGCTTGCACACAATATTCTGAGATCAATAAATGTTTGATAAGTCAACCCCTAGTATATGAACAGTTTTATTGGATTAGAATGGAACATATAATATTCTCCCAATATTCTTTTAAGAACCTAATATTGCTTTCTCAGTTATTCTTGGTGATAGAGTGTAAGTCAAAATAATATCTGAAATAATCTAGAACAGTATACTTTTATTAGGCACCAGTCAAAATTAGTTCAGCCAACATTTATTGTTTAAAGGATGGATGAATTTTTCAAACTTGGCTACTATAAATTTGTATTTTTTCTTCCATTTCTAATTTATTCTGTACCCTTTCTATGTCATCTCCAATTTTATTTTAAAAATCTGCTTTAAAAATGCATTTTATCTGCATTTTCTGTAATGTAGACATTTTTTATTTGCAAGTTTCCTTAAATAAAACTTTACTTTTTTCAAGAATGCCTGCACTTTTGTCCATAGTTTCACTAATATGAATACTTTTATACGGCAATGTATTTCTACTTTTGCTACATATAGTTCTAAGAAACATGAAGTTGAAGCCTTGAGATTCCAGTTTATGTTTGCATAATGAATTAGAAACTATAAATTGATTAAACTTTTATCAAAGCTCAATTACCTTCTCCCATATCTCTTGTATTTTATTAGCTTCAATATTTTTTTTTTCTTGTAGTATACCATTTCTAACTTAGTTCTTCTTTCAAATATTTTAAGAATCTTACATTTAGCTTAAAAAATACATCTGGCATGTTTTTAATACCGCTAATGGAACCCCCAAGAGAGAGAGGGGAAAAATCTGAACAACCCAATTAGTTCTTCTAATATTTTCCTTCAAAATATCTTATATAATCTGATTATAAAATCAGCACTATCACTAACATTTTTTGCAGTCAGAGTATGTAATTAAAATGTGTCTTGATCTTCAGATGTTGGTTAGAACTTCAGCTAGAGATCCCAGAGGTACTTTTTAGGAGGCAACTGAACTTTCTTGGTTTTTTGTCTTTGAAGATGCTTCACTTCTCATCCAAGAAGCTTCTTCAGCTCTGACTGGATGGTGGGGAATGGAAGGATTTATATTCCTTGCAGACAGCTGGTCATTTGCATTCTTTTAGAGAGTCACTGAGGCACTTGGAGGTTTGTCTGGTGTCCTCAAGGTCACTTGAGTAGTGCAAATGGGTGTAGAGCCTTCTTGGCTGCAGTATGTTTTCTGCCCTGTGTTCCTCCACTGTTGAAGAAAGGTGCAGGCTGTTATGGTTGACTCTGTGTTGTCTGCATCTCAAACTGAAGTGCAAATTCAGTTTTTCAGACTACAGATTCCTGTAGTCTGTAATTTTTTTTCTGGGAATCCATTCATACTCCCACACCATTTTATCCCACAGGGAATAAAATTGGACTAGTGGACTTATATGCAAACAAGATATAAAAAAGACAGTGAGGAATTTGGAATAGACAATGAATTACAAAAATTAGATAAAATTCTGATTGGCCCAGATGAAAAATTATTATCTAAAATATATAAACACTTATTAGAGTGGGATAGAGCAGAGAAGATTGTAAAAAGTTCAACGATTGCATGGGGTAAAAATTTTGGACATACTATTGAATTAGAACAGTGGGAAAAGATTGGGAATACCAGTTATAAAATAACAAAATTGGTGGCTTACAAGGAAAACCAACATAAAATGTTCTATCATTGGCATATGGCATCTTCATGATTGGCTAAGATCGACCCAAACCTAAAGCCAAATTGCTGAAAGTGTGGCCATCAACAAGGTACCTTTTTTAAATTTTTGGTGGTCATGCCCTGAAGCGAAGAAATATTGGAAAGTGATTCATATGTGGTTAGAGGAGTTAATTGAAAATAAAATTGATTTTGTCCTGGAACTATTCCCCTTAGGAATAATAAAAAGAAACTATAACAGGAAAATAAAGTATCTTATATTACATGTAGTAAAAGCAGCTAGAATCTCTTACACCCAGTACTGGAAGAAAAACGCTATACCTCCTGAAGGTTTAATAATTAAAAAAAATTTCAAGTGCGTGGAAATGAACAAATTAACTATGGAGCTAAAAGAGAAAGCTGACACGGAATACAATGCAATATAGGAAACATGGTATATCCGGATTGACAATAGACATAAGAATAAAAAAATGTAAATAGGATACATAATAGTTATGAGGGTATGAAAGTAGTATGTACTGAAAGATTGGATAGGATGTATAAATGTATATATATTGTCACAGTATTGTTCAACTAGTAATGGTATTGTGTATAAATGGAAAAACCCAATGAAGTATTGGGTGGGGGAAAAATGGTGTACATCCCAAAATGCGTAGGTTAAAGCCATGGAGATTCTCAGTCATCCAGGTCATGGTTGTCCTAATGGTGCCTTTACAGGAGGCACTGGACTTTGTTTATTCTTTGAAGATGTTTCATTTCTCAAACAAGAAGAAAAAAACAAAAAAGCACCTTTGGAACAACCATGACCTGGGTGATAGATTCTCCAAAGACCAAGTGTCTTCAAACTTGACAGCTTTAAGACTTGTGGACTTCAACTCCCAGAATTCCTGAGCTGGCCGTCTTAAAGCTGTCAAGTTTGAAGACCCCTGCCATAGACTTTCAGTAGAGATGTCATAATGATGTGGGGTGATTCAGACTAATATTTTAAAGTTTAAAGAAGATTTTGAGAAGAAGAGATTGCGAAGAGCAACACTGATCCTTAAAATGTTGCATGCCCGTAGACCCTTTTAAATTATCTTTTTTAGTTCCTTCTCTTCACTCTGTATTAATTTGATTGATATCAATAGAAGTGTAATAGAAGTTGGATTTATAAAGCTTACAGGGAGTCCTTGCTTAATGATCCATTTAGCAACCTTATGACAGGATTGAAAAGGGTGATTGGTGACTGGTCCTCACATTTATGGCTGGTGCAGCTTTTCCACAATCATGCGGTTACAATCTGGGAATTTAGCAACAGGTTCGTATTTATGATGACTGCAGTGTTTTTCAGTCACATGGTAGCTATTTGCAGCCTTCTCAGCTGGCTTCTGACAAGGAAGGGGAAGGTGATAAGAGGTTGCAGGTCAAAAATCACTTGATTTCTTGCTTAACACTACTTGTAATTTATTTAATAACCACAGGAAAAAAAGGTCTGGTCACAAGATGCCCCACTTAATTACTGCATGGATTAACAATACATTTTCTGGTTCCTCTTGGGGTCATGTGTCAAAATAATAAAGTCAAGATGGCAGCCAAGCCTGCATGATTGAAGTTCTGGCTGATTTTTACTACCCCTTTACTACATTTGTAGTGTACATCAGGATCTTAGTGGAGCAAGTGAGCCTGAATTAGATCTGGGGGTAATTAATTTAAGCTAATCATTTTCTTTTAGCAACCTCATAATCCCTTGTGCGGTGGAGCCTGGGCAACTGAACGGAGCTGAGTGTTTACTGGCCAGATGCCCCTCCTGTCACCAATGCGGAGCTATGTTCAGAAGATATGTTCTCATTGTGCCCAGGGAGAGAAACATCTGCCCCTACTGAGGATCGAACGCACAGCCTCCTGATTGTGACATGAGAGGTCACAATCTCTAGGCCACCACACCACTCTAATTAACTTAAGCTAATACTAAACTAAAAGTCATCTTTTAATTTCTCCAAGAAATTAGATACTTGTAAGATACCTTTTTGTATAAGATTTTTTTTTTAAAAAAAGTTCCACCCGATTCTCACACCCCTTTAATATTTTTTTTATAAATTCTTTTGGCAAGATTTTGTGTTTATCCAGTATTTAGATGCATGCTTCTCTATACGACATATTTCTCCAACTTCCTTGGATGCTTATACTTCTGTGCCTGAAAGTGTCCCCCGTTAGAGTTCCTTTCCAAAGGGAAATAACAAATATATATCTTAGGAGATCAGGGATGCTGCAAGTGCTGATAATGTTCAGTACCAGTAGTCCTTGACTTACAACAGTTCATTTAGTGACCATCCAAAGTTACAACAGCACTGAAAAAAGTGACCGATGACCATTTTTCACACAACCATTGCAGCATCCCCATGATCACGGGATCAAAATTCAGATACTTGGCAGTTGACTCACATTTATGACAGTTGCAGTGTCCCCTGGTGACATGATCCCTTTTTGCGACCGTCTCACAAGCAAAGTCAATATGGGAGCCAGATTCACCTCATAAACATGTCACTGATTTAACATTGGCGGCGATTTGCTTAATAATTTTGGCAAGAAAAATTGTAAAATGGGGCGAAAAAACCTCACTGAGCAAATGTCTCACTTAGCAACAGAAATCTTAGAATCAAGCGTGGCTATAAGTTGAGGGCTACTTGTATATTTCAAAGCACACCAATGTACCCCTCAGTCATTTTTGAAGAAACACGTCAAGAATGCAGACAATGTCACCAATTGTCCATCATTTCTCCTTGGGGAAGGAACTATTTCTTTTCCGTCAGACTGAATGAAGATCAGAGACCTCCAGGGGATGTTAAATAAGACAAGATGGCTACCATGGCCAGTGGTGGGATTCAATTTTTTTTTTCTACTGTTTCTGTGGGCATGGCTTGGAGGGCATGGCAAGGGAAGGATACTGCAAGATCTCCATTCCCACCCAGCTCCCGGGGAAAGGTCATTGCAAAATCCCCTATTCCCTCTCCACCCCACTAACCTGCTTTCCAGCTCCGTTCTCCTGCACTGGGCAACAAAAGAAGGCCCAGCCAATCAGCTGGGACTCGGGAGGCAGAGAATGTATGGGGGCGGGGCCAGTCAGAGGTGGTATTTGCCGGTTCTCCGAACTACTCAAAATTTCCGCTACCAGTTCTCCAGAGCTGGTCAGAACCGGATGAATACCACCTCTGGCTGTGGCTGTGTAATTGAAGTTCCATTGGTTTTTTACCTGAATTGCTAAAGGGGAAGAACTTTAATTACATTGGACACATGTAATTGTCCTCTCTCTTTTTTTTAATCATGCTGTGGACAGGGTCCCTGATGAAAATGAGAATGAAGATAGAAGAAATGCTTTGTAAGTGTCTCCAGTGCTACTTCAAATTGATTGCTCAAAGTCTTCAAGCGTGGGCCTTGGCCTGATGGTCTGGCTGGCTGAGACGCAGCATCCTGTAGGGCAGGAGATAAAATTGCTTGATTGAAGGTATCACTTTCTATCTCAGCACCTGATAGTTACTTGAGCCTAGTTTGCTGCAGAGGAAAGAAATGCTGAATTGAAACCGTCTCTTAGCACCAGGCACTCCAATATGACTGGTTTTGCACATCTATCTTTATCACTAGGCTGACAGAGAAAAATTAAGCTGGCAAAGCTTTTTCCATCACTAATCTTCCTGTCTGGAAAAATTTCACCTGCTACATTTCTGTGTCAGACTGTGATTAAAAGTGATAGGGCTTTAAACACAACTACAGTTGGTAAGCTTGGAAGTTTCTCGATTTAGTTTTTAAAAACTCCTGTATGTTGCTTTATGTGTCCATTCAGAACTGGGAAGACTACTTGTGTGATTTTGCTATTTGTTCATATCTATGTGTTTTTCTGGGCAGGACGGGGTTAGGGGTGTTTTGCAGTTCCCTCACCTTGTCCAACTTTTAGGGATGATGAAAGAATATTTTCTCTACTTCTCTCATGTTTGCTACCTTTTATAAAAAGCAAAATCATGTCATTGTAAACAGTGAACAAAATGTATATTAATATTCGCAGAATTTGATGGGAAGATTGCGGGTATATTTTTACATTATTTACAGCAGATGCACAATTGAGCTCCATTTTATGAATCTATTAGTCTTGTACTTTTTCAGGCTGTCAATATTCAATATACATGTTCCAGTTGAGGATTGTACTTGGATTATGTGCAGCATGCAGAAGTCACGCACTCCAATAATGATAAAAACTATTCCAGATTTCACTTTATTTCCATGCAATTAAAATGAAGGACAATCTATTTAAGCTTTCAGTCATGTCTTTAATTTTTTTTCCTTCTGCAACATTAAAAAGTTAGAAAATGATGTTGTCTTTCCCAAATGTCTAGGATTACATTCATGGTTTTTTTGGAGCCAGAATGCCCGTAAGAGGTCAAAACAGTTAAACTGGTGTGAACATGTGAACAAAACCTCACTGTGCATTCCATGAATCGTGCACATGTAAAAAGGGGAGAGGCTTCCATTGCGTAGAATATAGAATAACAGGGCTAGAAGGGATCTAAGAGGTGGCCTTCTAGTTCAATCCCCTCCTCACATAGGAGAAGCTATGCCATCCGGAATAGGACAACCTGTTGCAGCCAACTCACCACAGCCAACTCACCGCGGGACAATTCAACAATTCGATTTAAGTATTTGAAATTTAAAAAAAAACAACTTTATTTTTTGTGTACGTCTCCTTTTGTCCATCCTTTTTCATTCTTTCTTTAATGAATCTATTCCACCATTCCTTCAATATTAATGTAACTCTTGTCCTATGGCAAGTTGGCTGTGGTGAGTTGTCTCACAGCAGGTTGGCTGTAGTGAGTTGGCCACGGCAAGTTGGCTGTGATGAGTTGGCCATGGCAAGTTGGCTGTGATGAGATGGCCATGGCAAGTGGGCTGTGATGAGTTGGCCATGGCAAGTTGGCTGTGATGAGATGGCCATGGCAAGTGGGCTGTGATGAGATAGCCATGGCAAGTTGGCTGTGATGAGATGGCCGTGGCAAGTTGGCTGTAGTGAGTTGGCCATGGCAAGTTGCCTGTAGTGAGTTGGCCATGGCAAGTTGCCTGTAGTGAGTTGGCCATGGCAAGTTGGCTGTGATGAGATGGCCATGGCAAGTTGGCTGTAGTGAGTTGGCCATGGCAAATTGGCTATGATGAGATAGCCATGGCAAGTTGGCTGAAGTGAGTTGGCCATGGCACAAATTGGCTGTGATGAGATAGCCATGGCAAGTTGGCTGTGATGAGATGGCCATGGCAAGTTGGCTGTAGTGAGTTGGCCATGGCAAGTTGGCTGTGATGAGATGGCCATGGCAAGTTGGCTGTGATGAGAAAGCCATGGCAAGTTGGCTGTGATGATATGGCCATGGCAAGTTGGCTGTGATGATATGGCCATGGCAAGTTGACTGTGGGGAGTTGTCTCACAGCAGGTTGGCTGTGATGAGATGGCCATGGCAAGTTGGCTGTGATGAGATAGCCATGGCAAGTTGGCTGTGATGAGATGGCCATGGCAAGTGGGCTGTGATGAGATGGCCATGGCAAGTTGGCTGTGATGAGATGGCCATGGCAAGTTGGCTGTGGGGAGTTGTCTCACAGCAGGTTGGCTGTGATGAGATGGCCATGGCAAGTTGGCTGTAGTGAGTTGGCCATGGCAAGTTGGCTGTGATGAGATAGCCATGGCAAGTTGGCTGAAGTGAGTTGGCCATGGCAAATTGGCTGTGATGAGATAGCCATGGCAAGTGGGCTGTGATGAGATGGCCATGGCAAGTTGGCTGTAGTGAGTTGGCCATGGTAAGTTGGCTGTAGTGAGTTGGCCATGGCAAGTTGGCTGTGATGAGATAGCCATGGCAAGTGGGCTGTGATGAGATGGCCATGGCAAATTGGCTGTGATGAGAAAGCCATGGCAAGTTGGCTGTGATGATATGGCCATGGCAAGTTGGCTGTGGGGAGTTGTCTCACAGCAGGTTGGCTGTGATGAGATGGCCATGGCAAGTTGGCTGTGATGAGATAGCCATGGCAAGTTGGCTGTGATGAGATGGCCATGGCAAGTGGGCTGTGATGAGATGGCCATGGCAAGTGGGCTGTGATGAGATGGCCATGGCAAGTTGGCTGTGATGAGATGGCCATGGCAAGTTGGCTGTGATGAGATGGCCATGGCAAATTGGCTGTGATGAGATGGCCATGGCAAGTTGGCTGTGGGAGTTGTCTCACAGCAGGTTGGCTGTGATGAGATGGCCATGGCAAGTTGGCTGTAGTGAGTTGGCCATGGCAAGTTGGCTGTAGTGAGTTGGCCATGGCAAATTGGCTGTGATGAGATAGCCATGGCAAGTGGGCTGTGATGAGATGGCCATGGCAAGTTGGCTGTAGTGAGTTGGCCATGGTAAGTTGGCTGTAGTGAGTTGGCCATGGCAAGTTGGCTGTGATGAGATAGCCATGGCAAGTGGGCTGTGATGAGATGGCCATGGCAAATTGGCTGTGATGAGAAAGCCATGGCAAGTTGGCTGTGATGATATGGCCATGGCAAGTTGGCTGTGGGAGTTGTCTCACAGCAGGTTGGCTGTGATGAGATGGCCATGGCAAGTTGGCTGTGATGAGATAGCCATGGCAAGTTGGCTGTGATGAGATGGCCATGGCAAGTGGGCTGTGATGAGATGGCCATGGCAAGTGGGCTGTGATGAGATGGCCATGGCAAGTTGGCTGTGATGAGATGGCCATGGCAAGTTGGCTGTGATGAGATGGCCATGGCAAATTGGCTGTGATGAGATGGCCATGGCAAGTTGGCTGTGGGGAGTTGTCTCACAGCAGGTTGGCTGTGATGAGATGGCCATGGCAAGTTGGCTGTGATGAGTTGGCCATGGCAAGTTGGCTGTAGTGAGTTGGCCATGGCAAATTGGCCATGCCAAGCGGTCCTAGACTCATACCATTCTGGACAACTGGCTGTACAGTCTCTTCTTGAAAATTTCCCATGATGGAATACTCACAACTTCTGCAGGGAAGCTATTCCACTGATTAATTGCTCACACTGTCAGTAAGTTTTTTCTTGATTCTAGGTTGGAACTTTAATAATCTCCTGCCTGGTATTCTTTCTCCTGCCCTCAGGTGCTTTGGAGAATAAGTCTACACCTTCTTCTCTGTGACAGTCCCTCAAGTACTCGAAGACTGCTATCATATCCCTTGATTTTTTTTACCCTTCCTATTTGACCCTGTTAGGAGCCCTACTTAAAACAGAAAGTTTCATATCAAATATTATGGAAGTGCTTCAGATTTGATTGCAACATGCACTTTACAGTTTTTAGAAATGAGAACACAACATTCTCTATGACACAATAAATTAAGTACGTTTCTTTCCAGGAGGTGCACCTTTAGTTTCAGCAACATCACTGCACTTGGAACACACTTATGAATATTTGAACAGACAATATTAAGAGTGAGGGTGTAAAGCTACTATTAGAATTCTATTTAGATTTGTTTCTCTTTTTTTTTCCCCTGTTCCTGTGATTTCTGCAATGACAATGATTAACACTAAGTTTCAATAGAGAGGTAATTATTCAGGCACCTCTGTTAATATTTCCATCAACTCTAGAGTAGCCAGAAAACATTTTTATGCAGATCATCCTCAAATATATCTAAGCAGCTGCAGTCTGGGTCTCACCAAGAGACCAGGACTCTGCTTTGCATACTTTCTAATATAATTAATGCAAGAATACAGAATAATTTCAAGCGGAGACAGAAGGTATGCTCAGGTTAAAAGAATTCAGAGCATATGGTTTTTCTTGGCAGGCAGGGCTCAGTGAAACAAAGAAATCCACAGCCAAATGGAATGGCGGGAGGGGGATACACCTAATTCCAGCGGCCATTTGTACTTTTCTTTTCTACAGTCTTAATTGGATAAGCCTTTTAACACTCCCTCCCTTGTTCAAATGCTGGCTTTTATACTTGCTTTTGATTTATGGGCATAGTGCACTTTTCCCTTTCCTTCTGACAACCTTTAATGGTAGGTAATAAAAGAAAAAAACAGGGGTGCCTGCCTCTCTTTCTCACTCAAGCTTCCTATCTCTTGTCATCTGTCTAGCAGTAAGGCCTGCATCCTTTCCAGTGGTGGGATTCAAAATATTTTACTACTGATTCTGTGGGTGAGGTTTGGTGGGTGTGGCTTGGGCATGGCAGGGGAAGGATACTGCAACCTCTCCCCGCTCCCGGGGGAAGGTTATTGCAAAATCCCCATTCCCTCCCCACCCCACTAACCTGCTTTCCAGCTCTGTTCTCCTATGCAGGGCAACAAAAGAAGACCCAGCCAATCAGCTGGGACTCGGAAGGCAGAGAATTGATGGGGGCGGGGCCAGTCAGAGGAGGTATTTGCCTGTTCTCCAAACTTCTCAAAATTTCCACTACTGGTTCTCCAGAACTGGTCGGAACCTGCTGAACACCACCTCTGATCCTTTCCCTCTGAAGGCCGAAGCTTCTCTTAGCTCTCTGCTACTTCTGTTCTTCTCTGCCCCTCTTTCATTGCTGCTCTTTGGCACAAACATTCCTTTTGCCATGTCTCTTTTCTTTGTATGTGTTTGGAAAAGTTCTTGCTACGTTTCTGTGTGTTGCCAAGTGTCACGGGAGTGATCAAGTGCCCAGGCAATTGGTTCTTTTGGATGAGCGGACAATGAATGCTTTAGAGAATAAATGGATTTTAAGCTTTATTATTAGCTCAAGCCAACAGATATAAAAGCAGACCATAAAAAGTTTTATACCTAGCAAGATGACACCCAAATCTCTTATAAGCTGCCAGGAACTCCCTAATAACAACAGCAGAGATACCTCAAGGGTGGCCATTTTCTGCAGTACCAAATGTTCCATGCAGAAGCTCCCAACAAAGAAGAAAAACCCCAAGTGTTATGTCCCTGGAACTTAAAGAAGTTCCCACCCAGGTCCGTTCACGCTGCGGGGGCGGTTGCCCACTCTCATTGGCTGGTTCACCCCAGCAGCCAGCTATAAAAGCGGGCTGCGGGGTCCAACCAGTCACTGTTCGCTGCGAGCCAGTTCCAGGCTTGGCAAGCACGTTCAGTCCTTTATTTCCTAAATAAAGTATTGTTGCATCCATGCCCTGGTTCAGCCTCTCATTGCTCAACCACAACACTGGCGACGAGGATGGGATGGCTACCAGAGGCAAAATGCAACCGCTGAATCACTAGCCGCTGATCCACAGCCAGAGAGAACGATCAGCAGGCAGCGAGAACGAACGCTGATCCGCAGCCAGAGAGAGCGGTCAGCGAACAAGTGAGAGTGAGAAAGCATCTGTAGCCGCTTGTTAGCCAGCTACAGGAAAAGTGTAGCGCTGCGAGCCGCAGCCGCTCTAAACAAAAGGGCACGAAATTCAAACGGCTGTCGTTTGAATTTCTATACAAAACACAGCGCGGTGCTGTGTTCTTTTGAAATCACTGACGCCAACGCAGGCGCCAAATTCAAAGCGCTGCCAAACAGCCGTTGCTGCTTACAGCGTGCAAACCCAGAGAGAGAGCGGGAGGCGCGGACCCCCCCCCCCAGAGCTGTAATCACTTGCCTGCCTAGGCACAAGAGTTTTTTTTTTCTTGACTCCACTGTGGTCCCAGAGAGATTCCAAAGCAGCCAGCCACTAGACTCTCAACATGAATTCCAACCCAGTCTTCCCATCGTTCAAGCCGGATGAGGAGAAATGGGAGTCATACAAGAATCGCTTTAACCATTACATCGACGCCATTGGGCTGGCTGATGCAGGGGAGCACCGAAAAAAATCATATT
This sequence comes from Pseudonaja textilis, assembly GCF_049901715.1. Classification (NCBI taxonomy): domain Eukaryota; kingdom Metazoa; phylum Chordata; class Lepidosauria; order Squamata; family Elapidae; genus Pseudonaja; species Pseudonaja textilis. The sequence goes on along the minus strand of NC_141994.1, from coordinate 14,219,929 downwards.
TCCTGATCTACTGCGGAGCCACCGTCTTTGATACTGCCACAGCACTCGTGGCTCCACGTGAGTTAAAAAACGTCCCCTGGACAGAACTGTTAGAAATCCTTACTAACCACTATTCTCCTAGACCCTCACAGATTGCCAGGCGGTTCACCTTCCGTATGAGGAAACAATCAGACAAAGAAACTATCAACCAGTACATGGCTGCCCTCAGGACTGCAGCACTCCATTGTGGATTTGGGACCTACCTGGATGACATGCTCCTCGATCAGCTAGTTTGTGGGGTCAAGGATCTTCACCTTCAAAGGCGCCTACTTGCCAGGAAGGACCTCAACCTCGCTCAAGCCGTCGAGGAAGCCCTGGCAGTGGAGCTGGCAGCACACTCAGCCACCGAGATCCAAGGTCCCGTCTCCAAACAAATTGCAGTTTCTGTCCACTCTGAAGAGGTGGTCATCGAGGAGGACCCCAGTGATGCGACCGACATCCACCGCCTAGCCCACACCAGACACCCGCAGGTAGGAGCCAAGCAAGAAAGCATCAGTCCATCCAAGCACATCACCCTGTGCCTATCCTGTGGTGGATCTCACCTGAGGACCACCTGCAAATTCAAGGAGCCACCTGCAACAATTGTCACAAAAAGGGGCACATCGCCAGAGTCTGTCAAGCCACTCACAACTCGGCACAAAGGGTCCCTTCCTTTTCACATTCCGGACCCCAAAGGCAAGTATTGAACTGTCGCACCCGCCACCATGCTAAGCACGCTTGCCATACCATTAGTAAAATCTCTCTCTCCGTTTTATTAGAAGGTAAACCTTGCCGCATGGAGGTTGACACGGGGTCAGCGCTCTCAATTATCTCTTGGAGCACCCTCAAGAAACTACAGCCCAGTCTATCCAGAAACCAGCTCCAGAAGTGCCAGCTTAGCCTGAAGGACTACCAGGGGAAGATCATTCCTGTAATCGGCAGAGGCAAGTTTCTTGTTAATTTTAAAACTTTCAAAGGCCACCTACCTCTAGTGGTAGTTAGCGGCAACCTCCCTACACTTTTGGGACTTGATTGGTTCCCCCACCTCGGCTTAGGGTTAACAGGAGTCCATGCGGTCTCAACCTCTGACACTGACTCCCTATTCACTGACTACTCAGACGTATTCAGCAATGAGCTGGGGTGTTATAATGGTACCCCTATCTCATTCTCCGTCGACCCCCAAGCAGTTCCAATACGGTTGAAACCTCGTAGAGTTCCATTCGCTATTCGGCCTAAATTAGATGCGGAACTGGATAAATTATTAAAACAAGGGGTCATTGAGCCAACAGATTTCGCCAAATGGGAGACGCCCATTGTCACACCCCTTAAAAAGACGGTAGCCTGAGAATTTGCTCGGACTACAAAACCACAATTAATAAGTTTTTACAAGTTAGTGCTTACCCAGTGCCCGTCATTCAGCATTTATTACACACTTTTGAACCTGGCAGCATTTTTGCCAAATTGGACATGTCTCAAGTGTATCAACAGTTCCCTGTTGACAACCAAACAGCGGAACTCCAGACCATTGTCACCCACAGGGGTGCTTTCCGGTGCAAGCGTCTCCAATTTGGCGTAAGTGTTGCCCCAGGCATTTTCAATCCCTCATGGAGCGGATTTTGCAGGGCCTCCTGGTGTAGTACCCTACTTGACGACATCTTAGTCTCGGCCAGGGACAGACCCCAACTCTTCCAGAGAGTTCGAGCAGTGTTAGAGAGGTTCAGACAGCATGGCTTCAAATTAAAAAAAGAAAAAATGTGCCATTGCCACTAGACAGGTGGACTTTCTGGGTTATAAAATTGACGCCTCAGGCATTCACCCCTGGAGTCCAAGGTTAAGGCAATTCACGAGGCACCCACTCCAACCTCCAAAGCGGAACTGCAGGCCTTCTTGGGGCTATTGAATTTTTACGCCTCTTTCCTGCCCCATAAAGCATCTGTGGCGGAACCCCTGCACAGACTTTTGGATAAAAATCATCTTGGCATTGGGGACACAAGGAAGACTCTGCTTTTCGTGCAGTCAAATCACTACTCACGTCGGAGGCGGTCCTTATTCAGTTTGACCCCAACCTTCCATTAGTGCTAGCAGCGGACGCTTCCCCTTTTGGAATTGGGGCAGTGTTAAGCCACAGGCTCCCCAATGGCTCCGAGGCTCCCATCGCTTTTTTTTCCAGGACGCTCTCTGCAACAGAGCGCAATTATAGTCAAATCGATAAGGAAGCTTTAGCAGCTGTCGCAGCAGTGAAGAAATTTCATGAATTTCTTTTTGGCCACTTTTTTCGAGCTGGTCACGGATCATAAGCCTCTCCTGGGTCTACTAGCAGGTGACAAACAGACCCCTCAAGTCCTGTCTCCTAGAATGACGAGGTGGACTCTTTTCCTAGCGGCATACTACGTATAGACTCATATACCGTCCAGGTAAAATTTTGTCCCATGCAGACGCCCTCAGCCGCTGCCCCCTGCCTGCTCCAGCTGAGGATCCTGCCCGGTCCATGCTATCTTTGAGGTCACCCAATTGGACCTCCCCATCACCGCCCTTGACATTGCCGCCAAATCCAAGGCAGACAAAATGATCGCCCAGGTACTGGACTGGGTGAGGAGGGGGTGGCCGGGCGGTGATGTTGAAACCAAATTCACGCCTTTTAAGACCCGCCTACAGGAATTATCCAGTTTGCAGGGCTGTTTGCTGTGGGGCACACGAGTGGTCATCCCGACCTCACTGCGTACCCGAGTTTTGGAGGCGTTGCATGAGGGCCACCCTGGCATCGTCAGGATGAAGGCATTAGCACGCAGCTACGTATGGTGGCCGGGCCTCGACGATGACATCATCAGATGGGTAAGTTCCTGCCATCCCTGCCAGGAATCCCGTCCATCCTCCTCAATTGCCACCCCACTAAGTGGGAAAGCGCCAGCGCACCTTGGTCCAGGATTCACATCAACCTAGCGGGCCCGATGCATGGCAAAATGTTCCTGGTGGTCGTGGACTCTTACTCTAAATGGATTGACGTGGCACAACTATCCACAACCACCACGCAAGCGGTTACCAAGGTATTGACTCGCCTGTTCGTAACACACGGGCTACCAGACTCTATTGTTTCCGACAATGGCCCCCAGTTCGCATCGGCCGAGTTCAGTCGCTTCGCTGCCAATCTGGGCATCCGCCACATCTTCACGGCTCCCTTTCATCCTGCCAGCAACGGATTGGCAGAAAGAGCCGTTAGGACCACTAAAGAAGCTCTAGCTAGGTTCAGCAAGGAAGACTGGCACCACAGACTCTCCCGTTTCTTGCTGAGCCAGCACTCAACCCCGTGCACAGTCACTAATAAGTCCCCAGCTGAACTCCTGATGGGTAGACGCCTGCGGACTGTATTGGACAGGCTTCACCCACATTACTGCCCTGACTCTCCCCTCGCGTCCACATCGGGGGTTAGGCATTTTGTCTTACAGGAAACCGTGTTCGCGAGGAACTTCACTGGAGACCCTCTGTGGATCCCGGGCGAGATCGTGGCCATCACCGGACCCAGGTCGTATCGAGTCAGACTGGAGGATGGCCGAATCTGGAAAAGGCACCTGGATCAGCTGCGGAGGCGCCAAGGCACTCACGTCAGCAGTGACTCAGGGTTGCAGGCCGGTGCGAGGCTACAGCATCAACCCCACATCAGCACCAATTCCGGTGACCTGTTTACACCTGCAGCCGAGCCGGGGAGCCCGAACACGAACCGTGACCACCAGACGGCTGACCAGTCCGAACCAGTCAATGGGAGCACATCCCCAGTGACCAGCCCTACGAGTCCCGAACCAGCACTGACCGAGGAACACGTTCGTGACACCCCACCGGTCCGACCTTCCTCTGCAGACTCTGAACTACCGGACAACTCACCAGAGTTGCGCCGTTCTGGGCGCCAGCATAAGCCTCCCGCGTACCTTAAGGACTATGCGTGTTCGCATCTGGGGGGAAGGGGTGTTATGTCCCTGGAACTTAAAGAAGTTCCCACCCAGGTCCGTTCACGCTGCGGGGGCGGTTGTCCACTCTCATTGGCTGGTTCACCCCAGCAGCCAGCTATAAAAGTGGGCTGCGGGGTCCAACCAGTCACTGTTCGCTGAGAGCCAGTTCCAGGCTTGGCAAGCACGTTCAGTCCTTTATTTCCTAAATAAAGTATTGTTGCATCCATGCCCTGGTTCAGCCTCTCATTGCTCAACCACAACACCAAGGGTTTATCAAAACTTAGCACCATGATTTCATGCGGTTGCAGGATTTGGGATTGGCTACTCCAGAGAAAAGAAGGAATAGGGGGCACATGATAGCAGTATTCCAGTATCTGAGAGGCTGCCAGAAAGATGAGGGGGTCAATTTATTTTCCAAAGCACCAGAAGGCCAGGACAAGAAACAATGGATGGAAACTAATCAAAGAGAGAAGCAACCTGGAATTAAAGAGAAACTTCCTAATAGTGAGGATAATTAACCAATAGAACAACTTGCCTTGTGGGTGCTTCATCACTGGAGGTTTTTAAGAAGAGACTGGACAGCCACTTGTCTGAAATTGTATAGGATCGCCTGCTTGAGCAGTGGGTTGGACTAGAAGACCTTCAAGGTCCCTTCCCGCTCTATTCTGATTCTGACTACCTGGCACATCACTCTGGAATGGAAATCAAAAGTCTGAGACTTTCACGATAAGAAAGGCATTGATTATTTCCCACTTCTCCCTTATTCAGTAAACAAGACTCTAGACTTGATAAATCATTTCATTTCTTTCTGCTTTCAGCAAAGTCCATGTAAGATTTCAACTCTTTTAGAATAGTTTTGTTTTGTTTCATTTTTTTTTTTGACCAAACAGGCCATTTTTGCTATTTCTGACTTTCACAATCCACATGGGGATTTCATGGCTCTTCCATTGTAGTGCATACGATAACCTTGTTGCAGTTACCATATACAAAACTGATCTACCCTTTGGCTAAAGTTTCTAATACTACTCCCTTGGGGTCCCAATGCTTTGAGGGATATGAGCTTTTCTGAGCCTTTTCAACAGACTGGAGTCCACCCAGGATTATAAAGTGTCCCTTTGGAGTAGAGACATGCAATCTTTGGATGGCCAAAGATTTGGATGTATTTATTTTTAAATTGGCCTCCTGGAACTGAGATTGTGTGTCTTCAGAGTGTCAATCACCCCACTGGTTGAGACAGCAAAGGAGATTCCTGGGACAACTTTTGACCAACTTTTGACCAACTTATAACTTTACTGAAAACTCCACGTGGATAAAGAAGTGGAAAAACCAATTCTAACAATTTTGCACACAGTAAGCATAGGAAACCCCTGGCCCCACCATGGCCCAATTTGTCTAGACAATCAGTCACATTCACATTATTACCTCGGACTTACCCAGCTGATGACCTTGGAGTGTTGGATATGTCTCAAGCTTCGAACTGGCAAATGTGCATTCCTTTTCCCTCCCTGTGTTCCAATGCCTTCTTTCCCCCCGCTCCTGTTGCTGATATCTGCTTACGAGTGAGGGCAGTGGTGGGATTCAACTGGTGTTACTACTGGTTCGGTGACTACGTTTTGCTGCGTGCGTGTGTAAAAAAAACACCCTTTAGCTGTGTTGCCCGGACAGCTGAAAAGCGCTTCACGCAAGTGCACAGTGTTTGGAAAGCCACTTTTTTCCTTCTTTTTCAACCTCAGCTGTGCCGCGCAAAGCAGCTGAAGTTGACAAAGCAGGAAATAAAGGACAGGTAAGAGCCCAGGCGGGCGGTGGACCAAACCGCAGCAAACACAGAACCGGTTCTGTGTCTGCTGCTCTTCAGAACTACCGGTTCTGTAGAGCTGGGCAGTAGCATCCCACCCCTGAGTGAAGGTTGGCATAGCAAGTTAACCATGACACAGACAGGAAGAGCTGAAAGTTTGAATCACTCATTATTTTTGGGGGTGGAGGTGGGCGAGTCCAAAATAAATGTGCTTATTAAGCCTCTTAGCATCCTTCGGTCTCAAAAGACTAAGGTATCGTGCTCTGAAAAGAGATCCTAAAAGTTCCATATGTAGTGTGGCTAAAAAGGCCAATTCGAAAGTGGCAATCCCTTCCACACTGTGGACAGATACCATCTGTCTCTTGTCCAGCCCCCGAATTTCACTGGTTCTGGGACTGCCTGTTTCCCTCAGCCCGCCAAAGTAATGTCTCTTCGAATTGGGGAAGGCCATGCTGCATCTTTAGCCTCCAAGCTGAATGATCAGACCTCAAGATTTCCCAGCTGTTAATGTCCATTCCCAAGGCTTTTACTGTAGACCCCTCTTGCAGATAGCCCTTATATTGCAGCTGTGGTCTCCCTCTAGGGTGCTTTCCCTGCACTAATTCGCCATATTCTTTCAGAATCTGCCCATCAGCCATCCTCATGACATGCCCAAGCCAGTGGAGATGTCGCTAGAAATTCCAGCACGTTCCAAGACTGCGCTATTTGGAACTTTGATGATGCCAAGAATACGTTGGAGATAGCGCATATGAAAGGTGTTCAACTTTCTCTCCTGCCGTGCATAGAGGGTCCAAGACTCACTGCAGTAAAAGAGTGTGCTTAAGACTCAGGCTTTATAGACCTGAATCTTTGTATGTTCCATCAGCTTCTTATTAAGCCATAGTCTCTTTGTAAGTCTGGAAAATGTGGTGGCCGCTTTACCGATATGTCTATTCAGCTCAGTGTATAAAGAAAGTGTGTTGGAGATAGTTGGGACAAAGTCATGGATGACCTCCAGTTCTGGTGTAGAGATTGTAATACAGGGAGGTGAACCCAAGCCTATCAAGGGTTGAACACACCTCATGTTGTTGTTTCATCTCTAATGAAAAAGAAAAAAATATGCTACAGATTTCTTCTTTGTAGCAGAAGAGTACATTTTTTGGATTCTGATATTCCTAACAAAGCTAATTGAAGAAGGCCAACAAAAAGATTCTGACAGCCCTACAGTTTTGGATCCCGATGACATTTATTACCATATTCCAGCCATGCTCTGGACGTCTTGGAAGCCAGGGCATTATTCATTTGGCAGACACTTTCCTTACATTTCAATTGAAGTGCTAAGATGAGCTGCTGAGTGGAGATGCTACTGGCTCTTTATGTCTTCTACACCTCTTTGGTGAATGTTGATCCAGAGATGAATACACACAGAGAGACATACTCATCCATTCATTTTAATTGGAAATGGAATAAGAGTTTCAGAACAGAAAGCCACAATGCCATTGGATATTACCTACAGGGAAAACTTGTATTTTGAGCTCATTATTTTTGAACTTCGGCAGCATTGCTAGAGAATGGTCTTTATGAACCACCTAATAATATCAGCTAGCTACTAATGAGTGCATAGCCCTGAAGAATGAGGAGTAGGACAACTTTATAAATATTAGGGTCAAATGGTACGGTCATACTTTGCTCAATAATTTCTTGTTATTAAAGTGGCATGATTTGCAATTCTGAGGCACAAAGGCAATGCAGTTGGCTCAGACATGCTTTCCGTCTTCCAGAGGCCTCCTCCAAGCCATCCAATAATCAGAGGAGGTCTCTGTGGCTTGGAGCAAAACAAAGCAATGTGAACGCTTTGCATTGAAAAGTCACATGAGGGCAAAGGGGAAGAAACAACAGTTTGCTTTGCAAAGCAGCCTCCCCTAATTTAAAAATAAAAGTCTAGCCAATAAGCATTTTGGATTAAGAATCCTCAAACCAAACTTTTTTTCCCCATGAAAAATCTTGTGTGGAAGCCATAACCACAAGACGCACACACACACACACACACACACACACACACACACACACACACAAAAGGACAATGGGCCTAAAAATAATAGAAGTCACTGAAATGGGATTTTGAGGAACTGAAAGATGTGCAGCATTAAGAGCCGGTCTTCCCAGACAAAGTTAGAGAATGGTTGATAGGTAACTTTGACATTTGAAGAATGAGAAGTCTGAATATTCTGAACACATTCACGACCCTGTGTGTTTGGTGGCAAAGAAACCATATGTGGTTAAGAGGAGGGAGAAAAATGTGGTATTAGTTGTTGAATTAAGGTTCCAGTTCCTTGCCTATTGGTATTAACACTATAACTCAGGTGGAAAGGCCTATACTATTCTTTCCCTTTTTTCAGTCTTTGTTGGGACTAAATCCACACTTTGCCTTCATTGACAGCAGTGGAAACAGGAGGCCAGACAAGATATCAAGCAGAGATTTGAATGATAAAATCAGTTTATTTAAGCGCTCAATTCCCAGTTGAGATTAAAACAGATGGCAAGATGAGCCAATAGTTAACAAAGTGAACATTAAGGCAACTTGGAGAAGAGTTTCTGATAAGAGATTCATTTGAAAGGGGGATAGGTAAACTTTGATGCCTGAAGGCAGGTTTGAAGATTTGTGGGTCTGTGCTCATTCATACTTGTCTATTGCCAAACACGCTGAACATTGCCAATCTCCGTTCTTCTCTTAATTGGGTGGCAAACTGGTCCTAAAGGATGAGATGCTGTGAGATCTAGTCATTGCTGCTCTGTTTTGGAGCCCATCTTCTTCCTATTTATTTATTTATTAAAATGTTCTTCAACAAGGGTGCAGAAAAGAATATGGTGCATGCTGAGAAATTGTTTTAGATAAGTATTTTATTGTATTTTTAATCTCTCTCTCTCTCTCTCTCTCTCTCTCTCTCTCTCTCTCTCTCTCTCTCTATATATATATATATATATATATATATATATATATATATATATATATATATATATATAATTCAGCCTTGTTGGGTATTTTCCCACATCATTGTAGTTGTGCTATTAAAGTTGTAGCAACGTTTGGCAGAATCTCATCTGCCATCATCAGGCTTCTGTATAGTGTTCATCATACAGAAGCCTAATGATGGCAGATGAGATTCTGCAAACGCTTACAACTTGAAAGCACAACTACAATGACGTGGAAAATACCCAACAAAGCTCAATGCCATACATGTAAGTACCATGCAAAACTTAAGAAAAAAAATATATATATGGGCTTTCCTTGTTTCCTCCTTTCCTCCCCTTCCTCTTTCCTTTCTTCCTTTCCCTTCCTTTTCCTTTCTTTTCTCCTTTCCATTCCTTTCCATCTATCCATCATCTCTCTCTCTCTCTTCAGCAAAAGTGTTGTTAAATATGATCCTCCAACTGTTGCTCCAAAGGTTTTTTTTTTTTTAAGGAGGCAACTGGACTTTCTGTTTTTTCTTCGAAGAAGTTTTGTTTCTCATCCAAGGAGCTTCTTCAGCTCTGTGGGTAATAAAAATACTACAACCTTTGATTCCAAAGTATCTTTCGATTTGGTAGTTTGCATCCTTTTATTTATTTATTTTTTTAAAAAATTATTGGTTTTTAAAAACAAACATAAACAAACAAAACATAAAAACATCAAGTCATCTTCCATATATATATATATATATATTTTTCTGAGGTTCATTTATATGTGGATCTTTGGTTGTTGGGTTTTCTCCCGTATTCGATATCTAGCAACGTTCGATGAAGTCTCATTCATCATCTTCAGGCTTCTGTCTCCGTAGATAGATACTTGATACGTGCCTAGATATTGAATCTGCGAGATCCATATATATATATATATATATATATATATATATATATATATATATATATATATATACATACAATGTGCCGGTTGGTTTATAAATTGTTTTGTGCTTCCATTTCGTAGTCTTCAATTACAATTACATTGTATATACTCTTGTACTTTCAATCAAATATTAAATACATTAATATCATTATTAATCAATCATTTGACTATACTTTTATTCATTCATCTTTTACAAAATAATCATATTTTACTTAATTTGTTTTATAACGGTTCATATTATCATCCCAAATCTATCCTAAAATCATTTCTAAATATAATAGGAAAAGAATACATCTTTATATATTTATTATTTTCTAAGAATCTACATATTTCATTATCATGTTTTATTGTCTAACCATTGATAGAATAGATCCCAAATTTTATAAAATTGTTTATCATCTTGTTCTCTAATTTCAAATGTCAATCTACTCATTTCAGCACATTCCAATATTTTCTTAATGATTTCCTCCTGTGATGGTGTTTTCTCATTTTTCCAGTTTTTAGCAAATACAATCCTAGCCACTGTTAATACATTTACAATCAAGTATTTCAAGTCTTTACTATATATTTCAGGTAAAATTCCCAATAAAAATATCTCTGGTTTCAAATCTATATGCTTTTTTGTCATTTTTTCTAACCATGTGTGGATTTTAGTCCAATATTTTTTACAATCCTCACAAGTCCACCACATATGGTAATATGAGTCAGGTACTTGATGACATTTCCAACATTTTTCAGATTTATTCTTGAACATTCTTGCTATTCTTGTTGGGGGAAAATGCCACCTATAAAACATCTTATACAAATTTTCTTTATATGCTGTTGACAATGTCAACGCTGGTAGTACAACTCCCAATTAGGCAAACTAAATCCTCCTCTTATTCTAGCATCTTGCAAAAGTTTTAATTTTATTCTCACTTTCTTACCTTCCCATATGTACTTCAACATAATTTTATTTAAATCTTCAAAATAATATTTTCCAAGCCTAATTGGAATTGTTTGGAACAAATATAAAATTCTGGGTAATATATTCATCTTGATTGTTGATATTCTCCCTATTAATGACAGTTGTAAATTTTCCCATTTCGCCAAATCTAGCACCATCTGCTGCTTAAGTTTGATATAATTATTCTCTTTTAGTGTACTGCATCTTGCTGTCAAATATATCCCCAAGTACTTGATCTTATTCGTGACCTGGATTTTCAATAGATCTGCCAGTTCTTCCTTTTGTCTTGATAGCATATTCTTTGTCAAGATCTTTGTCTTATCTTTATTTATTTTCAAGCCAGCCACCTTTCCATATGTCTCTATCTTTTCTATCAATCCTGATGCTGTTTCTAGTGGGTCTTCTAAAATGAAAACCAGATCATCTGCAAATGCTTGCAGTTTAAATTCTTCCTTTTTTATTTTCATCCCTTTTATATTCTTTTCATCTCTAATATTTCTATTTAGCACTTCCAAGGTTAACACAAACAACAGAGGTGATAGTGGGCACCTTTGTCTTGTTCCTTTTCTTATATCAATAGAATCCGTTAATTCTCCCTCTATCATTACCTTTGCCGTTTGCTTGTGATATATAGCTTCTATTGCTTGAATAAATTTTTTAGCAAAGCCCATCTGTTCCAGCAGTAACAACATGAATCACCAATTCACATTATCAAATGCCTTCTGTGCATCTAAAAATATCAAAGCCATTTGTTTTTCAGGATGTGCCTCGTAGTATTCCAAAGTGTCCAAGATTACTCTCATATTGTCTTTAATTTGTCTCTGGCAGAAATCCATTTTGATCAGGATGGATAAAATTGTTTCAGTATTTTTTAAGTCTTTCTGCCAATATTGAAGCAAAAACTTTATAATCTGCGTTTAGTAAGGAAATAGGTCTATAGTTCTTGATTTATAATGGATCGGCCTCCTCTTTTGGAATAAGTGTAATATAAGCTTCTGACCATGATTTAAGGTATCCTCTTCTTTAACATAATAATATGTTCATTCATAACTTCTAGCAATGGAAGGTTCAATGATTCTTGTAATGTTTTGTAAAATTCTGCCAGAAGTCCATCTGGGCCTGGTGCCTTTCCCTTATTTTGCTTCTTGAGTGCTTCAGTTAACTCCATCATCATTATATTGCTTTCTAACATTGTTTCAATCTCTTTAGGTATCTGGGGTAGATTAGCATTCTGTAAATACTGTTTAACTCTTTCCTCATCAATATTCTCTTGTGTGTATAGTTTCCCATAATAGTCTCGTATGATTTCCTTTTTCTCTTTACTACCATAGCAAACTTGGCCTTGGTCATCTATTAATTGCAATATTTTCCTTGATTCTTTCTCCTTTCTCAATTTATATGCTAACCATCTACCTGGTTTATTTACATCTTCAAAGTAGTTCTGTTTAGCACCTCTAATTTTCTGTGCTAGTTCTTTTTCTATTAGACCCATTTTATGTTTGGTTATATCCATTTTTAACTTAATGTCCTTTTTCTGTGGCATTTTCTGTAACTCTTTTTCAAGTCGTTTATACTCATCCTCTAATGCCTTAGAGGCTAATCTTTTCATGATATTTATTTTCCTTGTATAGTCTATTATCAAGCCTCTGGCATATGCCTTCATGGTATCCCATACGTTCTGAATTGATGTATCTTCTTTTTTGTTTTTTCTAAAGAAGAAAGCCAGTTCTTTCTCCATCCACTGTGTGAAGTCTTTTTCCTTTAATATAGTATTATTTAATGTCCATCTAGATCTTCTTCTTTGTCCTTTCCATTTAATTGTCATTGGATTGTGATCTGCCCAAGTACTTGTTTCAATATTTATTTCTTGAATATTAGTTAACAATTCTGTTGACAACCATATCATAACTATTCTGGACCATGATAAAGGTTTGCATCCTTTTAGACAGTCATTGAGGCAACTTGGAGGTTTGTCTGTGTCCTGGGGTCACCTGAGTGGTGCAAATGGCTGTGGAGTTACTAAGGTAACAGACTGTGAGACAACTGGCAGTTGGAACAGAGTTCTTTTCAGGCAGGGAGGGGGAGTAGAACTCCTTAGCATCAGAGTGTGTTAATAATAATCTGCAAAATACTAATGCTCTGGTAGTCATTTTGAAAAATCTTTTCTTAGTGAGCATCTAGAAGCCAAGAGGAACATACCTGCCAAATTTCAAGTTTGTAGGCTTTATGATTCTGGAGATTTTTTGATGCTATGTGAGCGGTATTTCGCTTTTCTATGTATAGATTATATTATAGTAGTATAGTATATTATAGCATATTGTATTAATTATATTATATTATTATAGTATAGTATATTATAGCATATTGTATTAATTATATTATATTATTATATTTTTTTAAAAAAAGAAGCATACATATATACAGCCTCCCATCCTATAACAAAATCTGAGTGGCTCCCAATCAAGAAACTCTGGAGAGTTTTCAGAACAGTGTTTCTGTGCTCTCAAGCTTATCCTTCATTTAAAGTGTGAGATGGGAGTCACATCGGAGATGAGAATCATTAAGCATCATTTCAAGGCTCAGTCTACCACTAGGCTCTGTGTCAACTCTTAATTGCTGGCCATAAGCTTCTTCTTGTGTTGCTGATCTTTCATGAGCCTTTTATGTTCTAACAGGAGCAAATCTGCTCTTGGCAGATTAGGCTAGAATGAAAAAGTGAAACAAATTGGACTATGATAAAGGGAGGCCTACTTTTGCCCAAGATTTTCTTCCCAAATTGGAGCCAACCCTGAATAATGATTAAAGAACCACTTGAGTAGAAATTTCAATGGACACATGGTATAACATTGATTGACAGAATTGGAAAGGAAAAAGTTTACATTGCACAATATCGTGACACAAACAACAGAACCTAGAGTGTCATCTCTCGCGGTAATTTAAACGCTGTGATTTTAGCATTTGTTTCCTTGTGTCAATTAGCTTCACATATTCTCTTGTCAATTAGATAACAATTGCTCAAATGTTTATGCGTTAAACACCTTGCACAGTTGGTACAGCTTTGCATCTTACCAGACACATAGGAAACTGTGATGTTGCAATGTATAATCTGGCTTCACACTTTCAGAACAGCTTCCACTGGCACATAAGGGATTGACAATTGGGATATTCCTTTCAACTAGATTTAAGAATTGTTTGCACATATTGCTTGATAGTCTGGCTAAAAATAACTTTTCATTTGAGACCCAGATGCTTGTGGAAAAATAAGTGATTTAAGAAATGTAAGGTCAAACATACATATGACGACAAAATGTCTTTTGTTCATAATTCTGACACTACAGTCAAGCCAAAATCTCTCTAAATGGATTATAGACAAGTAAGATTAGGTTTCATATCTCTCTCCTCCTTTGAATGTAAAACATCATCATTGGTGTGTGTGTGTGTGTGTGTGTGTGTGTGTTTATGTCCCAGTGACTTCCTGCGCTTCAGTTGTCTTGGCAAATTTTTTTGGAAGTGTCTCAAAGGTCCTTTTTCAAGAGGCAACTGGACTTCCTGGTTTTTCTGTCAAAGAAAAAAACAGAAAGTCCAGTTGTCTCTTGAAAAAGCACTTTTGGGACAATCATGAACTGTATGTCTGAGAATCTCCCGAGATATTTTGGGGAAGTGGTTTGCCATTGCAACCTTCCAAAGACTGAGAGTGACTGGCTCAAGGTAACCCAATTGGTCTCTTGTCTAAGACAAGACCAGAATTCACGCTCTCCTGGTTTCTAGCTTGATGCCATAGTCACTACACTAAACTGGCTCTCATACACAAATGGTGTACTCATATTAGATTACATAAATACCATCATCGTATCCACCTGAATTTGATTTTCAGCTATGATGGCTAGTACATTGCATAGGCAAGGCCACTGAATTCTTTCTGCATCATTGCTTCAAAGTACTCTGGTTGAAAATTTTGGTAGATTAGGTAATGAATCATGAACAGTGTTTCTAGTACTGCAGTAATCTAAGAGTACTACTCCTTATGATATGTATGTATGTATATATGTATGTGTTGTGGCTCCGGGCTTGGATTCAGCTCCTGTGATTGATATGAGTTCAAGTGAAGAGGTCATAGCAGAACAATATGAGCCGGCCTGGCTTAGTGATTGGACTGATAACCAGGATGAGGAGATGGACGTGACAAAGGACGACAGACCTGATGTATTAGAATTGTCAGGACCTTTGACCTCCTCTGGTTCCTTATCTGATCAACAGCCGGGAATGGCTGACAGGGAAGTTTTGAGAGAGTCTTCTAGTGGAGATGAGAACTTGGAAAATTTGTGGTTAAATGTAAAAAATAGAAGACGGTTGAAAAGGCAAAATCAGCTGGAGCGAATGAGAAGAGCAAGTCAGTAAATTAGCACGTTGCCTCAATGACTATAAAAGGACACAGCTGGGCTGGTACATTTTGCCAGGAACAAAATAACTATTTGAGTGAAGACGTTACAGCAAGAAGCTCTGAGGCTGGAGATTTATTGCCAGGACTGGTTTGCCGGACAGAGTAAAGATTTATGCTGTGGTTTCTGCCAGCCGTTATCTTGTAAGACTTCTTTCTGTTTGATTTAATTGTGAAACGGCTGCTTTCTGTTTTGTATGTTTGAATTTCGAAGGGGAGTCATAACATGTATGTAAGTATGTGTAACAATTAGGATAATGAACACAGCATTAAAACCAACCAACAGCAAAATCAATAAACAGTAATAGTAATAGTTATTGGCACCTGGCAACATCATCTTACCTATGATGTTGCTGAAAAGTTTAGATCCCATCTAGGTCATTTGAAGATTTGAATAAATCATTTCCAGATCCTTTTTTAAGTGGTGGTGCCTTAGATCCATAAAGTCCCATTCTAAAACATATCTATATGCCAGTTTAGGTTTTGAGAAATTGTGGAAAATTTTTGGAGGTTTTTAGTTGTGTTCAGGGTCAGGATGCTACTGGTTTTGCATGGCTCTATAGTACCAGTAGCTCTGAAGAGCAGCAGACACGGAACCGGTTCTGCATTTGCTGCTGTTTGGCCCACCCGCCTGCCCAGGCTCTTACCTGTCCTTTATTTCCTGCTTTTTCAACCTCAGCTGCTTTCCGCGGCACAGCTGAGGTTGAAAAAGCAGGGAAAAAATAGCTTTTCAAATGTTGCGCATCTGCGCGCAGCACTTTTTAGCCCGCCAGGTGGCACAGCTTAAGGTTTTTTTACACACGCGCACATGTGCGCAAAACATAGTCACTGAACCGGTAGTAACACTGGTTGAATCCCACCCCGGTTGTGTTCTAAGCAAAAACATTTTTTTTAAATTGTCACTGATAGCAAGGGAACTGAAATGTAAGTGGATAAATATAGCTTTTATTCATTTGCCATAAGAGGCAATCTGTTGATTATTCATTTGTTCCTGGCACTTCCAACAAAGGGTGTCTGCAGGAGCTGAAGGCCACAAACATGCATCAGAAGGCCTTTTTGACATGGATTTCTCTTCTGACACATCATCCAATATGAACAACTCCTGAGTTCACCTTCACTCCGTTGCTTTTTATTTCCAGAGAATTATGCTTGCCACTTATTTCTTTGTCTTGTTGGCATTAGACCGAAACACCTCTTTATTATTTCATTTTAATTTTTAATTTTAATGTTTTTAATTTTGTCCACATGCTAAAATTTGGTCTACAATTCATCTTATTTTTGCTGTTCTCATATTTGCCTTCAATTATGTTAAGTGTTTAATTTAATTGTTTTCATTGATTGTTTTAATATATGTTTATATGGTATTTACCTAGGCTGTCATGGGTATTGTTTTATGCTGCAGTTGTTAATTTAAGCTGTTTCAATACTGGCTGAAAAATAATGTTATATCGACTTTTCAAAACCTTTTTCTCTAAGTTAACTTCCTTGGTTAATCACTCTGATTCTTTGTGACATTTTGGACATCATTTTACCACACCTGTCTTTCACTAACTGCTTTTATATTATAAACTCATTCTTATGTAATCAGTGGCTACTAGCCATCTTGTCTTCTGTTAACATTTCTTTTGATTCATAATCATTCTTTGCAGGCATCAGAATTTTCTCCAGGGGTACATGCCTGTATGTTATTTATCAAAAACACTCAAGTTTAGTGTCAGCAATACAAGGAAAACTAGGCTGAAAAACAGACATTGTGTAGACCTACTGCTACTTTTGTTAGAATAACTATAGTAACAGAATCTTGCCGGTCTAATCATGCTTTCCTCTCTCCCTCTATTGATTTCATGTGAATTAAGAGGGGACCTTTTGTAAACCACTTTCTTGGTCTAGGCCAGAGGTGTGAAACTTGATTTCATTGAGGGCTGCATCAGGATTGTGTTTGACCTGGGGGCAGGGGGGGGCTGGGGTAGGCATGGCCAGGGTAGGCACAGCTAGCTTGATGTCACTTGTGTCAGGGGCACCTACAAGCTACTGCAGTTATTGCAAGCTACTTCTGCTGCAGCCAGCTGCCTGCAATTTGGCAGATTGAATTTCACCAGGCTCAAGGTTGACTCAGCCTTCCATCCTTTCGAGGTGGGTAAAATGAGGATCCAAATTGTTGGGGGCAATAGGCTGACTCTGTAAACTGCTTAAAGAGGGATGTAAAGCGCTATAAAGCAGTATTTAAGCCTAAGTGCTATTGCTATTGCTATTATAGTCTCCTTCCTTCCTTCCTTCCTTCCTTCCTTCCTTCCTTCCTTCCTTCCTTCTCCTTCCCTTTTTGTTCTCCTTTCTTCTTCTTTCCTCTCTTCCCTTATTTTTTCCTTCTACCTTCCTTCCCATCCTTCCTTCTTTTTCTTTGTCTTTCCTCTTTTCTTTTCCCCTTTCCTGTCCCTTCTTGCATGCTCAAATGCAAAATGAGAAACATTTCTCCTGTTGTTTTGTTTTTAGTTTCTTTTGCTAGCCCTTTGCCAGTGAAAATGGAACCTCAGGCCAGTCCTTTGCTGTTTCCGGGGTCTAAGCCCTCCCCTGGGCTGGATCTGGCCCGAGGGCCTTGAGTTTGACACCCCTGATCTAGGGTCAAGTATGCTTTACCCCAGGGCTATCAAACTCCTCACCCACAGGCAGATGTGTCACTTCCTGACCATTCCCATACCCGGTTCAGCAAAGGGGAAAAAAGTCCCGATTCATCACATGATGCCACTGTGATGACGTGAGTTTGATACCTCTGCTTTACCCGATTGTTGTCTTGGTCTACCCTATGTTTTTCAAAGTAATCCTCTAAACTCACAACGTTTAATTTTATTGTGAGTGGTTCTTGTAAATAATCTGGTTTCACCTGGTAGTGAAGTATTTGCCCTACTGGCATCCCACAATTTAAAGATATTAATTTTTCTTCAATCAAGCTGTCCGATGGCCCAGTTTTGCAGCCATATCTAACAGCTAAGAAAACAATTGTCATAACAATATCTGACATTACCACCGTGATGTATCTACATTTACAGTTTAATTTTAATATTTTACACATATTTGTCACACTATTTTTCTCAGAAAACAGATGTCATCCTTGGTCAATACCAAGAATTCTTAAACCTACAGTCATCATGTCCATGAATGACATTCATCATATCTAAGAAGATAAAGTTTACTTTGATCACTTCTCTGTTTATTTGCACTTTATTTATTTATCCCATTTATATCCCTACTCATCTACCTAAGAAACTCTAGTTGATGGACTAGATAAAAGCAAAGATTTTCATTAACCAAAAATAAAGCTACACTGAAGTTCAGTAAAACCACCCATCATATAAACCCATATAGAAACCACATGCTATCATTTCAGAAAGAGCAAGGCCTTCGTGTTGAATAAGGCCAATAGAGTAGGGACTGTCTGCATTTGGAGGAAGAGTTTGCTGTTCCATAGGGTAGGTGTCGTAAAAAGGAAGACATGCTTGGAAGACAAATAATACTGTTTTATCAATGGTACCTGGTAAATTCCTGTGCAGGGTGAGCAGAAACCATCAGGAAGAGGTTCACATAAGAGGTTCACACATGGTCATGTAGGGCTTTAAAAGTAACAATGTATTGGCACTGTTTGTTGGCATAATCTTGACTTCAGCTCTCGCCACTTCCTGGAAGTAGAGAATTAAGAAAGACTGTTAAGTCACAAAGGTCCTAATTGGAAGCCCCCATTCAATTCTGGAGCCAACCAGAAGTCCGGTTCCCCCACCTTAGAGTCTCCTCCTTTTTCCTGTACCTATCCTAATTGAAAGCTATCAATTGTGGAGCCAACTGGAAAACCTGCCCCTTGCCATAGAGTCTCCTCCTGGTGCTCCAGGCTTCTGCTCCCTCAAACTGGAAGCTCCTCTCAAAATTGCTGACTGGTGACAGGGAGCCGCAGCAGAGGGATGAAAGAGCCACATGCGGCTCCAGAGCTGAAGATTGCCGACCCCTTCCCTAGACAATCCAACAGTCAGATCAATTCAGACTTGAGTAAATGATCCTATATTGAGTCTGCAGCTTGGATGCAACAATCGGTTGGACAGATTAAAGCTGAAACAACTGTAATATTACTTAATAAAATTTTACAACCATTAGAAATCCTACCTTGTAAAATGTGGATGCAGGGATAAATCACATAGCAAAGAGATAGAGTAAATAGTATGTGGCAGAAGACAACTTCGGACACTGACATCTGATAATCTGGAATGGGTTTAAATCAGGGGTCTCCAAACTTGGCAACTTTAAGACTTTTGGATTTCAACTCCCAAAATTAGAATTCTGGGAGTTGAAGTCCATAAGTCTTAAAGTTGCCAAGTTTTGAGACCTCTGGTTTAAATGTTGATGAGTTTGAACCAAATTGTTTTACAACAACAGCAGCAGCAGCAGCAACAGCAACAATAGATTCTTTGGCATTTTTTTAAGCAACATTTCAAATTCAATTTTCTCCATAGATCAATCCTGATCTGGAAAATTTATCATGTGGTATGTTTGTACAAACAGTTTTGTAGTGGAACCTAAAATGGATAGCATTGTGACACTGTGATAACTTTCTAACTCTAATAAGGGTTCCAATGGAAATATTTTGGTGATGGACATGATAACTATGGGCTACATTTTTTTGTTTACTACCTTCCTATTTGATGAAAAAGAAATGATTTCAGATTTCCATTAAAAATAATGATAAAGTCTGTGAACTTCTCATGGAAATTTCTCGTGTGTTTCATTGTACTATACCATGATGGAAAGTCATGAATCTAAACAGCAGCATATTTTGCCATCCTGAAACAAGAAAGCAAGCTTATCAAAGGACTATCAAATTCTTTAGCAGCTTGAGAAAAAGAATGAGATAGAAAAATCCAAGGCTGTTGAACAAAATATTTTGGCACCATGTTAAAAAAAAAACATTTAAAGCAATATTAATCAAAAGAGAATTCCAACAGCACAATGAATTTTCCAGAGACAAAATAGTATAGTATTTTTAAATAAATACTTCTAGTAAAACCATGTATTAATATAATAATTATATTTTAATTATTCACATGTAATTATTGTAAAGATTACTTAAAAAAAAACCAAAATACCAACCAAATACATTTTTTCAAGAGTATAAATATTGAAAACATTTTCATTTATCGTTACAACCGTCTGTCTCGTTTTTTCTGCCTTTCATCCAAATAGAGAAGCAAGCTGTTCTTCAAATATTTTGCCAATGGTATTATTATGTTTGGTTGCACAGTCAACTAGATGTTTAAACTGCATTTGGCACTTTTATCAAAAAAGATAAAATGCTTAGAGAGGTATGTAAAGCGCTGTGAAGCGATATACAAGTTGAAGTGCTATTGCTATTGCTACATGGATTCTTCCAAGCCGTAAATGTCACCAGCCTTATTCATATGCTACCATGGTGAAAAGGTTTTAAATGTCATCATGGAGACCAGAAGGTTTTTGGGTTTGTCTGGATTCATTTATGGTCTCCAAGATAGCAATAGCAATAGCACATAGACTTATATACCACTTCACAGTGCTTTACAGCCTTCTCTAAGCAGTTTTAGAGAGTCAGCATATTGCCCCCAACAATCCGGGCCCTCATTTTACCCACCTTGGAAGGATGGAAGGCTGAGTCAACCTTGAGCCAGTGAGAATCAAACTGTCAAACTGCGGGCAGCTGGCAGTCAGCAGAAGTACTGCATACTGCATTCTAACTACTGCGCCACTGTGGTTCCAATCCAAGATCAACCTTTCTTTGCAACTGCCCCGTAAAGAGGTACTTTCTGAAAATCATAACAAACTTACAGTCTAGCAGAGGAATGATGTTGGTCAATTTTGCCTCCTCTTCTTTCTAATGAAGATAGAGAGGTTGTTTGCCAAATCACAGAATTCAGAATGAGCTGGCTGCTGTTCTGCAATATTCAGTTGCTTCCCTTTTCCAGGAAGGAGAGGCTCACTAACCCAGACACTAATTAGAGAAACAGATGTGATGTAACACTTACAAAAGCAATGGATTAGCAATGCAAATTGTCTTGAAGTCAGTATGTTTATTATTCAGAATAGGAAATACCAGTGCATGGAAAGGCTCCTTCCTCATCAGAGGAAGTTAAAAAAAACAACTAATTGCTAAAATCATCTGATATTCTCAACATTTTCAGTTCATTTTCTATGTCTTTCGCTCAAAGGAAGAACACATGGGCCATAATTCCAGGCAAGTATTTCCGTACTGATGGGTATTAATGAGATATTAAAAACATACTGTATATAACTTGACTTGTTTATCTTGTTATGGCCTCTATTTCCAGTTACGATAGCCAAAATGCTTCTGAGAAGTTTACAAACAACACCAGAAAGCAATAGTTGTTTTCTCTACCTGTACAAATGCATTTAAAATGCATGGACAATGTTTTTTGGCAAGATTGTGATCTTTTTCTAGTTTTATGACTTTTAAATGAAAAGTTTTGATCAACGGTGGACCAGACCAAAAAGAGAGAAAAACTTCCTTCTATACCCTGGTCCAGATTGGTCAAGCTTGATCCTAACTAAAACATATTAAAATAGTTTTGAAATAGCACTGAATGAATTGACTTAGTACTGTTTTAGTCTTGTTTTAACATCTGAATGTGTTATTTCACAGCTTTTTGGATTGTACAACAAATGAATGAAAAGTAGTGTAATTTTAAAAAAATTATTCAACGAACAAGCCATGAAAACTTCCATAATAAAGCACTCCCCCTTTTTAAAAGGAGTTGGTATTGGCTTGTGAATCTGACTGTATACAGTATGATGCATTGTCATCTTTTCCCACAGGGTTAGATCCACCTGCAGAACATCTGTGATCTCTATTTTAATATCTCAAACATCGATATTAATTACATTCCCACCAGTACCTTCAATTTACCAGCTGTTGTGTTACTGGAATGTCCCCAATTGGTTTAGGAGATATGAATGATGCAACATGATGTGGAATAACATCAAAATCAGATTGACTGATTTCTTTTTATTGATCAGAAGCTAGAATAGAGTTACAAATAAGAAATGGGGGGAATATTACCAGATATAATTTTCATATAATAGAATATAAGTAATAATTAGATGGAAAGATTAGAGATTGAAAGACGGTATTACTATGTATGCTTAATAATATCATTGGCATTAAAATGGAACACTGAAATATTGAATTACTCTAAAACAATCATGTATAACAATACTAGGATTATGTGTTTTACTATTATTATTATTATTATTATTATTATTATTATTACTACTACTACTACTACTACTACTACTATGGCTGTTTGTATCAAAATGAATTATACTCAGAGGCCACACTGTTCATGTATCAATACTGATGTATATTTAAAAATAAAAATCCAATAAAACTTTTTAAAAAAGATTGATTGGTTTTTTTCTTAGTATAAGCAGCAATGGATAAGTCTCCTGAAATTGTATGTATGTATGTATGTATGTATGTATGTATGTATTGCATTTATTTAATAGACTGTTCATGTCCATATGACTCTTGACAGCTCATAACTAATTACATAAATGTATATTTATATACTTACATACGTACCAGAGGTGGTATTCATCAGGTTCTGACCAGTTCTGGAGAACCAGTAGCAGAAATTTTGAGAAGTTCGGAGAACCGGTGGTAATCTTCTCCCAGGATGGAGGGAATTGAGATTTTGCAGTATCCTTCCCCTGCCATGGCCACCAAGCCACGCTCACCAAGCTATGCCATGCCCATCAAGCCATGCCAACAGAGCCAGTATTAAAAGAAATTGAATCCCACCACTGATACATACAGTATTATGTAGATATATACAGTACTTACATATACTACAATGACATGGGAAAATACCCGAACAAAGCTGAATGCCATACTTATATATAGAATATATTTCACACATAGTGTGTACGTGTGTGTGTGTGTGTGTGTGTGTGTGTGTGTGTGTGTGTGTGCACATACTCTGTCCAGAAGATTTGGGAGAAAATCAAGTATTTTTCAAACACTTGTTCATTCAATCAAAGAGGACAAGGATGGATGCATCGTTGTCATCCTGGCTCCAAATAAATGATGTTTTATGCTTCCCTGAACCAAAATGAAAATGTTCCAAATAATCTGCTTCCTCCAGGGTCCTCTGAAGTTGAAGTTATGGCACCCTAAAAAAGGATGGGTACTGGATTGCAGTTGTCCAGAACCATGGGATCAGTATCGGCTTCTTGAACAGAGACCACCCTACAACCTTCTCTAAGAATAGTGTAACTGTACCCTCAACTCAAAGATGATAACATCTCTTTTCAGGACCTTGCCCTAATAACCAAGTGGGTGAGTTAACAGACTGAAGAACACAGCAAACTCCCTCCAGATACCTCAATTGGATCTGACTAGCTGGAGTACAACTTAGAGCAGATCCGAATAACCGAGTATTCCTCATACTCTTGATTTGAGATGATTCTGAGAACCGGGTTGCTGGCATGTGTAACAAGAGTGGAGAAATATGAATGTTTTACCTCCCTTAACACCATGTTGTTATCCCTAATATGGGTATTGATTTGTACTCAGTTGGCTCCATTTTTGCCTTTCACCAAAAATGCTTAATGTGTCTCTTCATGTGTTCATTTCTTGGTTTTCAGAAAATTAAGATGCATTCCAGGATTGGCACATGGAGAATAGCCACCCAAGGGCAATCTGGTATAAAACTCCTGCCACCAATCCATTCCAGTTCACAGCTGGGGTCTCAGCCAAATGCCCACCAGAATAGAATAGAATAGAATAGAATAGAATAGAATAGAATAGAATAGAATAGAATAGAATAGAATAGAATAGAATAACAGAGCTGGAAGGGAGGTCTTCTAGTGCAACCCCCAGCCTAAGCAGAAACCCCTACAACACTTCAGACAAATGGTTATCCAATATCTTCTTAAAAACTTTCAGTGTTGGAGGATTTACAACTTATGGAGGCAAGTTGCTCCACTGATTAATTGTTCTAACTGCCAGGAAATTTCTCCTTAGTTCTAAGTTGCTTCTCTCCTTGATTAATTTTCCACCCATTGCTTCTTGTCCTGCCTTCAGGTACTTTGGAAAATCCCAATATCCTTCTAAAAGTGGATTGCATTTGGATCATCAAGCATTTGTCCTTTTGAGGGTGGAATGGTATCAAGGAGACAAAAAGCAATCAGAAAGTGATCTGATCATAAGAATGGATTAATGCCTATGTCCAAAGCCAGATCACATCTCAATTGTCCCAAGACAAAAACCAGGTCTAAAGACCTTCAGTGTGTATCAGGTCCATCCTGATTTGGGACTCGACTATAATGCCTTGGAGGCCAAAAGTTAGAATATTGTCCATAAGTTTCATATCACATTTTCATTACATTGTGAAGAATGATTTATACAATTAGTACCCCATTTTTGAGAAGCGAAAGCTATCCTGATATGTGGCTTGCAAGTAATTAATTTAAATTGGATTAAAACATTCATGGAATTACAAGGAACACTTCAAGGCTGATTCTTCTCTTCAATCTTCTTTCTGTAGAGTTTTATAAATGGAGATTTGATATTTGGCCCAAAGGTTTGTAACAAAACTCTGATTGAATGTGAATAACAAATCATTCCTGGTGGCATTTTCTATTCCATTCCTTAGAAAATGATGGCCAACTCAAGAAATGTTAAACATAAACCAAGTTACATGGTAATTCTGCTGCCTAAAACATTCATCTGCTTTAAATAAAATTTAATGAAGCCGGAAAATGACTACCACGTACGTGTGAGGGGAACCTTTACCTTTAATAGAACATCTCATACTGACACTATTTTTGAAAGTCACAAAAGTTAGTGGCGTAATAAAATCAGCAATTCAGAAACACACGAGTCAGAGTCTCAACCATGCATTTTCACCAGTAGAACGAGTAAAATATCCATGGATGAAACAAGAGATATTGGAATCTCACAATCTCACTACATCTGATTAAAAATAGGGGAAAGAAAAATAATCTATTGCAGACTTCTGAATGAAAGTTCACAAAGAATATGAGCTTTCAAGTGGAAAGGCTTTGTGTGCATTGTACTAACATTTCCTTCAACATACCTTTCTTTTTTTTAAAAAAAACAATTTATTAGTTTTAACAGTTAAAAACAGCGAACAATACATATACAAATAAATGAAAGAAAAAGAAAAAAAAAGAAAGTAGAAAAGAAAGAAAAGAAAAGATTGAAAAGAAAGGAAAAAGAAAGAAAAAGAAAGAAGGAAAATTAAAAAGATTCTTATTTATTTTACAGTTTGCAAGATCTTTTTTTTTATTTATTTATAGCCTTTGATTTATGTCATATATACACCTATTCTATACATATATCACTATCTCATTATCAGTTAAAACTTTCCTCTTATGTCTTATGATATATAATTTATCTATGATTAATCCAATTATACCAACAATTCCAACTATCATAATATTGTGATACCTTTCTGAAAGAGGATTTTTAGAACCAAGACAGAAGAACAACATAAATATAAAACTAACTTTAAAAAAACTGAATAAATCATATTCCAACCATACTCAACAACAAGCTCCTACTTTCCATTCTGATTTATAATTGATGAATTACGTGTAAGAGAAAATACACAGTAGGATTAAATCATGGTTTATAACAATACATTTTCCTGGTTCTAAAAGAAACTAGAGGGAAGAGGATAGAATAAGGCAGAAAGATTGTCTGATCTTCCATGGTTTTGAAAACTATAAAAATAGCACTGATTTGGCCATTCCAGAACTTCACTGTGTTATTTTACTTTCACAATTAGGCTAGACAGAGTTAAGAAAACAAAGTCAGAAGGCTTGCCAGTTCTATTATGATTTAAAGCATAAATCAGAGTTGCTCTAGACTTTTAACAGCAATCTGACACAAATTTAGAAAGCGAAGTGCTTCATTATCTGCTCGGCATTAGAAGAGGGGCTTTTTGAAGTTCTTCGGCAGAGATGAACACCTTACCTTCAAAACAAAGAGGGAGCAACAGAAGGAGTTGTCTGAAGGTGTGGGTGAGTTCACAGGTAAGATTTTCATGGGACACACAGCACAGAAAAACAAGTGTGCACCTAGATGAAGGCAGAAACAACCTGAGCAACCCCCATCACATCTTCTGGTTGAATAAGGTTGCCTTAATGCTTTAAAGATTAGGGTGGACTAAGGACGGACAGATCTAACAGTTTCATTTGTGTTCTATATATTTTTCCTTTTCCAGGGTTGATTGCATGCCAAGTCTTGCATTTGCTTATATATTTTTTAAAAAGAATTCTAAATAAAAAATTCATATTGTGTATATTCCTCTATGCTTCTTTACATACTCTTGTCATAGTAAACTCATTTTTGCAAAGCATTTCCTCTGCTACACTCTAGTTTGGTATACACATTACAGTCACATATTTCTTTTAAGAAACCAGTGAAGGATGTGCAAAAGATATTGGTTTAGAGCTGGGCAGATGAAAGAATGTTGAGGGGCTCTGGGACAATTCCGCCCCCCCTGCCAGTTCTTTCTATCTCACTGGATTCTGGGGAACGAATGGAGCAGGAGAGCTACGTGCACTGCCTTGAAATATTGGAAAATGCACAAAGAAGTTTGAAGATGCGTAAAAGGCATTCCAACCTGCATTTGTATTTAGAAAAATTGAGATTAGAGTGTAACAAAAATGATTTTATTTCCTAAACAAAAAACATGTTTCAAACATGCTGATGGGTCGAAATAAATCTCCTTTCCTCTCATAATAATCAATGGGACTTCATAGAATCATAGGGCTGTAAGGGAGCTTGCAGGTCTTCAACTCCCAGCCCAGTGGTGGGGTTCAATTTTTTTTTTTTACTGCCAGTTCTGTGGGCGTGGCTTGGTGGGCGAATATTGAGAATATTGGTCACATCTGCTGGAATATTCCAAAAACATTTTAACCCTAATTTCTTAATTGCATCAAGCTCCTTTGCCACCCTTCAGCTGGCTGCTGCCGTTTTCCTTCGATCAGATCACTTAAGTCAGGATGTCAAACTCAATTTCATTGAGGGCCACATCAGATTTATGTTTGATCTTGGAAGGCCAGGGTAGGTGTGGTCAGCATGATGTCACTCATTCCAAGGCAGTCCTTCAAGGCAGATCTAAGAATCCCGTGGGCCGGATTTGAGTTTGACACACCTGACGTAAGCCATGACTAACATTTTGCATTATCTTGAATGATACCAAAGAATCTGAATCTATCCTATTGATTTTTCCCTTAAAAAAATTAAATCCTGAAATATTCACAGACTAGCCCCACCCAAAATGAGCACAACTATTCAAAAATCAAATCCAGTTGGAAGCAAACATGCTAAAAGCGGAGAGTAGGACTTGCAAACTTTCTTTTAAAAAAAACCAACACCCAAGTGATACTGCTAAGCAAACATCCGCCATTCTAAATGACTCAAACACTTGTTAACACTTGAAATTAAAGGAAGAGAACAAACTGAATATTATATGATACTCAGAGGTGGTATTCAGCAGCTTCTGACCAGTTCTGGAGAACTAGTAGTGGAAACTTTGAGTAGTTTGGAGAACTGGTAAATACCATTTCTGACTGAAGATTTTACAGTATCCTTCCCCTGCCACCCTACAGAACCAGTAGTAAAAAAATTTGAATCCCACCACTGATGATATGGG
The DNA here is from genome assembly GCF_049901715.1 of Pseudonaja textilis. NCBI lineage: Eukaryota > Metazoa > Chordata > Lepidosauria > Squamata > Elapidae > Pseudonaja > Pseudonaja textilis. The sequence continues at coordinate 14,192,213 of NC_141994.1, read as the reverse complement.
AATTATTTTATCAATGGCTGGAGAATAGAAGTGAAAATTAAAAATTTTAAAGAAGACTAGCAAAAAATAGTAAACAATGAATAAGAATTAAATATGTTAAGAAGGGAATTGTTATAACAACAAGACTCTTGATGAATGTATCTTTTCTTTTATGTACACTGAGAGCATTTGCACCAAGACAAATTCCTTGTGTGTCCAATCACACTTGGCCAATAAAGAATTATATTATATTCTATTTATTATGTATAATAGTAAGAATAGAGTACTGATATTATAGTAATGAATATGTATTAATTGTAATTGTTATTGCAGAAGATATATGTACCCAGATGACATACTGTTTAAACTGAAGATGGATTGTTTGCATAAAATAAAAAAAAATAAAAAAAATATTAAATGACTCAAAGAAAGATGTATGTGGGTCTGCGAACCATAATCCACAGCATTAATATTCCACAGAAGTCACCAACACTTCTTGGGGGCACATAGCTTTTAGTCTGCATCTTTAAAACTCTTTCTGCACTGTTGGACTTCCTACACTTAATGTGCAATTTTAACATGAACTGCTTAGCCTTTAAAAGTCATTGCCCCTTTCATCGTTCTTTTCCTGTATTCCAGGAAATGTATTCTTTATGTTCTTTTTTTATGATTTCAGCAGACACTGAATTAATGTCAATAATGGTGCTCTCCCTTGGGATATGTGATCAAGCTTTTGCAATTTCTTCAGAAATATTCTGGCAAAAAAAATATGCAGTCATGCATGAGAGTACAAGTAAACTTTTGCTTACCTGACTTGTAGTCAGAAATGGTTCCAAGTAATGAATGAGCTTGTGATTCTTTTTCATAAATTGTTTTATCTGCCTGCCTTTTACAGTGTTGGAAGAAATCTCCATCTGGGTCCAGTTCCAAGTGGGAAGAAAGACACTGGAAACATGGAGACTGCTAGGAAGGATGGATTTAATGGTGGACAGGACCCAGTGGTGGAATTCAAAAAAAATTTATACCGGTTCTGTGGGCTTGGCTTGGTGGGCATGGCATGGCTTGGTGGGCGTGGCTTGGTGGGCGTGGCAGGGAAAAGATACTGTAAAATCTCAACGTATTTCATTCTTCTAGGAGAGAGGGTGGGTGCTAACTTTCTACAGATAGATAGATGATAGATAATAGACAGATATAGATAGATGATAGATAGATAGATAGATAGATAGATAGATAGATAGATAGATAGATAGATAGATAGATAGATAGATAGATAATGATAGATATCCTTTATTGGGGAATTCCCATTCTTCTCCTGGGAGAAAGGTTATTGTAAAATCTTCATTCCCTCCCCACCCCACTAACCTGCTTTCCAGCTCTGTTCTCCTGTGCAGGGCAACAAAAGAAGGCCCAGCCAATCAGCTGGACTCAGTGGGAGGCAGAGAAGAGATGGGGGCGGGGTGGTATTTGCCGGTTCTCTTAAAATTTCCGGTATTTGCCGGTTCTCTTAAAATTTCCGCTGCTGGTTCTCCAGAACTGGTCAGAACCTGCTGAACACCACCTCTGACAGGACCACATTGAGGTCCTGGGCAAAAAAGCACATGGATGAGAAAGGGCAAGGAATTTATAACCTCTCTTGGGCTTTGAACTTGCTTCCTGTTCCCGTGGCAAGAAATGTATCCTGATTGGTTGTCAGACTCCCATGGGGCCATGCAGGAGTAACTTTGCAAGTTGTCTTGAGTCCCAGGCTTGGTTGAATTTTGTTGGGTAATGCAATCTTCCCAGGTGCCATGTGGTGAGATGGGTAAAGGGCTAATCGTATCATGTTCTGATCCCATCAACCTGGTGCTGAAAGGGGTAGGATTCAGGGAGCTTCAGGAAGCCGCTTTGTCTTGAAAAATGTGTTTCTCCTTTTCTCATCCAGGGAAATACAATATTCTGCCTTTTTAATATTTCCTAGAATATTTCATTCTTCTAGGAGAGGGGTGGGTGCTAACTTTCTACAAGAGTAAATGTTTGGAGAGAGAGTTTTTTTTTTCTGTGAATCTTTTAATTCTATTATAGGTAGTCCTCAACTTACAACTACAATTAAGACCAGAATTTCCATTACCAGGCCAGAGAGTTAAGGGAATCCTGCCCAATTTTCCAATCATTTTTGCCCTGTTGCAGTTGTTAAATGAATCATGCAATTGTTAAGCAAATCTGGCTTCTCTCAATGGCTTTGCTTGTTGGAAGCTGGGAAGACCAGCTGGGAAGACCAGAAAGGGCAATCACAAGATCCTGAGATGCTTCACCCAATGGCTCCCAAGCACCTAATGGAGATGCTGTGATGGTCATAACTGTGTGAGGACCAGTCATAAGTCACTTTTTCAGTTCTCTGTAATGTTGAACAGTCACTAAACAAATAATTGCTAGTCAAGGACTACCTACAATACAGAGGAAGTTAGAATCAACATCTCTTCCTATTCTGTAATAAAATATATTATTTTGCATACATATACACACACACACAAAGGTATATTGTGGTTATTATTTTATTGTGTTGGGAGAGTCTGAAATCTTTAGGGAATAAAAGTGGATAGTAATGTTTTGGACCAGTTAATTAATTTTTTATTTATTTGTCAATAGCTTACAAGATAATAAACATAAGTATAAATACAGGAAATGGGTACAAATAATTGGGGACAACAGGACAGAGATAGTAGGCATGATTGTGCACTTATCCATGCCCCTTAGGAAGGGGGTGAGGTCAATAGTGGTTAGTTTGAGGGAAAAGGAGTGTGGGTTTGGGGCTGTGACAACAGAGTCAGATAGTGTGTTCCAGGCATTGACCACTCTGTTGCTGAAGTTGTACTTTCTTCAATCAAGTTTGGAGCGATTAACATTGAGTTGATATCTATTGTGTGCTCTGTATTGTTGCAATTGAAGGTGAAAAAGTCATTGATTGGTTGTGCATTAAAGCAGATTATTTTATAAGTCACACCGTAGGTGGCGTAGTTCTAGGTTGTCCAAATTCACGATCTCAAGCCCAGTGGTGTAGGATATTGTGTTGCAAACAGAGGAGTGTAGTATTTTTCTTGTGAAACACTTCTGGACACGTTCAATTATATTAATGTCCAATATACAGTGTGGATTCCAGAATGCCGAGCTGTATTCAAGTATTGGTCTATCAAAGGTTTTGTATTTTATATAATTTAATCAATGAATACCTTTTGGGAATTTCACCACCATTCAACTGAAGAATGTCATCCAGTCTTTCCCAGTTTATCCTTCCAGAATCATGAAATCAAAAGTGTCATTATATACTAATGTTACTGACTGAGGCTGATGTGAACTGTAGTGTAAACACCTGGAAGGTGTCAGATTAAGGGGAAAGCTAGCATCAGTGCTGAAATAAAGAGAAAATAGACCAAGTACTGGGAAAGGAACTCTCTCTAATTCTCTGAAAATTAAAGGTAGGTGACACAGGGAATCCTTGCAGACATATACAATTCTGTTACTGTAACCTCTCATTAAAGGTAGTATTAGTACTCATGGTTTTAGTTTCCTATCTAGAGTACCTTAAAAAGCCAAAGTCTCATTTCTAAGTTTTAAGCTGCCTTTTCTTAAAATTCCACCCCAATATATGCACACTCTTGCATAATTCTGAGGTAGCGAGGAACAAAAATATTGAGAGATGCTACATAATCTGACTAAAATGTATATTTTTACTGAGGGTTGGCAGCATGGGAATTTCTCAATGGCCTGCATTTTAACAATTGCATATTCATCATGTGTACATAATTCTATTTCCAACGCAGTCTTACAATGTTCAAAACCCTAAGCTCATTTTTCTACTTCAAATTTTATGTGTTCTTAGAAAATAAATATGACGCTTGGCTGCACCCAGCATTTGGACTTTTAGTTATCTGCGCCCCATCCAAAGTATAAAACTAAGGAAATATAATAAAGCAGTTTCACCAGGAAAGGTCCCAGTAAATCAGTGCTTAATAGTTAGATCTCACCTAATATCACATTTCTGTATCAACATATGAATTGAACCGCAGTTCTCCAATAAAAATGTGTACTAAAAATATTGAAGAAATCACGTATTTGTGGAAAAAACAGATGAGGTTAAGATTAGTGGAAATAGCTGCCCAAGCTTAGTATATTAAGCAACATTGCTTATAATTGAATGCAATCAAATATAAAATCGAATATAGCAGAAGTCTGCATAAAAATATACAAATATAGTGATGAGTACATTTTAAAAGAATTTAGAGGTTCATGAGGAAATGAATGGAATCAAACTTGTTTATAGGAATTAGATGAGGAGAAAAATTAGAAATAATCATAAAAAATAACAGATTTAATTGTGCTTTCCCCAACTGATATTATTTATTTTGAAAGAAAAAAAATGTAATATATGTTTACATTAAATGTACAAATACAATTAATATTTTATCTAGTTTGGTCCTTGAGGTCAAGGATCACAGTCAAGGGTCTCATTTCTGATTTTAAGAAGAGAACAAGAGTAAAAGATAAAGAAAAGCTACAGGCAGACAAACACAAACATGACTGGAAAAAAACTAATCCTGTCTATATCATAGAAAAAGAATTAAAGAGATGAAATATTCAGTATTCGTTAGAAATACTCATCTAGCTATAAATATTCCTTAAGGCTTCCTACTGAATTATGCTTTTATCAGTTGCATACATAATATGGAGGGAGCAAAAGAGTTAATTCTTTGTTCTTTCATTGAATATACTTCCAGAATAAAGCACATATAATGTGGATTGACGCCAGATGGAATAAACAGTAATCATAGATGGAAAATGACTTTTCCTTTCAGTGATCTACAAATTTATTATCATACTTATCTTAAGAACTGCTACTAGTTTACTTTATTTATATTTGGGTGCAATCCAGCTCACCATATACCAACATGTTGCTTCTTTATGAGCCACGGTGGTGCAGTGGTTAGAGTGCAGTACTGCAAGCAACTTCTGCTGCCTGCCTGCCAGCTGCCTGCAATTTGACAGTTCAAGTCTCACCAGGCTCAAGGTTGACTCAGCCTTCCATCCTTCCAATGTCAGTGAAATGAGGACTCAGATTGTTGGGAGCAATTCGCTTATTCTGTAAACCACTTAGAGGAGCTGTAAAGCACTGTAAAGCAGTATATAAGTCTAAGTGCTATTGCTAGTCTTTGTCCTCCTCCTTTCCTTCCAGCTACAAGTTGATAACTACCATATAGTAATCATATGGTCACTAAATAGAAGAGATAATATGCAATACATTATCTTGGAGATTAATTTCCCTACTTCTCAAGATCATATCCAACACTTTGTAGATGAGCATATCTGCCAAAGTTGCTGTGACAGAAAGAACTGGGAGAATATGTGGGTTGAGTATGTGCCAACAGTGTGTGGTAGCTACCAATGCAGTCCTAGTCCTGCATCAACAGACTATCAAGATCACATGAATGATAGTACAGCTCAGTGCTGCATTGGTGAGGCCGCACTTGGACTTCTGCAGCCAGTTCTGATCACTATGATATAAAAAGATATTGAGACTCTGGAAAGAGTGCAGAAAAGAGCAACAAAGATGATAAGGCGCCTGGAAGCTAAAGTGTATGATGAATGGTTGTGGGAACTAGGTATATCTGCTCTAATGAAGAGAAGAACTTGGGATGACATGATAGCAGTCTTCCAGTTTTTTGAGGTGCTGTGACAGAGCAGAAAGGATCAACTTATTGTACCTTAGTATTTTCACTTTACCAAATCAGTATTCTTTCCAGAAATGCTGAGATAGCAACAAAGTTGGATCATGTCAAAATAGTTGTAGTGGGAAGCAAAGCCAGCACATTTAGTAAACAAGGATCCAAACCATCTCTCCACCCAATCTTGAAATACATAAGTAAAATTAAGCAAGCTTGAACATTATGTGTGGAGTTTTGCTATTCTATATTCCCTTCCTTGTTTGGCATCTGATGCACTGCTTTGTGGATTCATTTTGACATACAGTATATTATAAATCAGTAAGGCAGAATCCAACATACTCGCTGATTTTTTTTTCTTGTAGTTTATATGCATGCCTACTTTCTGAAGCACTGCACAACATATTTTGCTTTCTAGCACAATGTAAACTGTTTTTAAAGTAATGCATGCAGTGTAGCATATGCCCAGAGAAACATCACAATGCATAATTCTATTCTGGGACTCAAGGTTGATACCATGTTTGAGAAGAGAAATTATTCCATTCTAGTTGGTCTGTATTACACGAAATTCACCACTGCATATGAATCTTATGGCTTAACTTCGTTCTTCTCTACATTCATTACTCTTTTATCCAGACAAATTTTTATCATATGAATGGTAATAGGTTCACAATGACTGGCTATTAGTTTACCAGCTGAGAGGAAACAACCATACAGAAGAATATGCACAACAATATAAGTCTGTGGAGATTCTCAGACTTCCAAGTCATGGTTGTCCCAAAGATGCATTTTTTTTTTTTCAAGAGCTAACTGTACTTTCTTGTTTCTCTTTGAAGATGTTTCGCTTCTCATCCAAGAAGCTTCTTCAGCTCTAACTGGATGGTGTGGAACAGAAGGATTTATATTCCTGGCAGATAGCTGGTCATTCATAAATGCATGGCACAACATAGGAGAACAAATACATCAGGACTAGATTCAGCAGTCCATTTGCATCTAAAAGACACAGGCCACTGTTTTGAAGACAAAAAAGTACAGATTTTTGACAGAGAGGACTGCTGACTTGAAAGAAGGGTCAAAGAGGCCATCTATATCAAAACTGAATAGCTCACTCTCAACAGAGGGGGAGGGATACAACATCATCTATCTCCAATCTACAACACAGTCCTTTCAACAGCTTCAAGAAGGCTTCACAGTCATTTGCACCACTCAGGTGATTCTGATGACACAGATAGACCACCAGGTGACCTTAACAAACCGCCAAAAGGATGCAAATGTGCAGCTGTCTGCAAGGAGTATAAATCCTTCCATTCCCCATCAACCAGTCAGAGCTGAAGAAGCTTCTTGGATGAGAAGCGAAAGGTCTTCAAAGAAAAAACAAGAAAGCCCTGTTGCCTCTTGAAAAAAAAACATCTTTGGGATTGTAACATAAGAGTACAAATGCAAATTCAAAAACAAACGCTGCATTTTAAACAGAATTGTAGCACTATAACCAAATTTCTAGAATGCCCAAGTAATCTGTTTTCCAGGTGTTCTGTTTTAATGGGTTTTCCCCCCTTCGGTGTTATTAGGTTAGAAAAGAGTTTGGCACTTCCTTCAAAGAGACCTGTCCTATAAAAAGAGAAAACACTTCCATACTGCCATTCACACTCATACATTCTGGCAATTGGGATGATAGAGACAGAAGAATTAAGAATATAAATAAGTTCTTTAATTATGTAGTCCTTATTCAGTGACCACAGTTGAGCCAGCCAGGCCACTGTTAAACAGAGTGATGACTATATGAAATTACAACCATCCTTATGCCCTTCCTTCTGCTTTCTTTTGCTTGATAGACCTGTGAAGGTTTTAAATGTGAGGATTGGTCATAGCAATTGATCCCCATCATAAATCCAAATGGTCCCTAAATAAGGCAGTTGCTAAACGAGGACCACCTGTACAAACTAAAAGACTCAAGGTCCATCCTACCCCTGATAGGACCTAATGGTAAAGACTGCAATGACGACACCATTAAAGCCAACATCTTTAACACATGCTTTTGCTCAGTATTTGTAAACAGCAATGGATCAAGCCCAGTATTTCCTAGCCGAACCACAGAAAACTACAATGATTGAAAAAGCAATGTTGAAAAAGCACTACGCAATCTAAAACCATCTCTATCTATTGGACCGGACGGAATATGTGCCTACTTCTTTAAAAAGCTACCCACTGCCATAGCTGAACCTCTAAGCATAATCTTTGAAAAATGTTTCAGGACCAGCTCCTTGCCTAACCTATGGTCACAAGCCACGGTCATCCCCATCTTCAAAAAGGGAGACCCCAGCCTAGTTGAAAATTACAGACCAATCTCCTTATGCTGCGTCACCCGTAAAGTCATGGAATCAATTATTAATCAATCCATTATCCTCCACTTAGAGACAAACAACCTACTCTCCAATAAACAATTTGGTTTCTGAAAAAACTATCCTGTAATCTGCAACTCTTACACTCTTTACGCAAAAACATATGGACTACACAAGTCTATCAGGGCAAAACAATAGACGCAATCTAAATAGACTTCTGTAAAGCCTTTGATTCAGTGGTACATGACAAACTATTCCTAAAACTAAAATCTTATGGTATCTCTGGACAACTGCATAACTGGATAGAAGCATTCCTGTCAAACAGACAACAAATGGTCAGAATTGGGAGTGTCCTATCAAATTCTGTACCTGTCAATAGTGGTGTCCCCCAAGGCAGTGTTCTAGGACCAACTCTCTTCATACTCTACATAAATGACCTCTATGATCATATTAAGAGCAACTGTGTTCTCTTCACTGATTATATAAAGCTGTTCAATACCACTGACAATACTGCTACCCTTCAAAAAGATCTTGACTATGTATCAGAATGGTCAAACAAATGGCAACTTCAAATCTCAACAAATAAATTCTCTGTCTTACATATTGGCAAAAAAAATCAGAAAATAAAATACAAGCTGAACAGTCAAGACCTTGTTGATGATCCAAACTCTGTCAAGGATATTGGAGTACTCATCTCTTAATGATCTAAGTGCTAGAGCCCACTGTAACTACATAGCCAAAAAGGCATTAAGAGTTGTTAACCTAATCCTACATAGCTTTTTCTCTGGTTATATCACACTACTAACTACAGCATAGGAAACATTTGCTAGACCAATACTTGAATTCAGCTCATGAGTCTGGAACCCACATTACGTATCTGATATTAGCACAGTTGAGAAAGTCCAGAAATATTTCTCCACTTCTCTACTCATTGTAGAATACCTTATGCCACCAGACTTGAAATTCTAGACCTGGAAAACCTTGAATTACACCGTCTTCGGTCTGATCTGAGTATGGTATATAAAATCATACATTGCAATGACTTACCTGTCAATGAATACTTCAGCTTCAACCATAACAACACAAGCGCACACAATAGATACAAACTCAAGGTTAACCGCACCAAAATTGATTGCAGGAAATACGACTTCAGCAACAGAGTGGTCAATGTCTGGAATACTCTACCTGACTCTGTGGTTTCTTCCCCAAACTCCAAAAACTTTAACCTTAGAATGTCTACTATTGACCTCACCCCTTTCCTAAGAGGTCTGTAGGGGGCGTGCATAAGTGCACCAACGTACCTACTGTCCCTGTCCTATTGTTTCTTTTATTTTTCTTATATGTACCCATTTCATGTATTCATAACTATGTATATACTTATTCCTATTATCTTGTAAGCGATTGACAAATCAAAATAAATAAATAAATAAAAAATAAATAAATTTTCCTGATTCTTTGCATGCCTTCTGCTTTCAGATAATCTAGGGATCAAAACTGAGATCTTTCTTCACAACCAACACAAAAGTATTGTTTTTGGAAGTGCTACTGTTACAAATGTACTGGTCCTTCCATTGCATTGATTTGCCTAAGTTAACTGGCACATGGTTTTCATGTCAGAAACTAATAAGCTATTTGTACTTTTCTGGTTTTTACAGGGAAATGATGTTTGGAGAGTAGCTGCCTCAAGTTATTCAATTTCAATGACTAGAAATGGAAGGGTACAAAAAGAATTATCTTTTTAAAAAAAAATATCCAAAGGATTCAGAAAACAAAAGAAAAATGGAAGCACCAACTAAAGTCAACTAAAGTCAAAGAGAGAAAATTATGGATATCTGCTCCGGGGAGGGGTAACCCACAGTGATTACGCTGACAAAGAAATAAACATGCTAAAAGTGAAAGCTGTGATGGCACTTATCTGCTAGCTCAGCCTACAGTTATTTTCATCTCTTTTCTGCAAACACCTGGCCCCAGTGGGCAGCCAAGGCAGAATCACAACATTGCCAGCTCCTTTTGTTTTATCATCATCTCTGCTTTTCTTGTCAAATCATAAACCGGGTAAGTCTGTTGAAAGGAAGAAGATCAGTGAGAGATGAGGATAGGTTGCAATGGAACAATAATTAACAAAGTGGGTAACAATATGCCACAGCGAAGTACTGGACCTAATCCAATTTCGTTCCTCAGTTTGCAGGCTTAGTTATTCCTGCACAAGTCCCACTGAAATTCGGGAGATTTTTCTTAAGTAAAATGGAGGAGGATATATATTCTTTTGAGTTGATTAAGATTAAGGATGCTAGTTTACAGGCTGGTTTTTTTTTTTTTTAGACCTCAGTTCATCAAGCCCAAGAAATACAAGTTGTTAGTAGGTGTTATGGATCTCATTTTGTATTATAACCATTGCTATGATTTAGATTAGCTGCCATGCGAAGTAGAATTTATGGCACAGGCCAAATCATTATTTATGAGTATTTTAGCAATCTATACTTTTGAATATTGTCCTTCGTGTTAAAAAGTACAGAGCATATTTTCCAAATGTTTCAATTCCCCAACAAAATATAGCCTTAAAATTTTCCTCTGAAAGTTCTGAGGAAAATTGCTTTGAGCAACTTTTATTTCAACCCAAGCCTTATGAGGTTTGATGAATGATAAATATGATATACCTCTATAATCAAAATCTTGTCAATTTACTTCCAATCTGATTTCTTTATTGGTTTCTTATGAAACCGCATCATTCCCCTGTGCCGTTCTTTGATTTTTATCACCTGCAACTGATGAAATTAGCATTTTCAGCCACTAGATGGCAACCTTTATCGATTGATCTATTGCAAAAACTATGAATATTTTCCAGCCATACTCAAGCACATGTTGCATTTATATCTAGAAAAAAAAATAGAATAGAGTATCAAATATTTCCCAAATACCCTTCAACAAATAGTTGTATTGAAATCTTATTGAAGCTTAGCATCCTCTGTTCTCATTTTCCTCCTTATTTATCTATCTATTTAAGCAATTTATAGCTGCCCATCCGCCTGGATGGTGAACAAAATAAAAGCATAACGCTACCTTAAAACCAAAAGGAAAAGAAATAGAAGGTTGAATAAGCTTTAATTCCCACTTATCAAATGCACCCATGCAAGACCTCCAGTAATTAACATTCCCATCCCATTGTGAGGCCTTCACAACTTTCTGAAAGGGCCGTAGAACGAGAGACATACGCATTTTGGAGAGAGGAAATGCTTCATGACATAGAAAAAAATGCTTTCCCGACCCTCTAGGATTATTGCTTTCCATAGAATTCTCGTTCTACCAGCATGCCCGTTCTACCAAGCACGCCATTCTACCAGATCTGTTGGAACATACAAAACCACTGGTGATAGCTGGTTCTACGATAAACCTAGTTCCATGTCATGTAGAACTTTTCTTACTTTTCTTCTTGTTTGGTATGCAACAGTTATGATTAGCACCATTTCAAACATATGGCATTTCTTTCCCACATAGTTGACTGTGATTTAAAACTATATAAGCGCTAATTACGATATTCAGGGAATGCAGCATTTCTAACAAAGACATTTCCTTCCCATCAATTTCTGTCTTCCCAATGGTCTTTTCAAGATGGTTACAAGCACAATGGAAAGAACCTATCCAGCCCTTGATGAACTGCAGCCTATCTAACGGTTTATTCTTCATTCATGACCATTGATATATTCTATTCTACTCAACTTGACTCAACTCAACTCAACTCTATTCTATTCTATTCATTCTGTTCTGTTCTGCTCTGCTCTGCTCTATTTATTCTCTTCTCTTCTCTTCTCTTCTCTTCTCTTCTCTTCTCTTCTCTTCTCTTCTCTTCTCTTCTCTTCGCCTCACCTTGCCTCGCCTCTGTTCTATTCTATTCTATTCTATTCTATTCTATTCTATTCTATTCTATTCTATTCTATTCACTTGAAGAAGAGGAGTGAAGAATTTCATAGACCAACTCTTAGAGGGAGTGAATTATCAAATACTGTTATTTTCTATTGCCGTTTCCATTTTTTTTTTATTGTAGCCTGTTAGCCTTTGTGTTACCCTATTTACATATAGTAATCTTTCCATGAATTATCACCTCATATTATTTTTTTTTAAATATAATTTTTGTTTTGGTTGCATTGGTTTAAGATTTTATTTTGTTTTTGTGCTGATCTATGACCCTAATTAATTTAACCAACACACGTATTTATTTTGAATCCCTGTTGATAAAGATGCTTGAGGTCATTTTTTTTAAACCACAGATATCCTAAGTATCAAAACAAATAGGATTTTTTAAAAAAAATCTACACAGAATCTTACTATGTAGAAACTTACATAATCTATAGATGTGGCTTGTTTAGTAATAGTTATTCTGTTACCTGAGTTACCTTGAGGTGAGATAGGTAAGTTATCAAGTTTATGTGAATGAATGAATGTATGAATATTCTATGTATGTATGTGTGTACGTATGCATGCATGCATAAATGCATGTATGTATGTATGCATATTCTATTGCAACAAGAAGCCAATGGTGGCACCATGCTACAAAATTCCTTCTCAAGTACTAGCCATATAATTGATTTCCAAATTATTACAGCATCATTTAAAAAATCTATAGGACATTACAGCTGTGAACTACATGAAACTTTCCACAGTTGGTTTTAGCAGCACTTTTATGAAACAATATGAGGCAAGTTTTAGCTGGATATCCAGAACGGCAAAAATAATATTTTCCTTAATTTCATGGGATGTTTCTGCTTTAGTCACATCATTTTATCAGTTGTTTTTACTTGCTTGTGTTTGGCGGGGGGAGGGGGGAGGGAAATAATTGTTCTTATAGATGTAAAAGCTTCCACAACTTTTTTATTTAATTTATTTGTTTGATTTGTCAATCGCTTACAAAATAATAGGTATAAGTATAAACATGAGTAAGAATATAGAAAATAGGTACAATTAAATGGGGACAATAGGACAGGGACGGGAGGCACGATGGTGCACTTATGAATGCCCCTTATTTTATACTTCACATGATTTTCTGCTTCATATTTCATATTCAATTTTCTACTTCATAGGATGAAATAGAAAATGGGCTGATTCTGGCAAGATTATGCTGTAGAGTTTGTGGTAGTGATTTCTTTATTTGTTTTACTGTGACTGATCTATCAAAGAAACCTTATTGGTTCAGCATTAACATTCCAGGGAAATAGAATTGAGACTGTTCAATGTGTATCTATTATATCCACATAGCTGAGAATCTATTATGTCCACATAGATCTACTGAAGGATTTTTATGTTAGATCCTCACCTTCTCAATATTTAAGGTAGCAGCTAAACAGAACATTTATTTTTAATCATTGTGAGACGCAAAAGATGCTGTGCATTGTATGTGTGTCATACTACCCATCTGTCTTGGCAACCTAAATGTCATTTGAAAATTACTAAAAATAAAATGTTGCAATACAAATTGAAAATAATGAAGCTCATTTTTATATACTGTATGTCCTGACTTTTAACATGCAAAGGAACATAACCATTTTTCAGTGACAACTTCCTCTAATACAAATTTGGGAGGTTGTGAAATTTGACACAGAAAGATGCGCCTTGTGGTGGCAATTCATTTGGCAAAGGTGGAAAATCCAAATCCACTCCCCCAAAAATCCTCATTTGTGTGTGTGTGTGTGTGTGTGTGTGCGTGTGTGTGTGTGTGTGTGTTTGTGTATCAGTACTACTGTTGAGGAAACGTGTTCATTGTCAAGAGAGAAAACTGGATGATTAATTTGTTGGTCTGAAGTGATCCCTGCCTGTGAATTCAACAGTAGTTATGGATCATTCCTGAGTACAAGAGGAAACGTATGTCTATGTACTTGCATTGACCCTTTTCTTTTGCAAATGGCTTCCCTCAAACACAGCAGTTTACTGGATGTTTAACCAATACTGTGTTCTGACCAAGGCTTCCTGAGACAGTAACAATCACACACTGTTCCCAAAAACCTTTGGTTTTATTTCAACAGCTGTGAATTCTATGCATTCACAGCTCGTAATGAGTCCCAAACAGTTTATGAATAGTCCAACAGAAGTCTGCCATGGTCTTTTGGGATAAGGCTGATAAGCAACCACCTTTATCTCCCTTGAAATGCTGCCAACGACTAAATTGCCGATTAGCTGTACAAGGCCAAATGGAGCACAAAGTCAACACGGAGATTCAGATTTTAAACCGTCCAGAATGAACAAAGTTGCTTCCTGCAAAGGCTCATGTCCCTTTGCTCCTCCTTTATGCCTTATGGGAGGGGGCAATCATCTCCAAGCCTTACTCCCGAGTTGCCCCTTTTGTCTTAACTGTTCTTACCTTCTGGCAACTCTGCGCAAGTGCGCACTGGAAACAGGCTCCCCCTGTTCCTCTGCCTTGCTAATGTCAGATTCTGAAGGCTCCAGAGTCAGCACATAACTTTTAGATGGCCCTGGCCCCATCTCTGTGTCAGATGCAGATCCCTCATCTGAGCCCCCCTCCCCAAACTCCAGGGCTGGCCCATGTTCCTCCCCACTGTCTGACTCTGCTGACAGCTCCACAGGCCACTGGCGGACCACAACATACTGCCTTTTCATTTGTATCCTTCCTATGTTTTCCAGCTTCCATCTCTGTTCTTTTTATCATAAAAATAATTAAATATATTAAGGGCAGTAAGGTGGAATAGCCATTCTATGTGCCTTTGACTGATATTGCTAGAAACCCATAGTTTTAGAGACCTTGTATAGAAAATACAGCCCATTTTTGTTCAAAATTGAGCTGAAATGACCTTGAACAAGCAACCCACAGCTCTGACTTTTTAATATATGTTAAGTGTTGATACATTACACAGATTCTTTTCATAACAGAGACAAGTACTTTAGGTCTAATGTCTAGTATTCTCTTCTTGATAAATAAAATCTTCTTAAGAACAGGTGGTAAGGTGAAAAACTAACGCATGCTTTAATTGAAGAGGATTGCTTATCCTTGGGGAAGGTAAAACAAATTCATGATGCCAACCACTACTATGGAATGCTTGGGATTGCTTGACAAAAATAAAATAAAAAATTTTAAAACTCAAAAGGAAGACTCAACGTCTAAGTCTGCCATGAGGTTTGTATGTTTCCATGAAGCCTGGCTCCCATTGTGTCCATGGGTAACTTATGGCAAGATGTGCAAAATAATCAAACTATATGCAACCTCTGCATTTTTAATACAATTTATGGTATTTATTTTTAAGGGTTTTTGTAAAATACTTAAATGCTTTTAATGCTTTTAAAATGTCCATAGATTGCAGGAAAGGCAGATATTAAATAGCGGCAGATAAAGTGCAGAGTTCCAATAATTTAGAATTAATAGAACTGGAATGTCAACTCATAAATCATTCCTGTGCCTGACATGGAAGGGATCTTGAGGACCTTCAAGGTCCAACAGTTACTGTTGTTGAGCTAGGTGCCATCTATTCTATACCTGTGCATTTTGTTTTTCTTGCTTAAAGTATAAAACCTTGCTTTTCTTACCACCGAATTGCATTTTGTCAGTGTTCAATTATATCAAGATCCTTCTATATATTTAGACTATTTTCTAAAGTGTTGGCTATTCCCCACAGCATGGTGTCATCTGCAGATTTGATTTTATCCCTCATCTAGATCATGTATGAAAATGTTGAAGAGATATCCCAGTGCATGCTTCCCTCCATTTAGAGGTAGTTCCATTGAGGGTTACATGTTGCCAGGAGTGGCATTCAACCCGTGTTACTGCCGGTCTGGTGACTATGTTTTGCTGCGCGCGCATGTAAAAATCCTTAAACTGTGCTGCATGGACAGCTGAAAAGCACTGCATGCAGGGGTGCAGCATCTGAAAGCCACTTTTTTCCTGCTTTCTCAACCTCAGCTGTGCCGTGCAAAGCAGCTGAGGTTGAAAAAGCAGGAAATAAAGGACAGGTAAGAGCCCAGGTGGGCGGGTGGGTCAAACAGCAGGAAACATAAGAACCAATTCTGTGTCTGCTTCTACCGGTTCTATAGAGCTGGGCAGAACCAGTAGCATCCCACCCCTGCATGTTGCAGGCAATTGATGAGCCAATTGAGAATCCATCAGATGGTGATAATCTCTATCCCATATTTTTCTACCTTACCAAGAAGTTGGCTGTGGTCTACTTTGTCAAATGCCATAGTGAAGTGTAAACAAATTATGTCCACAGTATTTCCCCGATCCACTAATTTAAGGTTCTCACAAAATGGAGGCTGTTTTCTATGCATAATATCAAGGTACAGTTAGGTTTTTCTTATGATATTCCAAGTCTTGAATTATGTATGAATTTCATCAGGTGTATTTAGAAAACAAAACAGACCCATGTAAGAGTAGAGATGATCCATTCATTCATGGTTTGCATCAGACTGGCTTGAAATATGTCTTAAGCATTTCCCAAATCATCCAAGAATGGCTCAGTTCACAATTAAATCCATCTACATTCCAAATTCCCTGACAATCCTTTTCTTTCTTTCTGTTTAATAATTTTTTTATTAATTTTCCAAATTTTAAAAAACATAAAACAAAACTTTATACATTGTTATCAACATCAAGACATCTTTTGCATTTCCTCACCTTTTTCAGTAAATGTATTTACTTATTCCTTTACCATTACATCTTACTCTTACTATAAATCAATATCTTTTATCCTTACATCTCAATCTTCTCCATGGTATATTTACATATTTACACATTCCCTCATTCTTTTCCTAATTGCCATTTTATTTTCTTTTTATTTCTAAACCACTCATGCCAGGCATCCCAGGCCCTATAATAAATTGAATCTTGTCTGTCTTTTATTTTCATCGTTAGCCTGTCCATCTCTATACAATCTATTATTTTTTTTATAACCATGACTTCTGGCGGAACCCTTTTTTCCTCCCAGAGTTGTCCATATAAAATCCTTGCAGTTGTTAATATATGTAACATAATATATCTATCTCTTTTATTGCATTTTTGTGTTATTATACCTAATAAAAAAGTTTCCGGATTAAATTCAATTTTCTGATTCGTGATTTCTTCTATCCATTGTCTAATTGTATTCCAATATTTTTTTTTACTTCCTGGCATGTCCGTCAGGTATGAAAATAAATGCCTTTTTCTTTTCCACATTTCCAACAATTTGGGTCTGAGTTAAACATTTTTGCCAATCTAGCGGGAGGAAGGTACCATCTGTAGAACATTTTGTATTGATTTTCCTTGTATGCTGGGGATGTAATTAGTTTGTAATTTGATCCCCACATTCTCTCCTAATTTTCCAGATCTATATTATGGCCAACATTTTTCGTCCATACCACCATCATCTCTTTGACCACCTCCACTTCCATTTTAAAATCTAGTAGAAAGTTATATATTCTTGAAATCATTTTCTTTTCCATTTCTTGTAGAATTTTATCTAATTGATGCTTTTCCATGTAGAAACCAAATTGTTCTTTGCCTTCTGATATCTCGCCTGGATTTACATGTATGGTCACCAATCTATCTTTATATTTTGTTGCTGTAATTCTTGTCTTGTTTTTAATCTAACTTGTGTGTCTAATAGGTCTTTGTAACTCCTCTTCTTTCCCAGATCCATTGCGTTTGGGTATATTTGTGCTTCCATAGTCGACAACCAGTTCGGTATTTTAGTATAATGATTCTTTTTAATCCTGTTCCATGTCTGAATCAATGAATCTCTAATCATGTGTCTCTGAAAATATGCATGCTGTTTACATTTCCCATCCCATAGGAAACTATGCCACCCTCTCTGCAAGTTATGACCCTCTTTCGACAATACTCTTCTATTTTCCAGGTTGATCCAATCTTTAATCCATACCATAGCTGCAGCCTCACAATACATTTCCCAGTCAGGGAGTCCAAAGCCACCTCTTTCTCCTTTGTCCTGTAACAATTTCATTTTTATCCTAGCTTTCTTCCCATCCCAAACAAATTTACTTATTATTTGATCTAATTCTCTAAAAAAGGTTTTATCCAATCTTATTGGTACAGTTTGAAAAAGATATAGTATTCTTGATAGGGTAGACATTTTAATTGCCACAATTTTCCCCAGTAGTGATAGCTGTAATTTCCCCCACATTTCCAATTCTTTTTTGATTTGTATTATTGTCATAGTTATCTTTTTTGATTGAAAAGCATCTTGCTGTTAGCCTCAAATGCCTAAATATTTTACCTTTTTCACACTTTGCATTCACAATTTTCTTTCTAATTCTTTTTTTTTTTTTGCTTATCTTTTAAATTTTTAGTCAATAATTTTGTTTTGTTTTTATTAATCTTAAGGCCTGCGACCTTGCCAAATTCCTCTATTTCCTTTATTAATTTTACTCCCATATCCTCCGGATCTTCCAGAAAAAATACTATATCATCGGCAAATGTCTGTACCTTATAATGCTCCTTTTTAATTAAAGCCCCTTTGATTTGTACATTTTTCCTAACATTTTCCAATAAGTTTAGGTAAGAATAAAGAGAAGGGGTGACAGTGGGCATCCCTGCCTTACTCCCTTGTTGATCTTAAATGTTTCTATTCTGTCACCGTTCATTATTTCACTGGCCATCTGTGTCGTATAAATTGTCGAAATCAATTTAATAAATGTATTGCCAAATTGCATGCTTTTTAATTGTTGTATTATAAACTGCCAATTAACATTGTCAAATGCCTTTTGTGCATCGAGGAAGACCATTGCCAATTGTTTTCCTGGGTTTGCTTCATAATATTCTATTATATTCAATACCATTCTGGTATTATTTTTAATTTGTCTATTTGGTAAGAATCTGCTTTGGTCACTATGAATGATCTGATTAACGGGTTTTTTTCAATCTTCTGCCATTATGGACATAAATATTTTATAATCAACAATTAAAAGGGATATGGGCCTGTAATTTTGAATTAATTGATGGCCCGAATCTTCTTTTGGGATCAATGTTATGTATGTCTCCCCCCATGACTTAGGTAATTTTGCTGTCATCAGTACCTCATTATAGAGTTCTAGTAATTCCATTTCTAATTTTCCTTAGAGCATTTTATACAGTTCCCCAGGGAGACCATCCGGTCCTGGTGTCTTATTGTTTTTCTGTTTCATGACTGCCTCTTGCAGTTCTCTTAATGTTATTTCCCTGTTTATCTCTTCTTTATCCTCTTCCAGCATCACAGGTAACCCTTTTTCCTTCTAAGTAATGTTAGATATTTCCCTCTGGTACATCTTGCCTACTATATAGTTCCTCAAAAAAACTTTTAACAATATGCTTTTTCTTTTCAGTTTGATGTTGTAGTGTACCATCAGCGTCCTTCAATTGTTGGATTGCTCTTTTTTCTTTTTCTTTCTTAAGTCTATAAGCTAGCCACCTTCCCGGCTTATTCGCGTGGTCAAAGTAATTCTGTTTTATCTTTTTCATGTCCTGTAACCATTCATCTTGTGCTAACATGTTCAATTTATGTCTAATCATTATTCTCTCCGTATTTGCTGTCTTATTATATGGTGTTTTTTCTAGTGTTTTTTCTAACTCCTTTAGAGTATCTAGTGGTTTAGATTGTTCTCCTTTTTTACCTTGTATCTACGTGTATTATATGAAATTACTAGGCCCCTAATATATGCTTTAGTCATGTCCCATAGGTTTGGAATTGATGTTTGTTGTTTTTTGTTTTCCTTCAGAAAGAACTCCAATTCTTTTTCCATCATCTTGACACATTCTTTTTCTTTTAGGATCTCCTTGTTTAGTATCCATTTTCTGTTTTTTTTCAATCCTTTCCAAATTATTTTAATGGGATTATGGTCCACCCATGTGTTAGATTCAATTTCTATTTCTTTTGTATTACGTTCCATTTCCCCATTTGTCCATAACATATCCAATCTTGACCATGATACGTGTGGTGCTGAATAGTAAGTATACTGGTTTTTGTCTGGATTTCTTTGTCTCCATATATTTTTAATCCTAATTCTTCTGCCATTTGATAAAATACTTTTGGTAATGTTTTCCTTTTCCTCCCCCCTAGATTTTCATTATTGTAGCCTTTTCCTAAATTTGCTATTTCATTGAAATCACCTCGCAGGCATATGTTCTCATATTCCTTTTCTACTAATTTTCTGTATAGGTTGGTATAAAATTTTTCTTGTTTCTCATTCGGTGCATATATCAATGTCAATAACATTTTCTTATAATTTATGTAAACTTCTAACATCAAAATCCTACCCTCATCATCTGCATATACCTGTTTTGCTTGTAAATGTTTCCTAATATATATTGCTATCCCCCTCTTTTTTTGATGGACAAGAGATACGTATAAATCTCCTAACTTTGGTGCATCTAACAATTTACTTTGACATTTCTGGATATGTGTTTCTTGAAGGTATATAATATCTAAGTTCGATTTCTTTTTTTTTTAATTTTATTGGTTTTTAAAAACAAACATAAACAAACAAAACATAAAAACATCAAGCTATCTTCCATATGTGTACATACAGTATGCCGGTTGGTTTACAAATTGTTTTATGCTTCCATTTCATAGTCTTCAATTACAATTACATTGCATATAATCTCATATTTTCAATCAAAAACCTTAGTATCATAATTAATCAATTATTTGACTATACTTTTATTCATTCATGTTTTACAAGATAATCATAATTTACTTAGTTTATTTTATAACAGTTCATATTATCACCCCAAATCTATCCTAAAGTCATTTTGTAGATATAATAAGAAAGAAGTACATCTTTATATATTTATTATTTTCTAAAAGTCTACATATTTCATTACTGTATTTTATTGTCTAACCATTGATAGAAAAGATCCCAAATTTTATAAAATTGTTTATCCTCTTGTTCTCTAATTTCAAATGTCAATCTACTCATTTCAGCACATTCTAATATTTTCTTAATGATTTCCTCCTGTGATGGTATTTTCTCATTTTTCCAGTTTTTAGCAAATACAATCCTAGCCACTGTTAACACATTTACAATCAGGTATTTCAAGTCTTTACTATATATTTCAGGTAAAATTCGCAATAAAAATATCTCTGGTTTCAAGTCTATATGTTTTTTTGTCATTTTTTCCAATCACATGTGGATTTTAGTCCAGTATTTTTTAGCATCCGCACAAGTCCACCACATATGGTAAAATGAGCCAGATGTCTGATGACATTTCCAACATTTTTCAGATTTATTCTTGAACATTCTTGCTATTCTTGTCAGGGGAAAATGCCACCTGTAAAACATCTTATACAAATTTTCTTTATATGCTGTTGACATTGTCATTTTATAATTTTGAGACCACAATTTTTGCCATTTCTCTTGATCAATCCCATATCCAAAATTCTTCCCCCAAGCAATCATTGTTTCTGTAACTTGTTCTTCTTATTTAATTTCTAATAAATATCCATACAGTTTTTTAATCACCTTTTCATCAGTACCTGTCAAAATCTTATCTAAATCAGTCAATTTATCATAGAAACCTTCCATTTTAGAATCTTTATCTTACCTTGAATGTATTTGCGCATATGAAAACCAATTCATCTTTATACCTTGTTCCTCTAGCTTTTGTATAGATTTGAGTTCACCTTTTTCATTCAATATTTCACCATATCTAACTGTTTATTCCATTTTGTATATTACAGGATAAGAAACTGCTTCAATAGTCGATAACCAGACTGGAATTTTCAAATAACATTGTCTTTAATCTTCTCCCAGTTTAACCACAGAGACTCCTGTATATAATGTCTTCTAAAATACCCCTGTGTTTTAGTTCCTTTATACCATAAAAAAGCATGCCACCCCAACAACAAATCATGTCCTTCTAATGTCAACAATCTAGTATTTCTTAGTGTTATCCATTGCTTAACCCACATCAGATTTGCAGCTTGATAGTACAACTCCCAATTAGGCAAACCAAATCCTCTAATTCTAGCATCTTGCAAAAGTTTTAACTTTATTCTCGCTTTCTTACCTTGCCATATATATTTCAACACAATTTTATTTAAATCTTCAAAGTAATCTTTTCCAAGCCTAATTGGAATTGTTTGAAACAAATATAAAATTCTGGGTAATATATTCATCTTGATTGTTGAAATTCTCCCTATTAGTGACAGTTGTAAATTTTCCCATTTCGCCAGATCTAGCGCTATCTGCTGTTTAAGTTTGATATAATTATTCTCTTTTAATGTACTACATCTTGCTGTCAAATATACCCCCAAGTACTTAATCTTATTCGTGACCTGAATTTTCAATAGGTCTTAATAGCATATTCTTTGTCAAGATCTCATAATATGGTATTTGCCGGTTCTCTGAACTACTCAAAATTTCTGCTACCGGTTCTCCAGAACTGGTCAGAACCTGCTGAACACCACCTCTGCTATAGAATCTCATAACTGAGGGTTTCTTTTGGGAAAAAAGAGCATTCTTTCCTTCCTTCCTTCCTTCCTTCCTTCCTTCCTTCCTTCCTTCCTTCCTTCCTTCCTTCCTTCTTTCTTTCTTTCTTTCTTTCTTTCTTTCTTGGGTGGAATATGATTATATATTCAATTTGCCTTTAGATTTCATTCTCCTTTAGGATGGATTTTTCTAAGGGCTTTCTCCTGTTTTGCCAGCATAACTCTTTTCCATTGCATGAAAATAGACCCTAAAGCGTAATAGTTCTTGGAAATGTGCAATTATTTTGTTTACTGAAGTGTAAAATGAAATGATAACCATTACTTCATAGAGAAGTTGCAATGGAGACCTTATTAATTAAAGGTTACAATATACTTCATTATACTTTGGAATGTGCAGACCTGATTGAGATGATAAATTCTTCTACAATTTGAAAAGAATTCAGCATTCCTTTACTTTCAGATTTCTGGTTGACCAATTTAAAAGATTCATGTTTTTTTATCGCAGAAACATTTGAAATTATTCCCTTCATTTATATATAAATTGTTTATTTTTTTAATAAACACAATTACATTACTAGTACTATAAATTACTATATCAACCTGCTACATTTCATCCTATCCTAGAGGCAAGCTAATTGCCTTGTTTTAATTCTGCATTATTCTACATCAGTGCTTTTCAAACTTGACAACTTTAAAATGTGAGAACTTCAATTCCCAGAATTCCCCAGCCAGGATACACATCTTAAAGTTGTCAAGTTTGAAAAACACTGCTCTAAATCAAACAGGGCATATAAGATTGCATTACAACTCTCAACACACTGCACCACTTACAGCATGCAGAATCCAAGTTGATTAGATGGCTGCTCCATATTTGCCTTATTTTCAAGGTTAGATGTGCGCTGTCCCATTAGCTGTATAGCCACCATTTATGTACTACCATTTAGCTGTTATTTCTTTGGATTTGCACAATCTAGCAGGTATAATTATTTAAGGTTTACCAAAAAGAGTGAGGTCTGATACTATGTTATGATTATTTTGAAAATATCTATTATCTATCTATCTATCTATCTATCTATCTATCTATCTATCTATCTATCCATCTATTTTCCATAATAAAATATGGAATCTCTCTCTCTCTCTCTCTCTCTCTCTCTCTCTCACACACACACACACACACACACACACACAAATACACACACTTTACTAATCATGCAGCTCTACATCCAGGTTAAGATATAAAAATAAATATATATTTATTTATTATTTAAAATAAAGATGCATAAAAAAAGAACACAAAACAATCCTTTTGGTAATAATGCTATAACATGATCATGACCATCAACAATTCAGTTCAATTTTTAATGCTGAATTCACTAAACACGTGTTTATTATGTTCCTCGGGTTATGGTTAAGGAAATCTAGTGATCTCTTTTTTACTAACTGGATTATTATACAGAGTAAATTGAATAAAAAATAATCAAGATAAATGGTAGGAGCAGTGCTTCGAAGATATTTTGATTAAAGCTACAAAAGTCAATGGGAATTCTTCATCAGGTCCATATTCTTACAGCAGGACCAATAATGATAACAATTAAACCTCCTATCTCAACCAGTTTTTCTGTTGATCTATTTTTGCTGTATATAGCTTTGCTCATCAGAGCTTTATGGAATTCATTTAAAGTGAGTTGAAAAGGGACATCACATAAACGAAAATAGTCATATGTGAACTCTGTTTGAACCAAAGCTTCAAAGCTTGAACACAAGTCAACATCTCAGGCAATGACACACAGGAAAGGATATGCAAAAGCATGAAGAGGTGGGTTGCTTATATATCTCTTCCATACATAAACAAGCATCCCACTTTATATGCAAGCAAAACCTCATTGCAATAATTACCAAGAAAGTATCTCGGGGTGGGGGCGGGAACACAAATATTTCCATTCCTCCAGGCCAACTAAATGTAGAAAATATGTGACACTCCTGAGATAATTGATAGTCCAGGAGCCAATAGATCGTTCTGCAAACACAATCTCATTCTGAAATGTCAAGTATGTTTCAGCAATCAAGGAGAGTCCCATTCAAGAGTAAGATAATCATCTCATGAGCATGCTCTAATTGCAGCTGGTGGGTGGTTTGATTAATGCTGACCACACAAGGGCAAGTGTAGCTCATAGCTCAGAATAAATCTTCTGTTTAACTACGAAGAGTCTAAGTAATTCAAGATGAGAAGGATACACTCATAATACAGATAGGTTGCAAATTAGGGGAATGAGGGAGGTTTATGCTTCAGGGCTGAGATGGAAATGTCTTCTCAGCTCCTTCATTTGAGGGCTACTAAGTTGGGTGTGCAGGTTAATTCTGCCAACTGCCAGAAGTTCAATTCTCACCAGTTCAGGGTTGACTCAGAGTTTCTTCCTTCCAAGGTCAGTAAAATGAGGACCCAAATTATTGGGGGCAATATGCTGACTCTGTAAACCACTTAGAGAGTGTTCTAAAGCACTATGAAGAGCTATTGCTGTTGCTATCTAACATCACCATGTTTTTTTACTGCATTTTGGTGATCTTGTAAGCATGCCAGAAACTCTTCCGGTTCAATTCCTTTGCAAGCTAACTTACCCCAGAACCATGAAGAAATGGAGTACCAAAAAAAATGGGTATGCTGACCTCTCTACCAAGGAGAACACAATCCACCTATCCATATTGCAAGAAGTACAACCAAGCTGCTATGGCATGGCTTCTGACTTCATCATTATAGGTATTCTCCAAATGATAAAAACAATGGAAATATTTGTGCAACGCACAAAGCAGTGTGCTGGCTGAGGCCTCAATTGTTCACGAAGAAGCTTAAGATGATTTTGACAGATCAAAACCTTGTCTGGAAGTATTTTTTTTTATTTTTTATTTTGATTTGTCAATCGCTTACAAGGTAATAGGTATAAATATATACATAGTAATGAATACATGAAATGGGTACATTTAAGAAAAATAAAAGAAACAATAGGACAGGGACGGTAGGCACGTTGGTGCACGTAGGCACTCCCCCTACAGACCTCTTAGGAAAGGGGTGAGGTCAATAGTAGACATTCTAAAGTTAAAGTTTTTGGGGTTTGGGGAAGAAACCGCGGAGTCAGGTAGATTATTCCAGGCATTGGCCACTCTGTTGCTGAAGTCGTATTTCCTGCAATCAAGTTTGGTGCTCTTGTGTTGTTATGGTTGAAGCTGAAGTATTCATTGACAGGTAAGTCATTGCAATGTATGATTTTATATACTATACTTAAATTGGACTGAAGGCAGCATAGTTCTAGGTTTTCTAGGTCTAGAATTTCCAGTCTGGTGGCATAAGGTATTCTACCATGAGTAGAGGAGAACTCTTTTTGTGAAATATTTCTGGACTTTCTCAACTGTGCTAATATCAGATACATAATGTGGGTTCCAGACTGATGAGCTGTATTCAAGTATTGGTCTAGCAAATGTTCTGTATGCTCTAGTTAGTAGTGTGATATTACCAGAGAAAAAGTTATGTAGGATTAGGTTAACAACTCTTAATGCCTTTTTGGCTATGTAGTTACATAGGATCAGCTCTTATGAACCTACAGATGAGTTTTTTCAATTAACCTCAATAGCACTACATGGTCTATAAAAATAGCCAGCAGAATTTATTCTGAACAAATGTAAGCTCTTACAGGATTTTTTTTTAAAATAAGATTTACAGTGCTTTGTTAAAAATCATTATTAGTACCCCTTCGGATATTTATGGTATAGATCAGTAGTGTTTATGTATTTTGCAGTACCTTTTTTCTCTCTCCTCTGTGGACTTGTGTAAATCTGCTTTTTCCCCAATGTGGTTTTTTCAAATGAATATTTTATTAGAATACATATGTTGGTAACTAGAGCTAAAGAGCTTATGATATCTAACAAAGCATTTTGCACAAGATACGGAGGAAATGGTAAACTGCAATCCATTATTCCTTTTCAGCTAAATAAAAAGGGGATATTATCAGCATCAGCAACTTATTTGAGTGCCTAGATACGAAACATTTTAGAGAGCATCTGTTTCAAAGACTTCTTTACGCATAAAAATATTCCCTTGCTTATTTATTTGCCCATCTTTTCTTGCTCTGAAATCAGAACTAGCAATTCAGGCAAAACTGGCAGGAACAAAAATAGGAATTAAAAAGCACTTTTAAAAAAAAGGAATTACAAGAAAGGAATAAAGTATCAGAAAATGGTGAAGATCTTGGAGAAACGTTGCTTCTTTCTTCTCCAGATATTAAAGACTGTTAGGCTAAAAATAGAACAAGCAGAAAAAGGGAATCATGGAGATGAATGGGAGAAGAAGAATGAAATATTGCAGTATTTTAAAATCAGTCGCCAACCAAGATCTGAACATAAAAAGTCCTCATTCCAGGCAGTAAATCCACTTACCATGAGACGAGAAAGAAGGCCGTGTTTCTGCTGCTTTGCCAGGTTGGTCTGTCACCAGGATGGATGCCCAACCATTGCTGGCTGTTAGGAATAGTCATCGCCCAGTATTGTGCTTGTAGAGGGAAGACAGCAATGTCAAGAAAGCAGCTGCATCTGTACACTCACTTGTCCCTCTTGAATGTGTGTTGCATGATCAAGGATCTTTCTTTTTTTTAAAAAATAGATACACCTCAGGCAATCCTGTGTCACCTACTATGAATGTGAACTCCAGACATTTTTCTCTGTGTTGTAGTCCACCGGCAGCCTGCAGAGATGACAGCAGAGTTGGACAGTGGGGAGTCTGGGGAGGACTCGGACATCTGATAGAGAGATGCGGCCAGGGCTGGGAGTTATATGCTGACTCCGGAGCCTCCAGAATCTGACAGCAGTGAAGCAGAGGAACAAGGGGGGCTGTTCCCGGTGCATGCATGTGCAGAGCTGCCAGAAGGCAAGAACAGTTAAGACCAAATGGATGACCTGGGAGTAAGGCTTGGAGGTGATTGGCCCTCCCATAAGACATAAAGGAGGAGCAAAGGGACCTGAACCTTTGCAGGAAGCAACTTTATTCATACTGGTCGGATTGAAACCTGAAGCTCTGTGTAGAATTTGTGTTTCGTTTGGCCTTGTATAACTAATTGGAAATTTAGTTGTTGGCAGCATTTCAAGGAATATAAAGGTGCGTGCTTATCAGACTTATTCTGAAAGATTTTGGCAGACTTCCATGGGACTATTTACAAAATGTTTGAGACTCATTATGGGCTGTGAATGACTAAAATTCACAGCCATTGAGATAAACAAAAAAAGGGGTTTTGGAACTAACTTGTGTTTGTTCGTGTCTCAATAAGCCTTGGTCAGAACACGGTGCTAATTCTCCAAGTACTGTTTTCCTGCATCTATCACTTCCAGTGTTTCTGCCCATTTTGTCTGGGACATATTAATACTTTCTCCTGGGCCAACCCTTTGAATTTTGATTGACTTTTCATGAAGTCAGGAATGCCCCTTGAAAAGTTTTTTGTAGAATGACTTTCATTAGGAATCCTATAATATCACAGGGATTATAATTCATTTCTACCACAAGAGGGTTTTACTCAGTCAAGGTAAAAGGGCTAAAATGAATCATAGGATAACAAACGTTTCAGCATAGCAAACATTCATTCACTGCCATACTTGCTATAAATACACATCAGGCAACCAGAAACATAAAGGAATTAAAACAAACTAAGCATTCTCACCCATCTGCCACTTCATGATTTTTCCATATGAATGTTGCCATAAAAATAAGCATTTGAAATGAATCGATCTATTTATAAAATATTTGCAGCTGTGTTGACTCATTCAAATAACAATACCTAAACATTGTCAGGATCCTGCTTTTTTTTGTGGGATCGAGCAAAATGTTATAAAATTGTCAGAAAGCTCTCAAGCTGGCTGATACATGAAACAAAAATATCCCAAAGGGAAAAGCTTGAAATATGGTAGAAAAATCCTTCTTTGAATCGTAATGTAAACTGTAGTTCTGAAATAATTGGATTACTTTTCAGGGATCACATTTATACTGATATAAGGTCCATTTTGGACAGTGAACTTAATTTCAGGTAAGCGTACAAGACCAGAGCATTCAAACCTATAACCAGTGGTGCAATTCGACCAGTATAACAACCGGTTTGGTGAGCGCATGCTTCGTGCGCACGTGTGCCAAACACGTGCTTCGTGTGCGAGCTCTACGTTTTAAAAAGCCCATTTTCAACTCAATTAACTTACCTTCTACTGTAGTCCCTGGGACTAAAACAGCTGAGGCATGGAAAACCACTCTGCTGAGCAAATCAGCTATGCTAAAAAAAACAGGAAATAAAGCACAGGAAATAGCAAGGGAGGGTGTGCAGGCCCAAATGCTCACCGGAAGTACCAGTTTGCCCGAACCAGTCCAAACTGGTAGAATCCCACCCCTGCCTATAGAAGAATTTATGCTATATAAATAAGTACAATAATCTGCCTGGCTGTTTCGAGAGATGTCTGTGGCTTAAGAAGAACTCAATCACTGCACAAAGCTGACTTTTCAATAAAACAATGCTCTCTTCAAAACTCTATTCCCAATGTGGGAGGGAAAATGTTTAATTACATACTTCATTGCACTTCAGAATAGCAACATGCCTTTGTTAATCATCATTGCAAGCCCTCATATATACCACTGAGATCCATGATTGTCATCTTAAGATGAATTAAATTCAGGAGGAAAGGATTTAAGTCCACATGGGACCTCTTGAGTTTGGAAAGAAGCTCTAAGAGGAAAAGCCCAAATAAAAAAAAAAGAACAACAAATGGTTTTGTGGCCCCTTAAAGGCCAAGAGCTTTATCTGATCCAAGACATTGAATAGTGTCCTTTTTTAAAATGCACAAAGTAAGTTTTAGTTAACATTTTTAATTTGGATCTATTTATACTTTGGGGGAGATGGCCTGAGAGATGGTGGGTAGACTCATTACATGGTTAAAAAAATGATCCGTATATCACAAGAGAAAGAAAAAGAGAGAGAGGTAAAGAGAAAAATTCTCATTAGAAATTCAGTAGGTATATATCAACAGTGGTGTGTAAAATTTTGAAGATGTTAGCAGTTGTCAATCAACAAAAAAGATCCTTTGGGAGGGGAAACCTTGGTGAAAAATTAAAGAGTCTAATCGCCTAAAGCCAATTTCTAGCTACATTCATCTCAGTCAGAATTTTAAACCCATCTTTGATGAGACCAGGATGTTACCCCTGGTAAAATCGCTACTATGTTCTGAAAGCTTCTTTTGATTCATACACTAAAAATACATCCCCAAAGATGCTTGGAATTCAAATAAATAAAACATACAAACATAAAGTCAAGAATATTCATATAAGCATATATCCAAAGTAAAGTTTCCTGATCTTAAGTCCATTGGACTTGAACATGAATAAAAGCTTATACAGTGGAACCTCGGGTTTACCCGACCAAATCAGGTGGCGAACAAAAAATCCACCCGATTTTTGAATCGGGTCACAATTCAAAAATTGGGTGGTGAACAAAATGGGCACAGAAAGATTACCTTTTTGTGCTGATTTCCCCTTTGGCACCAAATAAGGTTGCAACCGAAGTCCGGGAACAGATTATGGTCACAACCTGAGACTCCACTGTATTTACAAACAGTATTTTTAGGGCAAAGGAATTATATGATGAGCAATAAACATTTGCTACTGTTGGTGTAAAGTAGGGTAACTATTAGGGGAAGGAAACCAACAAAATCTAGTATCAGTTGAACAGGCTTCTAGTGTGAGTCCCCATAGCATTCTAGTCTGAGAATGCATAGAGAAGGGGGACAATCACCATAGCACCTATTTTTAGAGAAGATAATCCGAACTATATTTTCTAATTTTCAGAAAGCTGGGTTGATAAGACAAATCAGGATTAAGAACGTTTGAGCTAAATAGACCAGGTGCAATGTGGCATAACATAATGACTTTTACTAGGGTTCTGGAGGCTATGTATGGCATTGCTTTGTAATCAGTCAATCAGCAACCAGGCAATATCTCCACCATCCCACCAGTGATATGATGAACACATTTGGTTAGCCAGAAAGAAGCAGAAGAATCTATCATTTTCCTAATAAGCAATTATCCTGATTCACCAAGGGCTGAGTTATACCAAGGATCAAGATTAAGGAAAGGTTCAAAGTGTTGATTTATATTTTTATTTAATCCCCTTTGGAATATAATTTCATAGGATAAGAATGTCATAGAGTAAAAGAAAAACACCCTGTCTTTATGTCTTTATTTATCTCACATTCTTATACCACAATTCAATACAAAATTTCTGACAGCAGGGAATATATGGGTTGAACTGCTATGTTCTTGTTAGTTCTCTGAGCTTGGTTATTTTCTAGCAGATGTTTTATTATCAGGTAAAGTAACATCATAATGTTGGTTGCACTGCCCCTATGGTATACAAAAACTGAATGCTTGGTTTTTCCCCAGATTCCAGTTTCACATTGTGGAAATTTGCCAGTTACCCATTCAATTTATTTCAGTTCTGTCCCTTTTAAAAAAACAGGGAAAAAATTTTTTGGTTTGGTTTAAGAGAGACAGAGAGAAAGAAATCACATGTGTTTTGTAATTTGTTACCCAACAGATCAAAATCACAACACAGAAAGAAATGTCAGTGTACTACAATGCTTTATGTATGTTCTAGGTGTTGGTGGGTAGAGAGAGGAAGTAAAGTATCTGAAATTCAGACCAATGGAGATGTTCTTTTTAAAGAACTTAGATCTTTGCAAATGTTCAAATCAAATAGTCTAGTGAAGAGAAGGACCAGGAGAGACATGATAGTAGTGTGACAATACTTGAGAGGGTCAATCTGTTTTCCAAAGCACCTGAAGGTCAGACAAGAATAACGGATGGAAACTGATCAAGGAGAGATTCAACCTAGAAATAAAGAGAAATTTTCTGACAGTGAAAACAATCAAGCAATGGAACAAAAGTTGCCTTGTGGGAGAATTTGTGGGAGCTTCATCACTGGAAGCTTTCAAGAAGAGACTGGACTGCCATCTGTCAGAAATGGTGTAGGGTCTCCTGCTTGGGACTAGAAGATCTATAAGGTCCCTTCCAACTTTATTAATCTTTTAAAATGCTTGCAGTCAAAATGTTTGGAACTATTCAAATTAAAAAGTGGCATTAAACTAAATGATCCTGCCAGTTACCTTAGGGTAGGCTTTAGGAGAATATTAACAAAGCATTTTTTTTTTAATCTGTAATGAGATATCTACCCAAGAATCCTGAGGGGAAAATTAATACACTTCACTTCAACCAGAAACAACTTTCTCCCAACTTTAGCAGAAAAAGATGGACCACTGGATTCCGGAGAGAACCATCATTGCTTACTCTTTCCTCATTCTCAAAGGTAAACAACTGGATCCTTTGATCACTGGAAAGGAAAGTAGCATTAGTCCTGCAAGATCAAGGCAGGCCATTCTGCCTAAAAAATATTTAAGGGCAATATTTGTTTTTCAAAATAACTACTGGTTATGTCCAGTGCATTTATAGGAGATCCTGAGAAGAACACTGTTCCCTAAGAATAAGATTTATACAAAATTGTACTAATAGAATCCAAAGAACTCCATAAGGCAAAATGAAGCCATCTGTTTTTCAGAGCCAGATTCTGTTAAATAGGAAAGTAGGTGAACTTCTAGGGTATCTGAGATGTTATGGGGATCTTCTACAAAATGGCTTAATGGTTCAACTAATCTAAAGTATTTACTCACCAAAACTGTTCTCTCTCTCCTAGATGTTCACTGTCAATTCACGAAGCATTCCTGACCTGCTCTTGAGTTGCCATAGGCAAGGGAGATGGGGAATTGAGCTTCACAGCTGCATTGAGAAGCTTGCATTTCAGTCAAAACAAAGCACATTCCAGCCAGCAATGTCAAGGTCATTTCCACAGAGACCCACGATGGCCAGAGGGCGTGACTTCTACAACCTGCAAAATTGCTTTGTTGGGGAATGTGACTGATGACATACCTTGGGGGGAGGGGGAAACAGGATCAAAGCCAAGGCATGAATTAAGTGAGGTCAGAGTTGGCTTCATTTGGTCCATGCCGATATGAAGCTCCTAATAAATAACTGGATTTCTTTTGAAGCTTGGCTTGGGGCTTATTATTTAATTAGGGCATCGGTCGGAACCCTGACATTCACTTTTATTAATAGCAATAGCAGCAGCACTTAGACTTACATTCCGCTTCACAGTGCTTTACAGCCCTCTCTAAGTGGTTTCCAGAGTCAGCATATTGCCCCCAATAATCTGGGTCCTCATTTTACCAACCTCAGAAGGATGGAAGGTTGAGTCAACTTTGAGTTGAACTTCTGGCGACTGGCACTCAGCAGAAGTAGCCTGCAGCATTGCATTCTAACCACTGCACCACCATGGGTCTTGGAATAAGTCCTGCAATATAAAACCTTTCCCATTCTTAATTTACTATTGTGGGGGTCCTGAGACATCCTTAGAAATATCAGCAGTGCTTGTAGTTAGCCCTTCCCCCTCCTCCCCTTTTTAATTTAAAGGACAGGGGGAACATAATGCCTATTACTGTAGGAGATGATAGGAGTGTCTATGATCTGACTTCAGGTGGCTTTGAATGTTCCCGTGGGGATGCTCTTGGGCAGTCAATGAGCTTAAGGAAACATGGGAAATTGGTCTTCTGCAGTGGCTGTATCCAGTAATTCCAGACACTTCAGTGAGATTATGATAAAAGCCCATGCAGACTATGCAAAAGCCCATAGTCTGATTAAGAAATTGCTCAACATTTGGCATCTGAAACAGAATGCGCCAACAAACCCTACATGCATTACACAGCAAATCATTTTTCATACCTGAATACTCTAACTGTACATACAAGCAAGCTAAGAGAGATGAGATAAAGAAACTACTAGCAGCCATAAACAAGTGTAAGTCACTGGAGGAAAACATTCAAGAACAAAGGTTTGCATCTTGGCACTCTTGAGAGTTATGGGAAATATTTTATTTTCTGATATTCAGCATTGAACTTAGTTGCTTGAAATTCAAAAGTCTCCCCCCCACACACACACACCTCCTCCATTCATTTCACAAGAATAAGCAGAGTAAGACTGGAAAATGGAATATGGATTTCCTGTGTGACTAATGGGTGAGAAGGAGTTCCTCTAGTAATTATAAGTAGAAACACTGCATGTAAATGATAGCAGAAAGCAGGGCTGGCCTGAAAATGTGTAGATTGAGCATTGCTAATCCACCAACCAATGAAGCAAAGGTAAATTGATTTAAGGAAGTTTTGTCCTATTGATTTTCACAGGAGAAACAGACCGATCCCATAGCCCGGTTAAGTCAAAGAATCTGAATAAAAGAGAGAATCCAGATTCTTGTAATAATTGGTCCCCCTGAAAGAAATACTTTATGGCCCTTGCATGTTCTTCTAGGAGTGTGCAAAGTATGATCACAATGAGAACATTCCTCAGATTGGGATGAGGTGCTTTAAATGTGATTCTAGGATAAGATAGCTTGTGCAAATGATGTTGCCTATAGGTCAATGTGAGACCAACAGGCAGACAGGCAGAATGGTTATATGCATTATTCTTCATAATTTGTCTTTCAAGGCTCCATGTGCAAGGGGATCAGAGTTTGGATAGATGACTCATTGTGTCTTAAAACACGTGTGTGTGTGTGTGTGTGTGTGTGTGTGTGAGAGAGAGAGAGAGAGAGAGAGAGAGAGAGAGAGAGAGAGGGAGGGAGAGGGAGAGAGATAGATGGAACAAAGATAGATGCCGAATCTAAGAGAAATGTTGGAAAGCAAAGAACTGAAAATACGAATGGATCCTCAGAGTTCAATTTTATTAAAATCATGAAACACAATGTAACACATGCATTGTATTTGCATAGGAGTTCATTCATATTTTCTCCCAATCTTTCTTTTTTCTGCTAACTTGTCTTGTCCATACTCCTTTTACACACACAGGCTCAATTAGGTTAAGCATTCTTTTGTTACCATTATTTTTTCCCTTTTACAAAGTTGGATAAAATTGTTTCATTGATTTGTATTCTACTAGGCTTCTTTGCTCTTTCCCCCTTCTTTTTTTAATGACAATTCTTTTTTTTTTCATCTTTAATCTCAAACTCAGATTTAAAACTTGGGCCCAGAGTGTTAAAATTATTTTTGCTCATGTCAGGATTCTATCCATTATATTTTTATTTTGAACATCCTACTTCATAGTAAAATGCCAGTTACTCATTCCTTCATTTCATTGTCCTATACAATCCAGGTGGGGATGGTAGAAGTGAATCTCTTATAGGTTTCTTTTCATCGTGAGTTAATCTATTTTTTCATACTTGGTTGGGTGGCCTGTATTACATACCTATAGCAATGTAATTCTTTTCCCCTAATATTAATCTAAATATTTTCAAGAAGGTTTTCATCCTTGATATCATGTATTTCAGTACCACCGTAGTAATTCTTTACATAAAGTTCAACTTTATCCCCTCTTTTGTTGGATCTGTTTCTTTTGAGCAAATTATACCCTTTAGTAGTATATCCTTCTAGTAGTAGTATATTCCAACTATAAATATATTCCATGGAACCATGAACCAGTAATAGCAATAGTAATATCATACTGGTCCTTATGTATTAGGATTTCAGGTTTTCCCTGTTATTTCCCATACTTTAAGCATCAGTATATAGGTATTTGAGTTGTTACTGATCCTGTGTACAGACCCTGTATTTGCTTGCTCCTGTTTTATACCTGAGTTTTCCTTTCCTTCTCACCTTTCTCTTACTTATTGACTGATTTGTTGTCTTGAAGTTTATGCTTTGCATTTGGTCCTAAAGATACATTTCCTTCCCACCTCTAGTTTTAGTTTAAAGCCCTTTGAATGAGCCCATCCAGATGTCTTCCAAATACATTCTTTTGAGGTGAAGCCCATTCTCTTGCCAGAAGCCCATCATGTAGATAATGTAAACCATCATCCAGAATTCCAAAGTCTTTGTGATGGCATCATCCCTTGAGCCAGTGGTTTATCTCTAGAATCCCTTCCTTCAATGAGTGTTGACCTACTATTGGAAGTACTGATCAAAACATCTTCTGTGCTCTTAACTCTTTTGTCTTCTTGTCTAACTCCTTACAGCCCCCTTGATGACTTTTCAGACTTTTTTATTGTTCATCTCAACATGACAGAAGAGAAAAGGATAATAATCAGTTCGCTTGATTATATGGGTAAGCCTCTCTATGACATATCTGATCTTTGCACCTGAGAGACAAACAGACCTCTCCTGATAGGTTGTCCATTCTACAATTCGCTGATTCTGTTCTTCTGAAAATTGAAACACCAATCACCACCGCATGCCTTTTTTTCTTTGGAGAACTGAATCAACTCATCTTCCATGTGACATTTTGAGCTACTTTACTTTCTGTCAATGGAACACTTGATGAAAACTCTTCTCTAAGTGTTTGCATTTTTTCTTCCAGAGGGAGGTTATAAAATTATTTTTTCAGCTCCACTTTTTTTGGGGGCAGTGCCAGTGGTCTCTTTTTCTCTCTTTTTTTTTTTTTTTGTCTCTGAATGATGCTGCTATGTTCTTCCTCTAAGGCTTCATTTTTTCCTGGTAGTTGTTTGTCCCTTTCTATGTTTGCTTTTTATATAGACCCCTGTCTTTTCTCAGAATTGCTCATTTTCACGGATGAGTCTCAGAGTAGCTAGACATGATTCTAGACCTGCCCAGTTTTTCCTCCAGCAATCTGATCAGTTTGTGGTTATAATTTCAGTCTTCCATTGGCAGAAATGCAACATAGCACACATTTTGGAAGTCACTACAGCCCTAGAATTTGCATAGGCAGACTTGCTTGAAGAAGGAATGAATAATTGATGGAGAAAGGGGAAGGTGAAAAAAAATGAGATTTATGGTGCTGCTTTTCAAAACATAAGATTTGCTTCCTTGTATGATCTTCCTTTCTCCAAATCTACACTTCTTTAATTTTATCATTCCTTGGACCTTAGCGTAATTGTTGACTCACAGTAGAAATCCTATTATAGTATAGTTAGTTATCAGTTCTTAAACTCTTTCATTCAACCCCTTAATTTCATTTCACTTTTCCATTCTCCCAACTCCCATTCCAAACTTCCTACTTTCTATTGCTTGTCTTTCTCTCAGTTTTGTACTGAATGAGTATTAATGATAGGCGTACTGGTTTTATTGCACTGCATATTATATATACAATAGTGATGGTGCAGTTTTCCCATATTTTTTTCACTGTTTCAGAAGTAACAACAGATAACACATCATCCCCGGAAGAGGCGGAATTTATCAGTCAGCCATTCCAGCAAGCCTATCAGGCCAAAAAAGTGAGTAGTCAGAGGGTGGTGAATTTGAAAAACCCAAACTTCACTGAGGGCTTTGTTTCCCTTGGTCTGAGAAATGTTGGGTTAATATTTTTGCTCTGACTGTGTTTTTGTATTCTGAAAGAGTTATGGGATGAAGGTACCACAGGGATTTCTTCAGGAATATAACTTCTTCCTTTAGCTCTAGAGAGATTTACTCAGGAAGTACAAAAATCATATTGGATTGCTTCTGGGAAGCTACTGGCTTTCAGCAGCAAAAGAAACTTCCAAAATTTAAAAATACATACAGTAAATCTAGACAATTGCATTTTACCTACTTTTTTTTTTACCTATGAGAAAGCCTTTCTTCTCGTTGTATCCCTTGGACTTTGAACCCAAACAATCTTAGCAGCCCTGAAGTTGGTCTCAAGGACTTCCTCTTCTTTTTGCAGAATCTCTCCATCACAGGAATACAGCATGTGTGTCAAGGTCCAAGTAATGAACCCAACCAATTCAGCACTCCGAGACTTGCAACTTTCTCAAAGAGCTGTTTTATTGAGTGCATCATTTTGGCACAGATGAAAACAAAACCAGATCTAACTATTTCTTGTGGTTTCAGTATAATTAAAGAATAGATAATTTCCCCCTTATTGTCACACATCATATTGTCCAATTAGATATTCTGACATCTCTTTGGCAACTTCTAATAGTCTTTGGCCAGCACCTGTTGAGATGACCTTGGTTCCCATGGGATTACCTGTTGTTATTGTTGTTTGGTCTGACATTCCAGACCTCCAGAGGTGGTATTCAGCAGGTTCTGACCAGTTCTGGAGAACTGGTAGCAGAAATTTTGAGTAGTTCGGAGAGAACCAGCAAATACCACCTCTGACTGGCCCCACCCCCATCTATTCTCTGCCTCCTGACTCCCAGCTGATTGGCTGGGTCTTCTTTTGTTGCCCTGCACAGGAGAATGGAGCTGGAAAGCAGGTTAGTGGGGTGGGGAGGGAATGGGGATTTTGCAGTATCCTTCCCCTGCCATGCCCACCAAGCCACGGCCACAACATCGGTAGTAAAAAAAAATTGAATCCCACCACTGCAGACCTCTGCTCCCCCCATATTGTGTGGTGAGCTGAGAAATGGAAAGATGGCTGTGGCAGGCCTGATCCGTTTCAAAGTTGATAATGTGAGTACAATCTGGTCTGGATACAGAGAGTGGCAGATTGCAAACCAACGCCAGAAATGATCCTAAATAACTTCCCAACAATTCCAACATGAAATGGTGTTTGTGCATATTAGGATTTAACCAATGAGAGCCAATGTAAATCCTGATGGTGGCTGTTTTGAATTCAGATAGTATCATAAACCACAACGGTTCTTTTTTTTTAATGCCATGCAAAAAATGACCAAATTAGCACTTGTTAAGAGGAGAGGTAGCTATCATGCTATCCCAATTATATGGTAGCATCTATCTGATCTCGACTGATTTCAAACAGCTCACAGAGTTGAGCTATTGGTACTTGGAGGAGAAACTATCAAGAAACACTAGAATTGTAAGCAAGACTGAGTAGTTGAAACACTTTCTGGAGAAATCTTGCAGAATGTGTGCAGGATATCTCCAGTGTTATATTTCTTTTGTACGTGAAAGTTCATCATGCTTCTCTGCATTAATGTACTGCATTCTATAAATAAAAGCACAAAATGATATCTTCCTTCTATCTTGTCAATAAAACTCTGCCGTTAGGCTCAGGAAGACGGAAAACTCCATTGATAATTATCCCTTTGGGGGAATACATGTGAGGACAAATGATATTGCAAAGAATAGCTACAACCGTAGCACAAAATTTGAAGAGCTAAGGAGAAAAAATTACCTCAGGTCTATGGAGCTTTTCAGTCATCCAAGTCACGGTTCTCCCAAAGCTGCTTTTTCAAGAGGCAACTGGGCTTTCTTGTTTTTTCTTTGAAGATGCTTGTTTCCCATCCAAGAAGCTTCTTCAGCTCTGACTGGTTGGTGGGAAATGGAAGGATTTTTATTCCTTGCAGACAGCTGGTCATTTGCATTCTTTGCACTATTCAGGTGACCCTGAGGTCACAGAGAAACCACCAAGTGGCCTCCACAACTCTCTAAAAGAATGCAAATTACCAATGGGATCCCCTTTTGTGACTTTCTGACAAGCAGAGTCAATGGGGAAGCTGGATTCACTTAATAACTGGGTAACTAACTTATCAACTGCGGTGCTTCACTTAATAACTGTAGCAAGAAAGGTCATAAAATGGGGGAAAATTCACTCAAACAATGTCTCCCTTAACAATAGAAATTTTAGGCTCTGTCGTAAGTCAAGGACTACCTGTAATAGCTGAATGCTAACTGAAGATGAGTCAGCCCTGTTATATAGATGCAAAATTCAGTTTTAGATTCTTGGGGATGTTTTAATTGGATTCCTGCCATAAGCACTGGGTTCAATTCAGTAGCCTAAATGGGCTTTTCCTAGCTCTATGTTTCCATGACTCAATATGGAAAGTTCAGTGTGTTTTAGAAGCCAGAGGCTGTATTGCTAGATAAAGCAGCTTTGAAAAGTGCTTCGCTTTGACAAAGATTCATGAAACCTCATACTTCTAACACAATCTTGCCGCTGCAAAATATCTCTATTAAGCTTTATAGAGAATATTATTCTAATCAAACCTTTGCCAGCTAGAAGAAAAGTAAAAAATACAGGCTCTGCAGAATATGCAATGTGAATAATAATGTTCAAAAGTCTATTTAACTTTGACAGCTGATGCTTGGTTATTTCCAAGCCTCAAATATAAGCCTATGCCCCGTTAGCACATTTTACGCAATCCATATAGAGAAATATTCAAGCCAAGTAGGAAGTTATGGTAGGAAGCCTCTTTCATCTAACAGAATTCTCTCTGTGTGTGTCTGTGCAATGTTCAACAGGAATTCAGGGGAGTGCTCTTGAACCCTTGGCATTTTCAAGGCTGTGCTGCACAGATGTCACCCAGCATGGAAACGAAGAGAGGGAGGCTGTGATTGGTTGGGTTGACAAAGAGACACGAATAAATCTTTTCTGAAGTTATTTCAGCCCCTGTGAAGACCGTGGCATTGACATAGCCCGGCATCCCTGTGCTATGGCAGGTGTTTCAGTTCCATTCATTAAATATCATTTCAATTGACACCTACTAAGAACTGATTCTTCCACTAAGCATAGGCTGCCAGTGCAAATCACTCAGAGGGCTCCTTAGCTGAATCATCAATGTAGTAGCCTGGGCTGTTTCTCCTGTCTCCACCTAGACAAAATGGAATGGATCCAGATCAAACGAATGACATTTAGTTCCCTTTGTTCAAGCGTGATTTAAGTTTTTTCCCTTGATGCCAATGGACTGAAATATACTTTATAAGCAAAGCAATCCTAGAAGATATAAAGTTGTACTGTGAGTAACCCAACTCATCCAGCATCTTCTGCTTCGTTTCAACTTTGACTACTTTGCATTTTTAGTTGTCTTGAAATTACAGGTATTCCTGAGTTAACAGCCATTCATTCAATGACTGAAGATGCTGAACACATGCTGCTTATGGTCCCTCCTCAAAACCCCAGCTGTCCCAACATCCTCTTGGTCACAGGACTGCAATCTGAGCACTTGGCAACCATTAATGACAATTTCAGTGTCCTACGGTCATGTGACCAAAATTTACAATGTTTCATGCTGGCTTCCCACAAGTAAAGTCAGTGGGGAAGCTAACTGGAAAGGCCACAAGTTGTTCAAGTATGTCTGCTCCATTTAAGCACTCATCTCTGTGTTTGTATCACACCTCCCTGACCACTCACACAACCTCATTCATCCAGCATCAAACACTTATCTGCTTGATGGGCTGCTTGCAAGCCACCTAGGACTTGTAACTTCCTGCCAGCTTCACCCCTGACTTTGGTTGCTAGAAGCTGACAGAGGTTACAAGAATGTGTTCGCTTAATGCATCGCAATCCCCACTTAATGACAGCAATGTAGATTGCAGGGATTGTCATCGCTAAGTGATGTATTCATGTAATATCGTGATTGCATATAATATGATTCTGTTCCCAATTGTCATAAACAGCACTACCAATTCTTGAAATAAATTAATATTTCTTTGTTAATATTAGGATAGATTTTTGTTAGATTTATATTCTGGTTTTTCTTCAAGAGCTCAAGATGACTTACATGGAATCTCTCTTGTCTTGTGAGGTTGGTGGGGCTCTGTAGGAGTGATTGGAGCCAAATGCCTTAATGAAATCCATGGCTGACAGTAAACTTGAATATCAGATTGTCCAGTTGTAGCTTCACACTTTGATTACAGCAATGAGTTTGTGTGGGACAATTGTGACACCTTTTATAGAAACAAAATACATTTGCCTCCAACCTCCAAGTCCCAGGTGGCTTGCATGCAGGCCATCAATCAAGTAAATGGCTGATGCTGGGTTTAATACGCTTTAAGGCCTATTAAAGAAAGAAAAAGTCACCACTAGCAGAACACAAAGTCTGAGTGATGATCAGTGATGTTAGGTAACTAAGTAATAAAATCAGGGACACTGATGATGTTACCTAGTTGGGTAATGAAACATTTGCAAGCAAACCACCAAGTTCAGAGAGCACCACGGAACAACCCTGAGCTGCACAAATTCTCTCCTATTACAACAAAAACGTTTGAAGAATTCAACACAGTGAATCATAAACCTTATTTCTGTCAGACTGGTTTTCTGCCTGTTCCTAATCCTATTCAAGAAATGGAATTAGGGTTACTTTGTCGATCTACATCTAACAAACTAGGTTTTTTTAAACCAACAGTAACAACCCAAAGGAACAACAACATTATTGGCTTTAATTTTAATTATCTGTGGAAATCAATTAAATACAGTAAACATAATTGCTCCCTGTGTGTTTCATAATCTTCTCTTTCTGACCCATTTACATTGATATTATTGCGGGAAGCTTTGCTGGGACTCTGAGAGGCCAAAACACACACACACACACAGACACACACACACCGGGTTTCAGTGGCTACAGGAGCCCTGCGGCTTCTGGATCTCTAAGGCTGCTTTAAATAAAATGACTCGAGGTGTCCCTGTAGGGAGCAATGCCACAACACTGCCTGTGGTGAAAGCTGTTCCTAGGGCTAAACAAATGCGACTGGTTTTTCCTTCCTACCATCTCAGCCAGATCAGCTTGAAAACTGATGTCCAGACAGCCTGGATGAAGCTGGGTGTCCAATCTGCAGGCAACAGCTGAGAACTTGTAAAGCAGACAAGCTGCTTTTCACTGAAAGGCAGCAGGAACAAAAAACAACTGATTCTCCGGAGCAGTGGTCGCCAACCAGTGAGCTGCGGCCCACTGGTGGTCTGCGAGAAAATTTTGATGGTCCACACACAAATGTCATCCCCAAAGCACCCTCTCCAAAGCAATTAATCCAGGCTTTGGGGGAACACAAGGCTGCACTGCACACATGGCCTGCGGGAACACACTAACTTGCATTGAGAACAACATGAGGTAGTGAGGGGAGGGGGGAAAAGGGTGCGGAGGGGAACTTGCCTGGCCACCCGGTTGCTTCTTCCGCTTCTTTCTTCTTCTGCTTTTGGCTGCACTCAAGGAAAGCAGCAAAAGTCTTTCTTTCTCTCCCCCAAACTCCGCCAGAAATGAGTCTTTGGGACGCTGCAAAGCATTCTGCTCCAAGAGGCTGCACCGGCAAAGGCTCATTTCTGGTGGAGTTTGGGGGCAGAGAAAGAAAGACTTCTGCTGCTTCTGCATGAAGTGCACGAAGCCTGAAAATGAAGCTCAAAAGCAGGCTAGGAATGTGGCTGCCTTGGAGGAGATGGGGAGTGCGTAAGGGAGAGAGAGAAAGAGAAAGAAGATCACCAGCCCTTGAAGTTAGATCGGATCTCTCTTCCCCCCTCCCTCTGAGAACGGAGCTCAAAAGCAGGCTAGGAATTTGGCTGCCTTGGAAGATGTGTGTGTGTGAGGGATGCTTGTGTGTGTGTTTGTGTAAGAGAGAGAGAGAGAGAGGGAGAGAGAGAGAAAGAGAGAGCATCACCAGCCCTCCGAGGTTAGATCGGATCTCTCTCTCCCTTTCTCCCCCTCTCCCTCTCCCTGCCACCAACGTCAGCAAGCCACGTCAGTCCAAATTCACATTAGTGTTCTGCATGATTTAAAATAATGAGTTTGGTGGTCCCCGGACCAGTTGATGACAATCTGAGGCACACGTAGTCAGTGGTGAGATTTAGCCAGTTCGCACCAGTTCAGGAGAACCGGTTGTTAACTTTCTGAGCAATTTGGTGAACCGGCTGTTGGAAGAAATGATTAGGTCAGAGAACTGGTTGTTAAATTATTTGATTCCCACCACTGCACATAGTCACTGCTTTGCTGCTGCCAATTGGTGGGACTTGGGAGCCATTTTGAAATGCAGGCCATGGGACCAAGAGAATGAAACAGAGTCTGATCTTGATAGGATCCAAGTGGTAGCTGCATCCTACTTGAGAAGTCCCAGAGCATGATACACAATCATGTATTTGCCTCTAAATATTTGGAAAGAATAAAACACACTTCTTCTGAATCCACATGAGGGCCAAGATATGGATTTAGAACTGAAGTGTTATGTGTGCTTTCTTGGAAATGAAATTGATGGCATGTATCTCAGTTATGGTATTCAACCATTTTTACTGCTGATTCTATGGGAGTGGCTTGGTAGGCGTGGCTGGCTGGGTATGACAGGGGAAGGATACTGTAAAATCCCCATTTCCACCCCACTCCAGGGGACGGATACTG
This sequence comes from Pseudonaja textilis, assembly GCF_049901715.1. Classification (NCBI taxonomy): domain Eukaryota; kingdom Metazoa; phylum Chordata; class Lepidosauria; order Squamata; family Elapidae; genus Pseudonaja; species Pseudonaja textilis. The sequence goes on along the minus strand of NC_141994.1, from coordinate 14,148,708 downwards.
CAAAAAAATCTCCATTCTTTCCTCAAGGTTTCCGCAAAATCCCATTCCCTCCCTACCCCACTAACCTGGTTTCCGGCTCTGTTTTCCTGTGCAGGGCAATAAAAGAAGACCCAGCCGATCAGCTGGGACTCAGGAGGCAGAGAATAGATGGGGGTGGGGCCAATCAGAGGTGGCATTTGCCGGTTCTCTGAACTACTCAAAATTTCCACTACTGGTTCTTCAGAACTGGTCAGAACTGGCTGAAAACACCTCTGATGTATCTCCATTATCTCCCTGGAAGAGGCCCAGTTTGGTATTGTGGTTAAGGCACCAGCCTAGAAACCAGGAGACTATGACTTCTAGTCCTAACTTTGAAACAAAGCTAGCTGGGTAACCTTAGTCCAGTCACTTTCTCTAGGAAGGAGTAAGGGCAAACCACTTCTGAAAAATCAAGCCAGGAAACTGCAGGGGCCAGTCCAGCAATTTTCCGGGGTGAACACTTTAAATCTCCATGTAAAAGCACCATTGTTCATAGGGCTTGTAACTATACTTTTACTCTCAGTATGCCTTGGAAATTTGAGATATTTCATTCCTTTTATACAGATAGAAACATGAAGTTGAGAATTCTTTAATTTACCCATTGTCAGAAAGGAACATGAGTGGACTTCCATGACTACTTCGCAGCAAGAATTCAAATGTTGTGAGTTTTAAAATTTGATATTTCAAGGCAGTGGACTATGAGAAGAAAGAAAACTGGCTGAAACCAAACCAACCCCCCCACCCCCCCACCCCCTAAAAAACCCCAAACTCACCATCTTTTCAGGTTAGCAGCAGCAGTCATTTCTGCCACGGCAAATATATCAAACTACAAACAAAATATGACCCTTTAGAGGCTAAAACCATTCATGAAATCTAGGGCTGAATAGAATAAACTGCACGGCAGGCATAATTCTATGCATTTATAATCATAAATAAAGTGGGTTGAGGTTGACAGAGAGGAGGTCTAAATGCTTTTTAAATGTTTGCTTTTTGAATTGCTCTTGATTTAAAGGAACTCTATACCTATAAAGGTAAATATTTCCCTATTGGTTGTGTTTGATTCTAGGGTATGGTGCTCATCTCCGTTTCTTCGGCAGAGAAGCCAGCATTATCTGAAGACAATTTCCATGGTTGTGTATTTAGCATGGCTATATGCCAAAAGTGTATGGAATACTGTTATCTCCCAACCAAAAGTGGTATCTGTTAACTTACTTGCATTTGCATGTTTTTGAACTGCTAGGTGGGCAGCAGCCCAAGCAAGTAATGGGAGCTCACCCTATTGCATAGAGTTTGGGTTTCAAACTTGGGCTGTCATCTCGTCAGCTGACAAGCTCAGCATCTTTAACCACTGAACCATCGCACTCCCCCATACAGTCTTATATATTGGACATGAAAATGAACAAAAGTACTTAGTAAACAAAGATAATAAGTAAAGGTTTGGAAGTTTGTTGGTCAGGGCAGTATTTTCATTTAATAAATTACAGGTATATTCGACTGTCCTAATAATACATATCATCAATTATTATTTCTACATATTTGTGTGCATTTGTGTGAATATGTATGTATGTATGTATGTTTTCTGAGGTTCTCGCGGGTATTAGTATGTGGATCTTTGGTTATTCGGGTTTTCTCCCACGTAAGATTGGGAGTATCTAGGCAACGTTTCGATGAAATCTCATTCATCATCTTCAGGCTTGTGTCTTCGGCTCTGTGCTTCTCAGAGTGAGCTTCACTCAGAGCTTCACTCTGAGAAGCACAGAGCTGAAGACACAAGCCTGAAGATGATGAATGAGACTTCATCGAAACGTTGCCTAGATACTCCCAATCTTACGCGGGAGAAAACCCGAATAACCAAAGATAGATAGATAGATAGATAGATAGATAGATAGATAGATATACATACATACATACATACATACATACATATATATATATACACACACACACACACACACACACACACACACACACACACACACACACACACACACGCACGTACATAAAAGAAAAGTAATATACAATAAATCAATCATAGTCCTTATATGTATTGCATTATATTGCATTGTATTATAGTGTCTTGTATGGTACTGTATTACTACATTAAAAATAAACAAGCTAAATACATAATTTTATTTATTTATTACATTTGTATGCCACCATACAATAAAATCTGTCAATAAAATAACAGATTGATTTTTTTTATGCACTTGATCTTTCATGGGATGAGTATTCTGATAGGTAGCAAATAGATTTATCAAACACAAAGAATGCATAGAGACAGAAAAACACTGGTGGTAATGCGAAAAGAACAATAAAGATAAATTTTATTCAGGAAATAGCATGGTCATAGAAAAGTCTAAGTAATTTAAGTCTGCCTACAGCTAAAAGCCTTTTGATGAATAAATTTAATGATGCTGACTACTTAGCACATCATGATTGACTGACCACAAGGGGGCAGTGAATTTAAATAGGTTATGGGTTTATTCTATGTCCTATCTTTTTCTATCACTCTGTTTTCGAAGACAACATTTCTTAAACTTTTTGTTCTTAAAACCCCTTCCCACTTTTAAAATTTTTTAAGGAAGGGTCCCAAAGTAACTTTGGTTTGGAGGGGTTATAGTTACCAATATTTATCATATTAACATTAATATTTGTAGAATATTGGATTGACTCGTGTACAAATAACAATATTAAATCTATTATGGTCTATTATTCATGAAAAAAAAACTAATAAAAGGAGTAAGAAAAGAGCCACCATTTAAAGTGTTTGTAAGTATCTTCAGCATCCAGCAAATAATTATGATTTTCTTGGAGGAGACCCCAAGGAATGGTTTGACCACACTTTAAGAAAACTGCTCTGTTTTGGCCTGTCTTGAAGAACTTAAAAGAGACAAGAGTATCCACAGGGAGAGATAAATGCAAAGAAGATCATTGCAATTATGCAATTGAAGCCCTTTGCATGGGTGAAGTGGATACAATCAGGGGTGGGATTCAAATTTCTTAACAACAGGTTCTGTGGGTGTAGCCTAATTTGTGGGTGTGGCTTACTGGTCGTGTGACTGGCTGGGAGTGGCTTGCTGGTCACATGACTGGGTGGGTCAAAAGATAGAAACTCACTTTAACAATGCTCTTGGTGTGGGGTTGAGCTAGATGACATCTGAGGTCCTTTCCAGCCCTGGATTGCTGTGCTGTTTCAAAGCATCCTCTGAAGCTGCATCTAGTGCCAGAGTTTTGGGTCCTTCCTTCCTCTCCTTTTTCTTTCTCTCCCTCCCTCCCTCTCTCTATCCATCCATCCATCCATCCATATCTCATTCACATTTCTTTCTCTTCCCTCTTTCTCCCTTCACTCCGTTTCTTTCTTTCTCCCATCCCTCCCTCTTTCTTTTTCTTCCTTTTAAGAGAAAGAGAGAGAGAGAGAGAGAGAGAGAGAGAGAGAGAAAGAAAGAAAGAAAGAAAGAAAGAAAGAAAGAAAGAAAGAAAGAAAGAAAGAAAGAAAGAAAGAAAGAAACTCACCCAGGGAGATCAGTAAAGGCAGGGCCGCAGTGGAAGGCAGGCAACAATGGCTGGCCTGGCGGGCACACAAGAGCAGGCAGCAGTGTCGCGCATGCATGCAATGTCGCACGTGCGGGACAAGGACTGACGGGCAGGCAGTGGAGAAGTGGGTGGAGAAGGGCGGGGCCAGACAGAGGCCCGATTTACCGGTCCTCTGAACTACCGGGAACGGTAACAACTGGTTCTATAGAACTGGACCGAACCAGTAGAATCCCACCCCTGGATACAATTCACATTACAAAAGGCCATGGTTTTATTAGTGTGGTTACACTTTGACTTTTTGGATTGCCCTTCAGACTACATAGACTAGGGGTCTCCAACTTTAAGACTTGTGGACTTCAATTCCCAGAATTCCTCAGCCAGCAGAGCTGACATAGACACAAAGAATAAATTCTTTAGGCAAGGAAAAATACAAAAAGAAAAAGAAAAAAAGAAAAAAACTATCACTATTTCTACATCTTTTCCTATTATAGTTTGTTGCATAGTTGCCAGAATTATTATGATTGGTAGTACAGTCAGCTGTTTAGACTGGATTTTTTTTGTTCTCCTGTTGAGTCCTTCCCAAGGATCTGGCATAAGCAGATGTTATTGTTTAATATCAAAAATATTGTTGCAGGATGTAAACTGTTCCGAATAAAGCTGCCTTTTGCACTTAACTGAGATTTTGTCAATGCCGGTAGAGTTCAAGTTGTTTTAGAATTGCACCCAAGGTGCAATTACTATTGGCTTTCTATCTTGGCTTTCTTTTGCCACAGATCGTTTATTTCTATTTGTTAGTCTTTGTATTTTTGCAATTTTCTTCAATTCTTCTTCTATTCCACTGTCTCCAGGTACTGCAGTGCCTACTATCCATACTTTTTTTGGTCTATTTTATCAACAAATGTTAAGTCTGGGATGTTATGTGGCAGGTGTTTGCCTGTTTGAAATCTAAAGCCCCAGAGCACTTTAGTTTGTTCTTTTTCTATTACTTTATCTATTTTGCAGTCCCATTAGTTCTCGCTTTCAGGCAAATCCCAATGCACCATTTCTTTCTTGCAGATATCCCAATGCACCGTTGTTGCTACTTTGTCATACCATTATTTGTAGTCAGTCTTTACAATCTTCTTGTAGCAGTTAACTAGATGGTTCGCTGTTTTTCAGCTTTTTTTTCTTTTCTTTTTTGCAGAGCAGCATTTGCTGTCTGTTGCTGTTCAGCTTCTTAACTCTGGCTTGGTTTGTATTTGTTCTTAAGGCTTTGTCTTAAGTAGCCTTTGCTAGCCAGAATTAGTTCCTCTGTCTCTTTCTTCAATTTTCCTGCTCTTAGCCACTGCCAGGTCTTCTTGTTAACTGCTGCTTTGCCTGATAGGTATTTTGTGGACTGATATAATTGCCACGTCTTTTCTATTTTCCTTCCTTCCTTCCTTCCTTCCTTCCTTCCTTCCTTCCTTCCTTCCTTCCTTCCTTCCTTCCTTCCTTCCTTCCTTCCTTCCTTCCTTCCTTCCTTCCTTCCTTCTCTTTGCAATATGTTTTCTTACCTTTTTTCTTTCTTTTACTTTTGCTTTCCAGAAAACTAGGGAGGATTCTTCCTGAGATGCTTCTTATACCCACTTTTTTTTTCTGTTGGTTGAGGTACTTTTTCCATGACGGTTGTCTAGGATGTAACCCTCCTGACTCCCAAGATATTCCCTCAGGCTGTTACAAGAATTGATGGGACTACAAGAATTTGTGATAATGAAAAACCTCACCCAACGGTTGCATACAGATCAGGAGTGTCAAGCTCATGTCATCACAGCGGCGTCACATGATGTAATGAGACTTTTTTCCCCTTTACTAAACTGGGCGTCAGCGTGGCCACCGCATGACGCATCTGGCCCATGGGCCACGAGTTTGACAGCCCTGATATAGATATCAAGAGTCAAACCCTGAGGCACTGCTCACACATGCTCCTTGACTGGCAGTTACCATAGAGGCAGGAGAAAAATCACCTATAGATCAGTGGTAGCATTCATTTTTATTTTATTTTTACTGCTGGTTCTGTGGCTTGGTGGGCGTGGCAGAGGAAGGATACTGTAAAATCTCCAGTCAGAGGTGGTATTTGCCGGTTCTCTGAACTACTCAAATTTTCCGCTACCGGTTCTCCACAACTGGTCAGAACCTGCTGAATACCACATCTTCTATTGATTCTCATAACGGAGGGTTTCATTGGGAAAAAGAGCCTTCCTTCCTTCCTTCCTATAATTTTTATGGCTGCCCACTCAGATTCAGTGACTCTAGGCAGCTTACTGAAACCAAAAATTTAATCTACAAAGAATAAAAACAATGCCACCCCACCCATCCCTCTGGTGACAACAAGCAATCCGGCAAGACACTTGATGACTTCCAATCCCACTCTGGGTTCCCTAAACCCATTGGCAAAACCAGGTCTTCGGGGCCTTGCAAAAGGGAGTCAAGGGAGCCAGTCTAATCTCTACAAGGATGATATTCCAAAGGGAGGGAGCAATCACAGAGAAGGCCCTTCTTATGGGTCCAATCAGATATACTTCATTAGGAGAGAAAATCTGCAACGTTTCCTGCCTCCGTGCTCTGGTGGGTCAGGTGGATTAAATGGGAAGGGACAGTCCTTCAGATAAACCATGTAGGGCTTTAAAGGTGACTACCAACACTTTGAATTGCACCCAGAAGCAAATCAGCAGCCAATGCAGCTCCCACAGGAGAGGTGATACATGTGCAACCTGGGTCTGCATAAAACTATGTTGGCTGCTGCAGCCCCATATAGAGAGAGTATTGCAATAGTCAAGATGGGAAGTAACTAGGGTGTGAGTGATGGTGCGCAGATATTGTTGGTTCAGGAAAGGGAGAGTTTGGCTTCTTCTGTATTCAATAGGCCTTCACGGTATACTAGCTTCAGTGCATCTTCTTCACTGTCCTTCAGATATCCTTCAGATTTTTTCCCCTTCAACTGTCTGGTGTCCTTGCAAACTCTAAGTTTACCAATGATCCTGATAGAGTCTGTTAATGTTATGAGCCAGGTCATCTAGGCAAGGCATGTCTCTAAAGAGTCATTATTGCGCTAAGTAAATGTTTCAACAGTTGGCCCTCCAACAACTGGATAAGCTCTAACCCACCCCTGAATCCAGCCACCCTCAGTCCCCCAAACAACAGTCTATATATAACAAAGAAAGTCCAACGACTAGGAGCACACTCACACGGCATAGTCCAGGGTACCAAGTCCAGCCCACCTGGCTAAGCGAGTCCACAAGGCACAAGACAAAAGGCGGTCCTCAGGGCAAAGCCAAGGCAGGACAAGGCAAAAGGCATGAGTCAAAGCTGGGGGAAGTGTCTGCCCAAACAAATGGTTTGTTCCTGGCAAAGATTAACTCCCCATGGCTTCTCCTTAAGTCAATCCACTCCAGGTGTTCCTTGTGAGGAGGGCTGGGCTGATCTTCTCTTGAACAGCCTCGCTGGTCTTCTCTGAGCTTGCCTACACTCTGTTCTATGTGCCCTTGGACTGAGCAGGGGAGGCAGCGGTTCCTCATCAGAGGGAATCTGCTGCCAATCAGCACCTCTGGCTGTCTGCAGCTGATCCTTCCCTGTGTCTTTGAGGACAGGCAGCTCTCCATTAGGTCAATGACCTCCCCCAATGTCTGAGGGTTCTGGGACGGCATCATCTTCTCAAAGCATTCCAAGGGAGATGCGCCATCCTCATTGAATGGTCCCAGTTCCCACCCCTCCTCTTACAAACTGGGCTCTCACAGGGCCATGACAACTTCATGGATACACATCATTATTATTTTTCCTGATATTCATATATGTATATAGGAAGAACATGTAGTTATATATACACAGCGTTAAGCAGCGATTCTACCCTGTTTATCCAACAATATGGCCTCCCCCAATAGGAAGTCCCAGCATGTTTTATAGGCATGAAATGAAATTAAGCCCCTCCCCCCCAAATTAATGCCTATATTAAAACATGTGAAATGGGGGGAATGGTGAGGGGGCTTGCCGTTAGGAAGTACTTTTGTTGCACACCCGGATATGGTGCTGCCTGTGTTGACCCCGATACGAAGTGCCCCACCAATGCCGAGGTCAACATCCAAGCTGTCGCCGCCTGCCCGCCTGAAGATGTAGGGGGGGGGGGAATTAAGTCACCCCTGAAAAGACAACCTAACCATTTTTTCGGGGCTCAAAAAAAAAAAAAAAAGACCCAGCCTTATTATATGAGAAACACAGTATTCAGAGGGTATTTTGCATAAAGTTTCAGATTGCTCCGTGTGAAGAAGATGGGATAGTTTAGCAGATATTTTTGATGTTTGATAGCTAACTCTGTATGAAGAAGGAACTTAAGGGACACCCACAATCTCTCTTTGGGCTGAGCTGACATCCAGAAGAGAAATATTAACAAAGTCTCTAACTCAAGTCATTATTCGTACGTCTGGAATACAGTACATAAAAGCAAGAAGGGAGACAGACCAAGCTCATAAGGGGCAAGAAGCATATCAGGGAGAGCTCCTGGACGCTTCCTCGGAGGCCACAGACCAAAAAGCACATTAGAAATCCAAGCTAGACAAAATCCCATCCACACATGCCCTATGGTAAATAGGGATCAAGACTCAGGCAAATCTGAGTGTTTATGGCTGAAAAAGATAAGTAAACCAATTATGCAATAAAAGAACAACCAGACACAGGTGTTAGACTGATGCATTCATTACTGCTTGAAACTATCCTTGCCTCCTAGTGCAAGAATAATTTTACAGCAAAATTTCTTTCCAACTGTGCTTTGCGGGGTGGGGGGAAGGATGATTTATGCAAATGATACTTCCTAGACATCATTTCCTGTGAACCCAGGATAGGTGAATGGTTATAATGCCAAATCATGATTTGAGTTTCATTTGAGTTGTAGGTCAAGGATATTTTCTAAAACCATAAATGTCAAGATGTCAATTTGAAATCTACTTACAGTTCTTATTATTTATGAAATGCATCGGTATTATTCTGCATATACACTCAGTGTCATCAAGATATTTATAAATGACCAAGTGACTACATGAAATATAAGAAACTGACAATATTGATCCTGGTGACCTTTGCTAAATAATCAAGGTATTCAAGGAGCGGCACTAATCTATATTGTCTACATCTTCTTGGAATGAAATGAATTTTGCCTTGCTTTCTAACAGGGTCTTCTGTCACTTTAAATCTGTTGTCTTTCATTTCAATCAATCATTATTGTTCTTTCAAGGCTGACAAGTTTAGCATCATTCTCCCCGTCTTTTAAGACTATCCAGTTTCCCTTCAATTGTGCCATTTTTTTTTCTCATTTCAATAAGCAGTACATATCCTTTAGCGCAGTATAACCAAGTCTGACTGGAATAAATCACTATTTTTCTCAAAGTACATTTTCTATATTTTTCATGGCTAGCATATCCTCCATGGAAAACCAACTTCTGGCATTTTGATTCTTTCCCGCAATCCTGTTTGTTTTAAAGGCATCAGCAGTTTTATTTTCTTGGTCATCTGACTTAAATCACCCCTGTCCATTCTTGGCACCGATACCTTCCAAGTATTGCTTTGCATTTAAGTGGGAGCTACCAAACATTGACCTACATTAGCTGCTAGCTATCTTAAGTGACAATTGTGGTCAGGCTGCTGCATTATTAAAACCATGCTTTGTTGGACAAGCTACAATGGCTTCCTTATTGATCTCACTAGGCTGGATCAAGCCCACAATGGTTAACACGTTGTATGATGCATGATAGTTAACCAACAAAAATGTATTTGAGGTTAAACTTTGTCTTTAGCCAAGTCACACAATGTTTTGAGAAGGCTGTAGCAAGTGAGTTCCTGAGCCAGATAATTTAAACAGTTGTACGACTTCTACATTTGTTAGAAACAAGCTGGTATTTAGCCTGTGAAAATTACCCTACTGAAAGCTTTGTGCTATGTTAATATGTTGCTTGCTTGCTTATTTTTTAGCTTTAAAGGATATGCAAACTCATCCCAAGAAAGAAACAGTGTTATATACTCTCACCTCTTGGACAAAAAATATATCTCAATTTTTTAAACATGTTTTTGTTTGTTTTAGCTTGTTACACTTGGTTTAGTTTAGTTTTCCAGCCATAATCTGTGATCTGATTTCCTCCTTAGAAAAGAAAACAAGTAAAAGAACAAGACAGAAAAACAAAAAAGAAAAACATACCAGGGATTGGATGATTTACAACCTTGACTTATTTTTTAAAAATATACTGATCTAGAAGTATGTATGAATACAGTCAATGTCCTTTAGAGCAGGGGTCCCCAACCACCGGTCCCTGGACCAGTCCCGGTCCGTGGATCATTTTTTACCGGGCCACAAAACTTGGAAGGTGCCATCTTGTTTTGACGGCACTTCTGGGTTTTCGGTTGGAAAGTGCTTCCGGGTTTTCAGTTGGAAAGCGGCGTTTGGGTGCTCGCGCCTTAGTTTTGTCAAAGGGGGGAGGGGCGGCTTCAAACAAAGAGCCGGTCCGTGGAAGAATAAATAATCATGAAACCAGTCCCTGGTTCAAAAAAGGTTGGGGGCCACTGCTTTAGAGTGCTCTGTGGGTAGGAAGGCAGTATATAAATTGTAAAAATCAGTATATTGCCACCTTGTCATGGTTGAGCAAGGATTCTATCACATTTTTGAAGTAAAAAAAAGTCCCTTGACATTGGTTGATCTTCTGCATTACTTATGCATAAACTTTTGCATTACAAATACAGAGGCCAGCATTTGGAGTGTGCTGGAGTATATGACTGTGGACCCTGGAAATACTGAACCAAATCAGGGATCCCATTTTGAAGAATGAAAAAATAGCAAAATTTAATTAATAACCCTAATCAACAAGGCTTATTATTAATAACATTAAAATCGAATTAATGCCTAATTAATAATAAAATTCATTTCATATTGAAGCTCTAGATCAGGGGTGTCAAGCTCAATTTCATTGAGGGACACATCAGAGTTGTGTTTCACCTCGGGGTTGGGGATTTGTGCGGCCTGGGTGGGCATGGCCAGCTCAAAGTCACTTGTTTGGGGGGTGCCTGTGCTGGCCTGAGCACTCTGCCAGCAAAAACAGGCTCCTGAGCTCTATTTTTGGCTGCAATGGCCTACTGCAACCCTCTGCCAGCAGAAACAGAGCTCAGTAGGGCAGAGCCACTGTAGGCCTGTCCTTCACTGTTTCCAGGGTTGCCCCACGAGCCAAATCTAAATATCCTGCGGGCTGGATGTGGCCCACGGGCCTTGAGTTTGATACCCCTGCTCCAGTGGTGGGATTCAAATATTTTTACTACCAATTCTTTGAATGTGGCTTGGTGGGCATGGCAGGGGAAGGATACTGTAAAATCTCCAGTCAGAGGTGGTATTTGCCAGTTCTCTGGACTACTCAAAATTTCTGCTACCGGTTCTCCAGAACTGGTCAGAACCTGATGAATACCACCTCTGCCCTGATCTAGATATTTAATGCACTATTATTTACAGAAGCATTTTAATTCATCTTTTCTTCAAAATTGCAAGCATGAAAAACATTCTAAGAATGCTCTCTGTGAATGAAAAAAAAATTAGTCCTTTTTTCTGATAACTCCAACAATACCATTCAAAATATGTCTGTTAGTACATATCTCTCGTGTTATCTCTTCAGGATAAATCCTATTTAGTCAGGATGTATTAATTTATATAAAAAAGATTCTTTTTGTGGGTATTGCTATAAAGAGTTGTAATCTACATTCAGTAAAGAAGTCAATCTGTAAGACTCTGGATGAGTCAGGAATTTCCTTCCTTGTATGGTAAATCAGGAAGATGAAAGCTTCTTTCCATGACAAAGGAAATTCAGCATTCCTGAATTTCATCTGTTAGTTGAGTTAATGATTTAGTTAAGTTTCTTAAAAAGTCTATTATAGAAATACCAGCAAGACCTGCAACTTTATTCTTTTGTATTGCTTCGCTAGGCTCATTTTCAGTTATAGGTTAATTGGAAACTTCGTTTTGTTGAATTGCGAATCAACAAAATTTAGTGAGTAATGTCTTGTTATTTTTCAACCTTTTCTAACTTAGATGTTCGCTTGCTATATAATCTAGAAGAATAAGTAACACATTGCTCCATCATGTCCTTCATTATAGAAATCTGCCTGTTCCATTTGAAACGGAGGAGGTAATGGTGCTTTTATCCTGCTCCTTGTACAATTTATAAGTCAGCAATTCATTTTACTTATTGCCTTTTTCAAAATATTTTTGTGAACAGTAATCACAATCTTACAAGTCTCTTTTTTCTTCCATTAAATCTAGATGATTACTAATTGCTCTTATCTTTGTGGGGTTAGGTTTATGCTTTGATTCCCATTGTTTCAGATCACTCAGCAGTCTGTCCTTTTTGTTCTGCATAGCTTGCTTTCTATTTAATGCCAGAGAGATAAACAGTCCCCTCATGAATGCTTTGCTAGCATTCTATAGTGTGGATAAAGAGACAATAAAAGTTAAATTGATTTGGAAGAAGATAATATAAACTTTTCCATTAAATCAAGAATGCAGGCTCCCTCCAAAGAAGAGATACAAAATACAGAGTGATAGATATTATAATTGTTTTGGATAAAATCTAATATTAATGATACAAATAATTCAATGTCTTTTAAATATAATTGTTTTAAATAAAAGAATGAAAGAATTGGAAGAATTTTCTTTGAGTTACCTACTATTTGGATGTTTGGCACAACATCAGTATCAGCATAGGCTCAAAGGTCAAGGAGAGATGGTGACTGTGATCAAGTGGAATCCCATCCCTTCTTTAAGCTTCCTATCTGATTTCCAATTTTCTTTCACTAATTGGCTTGTTGATTTAGCTATCTGGAATGATACTCACAATACCGTCCATCAGTGTCGCTGGCTGAGTTGATAGGTGATAAATTTTTATGTTGAAATTGAAATAGCAGGTAGGGATGGATCAAACTTTCACCAGATTCGTATGGATCAAGACTTCATAGTTACTAGCACAACATATCATCTATCATCTATGCAGAACATGTAGCAAAGCTTATTTTTGATTTAATTCTCCCAGGTGGAGAAAAAGCTTGTGACAGATAGAATTAGCAATTCCTACTTCTTTGTTATAGGAATGGCCCTAAAATAAATAAAACTAGTCAGAAAGGAAGGGAGATGTAATGGTGTGTGGAAATGATATGAGGAAGAGTTGCAGCCTAGATAAGGGTCTAATAAATGAAATCTGACTGGGGACAGTCAAAGTATGGGTGAGGATGAAGAAAAGTCTCTCTCTGCTTAGTTTTGGGGAAAATAAAAGTAAAGCGGAGAGAGACGTACTTTCAGATTGCAACGTTATTTTACTTACAATAAAGATCATTTATATCACCGTTGATGCTTCTTGTCTGGACTACGTCACAGGTTTGACAGAAACTTAATGATGCCTTTCTGTTTGTTAATATTGAGCACGATTTACCAATAATCTTTCTTCAATCTTGTTTCAAAAGGAAATTGGCTCAAAACATTCACTGGGATCTTAATCATTTGACCCAGTGGTGGGATTCAGATGTTTTTTACTATTGGTTCTGTGGGCGTGGCTTGGTGGGCGTGGCAGGGGAAGGATACTGTAAGAGCTCCAGTCAGAGGTGGGATTTTCCAGTTCTCCAAACTATTCAAAATTTCCGCTACCGGTTCTCCAGAACTAGTCAGAACCTGCTGAATACCACCTCTGATTTGACCATGCTATTAAGTAGACCTGTTTATTAGTTCTCAACAGTTCATATTTCATTGTACTTTCTAGTACTGTGTGACACTTATTTCCCTTTAAAAAAAAAATCTGTTTTTCCATTAGATCTTTCAAATGCTGAAAAGAAAAGAAAAGAAAAGAAAAAGAAAAGAAAAGAAAAGAAAAGGACAAAACATCCCTCTCTACTTTGGGTGCTGGCATCATAGGATATCAATGGCACCATTATGTTCCAGGCTGTAACTGTTTCGTTGTTCTTTTTCAGAAGAGAAGCTGATTTTCTGTAGATGTGCTACTACAAAGAACAGGAATAATCCTGAGATGCATCAAATTGTGAAGGACAGCTTCCATGGTTAATATAAACAGGCCTAGTCTCAATTCACAAGGGCAGCCAATGATGGGCTACTTTTCCTCACTTTGGATGAATACGTTTAAGAAGATCTGTACTGCTTAAGAGCCACGTTGGTGCAGTGATTAGAATGCAGTATTGCAGGCTAACTCTGCCAAATGCCAGCAGTTCGATCCTGACCAGCTCAAGGTTGACTCCCATCCTTTTGAGGTCAGTAAAATGAGAATCCAGATTGTTGGGGGCAATATGCTGACTCTGTAAAGCTCAAGGTTGACTCCCATCCTTCCGAGGTCAGTAAAATGAGAATCCAGATTGTTGGGGGCAATATGCTGACTCTGTAAAGCAGTAGCCCCCAACCTTTTTTGTGCCACAGCCCGGTACCAGCATCACAAAATGATCTGCGGCCCGGTACCGGCATCAGCATGCAGGACAAGGCAAGGCGAGCCGAGCAACCGGCCGGCCAGCCGTCCCCCTCTTCTCCCCGCTACCTTCAACTCCTCCTTTGTACCTTTTTTGTGCTTTTTTGTGCTTTCTTAATCTCCTCCGCCATCGGGACGGCTCTTCATTCAAAGCCGCCCCCGCCCCCTTCGATGAAACTAAGGCGCAAAGGATTCCTTCAGGACCCAAACGCCGCTTTCCAACCAGAAAAGCTCACCCGGAAGCACTTTCTCATCGAAACAAGATGGCAGCGCCCAGCAAACTGGCAGCCCAGTAGAAAATGATCCACGGACCAGTATCGGTCTGGGCCCAGTGGTTGGGGATCCCTGCTGTAAAGCACTTAGAGAGGACCGTAAAGCACTAGAAAGTGGGATATAAGTCCAAGTGCTATTGTCACTTCATCATGGATTCTTTAACATAAATTCATATAAAACTTTGCAAAACCTCGTCCTTTTAAATGATTATCTGGGAGATTAATTGCTGGATGTATAGAACAACAATAACTAAAATCTGTTTGCAAAAAAAAGGTGGGCTTTTGTAATCTAGGCCAAATTACTTGCTGACATTAAGAAAAAGGGAAGGTGGTATTTTGTCCTAACTCCAAGTGCTGAAGAAAACATTTTATCTTATCCTGGATCTAATGCCAATTCACTCCTTTTCAAAGTCATGTCTAAAAGCATGCCTCAGACTAACGGAGCCCCTCTATGAGGGAGAAATGTTTGACTTAAATAAATAAATATTATTAAAGAGAGACATTTGCAAACAATATTTTAAATTTCTGCTTGAGGAAAGCACAACACAAAGAGCGATGTAATTATTTGGAGCATGTCTAAAAAGAAACCTTTGCTTGTCTCTTGTTTTGTGATGAGAAAAAAAAAGAAAGTATCAAAAGCACAGATCAAATAGCAGTGAATATCAGATTGAGGTATCAGTTCTCTTAAAATGGTTATTAAAATTTACCTCACCTTTGTGAAGGCACACAGAGCAGAAAATATGTAAGGATGACATATGTATTATCAGTCACCTCATTGGCAGGCAGAGTGGCATTTACCTTTACATCAATAATAAGAAGAGAACATCCTATATGAGTCATACATTGCAGATTTTCTAGCTATTTTAATATAGCACCAGTGCTCTTGTCTTTTTTGCATACTGGCTGTAGAAGCCAGATTGTCCCTTGTTGGATGGTACATATCAGTACTGCACAGAATAAAAAGTCCACAAAGAAAGAAAAAAAACCACTGCACAATTTTGTCTAAATAGGGTCATAAAAGGGGAGTATTGTCTACTCTTACTTGAGTTAGTAATTTCTATCATCCTCATGCATATCTCTTGAATATGTCTTGAAGCAACGTTAGGTTAGAGGCATTTATGGATAATATAAAATACCAACAAAGCTATGGCCGTTTTCACAGAATGTGCAAAACTACCAATGCTAATAATGGCCTTACTCAATTCCCTTTGAATAGAGAAATGCATTGATTTGCTCTTCCCCGATTTCTTTATCCCAGAGAGCTGGTGAAGAATTTTGAGAGGCCACTGGGGCTCTGTTTATAGATACTTTGGTGCATTTCATGTTATTTAGTTATTAAACTTTTATGCCACCTATCTTGCCAAGAAGACTCTAGGTAGCTTACAGTCATTCAATAAAAATATCATATAAAACATTAAAGCAAAGAAATAAAGACCCAAAACTTAAAATTCAGTTAAAATTCATTTACATTTCCTTGTATAACTGGCTTGGAAACCTAATTTTGTATCTACTATTTTGTTCGGGGGGGAGGGCTACTCCTAGATTGTGGCAATTACAACAAAGTGTTCATTATTTTTGGTGTGTGTGTGTGTGTGTGTGTGTATGTTTTCTTAAGTTTTCGCGGGTACTTACATGTATGGCATTCAGCTTCGTTCAGGTATTTTGCCACATCATTGTAGTTGTGCTTTTAAAGTTGTAGCAATGTTTCGGCAGAATCTCATCTGCCATCATCAGAAGGCCTATACAGCCTATACAGAAGCCTGATGATGGCAGATGAGATTCTGCCGAAACGTTGCTACAACTTTAAAAGCACAACTACAATGACGTGAAAATACCCGAACGAAGCTGAATGCCACATATATATATATAGCCCCCACCTGAACAGAACATGCCTCCAGCCAATCAGAACACGGCCAACCCCCCAACCAATCAGAACACAGCCAAACCCCCTACCAATGAGAACACACCCCCACCCAATCAGAACACAGCCAAGCCCCCACCCAATCAAGTCACACCCCCACTAGCAGTTAAAAGGAAGAAGCAGCAGCAAGCTCACATCACTCTGAGAAGCACAGAGCCGAAGACAGAAGCCTGAAGATGATGAATGAGACTTCACCGAAACGTTGCCTAGATACTACCAATCTTACGCGGGAGAAAACCCGAATAACCAAAGATCCATATATATAGAAGAAGTCTAAGTACACTATATTATAGATAACTGTCACTAGCTAACAAGCAAATATTATTATACCCCATAATATGTGTAAAAAAAACCCATTTTTACAAACAGTATATGGTTTTATTAGATTATAATATAACATACAAAGAGAATACAAAAGAAAATATTAGGAAAAATAGGGAAGGAAGGAAAAAAAGGAAGTAAACACTGGGGGAAAGAAAGGGGGGAAGGCATTGACTTACGACTCTTTGGGTGCAATTGAATAAAGCGTTAAGATCTACACTCAACTTTTTTACTTTTTCATAATAATAGAAATTAGCCATTTCTGTAATAACAAATCTATCTAATCGGTAAAACCCAAGGTCAAAGTTTCATCTTTTTCCACCTCAAGCACAAAGTGCAGAAGTGGTTTCCAAGTCGAAGTAAAGGTGGTTGTGTTTTTTTCCTTGAATCAGAGCTGTCCATTTAGTCATCTCTGCTAACTCCATCAGTTTTTGCTGCCATTCATCCATTGTGGGGATGGAGGTGACCTTCCATTTCTGTGGGTAGAGTAGTCTTGCTGCCGTCAGCATATATAACATCAAAGTTCCAAGTCTTGTTCCAAGTCTCTTGAGTTTTTTTTTTTTTTCTATATTCACTTTAAGAATTTTCTGCATTAGGATATGAATCCTACTCCACTATTTCTTTGCTTTATCACATGTCGAACATAAATGATAAAAAGTCCCTTCTTTACGATTACATTTCCAACATTCATTTGAGGTATCTTTGTACATTCTTGACAATTTATCTGGAGTTAAATACCAATGATACATCATTTTAGAAATGTTATCTTTTAAATTATAGCTTATTGTAAACTTTAAACCTTTATTCCATATATCATTAACCATCATGATGACGATGGTGTTGGTGGTGTTGGTGATGGTGATGATGATACAGCATGAAGACTTACTCGGTGCAAGAAAGATTAGATCCTTACAAGAAAGACCAAATGAAGAATACAAAAGAATATGGTAATGCAAAGAATGACACAGCCAGCACATACACACATAAACATGCACACACACACACACACACACACACACACGTGGAGAGGGAGGGGGAGAGAGAGAATAAGGAAAGCAGAAATAACAAAACCTGTTAATAGCTAAAAGCAGGAACTTTGAAGAAAGAGACAGAGAGGCTAATTCTGGCTACAGAAAACCAAGCCTTAAAACAAATGCATGCAAAGCCAGAACTGAGAAGACATAAACACCAAACAGACTCTCTGCAAATTGTTAAACTGAACAAACAGTGGACCAGCTAGTTAGCTGCTACAAGAAGATTGCACAGACTGACTACAAACAATGGCATGACAAAGTACGTATAATGATGTAGTGGAATATCTGCAAGAAACAACATTTGCCTGCCAGCAAAAACTAATGGCAACGCAAAATAAAGTAACAGAAAATGAAGAAGGTGAAGGTCTTTAGGACTGTAGACTTCTAATGGGTAGGCATCTGCCACGTAATACCCCAGATTTAACAATCGTTGAGAAGACAAAAAAAAAAAAAAAGAGGGATATGACAGTATCTGGGGAGTAGTATCAGAATAGAAAACGAAAGAACTGGAGAAAATCGACCTGCAAACCCAAGTGGAATGACTAGGGTAAAAGAAAGAGGAAAAGGTAC
Organism: Pseudonaja textilis; assembly: GCF_049901715.1. Taxonomy (NCBI): domain Eukaryota; kingdom Metazoa; phylum Chordata; class Lepidosauria; order Squamata; family Elapidae; genus Pseudonaja; species Pseudonaja textilis. The sequence continues at coordinate 14,130,545 of NC_141994.1, read as the reverse complement.
CAATAGAAATAGGCCCCTTGGTGCCACCGCAGAATCTAGAACATCACTTGAATACCCTCAACATTGACAAAATCACAATCAGAAATTGCAGACGGAAACTTTACTTGAACCACCAATATTCTGTGACCATACCTCTGACACCATCACACAACATCTGCTTATCCTAGGTCTTTCAGAAGGATTAGCTAGGTAGATAAAAATGTCAAATGCAGCCTGGATATCTGACTGATTATGCAACTAAGCTGTACATTTATTTTCAGCCATGTGAGCAGCCATCTGAAAATGTCTTGAAATAATTCTTACCAAGAATGAACGTGGCAAAAAGCAATACATGGAAAGCTCACTTTAGTGACTAGATTTATATTTCCCCTCTCCTTGGGTGCCAGATGAATGACAAACAAATACAAATAATAGAGCTTAGAGGATTTTTTAAAAAGTTTATAATTTGCTCCGTAATTTAAAATGATGTGCTTTGCCACCCGGGCTTTGTCTAATTATAGGTTATTTATTATGAAGAACATTTTATTTAGTTGGATTTCAGCTCATTCACTCCCATCTGGATTTATGTGTAAAGATGTCTATAGAATGTGATGCTTCTTCCCTGCTTTCCTTATGCATTGTAAATATTTTATTTGACATTTCTGCATGTAAATATTGATTTTTCCCCTCTGTGATAAATACCTTTTTGCTGTAAAATACCACACCAAAAGGCCAGTGTTCATTTTCATTCCAACCATCTCCTTTATTGTACAAATTGCTTATTGAAATAAGAAAAAAAAATCCCCAAACCTTTGATCTTACCAAAACCAGAATGATTTTGTTAAGATGAAAAAATGTCTTGAACAGAATTTTAGAGTTTTTTTTTTATTATTAGTAGGGAGAATAGTATTTTTAAATGACTTCTTGTCCAATTGAAATGATCAAGATTGTATGTTTTTTTTCACAGACCTATTGAATGAAATCCAGATTTATTGGCAGATGACTGAAATAATTGTGTACTTGGAACAATGTTGTGGTATTGTAATGGTATGTGGTTATAATGGTATTTGGGAATGGCTTTGGGAGACAGGAGGAAAATCTTTAACCTCTACAATGATCTGATAAATGAAATCTGAATCTGAAGGAAGGATGGAGGTGGAAAAAAACATTTTACAAGAGATCTTGCCTAGATTTTGGGAGAGTTAAAGGAGAGAAAAAACGAGGTATTTTCAGATTTGCAAGAGTCTGTTGCTGTAATCTTGCAATAAAGTTAGGGTTAGAATTCATAGTTTGTGTTTCTTCTCTGGAATATCATAAAAGGTTGATAGGTATGTAACTTTCTCTATTTCTCATTCTCTCAAGTAAAGATACAGGATATCAGTGACAAGCCAAGACTTCATCAAACTGATTAAATGTGTACCAGGATATCAGTGCCTGATCTATTTTCATGCACTGCTTTTACATTGGTACAGAGTTTGTCCTGCAACGACACAGCGCCCAGCCCTGTGCCAGTTATTTGCCCTATGGCAAATTAATAACTTTACAGAAGAGAGATATACAAGTAAAAAAAAATCATAATCACACACAAAGCATACCATTTGAAAGAGATGCTTGTGATTATGATCTAAGTCTATTAAGCCTTTTAATAAAATAATAATTTCGAGGAGAGATTCCAAGGGAGAGAAATAAAATTCTGGTTAGGAAGGAGAATTGCATAACATGAAAGACTGCAAGGATCCTAGTTTATAAAGGTAAGGAAAAACTCTTCCCAATGTACCTCAGTTTTAATTATCACACACTATGTAATCTTTAATATTCAGCTTCTGTCACTTTTCCATATAACAGCTGAAGTAAAATTCTACAATTCTGAAAATTCTACAAATTTGATAGAGTAATAGAAATAATGTAACATGGGAGGAAAAATGTTAATTTTAAAAAATACTGCCATTTGTAGGGTGGAAGGAAGGAATAGCAACAAAATCCAACTGTTCATTTTTTGTCTGAAAAATATAAACTAACTTCTGTGAAAAGCCCTAGACAACAAATAGGGAAAACATTGACCTTTTAAAAATCACATGCTGTGAAGTTTTTTTTGTAAAATATAAAAACATGCAATATGGAAACAGAATCTCTAAGCTGCTCTGATGTCATTTTGGGGAACAAAATAATCATGAGAAAAGTCCTAGTTCAGGGTTCAGGTCTGCCTATCCAGTATCCTGTTCCCAACATAGCCAGCTAGGTGCTCACAGGATGTTACAACTATAATGAAGGACAACAGAGATGAACACTTTTAGTGAAAGTTGACTTTTTGAGCAAACCAAACTCTCAGGTTTAAGATTTGTAATCAAAGCTTTACATGTCCAGTTCACATGGTATGCTGTAACATTTTGTTGCAAATTATTTTTAAGTAAGTTAAAATCAGAGGTGGTATTCAGCAGGCTCTGACCAGTTCTGGAGAACCAGTAGCGGAAATTTTGAGTAGTTCGGAGAACTGGTAAATACCACTTTATGACTGGCCCTGCCCCCATTTATTCTCTGCCTCCTGAATCCCAGCTGATCAGCTGGGTCTTCTTTTGTTGCCCTGCACAGGAGAATGGAGCTGGAAAGCAGGTTACTGGGGTGGGGAGGGAATGGAGATTTTACAGTATCCTTCCCATGCCACACCCACTAAGCCATGCCCACCAAGCCATGCCCACAGAACCGGTAGTAAAAAAAATTTGGATTCCACCACCGGTTAAAATACATATTCCACTCCCACATACATACAAACCTTACATAAGTTCAACTACATATTCCATATCTCCCCCACATCCCCAAAGCAACTTTTGAACCAAGTGAAAGTTCTTATGACATCAACATGTTTCCATGCACCCATTCAATTTTAACAGAAGTCCATTTATCAAAATTGATTCTGTATTTTACTTGGGGCAGCAATGACTTGAGGGGAGAATAACATAAAATTAAATGATAATGGTTGCAAATACATGGAAGATATGTTCAGCTCAGCATTCCTGAGTTTCCTTGAAAATGTTGCTTTGGGGAAATGCATGAAATGCTAACTATGGCAATATATCTTAGAGTTTTACCGTTATTAAGTTATTCATGGATCAGAAATTAGCATAAATAAGTTAGGAGGAATCCCATGTACAGTCACAAGAAATGATAGTACTGCTTTGTACTGCACTAGTGAGGCTACAGCTGGAATACTTCCTCCAGTTTTGGTCACGATGCTGAGCCCCAAGAAAGTGTGCAGAGAAGAGCAACAAAGATGATAACAGATAACAGATAATCAGAGTTGGAAGGGACCTTGTAGGTCATCTAGTCCAGCCCCCCACCCAAGCAGGAGACCCTACACCATTTCTGACAGATGGGAGTCTAATCTCTTCTTGAAAGCCTCCAGTGATGATGCTCCCAGAACTTCTGAGGGCAAGCTGTTCCATTGGTTGGTTTTTCTCACTGTCAGAAAATTTCTCCTTATTTCCAGGTTAAATCTCTCCTTGTTCAGTTTCCATCCATTATTCCTTGTCTGGTCCTTGATGCTTTAGAAAATAGCTTGACCCCCACCCCTCTGTGGCAGCCCCTCAAATATTGGAAGACTGCTATCATATCTCCCCTGGTCCTTCTCTTTAGTAGACTAGCCAAGCCCAGTTCTTGCAACCGTTCATCGTATGTTTCATTCTCCAGTCCCCTAATCATCCTGGTTGCTCTTTTCTGTGCTTTTTCCAGAGTCTCAACATCTTTTTGTTGAGGGGGTCTGCAGGCTAAATCATACCTGGAACAGTTAAGGGAACTAGGTATTCCTAACCTACAGAAAAGATGGATTGGGGGTGACATGATAATTGTATTCTTTTTTTTTTTAAACAAGTTTTATTGATTTTTCAAGACAAACAAAACATATATAACCTCCTTTCCAAGAACTACCCATAAACTTCAACAAGACAAACAAAGCATTATTCTTTAAAACATGGTTCCACATTATCACACTTAAAGCAAAACATTGGAGAAAAAAAAAAAAATCTTTTCCCAATTTCTCTCCCTTTAATTTCATTTCTCCAAGATTTTATTAATTTAGAATCAAACATAATCCACACACTAAACATAAAACATAAAACTTCTTTGAAAAGTGACTTGGCCCCAGGTTACATCTTTTTTGACAGACCTAAATCAAATTCATGCCCATCTTATATACCCTTCATATCTTATTAACCATTTTGTATTTTCTATATAACTTCTCCCATCTTTTCACTCTCTTAATTATATTTTATTTATTTCATCTTATTTCAAAGTCATTATACTTATGTCTTTTGTCCGTTCTTTAGTAAACATCTATATATCTCTTCCCTTTAACCAAAAAATTTCCCTGTAATCGCTTTTGAAGTATGACGCCTTCTCCTAAAATAAAACTTAAAATAATACATAATTTCCATTCTGATTCTGCTTAGTACCTTCTACATATTAAATCTTAAAATGAAAGAATAACAAACTTATAGTATAATTAAATATATAATTTCTATTCTAATTCTAGTTCTAATAAGTACATTGTTTTAGAATAGAAAAAATAAAATACTAAAGTTATAATAATATTAAAACACTAACAAATTAAACTTTAACTAAGCATTAATTATTTAACAGATCTCCTAATATTTAATCAAATATCAACATCCATCATTATTAAACATTAATATTTCATTAAATATTCCAATAAACTGTTCCAAATACAAATACTACAATACTATCTTATGCACTCTTGCAGAATCTTCTTTAATTATAAGCTATCTATCATCCTTCATCTCTAAAGAAAAACTTTTTTAAAAAAATCTTGTCCTAACCCGTGGCTTTTTTTTTCTTTTTCCTCCCTTTCTTCTCCAATCTGGTCTTTTGCCCCCTCCTCTCCTCTCCCCTTTTAAGTTTCCCTCTCTGTTGTAATTCTATTTTCAGTTGCTTTCTAACATTGTACCTTCTTTTCATCCTATTTTTCTTTTTCTTGGTTGTTTTATTAAATCTTAAATTCTCCTTTTCCCTTCCTTCCTTCCCATTTTCTTTCTTAATCAAACTTTTTAGTCCATTAAAGATGGCTTCTTCCTTTTCTTCTTCTTCTTCTCCTTCTCCTTCCTCCAGTGTTTGCTGGTGCGTAGAAACCGCCATTTCTAAAAAGTGGAAGGCAGCTCCCAAAGAATCCTTGCCACTTTGTTGTCTTTCTTTTAATTTTTCATATTCCATTTTCAGTTCATCAACCGGTGGTACCATTATAAGTTCTTTTTTTAAAAAACAACAACAACAACCCAGATGCTTTCAATCTTGAAGTAATTTCCAAATGTCAGAGTTATCAAACAATCCAAACAAGCAAAACTTTTTCCTCTTCTTCTCTTTACAGTTTTTTCTCCAGAGGCAAAATCCCAGATATATTTTAAAAGCCGTATTTCCATTAATTAATGGTCTTGAAATCTTCAAGGCGTCTCCTCCAGCAAAGTTTAGAAAAAAAGTTTTTTTTTTTTAGTCCTCCCCTTCCCACTTATAACAAAGAGCTTATTTTTACCTTTAGAGAGCAGGTTTTTCTGTGCTCCTTTGCTTTCTCCGTAGGGAGGGGTAATGAGCTTTCCTTCAGCACTTTCGCCGATGTTACAAATTCTTTTGGAAACAAATGTATCAATCCAAAGTCAGGTTTCCAGGGTGTTTTAAAAGTAACATCATGTCCTGGTTTAGCCAAGAAAACTTCTCCTTCTAAGTCTTCCTCCTGCACAAACTTGTCCGATTGAAGAATCCTTCATGGCTGCCGAGACAGCCGCTCATCCGTCTCGGGAAAAGGAGTCTAGCCGGCTGGGGAGGGGGTGCGATGTCCCCAGACCCCTGCTCGGATCTCCTCTGTCTTCCGCTGCCCCTTCAGGGTAGCGACAACCCCCAAATCCAGTTGGATCGGGGTACCTTGACGGCGAGCACAGCAGGGACCCGCAGAGAAGCGGATTCCTGCCGTCGACGAAGCCTTACAACCCGGAAGTCATGATAATTGTATTCTGGAGAGGTATCACAGAGAAGCGGAGGTCAACTTATTTTCTAAGCATCTGAAGGAATGGGTAGAAACTAGTTAAAGAGAGATCCAACTTGGATCTAAGAAGAAATTTCCTGACAGTAAGAACAATTAATCCATGGAATGGCTTGCCTGCTATAGTTGTGGATGGTCCATGATTCTAACATCCATGTTGTTACTGTTTAAATCGCTATGGTCACTGTGCCATGAGTTATTTTTATTCATCCAGGACCAGCTTTAGATTGCTGTGTTCTCATGCCATGATTTATTTCAAGATCAACCATGATCTGAAATCTTACAAGGGAAGAATGCACACAACATTTCCATTTACAACAATGAAGCTCCACAGAGGTTGCAGACAATTTATTTTTCTATAGGCAGGAAAATTAACCTCACATTGCTTCCCAGCTCATAGGCTTCAGCGGATGTAGAATTTTGTTCATAAGTGTTCAAAGAAGGAAGGTGAGTTGATGGCTCAACATGTCCTCCTCCACAACAACTGTTCAGGTTTCCCTCACCACCACTTCCCCTGCATGTAAGCAAACAATTCACCCTATCATTCTAATCCCACTTTGGTTGAGACAGACCTGAACTATTTTGATTCTCTTATAAGCCTCCTCTGTCTTTTTAATTTTGTTTCCTTTATTTGTATAGGTAGGAGAATACAAGTGCTAGCAGTTTCTTTTTCCCCATTTTGTGGAATTGAAGGGATTCTTACCCCCCTGAAAATTTTCAGCACCCTCTTCACGATCCCAAAATTTTATATGGGTTCTGCAATCCTATTATCACTGAAGAACATCAAGCAATTTGTTAGTACACTGCAATGGGTTGCACCATGCTTGCAAATCACAGCTTTCGGGATAAGGATTTAAATCAAGAAAGTTGCATTTAAATGTATTAATATCCTTTCCTAGAGTCATGATCACCTTCATTGTTTTTAATCACAGAAAATATCATAGCATCAAGGAACAGATTTAAAATATATTTTGAGTAGGTGGCAGAACATATTAGAAATTATTTAGCGCAGCATTTACTTTAGTATTGATAATCAAAGATCTCCAAAAGAAAATGAAACAAGGCACATTAAAAACAAATTAAAAGAGAAGATTGGGGATGTTATATTCATGCAGCCTGTAGAAGGGTAAGATTTAGTCTTAGTGCCTCCTGTAGAAAGGACAACTAGATGAATTCCAAGGGTGATGTATCATGATAAGCATAGAATCAAGTGCCAAATAATAAAAGCCTAAACATTTGAGTGTTAAATAATTTAATGGCAACAGTTCTGGATTATTCCCACCGTAAGTATCAAGTCTAATAATTGCATTAGTGGCTTTTGGAGGGAGGACAATCGCTTATGGATTTGACATATTCAGGAAGTAGAGGGCTAGAAACAGATGCTTAGCTAGTTAAAGACTTTGGCTCACTTAGCTGAGAAACCAGTGATATTCCATTTACACTGAGAGTATCTCTTCATAAAAAAGCAGAACCTGCCTTTTATTTCCAATCCTTTAGTATGGTAACATTCAGCTAACACTAGGATGCTCAGTGAAAGTCTATTTGTGTAAAGTAAGGATAATGGTGTCATCATAAAAAAAAATAGCCAGGACAATTAAGCTGTGGTTCAATGAGAAGGGGATTGAAATTCATTTTTAGGCTGAGCTTGAACCATTTATTGCCATACATGTTAAATGAAAAAAGAGCCAGGGTTAGGGTTAGGGTTAGGGTCACCTCAATCCTCACAATGGACAAATGGCTACAAAAACTGATGGAGTTAGCAGAAATGGCTAAATTGACTGCTTTGATCGAACGAACAAAAAATACAAACACTTTCATTTCTACTTGGAAACCACTTATGGACTTTGTGCTTGAGGTGGAAAAAAATGAAACTGTGATTTGGGGTTTTACCAGTTAGATTTGTTGTTATAGAAATGGCTAGTGTCTATTATTATGAAAAAGTAAAAAGTTGAGGGGAGATGTTAATGCCTTCTTTTATTGCACCAAAGGAGTCGGAAGTCAATGCCTTTTCCCTCCTTTTTTCCTTGCTTTCTCCCACTGTCCACTTACCTTTTTCCTTTCCTAATTTCCCTAATATTTGCTTTTGTATCCTTTTTGTATGTCATATTATAAACTAATAAAACTAGAAAAAGATATAAAAAGAAAAATGGGCAAGGAAACGATTTTAACATATGTGCTCACAGAAACTGAAGATGTGGTGTATCATGGCTTTGTACTTAAATTGAAATATCCTCATTGTTTTAAGATGGCAAGGCTAATGCTTTGTTTCTGTTTAACATCATTAGTGCACAATTTCTGTACTCTGTTTCTCAGTTGCTCTTTAATCTTTTATTTACCAGATTCTTTTAAATGCCATACCTTGGGCTTGTCTGGTTATCTGTCCTGATATGGAAGAAAAAGAAAACAACATGCACCCACTTGGCTCAACTTTGAAACAAATTAAGATGAAAAAAAAAAACTCTTTTCGTCAGCAGACCACAGTACTACAAAAGTTACTACAAAAACATGTACTACCACAGTTACTACAAAACCAGTTTAAGCTGCTGGTCCACATGGTCTTTGAAAATGTGATGTTAAATAATGCACAAAATAATACCAGGAGTCTAGCTCCCCTCAAAATACATCTGCTAATGCAAAATTGCAACTGGATAACTAAGACAGTGACAATTTGTACAAACATCCAACATGCCAGCCTCTTAGCTATGTGTTTATTCGAAACTCACACCTCAAATGTCTATGACTTGAGTAGTGCAGTTGACATTCCTTTGGCTTATGTTCTTCAAGTGTCCCTAATTATTTCATCTATCAGAAATAGCATCTTTAATTACTCCGGATAGATTACATGCAAGCCATCTGTTTTACCAGCCATTTTGTACAGTAACACCTCACGTTTAGTTGGACAATTTTGAATGCCACCCAAGTCTTTCATCTGGATACAGAACAAAATAATTACAAAATAATTACAAAATAATTAATAATTATTAAAAATCCAAATATTATTTGCATGTTTAAAATAAGAAAACATTTGGAATCTTTTTTTTTTTTAATTTCTCAATGTCATTTTTCTGTGACCTGAACATCAAACCATGCCTATCTATTAAAAACTATTATCCCCAAACAGGGATCAAAAACTAAAAACAGTTGCTATTAACTCCAAACCAACAGATAAGAAATGTCAGCCAAGATGATCTATGAGACTTTAACTCTTTTATCTCCAAAGGCTCTTCCAGAAGAAACTTCAGTAAAAAAAAATATTTTAACTAACCTTCAAGGTATCAGTACCACATTGTATTCCAAAGGGTAAAAGATATAAAGCTGCTACAACCAGACTTCTACCCTCAACTACTCTGTATAATTCATTAGCAGATAACCTTAAGCTACCAGAACTGAACATTGCATCCTCTAAAATTCCTGTTGACCCATTCAGCATGCCGGCACCAGGGGTGGGATTCAAATTTTTTAACAACCGATTCTGTGGGCGTGGTTTAGTTGGTGGCTGTGGCTTGGTCATGTTATTGGCTGGGCGTGGCCAACTCAATATCACTCACATCGAGGCACTCATCTCCTCACCTGGCCTCTCATGACTGTGAGGATGCTGCAACAATTGTAAGTGTTAAAAAATGTTCACTTTTTTCAGTGCCATTGTAACTTTGAATGGTCACTCCACACAAGCAAAGTACCAGCAAAGGAGGGGGGAAAACTCCAGAGAAGTTCCTGAGACAGGAAGTCTAGTCCTGCCAAAAATGTAATAAGGTTTAACGGAAATGCAGTTTCGGTAAGCAATACCAGAATGTTTCCTTCCTACCTTCCTTATAGGATTAGGCCAGTAATTTCTTCTAACAACCGGTTCTCTGAACTGCTTAGAATGTTAACAACTGGTTCTAGCGAATAGGTGCAAACTGGTAGAATCCCACTCCTGTCTGGCACCTGTTTCATCCAGTGTCCAGTGACCCAGCCTTATTCTTCCCCATCCACAGGCCTTAGGAGTAATAGAGCTTCTAGTCAGGGGTGGGCTTCAAAAATTTTAGCAATGGGTTCTCTGCCCAGTTGCTGGGTGGGCATGGCCATGGTGTGTGTGGCCTAGTCAACTTCCTGCATCATAGTGGGGAGGGATTCGTTCTCCCTGGGCTCCGGAGGCTTTCCTTGAGCCTCCAGGAGGGCAAAATTATGAATTCCCGGGCTCTGGAGGCTCTCTGGAAACCAGAAATGGTCCCATTTCTGCCCATCCCAAACTTCCCTCCCTGAGCCTCCACGCATGCCATGCACTTACCTGCAACCAAAATGGTCTGTGGGGGAACTCCTGGCGGGGTAGGTGGAGCCAGCCAGGTGTGGAATTTGGGGGCTCTCCAAACTGCATAAAATCTTAGCTAGGGGCTCTCCCAAACCCCTGCGAACCCCCAGAAGCCCACCCCTGCTTCTAGTCCTTAAGGTGTATGGGGTACCTCCCATAAAATAGAATAATAACGGTTGATGGAAAACAGAATGCATCTTCATTGATATTAGGTATTGTTAATCCAAAGCCACCAGAATTATTTCCTGAATCAATAAAGGGCCAATAGAGATATTAAAGGTGCAGACATCTCTTTGAAAGTTTAAAGAAAGACACACAAAAGGCAAAATTGGGAAAAACCTACGGAAACATGCAATGACCATAGGACTGTAACTAACTACTTCTCTAAAATATTTGATTTGCCATATAACGAGCTAGCACCACAGCTCCCTAATTGGCCCTCCTCTTTTATTGAACTCTCAGATAGACAAATGAAAAAAAAATATACACCAGAGAAGATTTAATTCTGGCAGAACTTCTAAATTCAAGTGACTCCCTCCACTAAATTTAGCATCTCTTTTCACCATATGTATCATTCAGTTGCCTAAAGATTGGAAACACTCTATAACCATCCCCACTTTTTAAAAAGGAGACAAATTACACTCAGAATATTTCTATCCAGTTAGCTTATTGAGCATACCAAAGAAATTATCTGCCAAACATCCAATTTAGTGGACACTAAAAAAACAAAACAAAACAAAAAACACCCTTTTTTGTGGAACAAGCCAGTTTTAAGACAGTTTTTTTAAATGATCAAAATATGATTCTACAATAATTGATTGAAAAGTATTTCAACTGCTCCTGTGGATCTATTTATGCACCTTTATTGATTTGAAGGTGGCTTTTAATTTGATTCTAAAAGGTAGAAATTAGCCTTTATTCCATTTATCCTTTAGTTCAGCACTCAAAAGTAAAATAGTAATCCTAAAAAAAAACCTGAAAAATAATAATACACAAAACAACAATCGAAAGCTAATTTCCTTAGGTCTAATGTACTCTTGCTTTGTTGCAGCCATTTTAAAATTGTTTGCATAATAAAATGCATTAGCAGCAAAAAAAATTAATGAGACATTTCACGAAGTATATTGTTCTCAGTGGATTATCTGAAAAGACTATTTCAGGTAATGATTCTGTTGAATGTCAAATGTCTAGCTAAAAATACAAGATGTTTATTACTTGTTAGAATATATCAAAATAGAAGAAGAGAAGGCAAAGGCTAAATTCTAGGATGAAAAAAAAATGTGTGTAAATCATTGACCGAATAGCAAATCAACATATGCATTGAAACTTCTAATCAAGCATCCAAACAAAATGGCTTCCCTTTGCCTACAGACTCCTAAATTTACCTCTCAGCTTCTCTTCTTGTCTGTGCTGGGTATACAAAAAAAGGAGGCATTGTTATGATGGTCAAAAATATATGTAAACATACAATGTAATAAGCAGAATGTGATTCTCTATCACATTCTATCAGCAGTTCAGTCACCGTTCTTTCTCCTCTTTACTGGCATCTGAGAAAAGATTGCTAGGGAAAACACTGACCTGGACCAACAAAAATATCAATATTTGTCATTCCAAGAGAAGCCTATGGAAAAAATGTTTTTCTTTTATTACTATCTTACCATTTCTTCTCATAATATCTGAGAATATAATTCAGAGATGGTGGCTCATTGAAGACACTTGGAGAATTCAGTAGAAGGGTGGAAGATCTGAGTGAATAAACTTGAACTATCTTTGCTGTGGTGGAAACAGGTAGATAGGATAACTTCATTCTAAAATAACCTTTCAGATTTATTTCTGCCTGGATAGTTATTTCTGATGGCTCAAAGATAAGGATTGAAAGCAAAAATTATGCAACATATCTCATCAATCTTCAGGAATATGGTTAGCATTTTAGAAAGAAATATTCCTTATGTCTTGAAGCTATTCATGTACATAGAATTCCCTTCGGCTCACAATCATGGAACTACTGAACCATTTGTCCCTTAGCAGTTAGGCAGGTGGAATGAATCCATCATTTTCCCATCAACGCTCTTAACAGAACCGGTGAGCATTTACTTGCCAAACAGGTACATTATTTTGATAGAAAAACTGTTAGTTAATGTCACTAAAGGCATATGGTACATGAACACTTAGGAGGGAAGTAAGTGATAATTTGTCAAAGAAGCTAAATAAAAGGATGATATAGTGTGCCATGGGAAGGTATGCTATCATGTAAGTGGAAGATGTGAGAAAACAATATGAAAGATCAGTGGAATAATGATGTAAACCCAAAGCATCAAATACATACTATAAATGCTCTTATTGCTGCTTGGATAATGACATGAGATCAGGGGTGGACATTTACTGAATGAAGCCCAAACTGCAGTAGAACTAGCCAAGGCCTTTGGTTCATCTTCATCTGAAATGCAATATAAAATGATACACATTGGATCCAAAGAATCTGATTCCATATTTATAGCAATATGAAGGGCAATGGATTTGACAAAGACAGATGTTGGAATCATAACACATAGTTCAATTCAAACTGCATGAGGCTTACTTTGCACATATATTGAGAAAGGTACATTCTGTGCTACCTAAAACTAAGAAAGGGATGGAAACTCAAGGGGACCCTTATGGTACAGTTGAATCAGTGTGGTTGATTAGACGTGATGCATACAGTAGATACAGGGACTTCATAAACTTTATGTACCTTCAAACGTTATGTACCTTCAGCTGAATTTGCACAAAAGTCTAGTAAAACAGGGTTCTTAATTGTTGAAAGGGTTTTATGCATGTGAATGGCAAAGAGACTCTTATTGGACCTACCCTCTGCAACGTTTGAAACCTATTCCTACCCAATGCAGTGCTTGAAAGCAAAACTCCTGTCTATTTCCATCATAGGAAATTTAAAGGGGCAGAAAAGATAACCACTTGTGAACTTTATCCATTTTATGGCAGCTAGGTTTATAAAACTAGACATAAATAGGGGGGTTGCATATGGAAGATGGATTTCAAAACAAAAAACTGACAGAATGTCCCATTTTTGACTCAACAGAACACAAAAAACTAACCTGGCTCACTTTGAGTATTCCATTACAAAAAAAGCACTATTTGATTTCCAGATTGACGTCTGTTTCATATTAATTTGGTTTATTTTAATGTTACTTGTCTCTGTAATAAAATTTCAATATTTTTAAATGAACCATCACATATAGTGTTTGTTCATTAGGTAGTACCAAATTAATTCAGCCTACAGCAGGTGCAACATTTGGGGGAATTTAATGTTTTATTTGTGAGTGCAGCAACCTTCACAATTAAACCTGCCTGAGGCACTGAACAGCAATGAGTAATTCTCATTCCCAGAAACTGATCCAATGAAGACCAGAAAATCACGATGACAGTCTGATGTATTGCACTTTCACTAGCTCTGTAGTGTACAGAAGAGTGTCAGGATTCAATTTTGTTTACTACCGGTTCTATGGGCATGGCTTGGTAGACGTGGCAGGGGAAAGATACTGTAAAATCTCCAGTCAGAGGTGATATTTGCTGGTTCTCTGAACTACTCAAAATTTCCGCTACCAGTTCTCCAGAACAGGTGAGAACCTGCTGAATAGCACTTCTGGTGCAGAACCATTGCACACAAAACCCCTATGAGATCCTAGGGATGGTTAAGGAACATGACCTCTGAAAAGAACAGAATAACAGAGTCGGAAGGAACTTTGGAGGTTTTCTAATCTAACCAAGCAGGAGACACACTCCATACTATTCCAGACAAGTGGCTGCCCAGTCTTTTCTTAAAAACCTCCAGTGATGGAGCACCCACAACTTCTGAAGGCAACTTTTTCCACTGGTTAATTGTTCTCATTTTTAGGAATTTTTTCCTTAGTTCTAGGTTACTTCTCTCCTCCTTTAATTTCCAGCCATTGTTTCTTGTCTTGTATTATGGTGCTTTGGAAAATAGGTTGACCTTCTCTTCTTTGTGGCAGCCTCTCCAATATTGGAATACTGCTATCATATCACCCCCTAGTCCTTCTTTTCACTAGACCAGGTATAACCAATCCCTGTAACTGTTTTTCATATGTTTTAGTTTCCAGGCCTTTAATCATCTTAGCTGCTCTTTTCTGAACTTTTTCCAAAGTCTCAACATATTTTTTTTTGTAATGTGGTGACCAAAACTGGATGCAGAATTCCAGGTGTGGTCCTAGTAAGGATTTATAAAGCTCAAGGACTGTTCAGTCTGGAAGACTTATAGGATTCCCTATGAATGTTGTTTTATATAAATATATTGCCTTTGATTCACCCCTCAGTGTATGAGAAGTACAAAGCATTTCTGTGTATCAGAAAATGGGATATAAACATTAATATCCCCTAGCTCAAGTGACATATGACATAAATTGGAAAAATTATAGACCCTATGAAATACAAAGATATCACTTTTGAAATAGATATTGAAGTATTATTGTTATAAAACAAATCTCTAAACACTGAATTTCATAAGTAGCTGACTAATTTCCTTATTTCTGGAAACTAATGTTTCTATGCAAATGAGTTAATTCTGAAGCTCACCTTTTCTTTTGCCTCAGTTGGGCAGCAAACCTTACAAAAACAAGATTGCCTATTGAATCACCAGAAGCAAACTAGAAATATAAGATGCCATAGGGTTGGATATGCAAAAGTACTTTTTTTTTTCCTTGTGGGATCCAAGATTGGCTTCTCATGGTAATAATAGGATATAAATAAGCCTATCTGGCTCTCAAAACTGACAGAAATATCCATTTCAAGTAATGTAAACTTGCATTCTATAATAGATGATGGAGATATTTGGAGATGCATTATGAGTCATGATGTTTACTTCTCTCTGCCACATATACTGTGAGAAAAATGCAATAGCTTTGCTACCATTCCTAGGTCATCACTGCTTTCAACAATAGGGTGTAGCACTCTCCTTATTCACTTCTTAAGCAGTGGTGGGATTCAAATTTTTTAATTACCAGTTCTGTGGGCATGGCTTGGTGGGCATGGCAGGGAAGGATACTGCAAAATCCCCATTCCCTCTCCACTCCTGAGGGAAGGTTACTGCAAAATCCTCGTTCCCTCCCCATCCAACTAGCCTGCTTTCCAGCTCCATCCTCCTGTGCAGGGCAACAAAAGTTGACCCAGCCAATCAGCTGGGACTCAGGAGGCAGAGAATAGATGGGGGTGGGGCCAAACAGAGGTGGTATTTCCTGGTTCTCTGAACTACTCAAAATTTCTGCTTCCGGTTCTCCAGAACTGGTCAGAACCTGCTGAAAACCACCTCTAGGCGGTAGATTCCTTATTGTTCTTCTACAAATGTTGAATTTTCTCTGAGCATATTGAGATATCTTTCTTGTTCCTTAATGACACCTGCTGTAAGTACAACTCTGTCATCTCTCTTTCCCTGAGGTTGTTATTAATGGGAGTCTTTGACACACTCCGTATCTCAACAGACAGAGGTCATTGTTCTGCAACTTCATTTCCTTTACCTTCTGTGCTGAATATCACACTCTGTCCCATAAAAATACAATAACACGTAATGCACCACCAGGAATTTCAATGTTCACGATAGAGTATAAGGTAGTATTACACTCAGTGAGTGAGGTTCTAAATGTTCCAGATCATGTTGAACATGCTATCATGTGAGAGCTACAGTTGGGAGACCAACTAAGAATATTAGTATAGGAATGGAAAGATTGGGTTGGGGAAAATGGATGGCTGGAACCAAGGG
Organism: Pseudonaja textilis; assembly: GCF_049901715.1. Classification (NCBI taxonomy): domain Eukaryota; kingdom Metazoa; phylum Chordata; class Lepidosauria; order Squamata; family Elapidae; genus Pseudonaja; species Pseudonaja textilis. Next base: position 14,114,468 of record NC_141994.1, on the reverse strand, counting down.
TGTGAACATTCTTTGTAAAGGAGTTCCTATAGTGCCATGTTGTTGTTGGTACACACATATCTAAAAGATTTGGACTTTGCAATTGCAGATGCCCATCTGCACTACTGCATAATAATAATATGCACAGAGTTGTCCTATATGAACTAAAAAAAATTAATTAATTTAAACTGCAAAAATTCCAGTGATCTGTCTTTGCTGCCATCTGGATTTTTACAATCCATATATGTTTGCCATAGCATTCATCACCACTACCTATTTCATGTTTTGAGTATGATATACAGTAGTAAAAACATTAGACTTAATTAACCGAGCAATAACTTGCATAGGGTGGTAAACTGAGCATCCCTAGATAGCCTGAGCCAATACAGCTTTGCAATGAGACACACATGCACACAAAAAACAAATTTTCTGAATTGAAAGCACCCAAGCCAAATCCTTAAGTGATTATAAAGCAATTTCTTCAGAAAGCAGGTAAGTGATGCGGTGTCATTTCCGAGACAACAACTTCCATTTCATTTTGTCATTAAACTGAGGAAAAAGGCAATTTTCTGCTGTGAATTTCAGCTCCCAAACTACATGATTTGAACATATAGAAACAAGGAAAAATAAATAATATCAAACAAATGTATACTTTCTCAGACTTATCGGTCCAAGAAAAATGTGTAGGATTTCCACCATTTGTATGCCAAAGTTTGATTTTATTTTGGAAACAAAGATGCCAATGGCTAGAATATTGCCTTACAGAATGCTAGCTTCCCACTGAATTGATTATGCATTTTTAAAAAGAATATTAGTAATTTAGTTAAGAAATTAGTTTAGTATATCAAAAGATATTGCTTTGCATAGGGCTTGTGGCCATCCCAATGGCCAATTTACTATCTTTTACTTAGATGCATGCTATTTGTGTTTTATGGTTTGTGCAATTTACATCAAATTTGAATATTTCTCCGATAATTTTAATGTGTTGGGATATAGCAATTTTAAAGTTTTCTCTTCTGGAAGAATGAATTATACAGCCAGGGGCTAAGGTCCCACAGATGGGGCTTTGACTTTACAAGCAGTAATCTGAAGCTTTGGAAATGTCTGCGAAGGGAGAGATGAGTATTGGATATCTTGAATTCAGGTTCAGGAGAATATAGAGTGAAGACAACAGCAATAAAAACGAGGAATAAAAAAGTAAAAAAAAAACCAAGGATCTAAGATTAATTGTATGCATAGTGACAAAGAAATTGGTATGTCAAGGTGACTAATATTTTAAAAGGCTGAAGAGTTGCTTACTATTGACTATAACAATTCTACACAACTTGGTTTCCTTTCTAGATATTGCTACTAGCACTTTATCCACAGCTTTATCCACAATGGACTGGTGAATGCAGCCTAACAACAAGTTGCTTATTAAATGAGAGCACTTTATAAAATGGGAAAGGCAATAAGACATATGAAATGGAATCAGTAAGTGATTGGGACATCATCTTTCTTCTCCTGAAATGACGTTCTACTTCCCTTTTACTGAGATTGAAAATATTAAACCTTGCCAATTGGAAGGTTTTCTGTTGTGGTACACATGAGATATTAATTAACCAATTAGCTAGAAGGAATGATATCTTTCTTGTAATATGGAAAAATTTGTGCTCTGATTTGCCAAGGAGATTGATGTTGAGAGATATGTTGCTTAAATGGAAGGTTGGCTATTTTATGGAACCAAATGTTGTATTGAAAAGTTACATTATCTAAGATTAAATTTAGTGCCATTTATCCCAGAGGACCAAAGTTGACCAGGCAAGTCAAGAAAGGCAAAGACTGTTGATCAAAGTTGCATAAAATCCAAGATAAAAAGTCCTGACTCCAGGTGTAAGAAGACATTGGATAGAACTCAGATAGAGATCTTAAATGACTAACCCAATTAAAAGAACATTGGTTTTATAACAGCAAATCTAGGAATCATGAAAAAAAAGAGTAATTATTTTGGCTCTAGAAATATCTGTAGCAGCAGATCCTGCATGTTTCCTGCGGACTACAGAACTGAATAGGGCCTAATAGATAAACATTTCTGATTCTTTTCTTCAAGAAACCAAAGATGGAAAAGTAATCTCCAAATCAAGATCTCTGCTATGGTTATTAGGCCCATAGCACCGGCCCCCCAGGTCCTTGGTCTGTTCTACAATAATGTAATTTGTTTTTCCAATTCAACTAGTACACCTTTAAGTGAAATCTGATATTTTTGTCTTAAAATTGTTGGTGGTGATTCTTTCTCTTGAAGTACAGTGCAAGGCTTTAAGCCTCTATCCCAAGCTTAATTGTGCAGTGGAAAGGATGTCTGTGAAAAACAAGAAAAAACAAGAAAGTCCAGTTGCTTCCTGAAAAAAAAAAGCTCCTTTGGGACAACCATGACCTGGATGACTGAGAATCTCTACAGACTTTTAGTTATACAGTTTGGGATGAACACCGTTTGAATGGTGTGGGAGTAGGAAGAGATTTTCAGAGAAAATAATTGCAGACTACAGGAACCAGATACACTACTCAAGTGACCCCGAGGACACAGATAAACCTCCAAGTGTTTCAATTACCCTCTGAAATGATGCACATTACCAGCTTTGTATTGCAAGGAATATCAATCCTTCCATTCCCCACTATCCTGTCAGAGCTGAAGAACCTTCGTGGATGAGAAGTGAAATGTCTTCAAGAAAGATGAAAGAAATTCCCGTTGCCTCCTGGGAAAAAAAAAACACCTTTGAGACAACCATGGATGACTGAGAATCTCTACAGACTTTCAAGTCAAGAAAAGTTAGAAGTTACTGTTTTTCCAAAGCTTGGATATTTTTTATATAAAAGTTAAAAATAAGAGGTGCCAATATATAACAATATTACTCCCTTTTGGGTGGCAACTGACACGGAAAGACAATCAGGAGAACATCCATCTTGCAAGAATTATTTTTATGGAGTTTCATAATCAAAAGTGGGAGTCTTTTGATTAATAGAAGAGGCTGCTAGCTTTGCCCAAAGCTTATCTCTGGGAACTGAATCCAATGCAGCCTTTAAATCAATAAAGCCGTTTGGCTAAGATCAAGTATAGCATCTTTCCTTATTGGGTACAGGATATAAACTTCCTCTTCTAAGTTATTTTCAAACTAAATTGCAAAAAATGGTTGTTGCCATTTGCCTTGTTTTATTAAATCTAGATACTATAAGAAAACTCCGTGCATCATCTTAAGCAGAAAAGCTATTTATAAAAGCAAATAAATACTGTGTCAGTGAGATAACATATTTCATATTCATGAAATGTTGGGGTGACAAAAAAAAGGAGGTCATACGCTGAAAGTCATACATGTGGTGATAACAGTTCAAAGGAGATTTATTATAATTGTACATAGTCACAAAGAGTACATGTGTGCATTTTGGAAGGGCAATGGTAATGTAATTGAATTATGTTGTCATTTAGGTTTAAACAGTTAAAATTATATTCCATTGTTAGAACAAATATCTCTTTTGCTTTTAGCTTGTAAAAAATGGTACTGGATGAATTTGTGCATTGTCATTGTCATACTTGAGTGGAGGTTTTTAAGAAGAGACTAGACAGTCACTTGTCTGAAATGGTATAGGTCCATGATGGAGAACCTGTGGCATGCAAACCCATTTGTATGGGCCCACGAGCCCCAGGTAAAATTTACCTCACTGTACACGTGCACACCTCCTGGATGATTTTCAGCCTGTTTGAGGCCTTTTTCAGCCTGCCAGAGGCTTGAGGGAAACCTCTGCAGTCTCTGCAGGCTGAAAAATAGGCCCATTTCATCACTTCCAGTATTTCCAGAAATACAGGAAGTGACAAAACGGGCCTATTTTTCATCCTGCAAAGGCTGCAGAGGCTTCCCTCAAGCCTTTGGCAGGTCGAAAAAGGCCTCAAACAGGCTGAAAATCAGATGGGAGGTGCAGTGCAGGTAAGGAGGTGGCGGTGGGGGGTGATTGCAATTTTTGGCATAGGAGCCCCAAAAGTTTAGCCACCACTGGTATAGGCTTCCCTGCTTGAGCAAGAGGCTGGTCTAGAAAATCTCCAAGGTCCATTCTATTCTATTCTATTCTATTCTATTCTATTCTATTCTATTCTATTCTATTCTATTCTAGTGTCCCAAAAGTTTAGGCATAATTGAATTCTGTTCTATTTTTGCCTTAAAGTTTTTTGTAAAACAAAATCCCTTTCAAAATAATATTTAAAGATATATTTTGTCATTTGATTAGTTTATACTATCAACATGTGCATCACAACATTCAAGAGAGCATGTATTTGTGCATTATTTTTACTGTTCCTTTTTTGTTTAATAGCAATACCATTCAGTGGTTTTTTTTTTCAAATAACAACATAAAAACAAGCCAGGTGAAAAAGAGCAATAAAACTGATAAAATGATAGAAGAAGCAGATAATTGCTGGAGCATCTTAACTTTATTGCACCCAGTTACCATGGTTACTTATTCCAAACAAGGAACCTTATGGTTTGAGACTTTTCCATCCTCTTAGGTCCCTTCCACGTTCCACATTTCCACTCCCACTTCTTTCAAAACACTTTTGATGACCCCAACACAACCGACCTGGAAAGGCTAAGAATCCTATGTGAGCCATCCCATGGTCCCTCCAGCATTTTTTAAAACAAAAGGCAACAACCAAATAGCTCCCTTCTCTCAGTTGAGTGCATTTATTGAGTACTTTGAGAAAAAGACTACGAGCATCGAAAGAGTGGAAAGCTGTTATAACAGCATCTTTCTGTTTACAGTTTAGAAGGTGAAAATTATAGTAATTCAGTATGATGCCACATGGCAGAACATGTCTGTGGAGATCAAAGAATCAGGAGGCAGGAATTCCTTTCAATGGGAAAATGGCATAGATACACATGGCTAAACTTCATAATTTCCTACTTTTTTATTCTCAGCACTTTGGGTAACAGTGCCCCTGACTGAGAATTATATCAGCTCAGCTATGAAACTATAGAAAATAAGAAAGATGATGTTGATGGAATTACACAAGAACCATTACCTAGGAGAAAGGGGCAGAAGTATTCTTTTTTAAAGTCCAGAACAATAACTACATCATTTTCTAGGTTTTATTTTTCAGGGTGTCAATAGTATTCATTCTTCATTATCTTTCCTTCCTTTCATTATCCACTCTGCCTCTCTTTCTGGATATCACTACTCCCTTCCAAGAAATTTAGGACTTCCAGTAACAATAGCAATAGAAAATAAAGTTCTAGAATTCCAAAAATATGATTGACAGGGATATATATATATATATATATAACCACCATATATATATAAAACCACCACTAGGGATAGCTGATAGCCTGAAAAAAGTGGTCCTTAAACAGGATACCATCAGTGAAAACATTTTCTGCCAATTATTCCCAGACACTTAAAATAAAAACAGTCCTTCAGACAATATACACGCACACATATTCAACTTAATGTATATTTTTAATTCATTTTTATCAGATTACATTCACTTAAAATAAAAAACCAGCACTTTGAACTGCATTGAGAAATGCCAGAATCTGACAACAGCTATGATGTGTTCCCACTATCTTGATCAGTCAGTGGTTTTAATAGCAGAATGAAGCAACAAATGGCTCTTCTCCAATATCCATCAAAAAATTAGGACCGTCTAATAATTATACAGCTACAAACTGAGAACAAAATGCAATCAATGTAAGGATCAGGTTTTTAGATAGTTCTGAGAAATAAAGTAAAGGTAGACCTATAATCTGTTCATCATAAGACCATTTTACTATGGGAGGAATAAGTCTCTACCATTAGTACTCTGTATTCTTGTATTTTACAGAAGGCAAACATTCCCTCTTGAGGTTTTGATAAGTATTGAAAATAGAAAACAGACTGTTAAATCAGACAGTGTCTAACATTTCAAATATTAGTCCCCACAAATAGGGGAAAAAGCTATTGCATTTCCAAACATGATGGATATTGAATTGAACTGAATACTTTATTTGGCCAAGTCAGTGGTGGGATTCAAAAACTTTTACTACCAGTTCTGTGGTAGTGGTGGGCGTGGCATGGTTTGGTGGGCATGGCAGGGGAGGATACTGTAAAATCTCCATTCCCTCCCCACTCCTGGGGGAAGGTTACTGCAAAATCTCATTCCTTCCCCACGCCACTAACCTGATTTCCAGCTCCGTTCTCCTGTGCAGGGCAACAAAAGAAGACCCAGCTGATCAGCTAGGACTCAGGAGGCAGAGAATAGATGGGGACAGGGACAGTCAGAGGTGGTATTTTCCGGTTCTCCAAACTACTCAAAATTTCCACTACCGGTTCTCCAGAACTGGTCAGAACCTGCTGAATACCACCTTTGAGCCAAGTGTGATTAGACACACAAAGAATCTGTCTCTAGTGCAGAAGCTCTCAATGTACATGGAAAATGACAAAGTAATCATCATCATAATACCAAGAAGAGGGGGAGTAAAGAAAATAGTAAGGATAAATAATACTACAGCCATTACTACATGGACATAAGACAGTACTGTGAGAATCAGCAGAGTGAGGGCACGATGGGGAAAAAATTGGCCCTGTGTCTAGTTGTTTTGTCACGTGATGCCCTTATAGTGGCATCCCAAGGGAAGGAGTTGAAACGCTTTATGTCTAGGAGGGGTCACTTTATGTGAGGAGGGGTCTCCAGATATCTTCTCAGTTCTTCTTCTGATCCACACAACATACAGGTCTTATATGGAAGGCAGGATGGTTGCAATTGTTCTCTCTGCAGTCTTAACTATCTGTTGGAGTCTGTACCTGTCCTGTTTGATTGCCGTATTGTTGGCAGCTTATGGTAGGATATATCTACCCTTCCATGCCAGCAGAAGTCAATCTGCAGCATGAGTTCAACAGCTGAAGAAAGCATTGCTAGGGCAAATGCAGATATGCAATTTGGCTGATTCTAGGATATGGAAATAACCGCGTACTAATAGCCTTGCCTCTGTTGTAATTCCTCTCCAGCAGATTACTTGAGTTAATTGCAGGGGCCAGAGAAGCTCATTCAAATAAACTAGGTCTAGCAGCCAATGCTGTTTCCAGGTGATGAAAACAGATCTACCGTGTGGAGAGAATTAAATCCAAATAAAAAACAATATACTTTTTTTTTGAACCCCCACCACTCTTGGTCCAGAATAGATCAGATATGGATGGACCCTGGGTTAATGGAGAATATTGAAAGGATCGAGATTTTGTCAAACCTATGGGCTGACCATAATCCCATTCAAATTAAATGGAAAGGAAAGAGAAAAATTGGAAGATGGACATTTAACAATACCATATTAAGAGATAAAGAATATATTGAAATTATAAAGAAAGAATTGAACATATTTTTTGAAATAAACAAAAGAGAACATACCTCCCTACAGAATCTTTGGGATATGACCAAAGCCTATGTGAGAGGTCTAACTATTGCTTATGATATTAAAAAGAATAAAGAAAAAAGATAGCAATAAAACTTATGGAGGGAGAAACTGAAAGATTTGGAAATAAGTAGACAAAAGGACCCAAACAATTCAAACATTAAGAAAGAAATAGATCTGGTAAAACATAAGATAAATCTAAATGTACAGGAAGATCTGGCCTGAAAAATTAAACTAGCAAAACAAAATTATTTTGAAAATGCAAATAAGCCAGGGAGGTGGTTAGCCCATAAAATTAAAAAAGAACAAGAAAAGAGAACGATTGTACCTCTCCAAGATCAGGAAGGGAAATTATGCCCGCAGACCCAAGAAAAGAAAGAACTCCTTGCTAAGGAGTTTTTTATGAAATTGTATAAACAGGAAGAAATACCAGAAGAATCTATTGATCAATACTTGAATGAAAAGAACTTTCCCAAAATTACTGATGAAGAGAAACAAAATTTGAATAATAAAATACCTATAGAAGAAATTAGAAAGGCAATCGGAACACAAAAAGCAAATAAGACCTCTGGCCCAGATGGAATTCCTTCAGAATTCTATAAGGAATTCCAAGAAACAATAGAGGAGATATTGGTGGACTTGTACAATGAAGCCTTGGAGAATGCTAACATGCCTAAATCATGGATGGAAGCGTATATTAACCTTATTTATGAAGAAAAATCAGACCCACAAAAAATTCAAAACTATAGACTAATATCATTTTTAAATGTAGATTACAAAATAATGGCCACAATATTGGCGGAAAGATTAAAGAGTGTATTAAGTAGAATTATCCACACTAATCAGAATGGCTTCCTCCCCCACAGGCAAATAAAAACAAATACAAGAACCATTATGGATATATTAGAATATTATGAACTATACACAACCAAGACAATGGCATTGATATTTTTAGACGCCCAGAAGATATTTGACAACCTGAATTGGAACTTTCTTATTAAACAACTGATAGGCATGAAATTTGGTGAAAATTTTATAGGATTCATTAAGGCAATTTATAATATGCAAACTGCAAAAATATTAATAAATGGGGAAAATACAGATACCATAAAGATAAATAAGGGAGTAAGACGAGGCTGCCCCCAGCTCCTCTATTGTATATATTGGCAGAAGAGACTCTTTTAGTACAAATTAGGCAAAACCAAGAGATTAGAGGACTAAAAATTAAAAAAGAGGAGTATAAACTCCAGGCATTCACCGATGATATGGCATTTATATTAGAAGAACCCTTAGAAGCGAGCCCTATACTACTAAGAGAAATAGAAGAATACGAAAAGGTAGCAGTTAAAAATTAACAAAGAAAAAACAAAAGCGAATTAATTAATCCAAATGTAATGGATTATGAAAATATTGTTAGGTATAAAGATTTATTATATGACACTGGAGAGCTTAAAAATAGGAACCAAATACAAATTCAAGGAAAGGACATAGCACGGTGGCCTTTTGCACAAATACAAACCCATTATAAAAAAGGTAGAGAACAATTTGGCTTTAATATGACTCCACAAGAATTAGATAAAATATGGCTAGGAGAGGAAAAGAAAACAATTAGTATATTTTGGACTACAAATTTAAAAAAGAAACAGTCACAGAATCTATGCTAATTTGGGCTAAAAACGTGGGTCATAGTATTGAATTAGATAAGTGGGAACATATTTGGCAAACAAATTACAAATTAACCATGTCAGTCTCGTATAAAGAAAACTTATATAAAATGGTTTATTGCTGGCACCTACCTCCTGCGAGACTGGCTAAGATGTTCCCCAACCTACCACCCAATTGGTGGAAATGTAACTACACACAAGGAACATATTTTGACATGTGGTGGACTTGCCTATGTGCTCAGAAATTTTGGAGAAATATTAGAAATTGGATTTTAAATATAACAAAATAAAATTTAAAACTTGAACCCGAAACCTTTCTGCTAAGTATGATAGATTCAAACATGGAGAAAAAAATATCAATATTTAATTTTGCATATTATAACTGCGGCTAGAATAACCTATGCACAAAACTGGAAACTGTCTTCCATTCCTTCAGAGGATACGGTAATTAAAAAAATACATGAATGTGCTGAGATGGATAGCCTAACCAAACTGTTAAAAAATAAACAAGATAGTGACTATTATGAAATATGGAACATTTGGTATGAGTGGTTAAAGAAAAGGTAATATCTGATATTTGGATAAGTTATGGAAATGACAGACAATGTGCATTTAATCATAAACTATATAGAGAAATTAAACATTAACAGAACGAGGGAGTTATTGTAACAAGGCAGATCACGTCAATGATAAAGAAAATGAACCATTGCTCAATATATGCTGTAAAATGTATATATCTATATCTATATCTATATATGTGTGTGTGTGTTGATTTGTCTGTTTTAAATGTATGTCAAATAAATGTTTTTTTCTAGAATAAAAATTAATTTAAAAAAGAAAAGAAAACAGATCGACCCCAAATGCAGTCACTCACTGAAGATAGTGGCTGCTGGCAAACAGATGGAAACAACTGGAGAGGGGTCTCCAAATGGCAATGGTCTCATCCCTTCACCTGCTGCTAGGGCGCCTGTGTCCTAGTGAAATTTGCATACCACTTTGTGTGTGGGCAAAATGCCATCTCAACAGATGGAAAATGAGTGCAGGCAGCCAGGAGACCATGTCTGAGCATCAAGCACATTTGTGAAGGGCAGGATTTCCAGCATGGAATGTCAAAACAGCTGCTTCTTTCTAAAGTAAGGTGGGCTTGTATTTAGGCTATTCATCACTCAGTTCAATTTTCTTTCCTTTGTGGAAGCCAACTTTGGTGATTCTGCACGAGGGAATGCTACTGTAATCTCATTTGCATTCATTACATTACAAGTAATAAAAACAAATGAGAAGAAGAATCCACAGGTTCAGCAGTCAACTGAGAAATTAGTATGCAACTACATCAAAACACAGATTTAAAAAGAGTTGCATGAAGAAGCTTATTCTGTAGCCTCAAGGCTATCATTGCAAATGCCTGTTCTTGCTAATGCTGGGCTCCAGGAAGCTACAGTTCTTAATTTCCTGCACTGATAATAATTCTTCCATTCTTCAAACAACTGTCTATAGGAAAGACAATGCTGACAACATTTCCCCATGGATTATGTATACAATTGCACAGAATTATACAGGGGTGGGATAGGAAATCAAGATGATTATAATAAGTGGAAGAGCGACAATTTTTACAAATTATTCTCCACATGCCTGTTGATGCCTGTTTCATCTCATTTGTTGCCAAACTTCTTGCCAAATTTTATGTCCTGAAAAGCAGCCTGATTTTAAATCAATCAATATATCCATTCTCCATCCATTCATCATTTCAGTCATAATACAGCTACATCCTTATGTTTTAATGTTGGTGAAAGCGATCTTTTGAAGTTACAGGACAATGTATAGTATTAACACAAATATATTCATAATAATTCAAAGATGGAAATAAATAGCCATTTTCAATGTTTGAAAATAAACCACATTATTAGCAATGTAAAAAAGCTGAAAAACAATGAAAATTTAAAACCAGTACAGATTACAATGGAAACTCTTTGCAATTTACACTTTCATAAAAAAACACAACACAAAGACTAGAGGTGACATGATAGCAGTATTCCAATATTTGTGGGGCTGTCACAAAGAAGAGTGAGTCAACTTATTTTCCAAAGCCCCAGAAGGCAAGACAAAAAACAATAGGTGGAAACTAATCAAAGAAAGAAGCAAACTAGAATGAAAGAGAAATTTCTTAACAATAAGAACAATTAACCAGTGGAATGGCTTGCTTTCCGAAGCTGTGCGTGCTCCACAAACAGCTTGAAGCTTTTAAAAAACAATTGGACAACCATTTGTCTAAAATGGTACGGGTTCTCCTTCTTGAGTTTGGACTAGAGGACCTCCAAAGTCCCTTCCTATTCTATTAAACATGTTGCTAATGCATTGTTTTAGACAGCTACAAATGCAAGCGGTTGAGAGGGAAAAACTGTTAGGTTTGACAGGAAAAAAAACCTTAGCCTTCTTAAGGAATGCAGAAGTCAAGTAGCCATTTTGTTATAGATTCCTACAGTGCCTTAATATAAACAAACAAGGAACAATTATAGTGATGTTGATGTTAGGATTGTGTTAAAACACCCTTCTTGTGTGCCAAAATAATTAAAGCTCATACTTTATCAATCTTTCTGCTGTATGTTTAATTACAATATTTGTACAAAGTATTTTTTTATTCCATACAAAATATCTAAACAGGTTTTAGTCTTATTAATTGGAGGCCTTTGAACTATAGTGCTGGAGAAGACTCCTGTGATTCCCTTGGATTGCAAGGTGATCAAACAGATCACTCCTAGAGGAGATCAACTCTGACTGCTCTATAGAAGCAGAGGTGGTATTCAGCAGGTTCTGACCAGTTCTGGAGAACCTGTAGTGGAAATTTTGAGTAGTTCAGAGAACCGGCAAATACCACCTCCGACTGGAGATTTTACAATATCCTTCCCTTGCCACACCCACCAAGCCCCGCCCACAGAACCTGTAGTAAAAAAATCTGAATCCCACCACTGTTTAGAAGGTCGATCCTGAAGATGAAACTCAAATATTTGGCCACCTAATGAGAAGGAAGGACTCACTGGAGAAGAGCCTAATGCTGAGAAAAATTGAGGGCAAAAGAAGAAGGGAATGGCAGAGAATGAGGTGGCTGGGTGGAGTCACGGAAGCAGTAGGTATGAGCTTAAATTTGATTCCAGAAGATGGTAGAGGACAGGAAGGCCTGGAGGAACGTTGTCCATGGGGTCATGATGGGCTGGACACGGCTTCATAACTAACAGCAACAACAACATGTGATAACATGGTGAAAGCAACAAAAAAAATAGGAAAGGAGACAAAAATCTCCAAAACCTGCTTAAGAACAGTGCATGAGCAATGTTGTCCTTGAGTGTTTCATTGTATTCAATGTACTTCTGATATATAGATTTTCTAATTGAACTGGTCATATCAAAACAATGAGTTTGTAGAGAATTGTTACAGGTGTGTAAGAGCTGCTATGTCACATTCAACCCATCATTAATTCTAAGGAATTGGTTTACACATTTTCTGCTTTCACATTTTAATGACACTTTCAACGTAGTTATCCCAAGTCAATTCAATCATATTTATCACTCAAAAGGATATCATTATTCACTTGAAGCCACTGGGCAAGCCAAATGGTTATTTTCTACTTTGATTTGAACTTTTATGATGAACTGTAGACTTAAAAAAATGAAACAAACCTTTTGCATTATCGCACCAGTGAAAATTTGTTGGACAAACTTCGAAGAATTGGCATATTGAGTAGTTGAATGCATCTAGATGTTATTGTGTCCTGGAAAGCAGAAAATATTTTTACCTAACTTCACATCTGAAAATGGTTTTTCATACAGTGTACTGAAAAACCAATAAACACTTGGAAATCAGACTGAAGCTCTGATTTCAGCTTGGCTTTGGTAGAATGCCACATCCACTTGAAAGAGTTTGGGGAAATTATTGTTGACCTTATTATACCTCAAAAACTTTATAGTTTGATAACTTCCCAGTCAAAGTCTTGACCCAAAATTAAATAAAAAACACCATTAACTGTGATAACATTCTATATCAGTGGTCACCAACTGGTGGGCTGCAGCCCACTAGTGGGCCATGAGAAAATTTTGGTGGGCCACAGAGAAATCTCACATCCAGAGCACCCGCACAAAGCAATTAATCCAGGCTGCGCAGAAACACAAGGCTGCGCCGCCCACGTGGCCCACAGGAATCCTCCCCATCCACTCGCTCCTTACCCGGTAAACTTGCCTGCTAAGTTGCTATTTTTCCTTTTTCCAACCATCATCTGTTCTGCTGTGCTGGGAGATTTAGATTAGCTAGGAAGCAGGAAATGGTTGGATTTCTTGCTTTCTAGCTAGTTTTTAGATCTTCGGCTCAGCACAGCTGAACCTCTCTTAGGACTGAATCTGCCTGCTTTGCCTGATACAGTGTATCTGTGTGCTGGTTGTGTGTTATTCTTCACTACTCTCACTACGTCTCCCTGTGTGTGCTCATTCTCCTAACGGGGAATTACCTCAACACTCATGACAGTTTTATAACCTGCTGTGAAAATCAAATTTATTTATACTATGTTATTATTTTTCCCATAACTGGAGATCAGGATTCTTACTGTACATATGAGATATTTAAAGCACTGAGAGCATTTTGGCAACGTTTAAATATAATTTCCATTTTTTTAGTGATTAGTTAATTGTAAAACTTTTAATTCATTTATCTTCATTCTCAATTAGTTTTGCTTTGTTTTAGGGCAGAACCTATTGTGTGGGAATAGAGGATTATTTTGGAGTAACATGACTTCAAAAACAGTCATCTGCTTACATGTAAGAAGTGAATATACACACATCTTTGATGTCAGTTTTTTATTTTGAAATATACTCTAACTGAATTGGAAACCCAACTGGAAGTCAGATCTAGTCTAAGACTCTCTGTGGAAAAGCGTTGGCAGGCTTGAAAATTGGAATATGGAACATTGCAACTCAAGCCTCACTGTTTTCTGAACATGCATTCAGAAGAAGCAAGACTTATATTGTGGCACTTCAACCATCAATTTATCAATGTTGATGCCTTCTTCGTGGGCATGACTGCTTTATGAAAAGTTCTGGCCCTGGATTTCAAACAAAGGTGAGAAAATGGAATTTCATCTATATGTGTGTGTGTGTATGTGTGTGTTCCAGCATAACTCTGGAAAACCTCAAGCAAATTCAACCAGGCTTGGTACACAGATGACTTACTCTCTGGAAACAAATACTGTGGAGGTAAGACACCCCTAACACCCATTGGGTGTGTGTACAGCACAGTGGACTTGCCATGGTAACGGCTTCACAGTACTCCAGTATTCCACAAGGGGGCTCCCTCTCAGCCCTCTAAGGAAACATCAGGTGATTGGTCAAGTGCAATCAGAAAAATGAAACACCAGCATAGACAAGAAACTCCCAAGGAGAGAATTAGAAGACTTGTGACATTGCGTGAGAGACAGTACAAAAGCATGAGTCCCGACTACAGGATTTTCCTGTCTAACACAGAATTGGGATAAATAAATACCTGGGCAATGTCAGGTTATCAGCTAGTTTTTCCGTAAATTAACACAAAACTCCCACAAATGATAAAGGCTAGAGAAGTACAAAAGACATGGCAAAATGAGCCAAATTTTATAGGAATAGTGAATGTGTTTTTGAACAACGGTCCTTGAAAATCTGATACACAAATGTATAAATGTGGCACTTGCTTTTGATACAGTCAGCATGGTAATCAATGTATAGATTTGTATTACCTAATTCATGTAATCTTTTGAGCACAGAACATAGCTCCCAGGATCATACATGTTGCTGTAAGGTTAGATCAGGGCGAGAACTAAGGTTCTTATGATTATTGTTGTTGCTCTTTGCGAGTGAATTTATTGAGAAAATGAATTTGCATTTGCTTGTTTCGTTTTTGCAAACAACCCTGCATAGGAATGGGATCACAGGTGCTATTCAGACAGTTCGTACCTACTCGGGTGAACCAGTAGCAAGAATTTGGTGTGGGTCGCCAAACCGATAGCAACAGCTAGCTGGCCGTGCCCCCAACCTGGTTGCCCAGTTTCCGCTCACTCGCTTGCCCTGCCTACCCAATGTTCGATGCCCCAATTTAAAGGAGGGGTGCTCCTCCCCCCTAGCCATGCATTTCCAAGCAGCCACTTGAAAACACATGACTGCGTGCGGAGCAGCGGTCCGTTAACCTGTAAAACTGTTCCAAGGCTGGATTCTTCATGGACACTAGAAGTATCGCTTCCCCTTGTGAGTAAAGTGCCTGGAGTGAGAGGGAATGAAGGCTGACAGGTGTGTGTGTGTGTGTGTGTGTGTGTGTGTGTGTGTGAGAGAGAGAGAGAGAGAGAGAGAGAGAGAGAGAGAGAGAGAGAGAGAGAGAGAGAAGAAAAAAGAAAGAAAGGAAAAAAGAAAGAAAGAAAGAAAGAAAGAAAGAAAGAAAGAAAGAAAGAAAGAAAGAAAGAAAGAAAGAAAGGGAAAGAAAGAAAGAGGAAGAAAGAGAAAGAAAGAGAAAGAAAGAAAGAAAGAAAGAAAGAAAGAAAGAAAGAAAGAAAGAAAGAAATAGGGTGAGAGAGAGTGTGTGGTATGTGTGAGAGAGAGAGTGAAAGAAAGGAAGGGAGAGAGAGAGACAGAGAAAACTCCATGCTATTATTTTTAATTGTTCCATTATTTATCATGTGTTAATATTTTACACTCCCTACACCTAGAGTGATTCTACTTCCTTTCTTTTGCCCAGGGCTACCACATATTTTTCAGGGTTTACATGCATTCAATGTCTATAGTCCAGAGCATAAATACATGTGTGTTTATCAGAGTTGAAAGGGACCTTGGAGGTCTTCTAGTCCAAGCCTCCGCTCAGGCAGGAAAACTGAAGATGCCAAACTCTGAATAGAGGTCCTGGGAAAGGTGTCAGAATAACACTTAGAAGGGAAGGGAAACCCTGTACAATTTCAGAGAAATGGCTGTCCAGTCTCTTAAAAACTTCCAGTGATTGATCACCCAGAACTTCTGGGGACAAGCAGATCCACTGGTTAATTGTTCTCACTGTCAGAAAGTTTCTCCTTAGTTTAAGGTTGCTTCTCTCTTTGTTCAGTTTCCATCCATTGCTTCTTGTTTGCCTCCTGGAGCTTTGGAAAATACATTCCCCCCCTTTCTTTGTGGGAGCCCCTTAAAAGCCTGTTGCCTACATCACACTCTTGAGTAAAGCATGTGAGCCATTTCCTCTTTTCAGTAGTCCATGAAAGTACATCTATAGTATGCAGATAAAAAAGTCAAAAAAGTTGAACAATATTTTTACAGAACTATAGATAAGTTGAGTCTGGGTGACAAGGAATGGCTGGGAAGGGAGGGGCCAGGTGAGGCATCCCTTGATGTGAGTGACATTGAGTTGGCCACGCCCACCCAGTCACATGACCACCAAGCCACGCCACCCAGTCACATGATAACTAAGCCACACCTACCCAGGCACATGACCACCAAGCCACACCCACCAAATAAGCCACGCCCACAGAACCGGTAATAAAAAAAAATTGAATTCTACCACTGCATGGGATCATCAAACCGTCTTTGTTTTTAAGTTCAGGACCGACACGGGAAATATCAAGTATTTCTTCAGGGGATATGGTTGATGCTTGATTTTCTCTGATGATGTTTTGAACGTTAGAGATGTCATTATTGTCACTGACCTCTAGACCAAATATTGACTGTTTCCTAGTATGATTTGATTGTTGATTGTACCCTATGACTATCATTAAATGTTGTACATTATGATTCTTGATTCTTAACAAATGTACCTTTTCTTTATGTATACTGAGAGTATTTACACCAAGACAAATTCCTTGTGTGTCCAGTCACACTTGGCCAATAACGTATTTTATTCTATAAGATGGCATTTGGTCGTTCCATTCATGCTCAACAGCTTCTTTGATGAAGATGGGAATATCAATATTTGTAGGATTTGTTGGATTTGACCATCTGGGATAACAGTAAAATTGACCACTTTGGCTTTCATTTCCCACTTGCATTTGGAATAACTAAATAAATTAAATAAATAGTATTCATTTTTCAGTATCAAATTAAGCCATGATTGGCAGAAAATGTGGTACGAATACCTATCAAAATGTATTGCACCGTTCCTCTCGTTTCTTAATAGGTCAACACTGATTCTTTGCTTTTCTAGATGTTCAAGAATTCTCTTGGTCTTTTGGAAGTGACTTGGTAAGCAAATAGTTCTGTACTTTATCTTATTGATATAGATGTAGATACATAGGTACAAATCTCCACCGTTCTTGAAAACAGGAACTTCAATCAATTTTAATTTCCATAACCTCTATTTCTGCTTTCTTGCCTTTCTAATCTTCAATTTACAATGCTCCTGAACATGATGTTGGTCCCTTAAAGCAACAGACATATTTTTAGTTGGCACAAAAATCTGTCTAATAGCCAGCTGGATGCCAAATTTGCAGTTGTTGTTTGTCTAAACAGGGTAATCTATCTCTACATTAGAAAAGTAGTGATTATCATTATTTTCTATTCCTAAACTGTAAACTGATATTTGTTGTTGCAAATAAGTGGTATCTGATCCACAGAACAAAGTAATTATTCACTGTCTAGGCTGTATCTAGGAATGAAGCATATATTCTATCTAGCCAATGTCTGAATGGGGAACAAGCAATGATCCAATGATAGAAACAGGTTAGCAATAATCCTTAATTAGGATAATGTAGCTCTTCACTTTGTGGGGATACTTTTGCACTTCTATTGAAATCGATGTGGAGTGTTTTTCTTAACATTATTTCAATCTCTTACTCAGTTAGAAATTGCATCCCAGGGCAATTTATATATTAATGAATATTACTAAAGAAACACCAAAGAAAATGAGACAGTAGAGGAAAAATATGTAAGTTGTAGTTCCTTCCAGATCATGATTTTGATGTGACTTTGTTGTGATACTCTTTCTTAGATAATTCTGGGAGAGAAAGAATCTGGGATAGACAAGGGACAGGTTGCATTGCCATTCTGCTCAGCATTATCATGAGGTTTCTGAATGCAAGATCTGCTAAGTGCCTAAGGAATTATACAACTAAAAAGATCACATTGTAAAAAAAAAATGTAAACTGAAAGCTGAACACTGGGAAAGAGAAAATGACAGAAACAAGATGGCTGTTTTCAAGCTATAGGTTTAGACCAGGGGTGTCCAACCTTTCACCTTCCCTGGGCCACATTAGAAGATGAAAATTTGGTTTGGGCTGCACATAAAATAAAATAACAGTAATGATACCCGATCATCCCAAAAAACCATAGAAAACATAGTTAACATATTAAATTTATTTGGAAATAAAGTTAGTGAGATGTTTTTATTAATAATTATTTATTAAAAATTATTTATTTTTTATCACGGTTTTTTATCACAGTTTTTTTTATCACAGTTTATTTTCCGGCCACATTTTGCGGGGAGGGGGAAAGCTCGCCTGCCTCACGCCTACCTCTCCTCCTGCAAATAGCCCAGCTGGATGAGGCAGGACTGGAAGGCAGAAGCAGCAGCAGCAGCGGCGGGGGCAGAAGCCTTCCCCACCGCTGCTTCTGCCCCCACCGCCGCCACCGCTTCTGCCCCGCAGCCGCTTCTTCCCCCGCCACCACTGCTGCTTCTGCCCCCGCCGCCGCTGCCCCCACCGCCGCTGCCCCCGCCGCCGCAGCTTCTGCCGCCGCTGCCGCTTCTTTCCCCGCCACCGCTGCTGCTTCTGCCGCCGCCACTTCTGCCGCCACCACCACCCCCGCCGCCACTGCCGCTTCTTCCCCTGCCACCACCGCCGCTTCTTCCCCCGCCACCGCCACCGCTTCTTCCCCCGCCGTGGGGGCAGCGGCAGTGGGGGCAGAAGCAGCAGCGGTGGCGGGGGCAGAAGTGGCGGTGGTGGGGGAAGAAGCAGTGGGGGTGGCGGTGGGAGAAGAAGTGGTGGCGGCGGGGGCAGAAGCGGCAGGGGTGGCAGTGGGAGAAGAAGCGGCGGCGACGGGGGCAGCAGCAGCAGTGGGGGCAGAAGCGGTGGGGGTGGCGGTGGGGGCAGAAGCAGCAGGGGTGGCAGCGGGGCAGAAGCGGCGGCGGCGGGGGCAGCAGCGGCGGCGGGGGCAGAAGAGGCGGCGGTGCCGGCGGCGGCAACAGCAGGAGGTGGTGGTCTGACGGCGCCCGCCTTTTCTCTTGCTGCTTGGCCTGGCGCTCGCCTCGCCCCGCCTCGCGCCTGCCTCTCCTCCTCCGTCTCGCTGGCTGTGGCACGATGGTTGGGGTGGGCACTGGGCCGCATTACGAGGCGACCTGGGCCGCATGCGGCCCTTGGGCCGCAGGTTGGACAAGCCAGGTTTGGACAGTTACTAAGAGTACTATGGATTGCAAGGAGAACCAACCAATCAGTAAGGGACTACTCCCTTGAGATGAGTTACATACTTTGAGCATCTCAATCATGTGGTGATGGGTTAGAATACACCCACACACCCACACACATGCACGCACATACACACAGTATATGCTTATCTAGTCTGGGGAAAAAAGAATGCAACAGAAAAAATGGATGGGTAGATGGACATAATCAAAAAGATGACTAGAACATCTTGACAAATGTATCTTTTCTTTCTTTTATGTACACTGGGAGCATATGCAGCAAGACAAATTCCTTGTGTGTCCAACCACACTTGGTTAATAAAGAATTCTATTCTGTTCTGTTCTGTTCTGTTCTGTTCTGCTCTGCTCTGCTCTGTTCTGCTCTGCTCTGCTCTGCTCTACTCTACTCTACTCTATTCTATATTCTATTCTATTCTATAATGACCCTGAAAGAGCCATAAGTTATTATTAAGGTCAGGTTAAGTTACAGAACCTCAAGGCTCTATTCCTGACTGTAAGTCAAGGATTACCTGTATATCAGCAGTGAAACTAATCCCCACAGCCCCTTGGTGTTCCCAGAAGGATAGCATATACAGAGGATATATCCATACAGTAGAAGCTCCTTTTCACTTCCAGATCACAAGGAAAAGTCATATCCAGCAGAACTAGGAGGAAAGTGTCTCTTATTCCCGCCATACGATCAAAAACGTATTGAGCCCCAGATATGTCTCTGCAAATCGTAAGAATCTCTTCATTTATTCCATGCTCATTTTAGGCATCAAGACAAGGTCACATGGAAGAGAAACTTGAGGAGTGATGGCAACTTAAAGAGAACTCATTGGCTTCCTGAAGAAGCACTTCCCTTCTACCCAGCCATGGGGCTGTATCCTAATGTGGCCATTTATATTTTGGCTGCCAAAAAGATGATAAACTCATCAAGCAGTCAACATTTTCTCTCTTTTTTTTCAGCACAGGTGTTAGGGTGAGGGTTACTGACCCCATGGACAATCTTCCACAATGTTGAAATCATTGGTTGGTCAGTTGGAACGTTGACACTTTCTCATTTACTGGTCCTTGCTCTTCTGACAGCAGCAGCGAAGGGCCGTGAAATGTGTAAGAGTTGAGGCCTTACCAGGAAGTAGGCTAGACTAGATTAGATCAGGTGTGGGCTTCAAAAAAATTTAGCAATAGGTTCTCTGCTCAGTTGCTGGGTGGGCATGGCCATGGTGGCCATGGCCTAGTCGGCCTCCTGCGCCATGTGGGGATGCATTTTTGCCCTCCACAGGCTCCAGAGGCTTTCCTCAGAACCCCCAGGAGGGTGAATATGGCCTCCCCAGGCTCCAGAGGCTCTCCAGAAGCCGGAAACAGGCCCATTTCTGGCCTTCCTGAACTTCCAGGAGGCCCGCTTTTCACCCTCCCTGAGCCTCTTCCCATGCCCTGCATTTACCTGCATCCAAAATGCGCTGCGTGGGGAGGGGCGAAGAGGGGAAGGGTGGGCGGGAGCAGCCAGGAATAGGATTTGGGGGTTCTCCAAACTGCACAGAATCTTAGCTAGTGGCTCTCCTGAACCCCTGCGAACCCCCAGCAGCCCACCCCGGAATTAGAGGCATGATGTGAGAGCAGCCGCTTTTCTCCCCTGTCACGAACAAGAAAGTGTGGGAGGATCAGCCTTGAGTGACATCAGGTACGACAAGCTATTCTTTTTTAAAAAAAATTAAAAATATTATTAAGATTGGAAAGAAAAATATGTACAATACATAGAATACAACCTTTCATTACAAATGAAAGGTTGTAAATCAATATACAATTACATAACAAATAAACATAAAAATAAAACATATATGTTCCTAATCAACTAAGACGGTGTGATCTTTTATTGAAAACAATTTTACTAATATTCAGCTCCTGTTTTTGGTAAATGCTCTTAATCTAACCACTTCCTTTTTTCAAATTCTTATCTTTTAATTCCCTGTTTTTTTTATCTTTAACCTATTTATACCATTTTTCCCAAGCTGTACTATGTCTTGAATCTTCCTTATCCCTAAGTTTTTTGTAAGTATAGGTCCATTTCAGCGCAGTCAAGAACTTTCTGAATAATCAAATTATTTGTCTGCATTTGGTCACCCTTCCAACATTGTGCCAACACAATTCTTGCTGCCGTAATTATATGGAGAATTAAATATTTCATTTCTTTTGTGCAATCCACTTTTAACATTCCCAACAAAAATATTTCAGCCTTAAGTTCTAGTTGGATATATGTAACTTCTTTTCTCCAAAGTCTATTTTTTTTTTCCAGTATTTTTTACTTTTTGGACAAAACCACCAAGTGTGGAAGAAGGCAAGCTATTCTAGAGGATCTGGAGCTCTAAAATCCAAGCCATCCAAAGCTGATATGGTTCTACGTGCTGAATTAATGTGGCTTGAAGAATCAGCAATCCAAAGAGGAGTGAAGGAAACCTGATGACCTTCAGGCACCTTCCTGAAAGACATGAATCTCTTTCATTTACTCTGCACTCACATTATTAGAAGCATGGCACTTTCTTCTTTTTTGCTTTTTGTTTTGTTTTGATTTAACTCAGTTAAACATTTCAAGATAGGGACTTATTAGTAGGTACTGTATTCATACCACCATCCTGAGGCAATGTAAACTTTAAAGAGGATTAAATAGGGGCTGAGGAAAAAGCAATATTAAAAAGAAGAGTCTTGATCTTTTTTTTAAAAAAAAAAAGTTTAGTGAGGGAGGAATCCCCTGAGCTTGAAAAATAACTGGTTCCATATTCAAAAAGGACAATTGTCCAAATATAGAGTGTCAGTGAATATATGAATATATCACTGGCCTTAACAAGCTCTAGCTTATTGATCAAATCTACATAAGCCTCCTTTAAAAGGTATCAACAAAGTTTATAGTCTGACACACAAGGTCAAGGACTGGTGACTTTTGTCATGCAAATTTCCAAGTCCAAAGGTTGTTCATGCTGAATCAAATTGAACCATCCTCCATAATGCAGGCTTGAATGGCCCTTTTTTTCATGTTTGGCCTTTTTAAAAAAATAATAATTAATGTACTAGAATGAACCAATGAAAAGGGAAAACAGAATGAATAATAATGAAAATACCTGATTAGGAGAATGTCTCATAGGGCACTTCCTTACAGGTATGTTAAAATGCTTTTTTTTTTTCATTGCTAAGTTTAGTTCTGCTTCAGGATCAAGACTTTAAGTTATGGAACTTTTCTTTAATTATAATATGGAATAAGTTCAATAAATGATTCATGAATTCCTTGACTTCATTTGCCTAACATCAAATGTTCATCAATTGGGAGATCAACTTTCATTAATCCATGCATCCTGGGATAAAATTTGGACTGGGAAGTAGGTTTGCTAGAGAACCATATTACCTTTACATATTACCTGCTTGCTGGCCTTGGACCTGCAATTTCCCTACTGTCTTTCTCCATATAAGCCACAAACAAAGGAAATGGAGAAGTCAGCAGAAAGAAGAGGTGGATGGAAAAGTGGAAAGGATGAGAAAGGGATGAAGGAAGGAAGGAAGGAAGGAAGGAAGGAAGGAAGGAAGGAAGGAAGGAAGGAAGGAAGGAAGGAAGGAAGGAAGGAAGGAAGGAAGGAAGGAAGGAAAGATTTGTGATATTTCTTGACAAATTCCCACAAAGAAACTCAATGGGTAAGGTTTCAAGAAGTTGAAAGTCAATCCAGCTACATTTTTGCCCACCTGCAGTCCTTCTGTTTCTTTGTTTAGGTAAGGAAATATCTCTGAAATGATGAACCAACAAGACATAATGGGTTGTGTAGTCATCTATCAAAACTTGCTCTGGTTTTGTGATAGTATTTTGTACATTCAAAGGGAACATGTTTAATGTGCTCTTTCCACAAGCACCAATTGCATGGATGAGGATAGCAATGAAGATTTGCAACCTAGGCTGATGGAAAGAAAATGGATGTTTACTTTCAAACAGCATTTTTTTTAAAAAAGTCAATAAGTTATCCTAAAGGGAGAAACAGAAAAACAAAGTTCAAAAAGACCTCTAAACAAAGGATATATCTGACAGGTATTTTGTCTCCTATAATGCAAAACAGATTGAGCTGTTGGGCACTTACTAAGTGGTTCTTTCCTGTTATCTTTCAGAAAGACCAAACCTTTATTAATTAATGATCTTATGGGACTATGTTACACTATACACTATTTTCTTTATATTATTTTCAATTAGAAGAGTGAACTTTCTTTCTGTAAGCATAATGGTCACTCTTATTAGGATGAAAGCAGTGAATAATTTAATGGGACTGCTTGGAAAAAAAATCCTTTACTATTGCAAAAATGAACCAGCTATAGATGAATTTTTTCTACTTCCATGGTTGGCTGCGGATGAAACAAAGACAATGTCATGAAGATGTCATTTAAAATAATAAGGTGTCTTTGTGTCACAATTAGCAGATCATGAGGAGCCTTTGTTTTGCTAGTATTGTACTAACAATAATTTGACTTTCATTTTACTGAATATGTCTTTCCAAAAGTAGAAGAACAACCAGGATTGTGCCCAATTATTACTGATGCAATGCAACAAATGTAGAACTCGCCTCCGATCCCAGATATATTGAGATAAATATGAACCACAGTGGCAATAGCACTTAGATTTATATACCACTTCACAGTGCTTGAGAGCCCTCTCTAAGTGATTTGCAGTCAGCCTATTGCCCTCAACCATCTGGTTTACTGACCTCAGAAGGATGGAAGGCTGAATCAACCTTGAGCCAATGAGATTGGAACTGCCAAACTGAAGGGAGACAGCAGAAGTAGCCTGCAGTACTGCACTCTAACCACTGGGCCACCACGGCTGCGCAAAAGTACTTTTGCTTTAGGGGTTAGGCCCATGAAATAGGACCCAATCAGTGGTGGGCTACAACTGGTTCTATGAGCACACACACGTGGCGTTCAAAAAACAGCAATTTGAAGCTGAACTGTGTGCCAGGTAGGGCAGCCAAGGAAAGTAGAACAGCTGAGGCACAAAAATCAGCCGTGCCATGCAAATCAACTGAGTCCAAAAGAAGGAAACATAGGACAGAATAGGGTGGGGGTGGAGCCACCTGACAGTCAGAACTACCGGTTCTCTAGAACCAGTCTGAACCAGCAGTGACCCACCCCTGGACCCAGTAGCTATTCAGCTCTGTCTAAAATTGGGCCTGTCGCTCCTTGTTGAATGTTTTCAGCTTCATTGGTTCCCCAAGGAGTTATTTCTTCTTCTTGTTACACTTTGCAGGTTGGTGGCCAGCAATCAACTGGAACTTCTGTACAATAGAATTCATCCTAGGGAAGGATCTTCTTTTTGTGGTTCTCTTCTGTGCTTAATGAATTTTAGGCATCTTGATAATATGCCTTTTCATATTAGCTCACCCTAACATATGTCTCTTTAATGGTCTGTTTTTAATTTACGATATAGTTTATAATTGTGTTAGGATATTCACTGTGAGAAGCAGTACACAAGAATAATTCCATCCCCACCTCATATTTCAGTGTAATAATCTACCCCACTTGTAAGAGTACCACCATTAGTTTCTTAGCAGTAGAAGTTTAATTAATATTATGTAATTACTTCCATATTACAGCTTTGCATCAGGTTTATTATTATAATTATTTACAGTGCAGTATTTTCAGTTTTATTTTTTCTCGGGGTTGGGTGGCCGATTGTGGCTGCCCTATTTTTTTATTTATTTTTGTTTCAGGAATAGAGCAGAAGAAGAAGAAGAAAAACAAAACAATGCATATGTCGGCAAGAGCCTGAAAAAAAGAAAAAAATGCATATGGAGTGTAATTTGTTTATAAAAGAACTTTCATCAGCTTGTTGTGTTTTTTTTTTTTTTTTTTTAGAGAGAGTAATTTACCAAGAAATAGGTCTTGCCATGATTTTTTTACAGCCATAATTTAGGCAGCGCTTTTAAGGATAGGAGCTATTTTTCCATAAATTAGCAAGAGAGTGAATCCATAAAATTTGTCAGCATGCTTCAGAAGTTTGCTATTTTCAACCAGTACAAATTGTGACAGGCTCAACAGCACCATATGCTATTTAATTTTCTCTAATGTATGCATGGGCAAAATTACACTTAGGTAATAGGAAGGCTGCTAGCTTGAAGATAATTCTGCATGTAGTCCAACAGGTAGAAGGCAGAAACCCTTGATAATCATTTAGAAAGATGGTCTTTAAAAAAAACCTCTGACATAAGTACAAATAAGCATGTTTGATGTGGATGGGGTGGCGGGGATACTGTCTTAGAAATTAGATTTTGCCCTATTTTTTTCCTAAGCTCTGTTATAAAAAGCCAGTGTGATATAGTAATATAGCTATGGATCAAAGAGTAGGAAACCCATGTTCAAGTCCACTCTGATCCATGGAAATTCACTGGACGATGTTAAGCCCATAATTCTCTCTCAGCAAAGTGTATGTCACAGTGTTGTTAACAGGAGGAAAATGAAGACAAATCTTCATATTAGGTCCCTTGAACTCCTGGAAGAAAGGTGGGGTATGCCAGATGTTGGTAAAGCGAACTCACTGTTGTGGGGGTTTAGTGCAGAAACAAGGAACAGAAAGAAAATTATTCCCCTCGCACCTGAAGATAAGATTAGAATTAATGGGTGAAAAATTTATCTAACTGAGAGCTAATAAACAATAGAACAGTTTGCCTCCTAAAATTGTAAGTGCTCCATCATTGGAAAGTTTCCAGGAAAAAGCTGGAGAGCCACTTGTCCAGACTAGTGCAGTGCGCAAAGAATTGGATTAGAAGACTTTTAAACATCTGTAGAGATTCTATATCCAGGTCATGGTTATCATGGTGCTTTTTCAGGAGGCAACTGGACTTTCTTGTTTTTTGTTTTGAATATAATAGAATATAACTCTTTATTGGCCAAGTGTGATTGAAACACAAGGAATTTCTCTTGGTGCAAATGCTCTCAGTGTACATAAAAGAAAAGATACATTCGTCAAGAGTCAGGAATCATAAAGTACAACACTTAATAATAGTCATAGTCACCCATAATAAGCAATCAAATCATACTAGGAAACGGTCAATAAAAATCACTACAGGGCAACAGAGAGAAAAATGCATGTGTGTGTGTGTGTGTGTGTGTGTGCATTTGTTTTGTTTTCTGAATGTAAGTTATTGTTTCTCTAGTTGCCTTCTTATACTGTAGCTCTGATCTTATGTCTATGATATGTATTGGAGAACTCATCTGGGGCTCTGTTCTATTTCTACAGTCTCCAATTTATGCCTGAAAGCCTTGCAGTCAGCAATCTGTTCACATAGACAGCTGTGAGATACTGATAGCCGAGGTGCTACGACACATTCATCTAAATCCTGTTCAGACTTTTTTTAAAAATAGTTCTATATCTGTTGTATTGCTGAAATATTCCCATTCCACTTCTTGTTTTCTCAGCCAAGAAATGTGGAAAGAAACTGTTTTTTTTATAAAGATTGAATACCAAACAATGCGATCTCGAGTTCAAACCAATAAAAATATAGGATCTCTTCACACCTTCCCATAGAATAAAGGAAGAATGGGGAGTCAAATTAGTTGAAAATCCTGATGTTAGAAGAGGCGGGAGACTAGTATGTGGCTATGTCATCCTTTGTAAACTTTTTTATGAGAAACCAAGTATTGATAAAAATCTTCCTGTGGTGACATCGTTCAAGTCATTCGAAATTCATTCGTATTGCCTAATGAAGTGGAAAATATCACCCTGCAGTGGTACTTCAGTTTCTGTATCTTTGCATATTTTGGCAATAATCAGTGTTTAAGACTTCTTCAACATCTTGGTTCTTATAACAATCTCTCCTTCAAGGTAAGTCCTTACTTTCATTGACATATTAAAGTTAAGATTCTGAGCAACATTACTACTGAGAACAGGTGGTCAAGGCTCATTTGATTTCTTTATTAAAAATATTCCAACAGAGAAACCTATATGGAGAATTCATATATCAGACCAAGACAGTTATGCATTAAAGAAGGAATGCAGTGCTCAAACCCACTCGGTAATTTATACTGGATGTGGGTTTTACTAACAAGGGTAGACGACCCATTGGTTATGGTGTCCAATATTCTAGGGATTCTGGATTTCTTTTCTTTTGAAGTCAAAGCAGTAAGTAACAACACAACTAATTTCCATTACTCAGAGAAAAGCTAAATAGAATTCATGTCCACACAGCATGGGCTGGACATTTGTAGTTCCTGTGCCATGGATATTATAAGAAGGAAAGAAAGGGTGTGATTTGTATAACATACAAGAGATGCTATTCAGCAGGTTCTGACCAGTTCTGAAGAACCGGTAGCGGAAATTTTAAGTAGTTCAGAGAACCAGCAAATACCGCCTCTGACTGGAGATTTTACAGTATCCTTCCCCTGCTATGCCCACCAAGCCATGCCCATAGAAAAAAAAAAAATTGAATCCCCCCACTGTAACATACATTTCTTTGGAAGCACCTGTGGTTTAGGGTGATAGTTTATATGTTAATAAGACATGGCACATTTCTTCTTTGGAGGAAAATATGGACAACTTTATTATGGTCACTTCTAAAACCCCTGGTTAAAAAATGCTTTACAATGTGAATTATCCATTATTTCAAGCATTTTTCAACTATGAGATTTTTTTTTTTAATAAAGTTTTATTTGGGTTTTCACACATTCAAAATACAAGTAAAACATCTTTTTTGAAAATGGCATGGTCCTGGGTTGAACTTCTTTATACAGACACAAACTCAATTTCACGCTCATTTCTGTGTTCTATTCCATATCTTATATTATTCTACATTTGCTATATAGATTTTCCCCTCTTTTAATTTTCTCAGTTTTATTTTGATTATCTCATCTCAATTCAAATCATTATATTTATACTTTTGTCTGTTCTGTTTCAATTTCATATTATCTTTTCTCATTAAACAAATTTTCTCAAATTAGAATTTACTAATTGGACGATGATACCTTTATATCTTTTAATTACATCCATTCAACTCTTATTTAAACTTCAATATATACCTTAAGGTTATGATCTTCAATATAATACATAATACATAACTTCCAATCGAATTCTGCTTGGTACATTCTTGTAATACACACTATATTCTTTAAAAAAAAAAGATTATAAATATATGTAATTATAAACCCTCATTCCATTCCAGTTCAGTTCTATCATTAATAATCATTAAAATTTTAACATCTTTAACACTTCTTTTCAATTAAATATCATACTTCCTTAAAGACATATATAATCTCCATAATTAAAATTTTCCCTTATTTCTCTTCACGTATGTTTTATAAATCATCAAATATTCATTTTGTTACATTTATTTATTGACAAGCATTCCACTGAATTACGACAGCTATTTTATCAAACATTTTAGTCATACATTGTTTCATATTTTCTAAAATTATTTCTGTTTCTAACATAACAATACTATCTTATGTACCTTTGCAGAATCCCTTTTCCATTAAATTTTCACCCATTATCTCTAAATAGGCCCTGTTTCTCTATATTTTGTTTCTGTCCTTTATAACTTCTTTTCCTTTCTTTCTTCCCTCTCATCTTCTCCCTCCCCTTTTAACCTCCTTGTCTCCCTACTTCTAATTCTCTCTTCTGCATTTCCCTCTTCTGTTGCTTTCTGATTTTATATTTTTTTTCACTCTATTTTTTTTTTTGGGGGGGGGTGTTTTTCCCAATCTTAAACTTCCATTCTCTTCCCCCCCCTTTCCTTTTCCCCCCCACCTAAGATTACTTGTTCATTAAAGATGGCTTCTTCTTTGTCGCAATCTTCTTGTTCTGCAGGCATTTCTTGTTGTTTCTCATAATTCCAAATCTCCATTTCTAAAAACTGAAATACAAAGCCAAAAGAACCTCTCCCTTCTTGTGCATCTTCTTTGTACTTCTTAAGTTCCATTTTCAGTTCTTCTAAAAGTGGAGACTTTTTAAACAGTTTTAAACAACCACCGGATTGATTTTAGTCATTCAAAGTTATTTCTTCTTATTTCTTTTTCGACTTTCTCTTCCTGGGGTTTTTGTTGTGATATTTCAGTTAAAATTTATCTTTTGGAAGTCTTGTT
This sequence comes from Pseudonaja textilis, assembly GCF_049901715.1. Lineage (NCBI taxonomy): Eukaryota > Metazoa > Chordata > Lepidosauria > Squamata > Elapidae > Pseudonaja > Pseudonaja textilis. The sequence goes on along the minus strand of NC_141994.1, from coordinate 14,084,953 downwards.
GAGATTTTGCAGTAAGTTCTTTTTAATTCCAGGCAGTCTCCTCCCTTCCAGATCCTGCCCTTTTATTCTTATTCTCCCCTTTCCTGTTTTCAAAAGCTTTTGATTATCCAGAAATTTTTATTATCCCTTTGACTTTTTATTTTCAGCATTAAATGCCTATTAATGTCAAAGTGGATTTTTTTCAATTTTCTTGCTTAAGTCTCTTAGCTGTCAGTATAGGAAAAGGAGAAAAAAAACCCAAATCTTTTCCCTTTTCTCTCTCCTTCGAGCTTAAAAATCTTCTTAGGAACAATGTTATTGGGTTTTTTTTAATAGTTTCAATTCCAGGGTACCTTATTTGTTGCTTTTGCTGTTTGACCTGGTCCAACAAAACTTTCTCCTCTTATCTTCCTCCTGCACATTCTTTTCCGGTCCAGTTCTTCTTTGTGGTGGCCATTTCTGACTACCGCTGCAACCGCCTTCGGGAAAGGGAGTGATGGCCAGCTGGGAAGGAGAGATGTGGCTCACCTCAACCCTGCAGGCAGTCTCCCCCCTCTTCACCACCTCTACGGGTGGCTTAGCCCTGAAACCAGCTGGATCGGGGTGCTCCAGCGGCGAGCACAGATTGAAGCCTCACAGAGACGAGGTTTCAGTCTGTCACCGAAGAGGCTGAAACCGGAAGTCAACTATGAGATGTTATTCTTGATAAAGAATTGAATAGTAGGGTTGGCATTTTCTTTTGGTCTATATTAATGACAGTAAGTATTTTCAATTAAGCATAATAAAAAGTGGTGTCAGCTTTTATGTAAAAATAAGTGTATGTGTGTTGCTGTACAAAACAATATTTGATAATGCTTTGATCTCTGATATCAAATATTTCAGCATTAATTCTGAGAGGGTGACATTTTGACAGCAAAATATTTAAAAGTTTTGACATTTTTAAACCAACATATAAAATGCTGTCTGTAAATAGTAATCATAAATTCATAATCTCATTAAGCATGAAAAGCACCCATAACATCTGGACTAAAATAAGAAATATGTTTAATTCAAATTTACTGTAGTACTCATATTGATTACCGCTATACTGAATTGAAAAATAAACCTGGAGTTTTGATTTGGCAGAATGCTATTTCCAACATAGCAATGGAGCCATCTCTTTGGTGAGAGGGTGCTGTGGTTTATTTCTCTTAGATGACCTTACAGAAGGAGCAACTTTTTATCTTCATGAAAGATGTCTCTATGTTACAATATCCAAATAGATTCTTAAATTGAAAATCTTTGTGTAATACAATTCAGTTCCTAGCAAACACAGAGTCACAGCTGAGGAATCATAAGGAAAAATTGGATTTTCAAACAGAGCTTTATTTATACAGTGTACGCCTGACCTTCTCTCAGGAACAGCAGCATCTGGGTGAACTTGCTTGAGCTCCAGAGCTATGCAGGTCAGGTCTCATAAATATGGTGAAGACTCTAAGGAATCCAGAATTGTAGGCTGGGATAGTAGAAGACATCTCAGAAGACAGCAGGCAAATCACCCCAATAATGTTGAAGTGCATGGATGGTCTATGTAACTATATGTACTTCACCTGGACTTGGAAGAATATATGCAAAGATTATAACTAAGTTACCAGAATTTCTGCCGCGCAAATCTCTAATTGGAGAATGTGATTGATGACTCTCATCTATGAACATGTTTTGTTGGAGAATATGAATTATGATACACCTAGATGGGTGGGGGTGGGGGAACATGGTCAAGGGTGACAGTGAATTATGTGTCACAGAATTGGCTTCATACAGGTCATGCCGACATGTTCGCTCCTAATAAATCATTTGAAGTTTTTGAAGCTTGGCTCAAAGCTCATGATTTAATTAGGGCCATTCACTGAATCCTGACAGCAAGCCGATTCTGAGACATGTGATGTATGCTGTATATTAATTCTGGCCCTATAATGAAATAATGATATTTTTGAAGACTGAGAGATATGGACTTTTTGGTCATTTCTCATGTTTGCTGACCAAATTTCTAGCAGAATCGTGCAATGTCTATCATAGATAGTGCAACATACGTGATGACTGGTGCTGTATTTATCCAACAAAGAACAGACTTTTATCACAGATTCTTTTTGATTTGGAACCAATGATCACACAATATGGGTACATAAACTTTTATTCCAAGGAAATATATGAAAATTGCATCATAACATAACATGAGATGGCAAAGAAAATACATTTTTTTAAAAAAACCAACAGAGTAGTCAAAGAATATTCAAGGATATAAAAATGCAGTAAGACAAAGACAGACTTTATGCTCCCCCTGTCAACTAAAAAAAAATATGCTCCTTTGGTCGCTTTAATTGCCATCAGAAAGGGAGTGGGGAAAAGCAGTGCATTCCTCAAATATCTTAGATAATCGCCTTGGCAGCCCAAAGCTGTTGGCCCGCAAGAACATTCCTGGAGAGCATGATTGATGACTCTTGGCTATGGATGTGCCCCATTGGAGAATATACATCCAGGGGGTGCGGGAAAGACCAGAGTCAAGGGGAAAATGAATGGTGTACTTTAGTGTCGGCTGCACCCAGCTAATGCCAACATGGCCACTTCTAATAAAACAATTTTCTTTACTCTGAGAGATGTGGCTAGAGACTTATCATTTGAATGGGGGTGGATTTGTTGGAGCCCTGACACCTTCTACCAGCCAGGGAGAGATAACAGTATGTTTTCATACCCTTCAAAAGCAGCAAACATGAAACATCCTCCTGGCTAGATCAACATTGAAGCTCCATCCAATTGAGGTTTCTGATTAGCTTATGATTAGCTTTTAACCTTAATTACAGTACTGAAATTAAAATATGATAATATGATGTAATTTAGTGTAATGTAATCTAATGTAATGCAATGCAATGCAATGCAATGCAACATAATATTATAATAGAATAGAATAGAATATAATATAATATAATATAATATAATATAATATAATATAATATAATATAATATATAATAAATATAATATAATAACCTTAGACTGTCTACTATTGACCTCACCCCTTTCCTAAAAGGTTTGTAGGGGGCATGCATAAGCGCACCAATGTGCCTACCGTCCCTGTCCTATTGTTTCTTTTATTTTTCTTATATGTACCCATTTCATGTATTCATAACTATGTATATACTTATACCTATTATCTTGTAAACAATTGACAAATCAAATAAATAAATACAATAATACCATACCATACCATACTATAATAAATGTAATGTAATGTAATGCAATGCAATATAATAATACAATACAAAAATACCATACCATACTATACCATACCATACTATAATAAATGTAATGTAATGTAATGTAATTATAATATAATATGATATGATATAATATAATTTTATATGTACAATGAACATAAGGGAAAGAAGTACATACCACCATTGAAATTCTTTTCATTTAATCTCTTTTGATAAACCACCAGTTGAAGGAGGCAAAACAACAGCATTGGCTAGATTATGCATGCTTATAGTTGGAAGTTTGATAGTAATTATCAAGTATAGTTTGATAGTGATACCAACATCCAAATTCTGGATCTGATTCAATACTCATGATGCATATAGCTTCCTATGTGCCTGTTCATTTTAAAGGAACATATAAAAATAGGTCAAAGCTTCTAAAGTTAAGCCCTTTTAAAGCATTTTTGAGTATATAGCAGAATCATGAGTTAGTTCCTCCATGTAAATGAATGGGAGCAAAGAATGTTCAGCTTTGACAGCCTAAGCTAATAAAAACCTACAACTATTCCTAGTAAAAATGACAATAGGGTTCCAGCCATATCAGTAAAAAGGCTTACTGTAAGTAGTTTATCTTTTCTTCCTTAACAGATGAGTTTTGCACCAAGGAGGCAAAACTATGGAAGAAGTAGTGGAAACATAACAGAAGAGTACAAATGGAAAATGTCATCACTTAGGTCACCTGTAAAAGTCAGTGACACAATGACAGTTTTACTGGATATACTCTTTCTGAGAATGAAATTAGAAGTCTCTTTCTGATGATTAAAGATGATGTGTATTTGAACACAGCTGGATTTTTTTTTTTTTACATTCATACTCTTTAGAACGATGCTCACATTACATGTTGATATTGCATTTTCTGTAACTTCCTCGACATAGGAAAAATAAAGGCAAATAGCAGTGCTTCAAGCAGCAAAATATGCTTTCATGACAGAAACGAAGTTGGTGGAAGAACAATGAACTCTAAAAAAAACATATTGGTCATTTTGGGCAGTGGTACGATTCAACTGGTATAACAACCAGTTCAGTAAGCATGCGCTTCATGTGCGTGCTCTACATTTTATTTATTTATTTTTTTAAAATATTTTTAATTGAACATTTTTCAACATTATAGCTCTTATACTCTCTTCCCAGCGATATAGCATCGAAAGCAATTTGTGCTTTGTTACAATGATAGCACACTCAAAACCCCAAACCTACAGGACTTTAAAAGCTATGAGAAATGCCCAATAGGCTCTAAGCATAAAGCTATGGATAAAACACTCAACTAGTAAACACTTCTATTCTAACAATGAATACCATATTATGGGGGGAGGGGTGTGTGAGGAATGTAGTGGCTGTTACTTACCTGTGAATAAAATAGAGAGAAATATTTAAGTGCCTACTTAGACTTTAGAAGCAGAGATGATGCTTATTTTAAAAAAAATATTATGTACTGTTTGCTGATGTGAAAGAAATGTATCTCTAATATTCATACATAGCTTCCATCTGTTCAGCTATTGATTAAAGCAAAAATGTATCCAAGCTCAGAAGGCTTGTAATCAAAATAACATAGTTAGGAAAACGCATTGCAGTATGTTGGCATCCTGTCCTTCCCATCAAGGAGCTCAGGGATTGTACAAAGAAAGCCATCACATTTAATTCTCCTCATCTCTCTGAGACCTCAGATAGGCTAAGAGATAATGACTTCCTATATCTTCCCCTAGAGATGGCCAAGCAAAGTTCTGAAGCCAAATCTCGCCAATAAAAAATCTATCATGTAGCTCAGGGACAGACAACTTGCAGCTTCCCAGAATTTGTTCCACTACAAATTGCAATCTCTGCCAGCATGCTCCACTTTGAGAGTTGGTTCAGCAGCATCTGGAAAGTTGAAGGTTTGACCAAGCTATAAATCACAAGTCTTGAGCTTATCAATTGCAAACGGCAAGAAATACAGTACATGAGACTTGCAAGCAAATACTTGTTGCCAAGTGAACAGTCTCTTCTCCTTCTCCTTCTCCTTCTTCTTCTTCTTTCTAGCATATTCTAACAAATGCAGATCATTGAGCATCTCTTTGTACAGTCAGCTGCGTCTCCAGGGCACAGGACCACAGCTCGCATATCTTTGTTGATGGTGTCTTGTGATCTGTGTTTTGGATGCTCATGAGGTCACTGGCCATTGACTTCTAGCTGGTAGGCAGTCTTGGCAATGGTGGAAGGTGCTATTCTCAGTTCATGTCCATACCAGCAGAGCTAGCCTTCTCTCATCTTCTCTATAATTGGTGCCACACCAAAATGTTGTCAAATGGTGTCATTTGTGATATGGTCAAGAAGGGAGATGCCCGATATGCCAAATGAGCAATCTGTGCAAATCAATTCATCCTTCAGCTAATCATGTTTGTATACTGGCCCTTTCGGTTCTGTGATAGGAATTCCACATACAACTAAACATGCAGAAAGTGTGGGAAACTCCTGGGTGCCAGTTTCTGCAATTAAAGTTAAAATAATAAAATTAGCGGGGGTGAAGAATATGCATAGGCAAAGCAGGTAGCAGGAATTCAGTGACAGATAGGATTAAAAGGATGTTAGCTGCATGCAGGGGTGGGATTCTACCAGTTCGCACCTATTCGTTAGAACCAGTTGTTAACATTCTAAGCGGTTCGGAGAACCAGTTGTTGGAAGAAATTACTGGCCTAATTCTGTAAGGAAGGCAGGAAGGAAACATTCTGGTGTTGCTTACAGAAACTGCCTCTCCATTAACTCTTATTTACATTCTTGGCAGGACTAGACTTCCTGTCTCAGGAACCTCTCTGGAGTTTTTCCCCCCTCATTTGCTGTTACTTTGCTTGTGTGGAGTGACCATTCAAAGTTACCATGGCACTGAAAAAAGTGACTTAGGACCATTTTTCACACTTACGACTGTTGCAGCATCCCCACAGTCATGAGAAGCCAGGGGAGGAGATGTGTGCCTCAGTGTGAGTGATATTGAGTTGGCCGCGCCTAGCCAATAATATGACCACCATGCCAAACCCACCCAGTCACATGACCACCAAGCCATGCCCACCACCTAAGCCACACCCACAGAACCGGTTGTTAAAAAATTTGAATCCCACACGTGGTTGCATGCCTAAGTAAAGAAAAGATTGGAGGGTAGAGAATGTGTCTAAGGCTGGGGATTATTGTTACAAATGCTCAGGATAATTAGTGCCTATTTCAAATAATGGGTGGGATGACTTAATTTCATGTTGCTGCTGCTGCTAATAATAATATCCAGATTTACATGAATTGGCATATGCCAACTGAAATGTATAGATGTCAATTTTAAAATAGTTATTATAATCTAAATATAAATATATCTCGTCATCAAGTATGTATACCACTGTGTTGCTAAGTGCGGGAAGGGTACCACTGCTATTCCTTCTGATGGTTATGTTTATGCTGGACTAGAGGATCTTTCAAAAAAAAATAAATTGTCTTCTGAAACCTAGTTTCAGCTAGTTCACCATAATATGTATATATGGGAAGAAGAAAATTATGTGATGTAATTTTGGAGGGGAAAAACAATATTAATTATGCCTGTAATGGCTGTAAATATTGGAGGTCTTGACTTGCTTTCTCTTCTTTTCTCAGTCTTTATCACTTTTTCTTTTATGTATTTTTCTTCTATTTCTTTTTCTCTTTTCACTTTTCTTTTATATTCCTCTGTCTTTAGCTTTTAGCTTTGTAAAAAATTCCTTTAATAAAATATATGTATGTTAAAAAAAAGATATTCAGTAAGTAAGTAACTCTGAGAATTTTGGTACTTTGATAGAGCTGACCCACAAAATCTTTCTCCCTGAGGCAAATCAGTAAATCTGCCCATCTCTCCTTTACTAAGCTGCTGAATTCAGTTGAATTAATCTGTAACTGATAATTTTCATAAGGGCCACAGGCAGTAAAATACATCTAGAATAAAACTAATAATTCGTGTTTTTTTTTTCAGATCACCTGGCGGTTTGAAGGTTGCCTCATCCAGCTACAGAAGGCTGATCTTGCTTGGTCCCTTCAGAACAAGAAGGTCAGGCCTAGAGTTAGCAGAAGAGTTAAGATTAAATATGAGCCAGCAGTGTGCAACAGCTGCCAAAAAAAACCCCAACACAGTTCCAGGCTGCATAAACAGGATAGAATCAAGATCATGTGAAGTGTTAATACCACTTTATAATGCCTTAGTAAGGCCACACTTGGAATACTGCATCCAATTTTAGTCACCACAATGTAAAAAAGATGTTGAGACTCTAGAAAGAGTTCAGAGAAGAGCAACAAAGATGATTAGGGGACTGGAGGCTAAAACATATGAACTGAGCAGGAACTGGGTCTGTCCAGTTTAATGAAAAGAAGGACTAGGGGTGATACGATAGCAGTGTTCCAATATCTCAGGGCTGCCACAAAGAAGAGGGAGTCAAGCTATTTTCCAAAACACCTGAGGGCAGGACAAGAAACAATGGGTGGAAACTAATCAAGGAGAGAAGCAACCTAGAACTAAGGAGAAATTTCCTGATGGGTAAGAACAATTAATCAATGGAACAACCTGCCTCCAGAAGTTGTGAATGCTCCAACACTGGAAGTTTTTGAAAAGATGTTGGATAACCATTTGTAGGGGTTCCTGCTTAAGCAGGGGGTTAGAGTAGAAGACCTCAAAGGTCCCTTCCAACTCTGTTATTCTATTCTATTCTATTCTATTCTATTCTATTCTATTCTATTCTATTCTATTCTATTCTATTCCATTCCATTCCATTCCATTCCATTCCATTCCATTCCATTCTATTCTATTCTTCCCTATTCTTTCTTCTCTATTCTTCCCTATTCTTCCCTATTCTACTCTACTCTACTCTACTCTACTCTACTCTACTCTACTCTACTCTACTCTACTCTATTCTATTTTATTCTATATTAAATACTGTATGTGGCGGAATGTAATCCAGATTCCCAAGAGGAAGGGACTGCATTGCAGAGGTGGAATGGGGCAACTCACAGTGGCCTACTCACCATGGGACAACTTGCCATGAGACAATTCAATGCAGGGTAACTCTAGGCACTTGTCCGAGTGCTTTACCTGTGGCCATCCTCGCTAAGAGCCACAAAGGGCACCATTTTCCCCCTTTCCCCTCTTCTGCTTTTCCTCCATGAAAACATGCTGCAAACATCAGCAACAGAGAATAGCCCAAGCCTGCCAGAAAGAATCAGGCTGATTGGAAAATAATGTAATAACCTGCCAAATGCCCTGATTGATTATTACAGAATGTGCCAACTTTAACTGCCAGGGCAGAAGGGTGGTTGAGTCTTTACAGGGGAAGGGAAGTGTTTGGGAAGCAGGATTAGGCCAACTTTGGCTCCTGTTCCTCTCCTTCCCCGTCTAATCAGGGATTTCTCTGCTCCCACTCACTTTCCTCAGACAAATGGGTTAGGCAAAAAATCTAGAAAAGTAGCCAAGGGCCACAGAGAGAAGGGCACCGGACATGGAAAGAGTCACACATTTGCCTTAAGACAGGAAAGCCTCTCAAAGGTCACTTCCTAAGAAAGGTGAATTGGTTTATTTCTTTGCTTTAGGGTGGCAAGCTCAGCCTGTCCTTTTCTGAGCAGGAGAACACCTTTGGCATTGTGGCAAGCTCCGTGCAACAAGTTTAGAACAGATACAGGAAAGGAGTTGGAATCTGGGGGATGGTCAGAACAACGAATAAGCCAAGAGGTTTCTATACATTTTCAAGTACAAAGGTAAAGGTTTCCCCTCGCACATACGTGCTAGTCATTTCTGACTCTAGGGGGCACTGCTCATCTGTTACAAAACCAAAGAGCCAGCACTGTCTGAAGACGTCTCCGTGGTCATGTGGCCGGCATGACGAAATGCCAAAGGCGCACGGAACACTGTTACCTTCCCACCAAAGTGGTCCCTATTTTTCTACTTGAATTTTTACATGCTTTTGAACTGCTAGGTTGGCAGAAGCTGGGACAAGTAACAGGAGCTCACTCTTTTACCTGGTGCTAGGGATTCGAACTGCCAAACTACCAACCTTTCTGATCAACAAGCTCAGCATCTTAGCCGCTGAGCCACAGCATCCCAGGAATTATTATTCTAAAGTAACATTTTTACCTTCATATTGAAGTGTCCACCAGTTGAACATTTCACCAGTTTTATATTACCAATAACTCTCAAAACTTATTCCCATCCTTTTTTCCCTCTTGTGGAAGGGGGAAAAGAATAGACTTGTTAATTTCTCAAACCAGTTTTCATTTGTCTTAACTTTTCCTTTTCCTGAACAATCAGTCAACCAATCAATCAATCAATCAACCTTTATTACAGACCACGGACTCGGACTTCAGAAAAGAAATACAGCATGAAATAAAGTACAAGCTAAACAACAGAAAAGTTAACCTTTCAATATGAGGTACTGAAAGTGATACTGTTACCACTGAAATATTTTTCAAATGGGACATTTTAAAGAAGATATCCTTATGTTTCCAAAATATTGGGACCTTCATAGACTGTGATTGAAAAACAGATCAATATTATTCTGCGCAGTCAAGGTTAATCCTGGGATTTTTTTAATGCATTATTGTATCTTTTATTATTTGTTTGTTTCTATTTCTGCCTTAATCTTTCCATATTCTAAAACAAACAACAACCAAACTTTTTTTTCCAAAAAAATTTAAATGGCAAAAAGATAAGGAAAGAAGATATGTGATCAATGATTAATAAAGTCACTTTAAATAAATCCACTGTTTGTTCTGTTCTTAGAAATTGACATTAGTATTTGAAAAATAGTTCTGATGACCTTTCTAAAATGCAAAGGGTGTAGTAGGTACACAAAAAATGTACACTTCCAGAGAGAATCTTAAAGGTGACTAACGAAGTATTATTGTGATGTACAACATATTTAAGACAAGTAGGACATGACTGAAGGACTAAAACCTTCTTGCAGAGTTCTAAAAATATGAATACCAGAACTAGGCATATATAAAGATAAAGCTTTTCCCTGTCCAGTTGTTTCTGACTCTAGAGAGCAGTGCTCATCTCCATTTCTTAGCTGAGGGAGCCAGTACTCTCCACAAAGTATTTTTGTGTTGAATTTACATTTTACCAACAAAGAAATAAAGGGAGACTACTATAGATCTATTTTAAGCTATTTAGATGTCATCAGTTAGCCATACCGTTCCTGGGATTTGAACCCAGCTACTTCCATATTAGGTAGATGTATTAACCTCTAAGCTATGGGCTCTCCTTGCTTTGTTGGCTATACCAACAAAGAGATGAAGGGGGAGAGATGAAGTGTTATTTTTCTGGTGAGACCAGTCTATTAGAGCAACCTGGTCTATGCAAATATGGGACAAAGCAAACTGCTTCCACTTCAGCTCCAATCTAGGAGCCTTTGCAGACAGTTGCTTTCATGACAAACTATTTTTGTGCTTTTGTTTGGTTTTAAGTTCAACACAAAAATAGTTTGCTGCAAAAGCAACTGCCTGTGAAGGCTTCTGGATTGGAGCTGAAAGGCGAAAGCAGAAGCAGTATGCTCCATCCCATATTTGAGTAAATAAGGTTGCCCTGATAAACCAGTGTCACCGGAAAAAAATATTACTCTCCAAAGACACTTCTGTGGTCAGGTGGCCAGCATGATTGCAGAAAATACAAAAAACTCTCTTTGCTGCCATTTGTGAGTGCTGTAGATTTTTGCAGCCAAATGTAGTATCCCTGTCAGATACCAAAGATCAGGACCACAGGTGAAATTTTAATTAAACTGATTTATTCCTAATCATGCCTTTGCACAAGAATCCACTTAACTAACGGATATCTTTATCCTTCCATTGATAAGGATCAACAGAATTCTAGAGAGTTGGACTTAGTTTGTGGCTTCATAGAGATGCTAGACTGATTCCTTTTTTGCCTCTGCCCTCAGATTCTGCCACTTCTTCTCCTACAATTTTGTGTAAACTATGATTGATAATAGAAAAAGAGTTTTGGATTCCTGGAAATGCATTTTATTTGGGCACCTTGAAAATAATTTGCTCTTTTGAGCTTTGTGTACCTTGAAAATTATATTCCTGCTTTTATGATGGATTTAGCCTTACTTTTACCTGATTGATGAAGAAGTCATTTTCTCTCACCAAGTTAGTTGTTGCAAGAAGATCACACAGTTTATAAATAATGGCATGAAAGAATAGTAACAATAGTGCACTGGAATATCTGAAAGAAATACTACTTGATTGAAAACAAGAATTTGTAGGACATAAAATGGAGAAAGTAATAGAAAATGAAGATGTATCTTGGATTTTATAATTCAAATAGACAAGCATCTGCCACATTTAACAATTGCTGATAGACAAAAAAAAATCTGGATAATGGATATTGCAATATGTGGAGACAGCAGAAGAGAAAAGAAAGAACTGGAGAAAATCACAAAATATAAAACCTGCAAACAGAAGTAAAACGATTGTGGCAAAAGAAAGCAAAGACAGTACCAATAATAGTAGGCGCCATGGGTGGAATTCCAAAACCACTTGACCTCCCTCTGGATTGACAAAATCCCCATCAGTCATTTGCAAAAGGCATTTTTACTGAAAACAGTTTACAATCTGCAATAATATCTTTAATATGATTAAACAGCAACAACTGCCTTTTCCAAATTGTTGGGAAGGACTCAATTGGTGGACAAAAATGCCAAATCCAAATCTACCTGGCTGATTGTGCAACCAACCACACTAATGCTTTTAAGTTTTAAAAATCCAGGCAGCTTTCTGCCACCTAACCAGATCGTTCTTTAATATTTTAGTTAATTTACTACCATATGGTGAAATGCCGTGAGGCAATGAATATCCTTCTCTTTTTCTTTTGATTTAACATATTGGCACCTTTTGTTAAAGCCTGGCTGATCACAAGATGTCTGCACTCTTTTGAAAATGAGGCCATTGGGATGTGCTCATCATCAAATTGGTTGCTGTTCAGCTTCATTTATCAGGCCAAGGAAATTGTCTATGTATGGGGAAAGCAGAAGTAATTTTAGGGAAAGAAGTGTTCAATAACTAGACCAATAATCAACAGTAGCATAACCATTGCTGAAATATTGTAACTGGGAATGCTCAGGCTGAATTTTTTTTCTTTTATCCAGCACCAAATGGCGGAGATGAAGCATGACTAGCAAATTCTGGTGAAAACACTAAATGGCAGTAAAGGATTACAGTTTTCCATATCTTTTTTTCCTGCCACTGGTGGCCATTCAATTTTTTTATAGCCTACTTCTGGTAGCTTGTTTTGGGATGTTGGGGGGTGAGGGTGCTTTGAGTCAGTCTTGAATCCAGGTGAGTACTTGGACTACTGCAATTTTCTTGGCAAGGTTTCAGAAGTGGTTTGCCATTGTCTCCTTCCTAGGCAGTGGCGGGATTCCAAATATAGTAAAAATAAAATAAAAAAACATTTTTAAAGAAGATAGTTGTGAATAGAGTAATGCTCTAGCCCAATTCAGATCAGCATCTCATCTCTTTATTGCAATTCTTCCTCAGGTCAAGAAAGAAGTGAGAGAAAGCCGGTCCTAGTTCTACTAAGCTCTAAATGCAGCATCAGAACAATATATTAATTTAATTATTTAACTCATTTCAAAAAATTCTAGATGTTTCTCCCTTCCTTCTATCTAGTTTTGATTGTGCGTTTGGACAGCTGTATTGGGACAAATATTATGATTGAGATTTATTTATTTTTTTACCCACTCAGGTGTGCATTCTAGTGTCAAGAAGGTTGATATTAGTTATAAAATGCTTATTTATATATGAATAATTCAATTTGAATAACTAATGTATTTCTTAGATAATATAGTAGCAAATAAAAATAAACTTGCTATACCTCAGTCTTTCCTCATGTTGGCAGGAGAAGATGGAACTTACATTCCAAAACATCAGAGATATAAAATGTTTGATTGATAAAATTGGCCACATCGCTAAAAGCTATTCTAGTGTATTTTTTTCTTGAGAAATGTCATTATTTAGAGATATGACATTGGGTTAATTCAATTATATTAAATAAGAAAAGTTTTAGTCTACAATCAGCATATTCCATTCACGCATTCATTCTAAATTTTAATATTTAAAATTTAATAATTGTAAAACTTACCATTCAACTTTGAAATTAAAATAAAATGCCTCTTTATACCTGGATGTTTTTATTTTCTTTCTTGAACTTAAGGAAAATACATGTAAAAAATTTTTTTCCTATTTAAAATCAGTGTTTATAAACATGTTTCATTCCTTGAATCATCAATAATTAAATATATTTACAGCCTATGAGCCGAGGTGGCACAGTGGTTAGGGTGCAGTATTGCAGGCTACTTCTGCTGACTGCCAACTGGCTGCAATTTGGCAGATCAAATCTCACCAGGCTCAAGGTGGAACTCAGCCTTCCAGCCTTCTAAAGTGAGTAAAATGAGGACCTAAATTGTTGGGGGCAATACGCTAACTCTGTAAACTGCTTAAAGAGGGCTGTAAAGCACTGTAAAGTGGTATATAAATCTAAGTACTATTGCTATTGCTATTAGGCAGGGTTGTTAGAAGCAATCTACACATCCAAATGGTGAAACCTATATGATGATGTCACAATGCAAGTTTTGTCCATTATACTTGCATGCATAATGCGTAATGTTTCAGCTTGGCCCACTTTATGTGGATGCTTCTTATACCTGGGATTGTCAACTTGCTTCTAGGATAAAGGGCATAGCTAAGAGCTTTGAGTGAGATACAAGAGCCAGACTGCTCAAAATAGTGAGTGAGACAACAATGACATTGAATTTTATTTGAACTTAATTAAAATTAAATATAAAGTTTTTTTTTAAATAATAATAATTCTGGTCCAGTTATCTGTTTTTGTCACATTAACTTGCATTTTTAAAATACAGAATACAAAAGTTGGTAACCACTTCTGCAAATTCTTGGAGATAAAAGTGAAAGCTGGTAAGGATGGCTGGAACTGAAAGCCTCATTTCTTCTATAATTCTGGTTGTGATCATGCAACACCTATCATTAGGTTGTAAGCCTTTCCTCTATGTTGTGGGTCTATGAGAAAATACAATATTATATCGCACAATTATATGTCAGTGATCTAAAATGTAGACCTGCTGTGCAGTTTCTCAAGAACAGAAAAGCCTGAATGCTCTTCCAAGATTTTTGTGTGCTGATTACAATTCATCCTCTCTTCAGAAACTTCCATAATATCAAACTCATGTAGCCCCTTAACAGATGAAGGATAATAATTCATTTCATTGCAAATGAATCTATTTTACCAGCAATCATTTATTACCTGTGCCTCAAGTTAATCATTAAGAATCTGAATAGATGCCACATACTACAGGTACGTTTGTGTGGTACTTCTCCAAGGAAAAAGTCATTCTTTATTCAGGTTGACATTTCCCCCAATGAGCATATCAAAAGTATGCCAGGTAGATAATTTATCTAAAAAAAAAAGTTGGCATTTGCAAGAGTTGCTTATACATCAGATCTAGAGTACAGCTATATTTAGGTGCAACAGCTACAACTGTTCTAATAGGTTGGACTGAACAGGTAGAAGCAAGAGACACTTTGACTGGTCAGTTCTGAATTTCCAGTCTTCCAGTCTGAATTTCCAGCTGTCCTTTCAGTATCAGGATATTTATTAGTGAATTCTTTGTTTGCCTCCAAATGGCTGGCAAAAAGTCAAATTTACAATGTGCCATATTTTCCCATCCACAAGCTGCTTTAATTTATTAGGATTCACATTTTTAATTGCTTGTTAATTTAATGGCTTATTTTATTTCAAATGCAACAAATAATTTATTTTCTCAAACTATCATTGAAAAAAAATACCGAAACTAAAGTTAGTTTTGGTTTTCTTCCTCAGTTTATCTTAACAAGGGATATGCAATGTGTTTAGCATACTGAACACCACAAGCTTGAAATTCTCTACTCTAGGTCTGAAACTGTTGAAAATTCAAAATTGGTAGTGCTTTGAATTCAAAGTCACCTCTTTTGAACCTAAAATAGAGATTTCAAGCTTGAAACAGTTCCAGGTGACTATAATAATGTTTTTGATATTCAAAAGAAGTATTTTGAGCTCGAAATGACTGTTTAAGACCAAAACATTTCGATTTTAACAAGTTTTATGTATTCTTGATCTCATGTACTGGGCAGCTAGATATAAAAGGTACTCAGGTTTTTACAGATTTGAAAACAGAAGAGAACAAAAGCTATGAAAAAAGCCACATCCTTATCCCAAAAGTCTGAATTTTCCAGAAATTCGGATTTACATTTAATTATTCACTGTTCTACCAACATATATCCATGAATATATAACAACAAATGTTTTCCTTACATTTTTGTCCTAGACGATTAAAAGAACTAACCTCGACGATCTACCACTATCAAGAAGCTATGTGTTTAAATAACAGATAACAGAAGATTCTATTTGTTGAAGGATAGCATGTAGAATTAAAGAGTGTTAATGATGAAGCATCACTTCATAAAGGAATGATATGTTGTGTACAACAACTTTACTCCAGGTCATTAACTGTCTCTTTATCATTTTAGTGAATATAATTGAAGATTGTCACTTTTGACTCTGGAGAAATATAACCATGTACACATCTGAATACCCAAATGATCACAAAGATTGCTTCCATATAAACCGTGTCTGAAATTGATATAATCTGTTCATTCAGTTATGAAGAATTCAAAAGAGACATCCTTCCATGTTGCATTATTTACTTATTTCTCTGTAACATCTGTTTTGCTGCATGCTTTTTTTCTTAAATTCAACTGTAGGTTTATTCTATCCACAATGGGCTAGTGAGATGCTATTGGGTAAGCAAGTGAGCTGGAACAGATGGAAGAGAGAAAATGCTGGGTTTGTCTATTGTCCCTCGTATGATGTAAAAAATTGGGACTTCATAAGTGTTTACTACAAAATACAAAGAGGAAAAAAGGTCTAATGAACATTTTTGACATAACAGTACAAAGTTTGATCTTTTGTATTTCAATACCAATGTCAAGTTCAACTATATAAGTCATGGGCTTTGCACTGTAACATCACAACTCTTTGTAAACACTTATCTTAAAAGCTAACTGTGTCATATAACAGCTGATAGAAGCACTTCATAACATAAGTAACCAAGTGATATTTTCCACCTTCTTATCCTTTTCTCAGTTTTTCTTGAAGAAGTATTTCACAAACTAGACTGGGCAAAAGATGGAATAAAAATCAATGGCACCTATTTTAATCACTTAAGATTTGAGTTGATGTTGCTCTCTTCTCACAAGACCCAGAAAAGCTACAAAGACACATACAAGAGCTACACAAAGCAGGAGAACCATTTGGCTTAAAAATAAAAGAGAAAACTTTATATCTGGAAAAAAATACTGTGTTTCCCAGAAAATAAGATACTCCCTGAAAATAAGCCCTAGCCTGATTTTTGGAGTGGGCCCTACCCCTAAAATAAGCCAGGGGGGATGAGCATAGCTATCACAAGAGGCGGTGAGTGCATGGGGGCCGATGGTGTTTGGAAGCAGCTGCAGCCCGCCAGCCCCTTGGTGCAGCACAGATAAATCTGATGTTGATCTATTCACTTTTATAGTTTCTTGTGACAATGAAAAATAACACTGTTGATTTTTAATTCATCAAAGATTTTCCCTGATTATATTTTACTGTATCTATACAAGATTCTGAAATCTTATTTTTAGAGTAGTTTGCCCAGTCTGACATACAAACACATGTTGATCCACAGATCCAGATCCAGATGGTTGCTTCTAACTGAACTATAGTACAAAATTAGGATCAAAGAAAAGTAGCCAGACAAAAACTCAACACTCACTATTGGAAAGGAGTCAGCAATTCATACTGCTCAAACTAATTCTCTTCATCATTGTCCAGTACTCTGGTTATTGGAACTACTGGGATATTAGTAGCTAGGCATCATAAGTAAGGCCAACTGAATATGTTCTTAGTTCATCACCAAATTTAGAATCAACTGATATGTTCTTAGGGCAAATTTCCAAATGTTGTCTTTCTCCATATAAAACCTAAAAATTCTCGCTGTGTTTCTGTAAAACCAGTTGGAATGAACTCATAGTACCTACCAAAACAGATACCAGGCAGAAACAATGAATGAAGGCTAGTAGTGCTTGTCATCCCACCCCATTAGATCTTTACATGCCAGTAGCATTTAGTATTGTGAGACCAGCAACTAAGATAATTACTGTGTGACCAATGATTGTCGTCAATGACTTATAATAATAATCTTAAGGTCCGGTGATAATCATTATATTTCCATTTCTTTTCCAAGATTAATACAAGCATATCAGTTTATTTTATTCGAGTGGTGCGGTGGCCTAGAGGTGGAGCTCTCACCTCACAATCAGGAGGTTGTGAGTTCAATCCTAGGTAGAGGGCAGATATTTCTCTCTCTCTGGGCACATTGAGAATATATCTGCTAAATATAACTCCATAGTGGTGACAGGGAGGGCATCCAGCCAATAAACACTCAGGTACATTCAGTTACCCAGGCTCCACACCCCAAGGAGTTATGGGATTGTTAAAAGAAGAAGAAGATGGTATCAGTTAATTTTATTTATTTTGTATGGTGCAACAGAATACCGCATTAATTTATTTATTTTTAGTACTCATGCTGCTGCTTCTGGCTGGGAGATCCCTGTGAGGTCCTGCAGCCAGAATATGTAGGCTATTTAGCCATGACAAAGTCACAATGCCTGTGGTGCACCAAAAGGAGAATAGTCTACATTGCATTCCAGCATATCTGCTAAATTGGTGACATTTGGAAAAGCCCTTTCTCTGCACTAGCTAGTTAGATACTAAGCTAGAATTGAAAATGGCCATAAAGTATGGCATTAGCTATATAACATAGAATAATAATAATTAAAATAAATAATAATGTTTACTTTTTCCATGAAGCAGAAGCAAATTCTGTTTGTTTCCATTTAAAGTTGGAACATTTTTATAGGGTCTTCCTGGCAGAGTCTAGCTCACAACTAACAAAAGAATCCCCAATGTATAGGGATAATTAGCTCATCATTTGCTTGAGGATAATTGCTATATATAAGATGCTGTTTCTAAATGCAAACAGGAGTAAATAGCTCTAATAAATCATTTGATCTCTTACTTGCAGACTGTTTGTAGGACTTCTGCGTTTTTTATCAATGCAAATTAAGATATATTTTTTTTAACCCTTGCTTTCCCTCATAGTAGTTACATGGTATATACCAGCTGCAGAGAAAAGTGTGGTCCCCATAGAAATGGCATTGCATTCCTTTTCATGGAATGATCTATGTAAGTACAGAGAAGTGTAACTAGGATGATTAAATGCCTGGAGACTAGAACGTATGAAGAAAGATTGCAGGATTTGGGTCTGGCTAGCCTAGAGAAAACAAGGACTGGGGTAAACTAATAGCAGTATTCTAATATTTCAGGGATTGCCACAAAGAAGAGGAGGTCAAATTATTCTTCAAAGCACCTGAGGGCAGGACAAGAAGCGATGGAGACAAAGAGGAAAGGACAAGAAACTAATCAAGGAGAGAAGCGACCTGGAATTAAGGAGAAACTTCCTAAGAGTGAAAACAATTAACCAGTGGAACAGCTCGCCTTCTGAAGTTGCGGGTCCTCCATCATGATTTTTAAGAAGAGATTGGCTACTTGTCTTAAATGGTATAGAATCTCCTGCTTCAGCACAGGGCTGCACTAGAAGACCTCCAATTCTATTCCATTCCATTCCATTTTATTCCATTCCATTCCAGCCCCGTCCCGTCCCGTCTATTCTACTCCACTCCACTCCACTCCGCTCCACTCCATTCTATTCCATTCCATTCCATTCTATTCTGTTATTCTATTCATTTCATTTCCACACTAACTTCTAGAGAGAGCTGGGGACTAACTTTTAAGTATAAAAGTCCAATTTTTATTTTTAAAAACTCCAAAATCTAAATTTTTAAATTATATTTTAATATTCTTTTAAAAAATTTAAAGCAAAACAGGACCTAATGACTAAAAAATGACTAATTTACATAAAAAAGTATCCTTAATAAAACTATTTTTTGTTAAAAAATGAAATCTTTACACAAAATATTTAATTGGACATTTTTTTAAAAAAAATTAATGGCTACATATTTAAGATTTTTTAAATTTTTTAAAAAGGGACACAAATAGAGCAATTTACAATTTTATGCACCCTTTCACAATAACTGCAAGCAGTTACATTTTTTTCTCCTTTTATTCTTTTTTGCTTCTTCCCTCTGTGTACTACAAATTATAATATGAAGGCTATCTGTACATTTGATGTGTTTCACTTAAAGTTCACTTCAACTTTACCAAAAAAGGGTACAAAACATTAACATTTCA
Source organism: Pseudonaja textilis (assembly GCF_049901715.1). NCBI lineage: Eukaryota > Metazoa > Chordata > Lepidosauria > Squamata > Elapidae > Pseudonaja > Pseudonaja textilis. Next base: position 14,065,320 of record NC_141994.1, on the reverse strand, counting down.
GTATTATTTCAACATTAAACAAAACGTTGGAGCAAAGACCAGTTCTTAAAATCAAAGGATGCAGTATTGAAAAGATTGTTTTATTTTAAAATAAAACCCTGCAGTAATCCAAAATTTAAAAGAAAGAAGGAACCCTGCATTGGAAATACTGGGGGGATTTGCAAAAACAAAAACGTAGTCATGGAAAAAAGTCTAAGACTGTTTGAGTCCAACTGAGCCCAAAATTTATGTTGCTAAGTGAGACAAGTGAGTTTTGCCCCATTTTGCAACTTTTTTTGCCGCTGTTGTGAAGTGAATAACTGCAGGTGTTAACTTAGTAACATGGTTGATAAGTGAATCTGGCTTCCCCATTGACTTTGCTTGTTGCATGACCATGGGACACTACAACCATCATAACTATGAACCAAATCCCAAGCATCTGAATTTTGATCACATGACCATGCAGATGCTGCAATGGTCATAAGTGTGAAAAATGGTCATAAGTCACTTTTCCCGGTGTTGTTGTAACTTTGAATGGTCACTAAATGAGCTATTGTAAATCAAGGATTACCTGTAATTTGCAAAATATGTGCCATGTATGTATTCATGCCCACAGAATCCCCAAATTATATCTGTACCAAAGGTACACTGAATGAATTACTTGTACTATTGATGAAGTGTTTAGATTTCACTTTATTTTGCCATTGAAACTTATTAGGCAAGTCTGTAATTTTTTCTGTTCTGGCGACTTGTAAGCAGTAAATAGCAAATGGTTGTAATAACACATGAATTCTAAAAATATAATAATCCCAATAAAATATACAATACCCACGTTTAAAATAAGCTGCTTTTTCCAACAGTAAATCTGTCTCAGAGAGAGCTCTGTACCCCTCTAAAATGGTTTCACATTTGAATATAAAAATCTCAGATGACTTCCTTTTTTATGAACTGATATGCCAAAGAATTTCTTGTAAATAACCCTTGACTAGAAATCTAAATCTCTCCTCCCCACCAACCCCCCAAAACAATTTACTTACCATTGAAAATATGCATAAGTGCCAGGGGAAAAATGAATTGGTGATATCTGGATGTACCAATTAAAAATATATGGGAACTATGCTATCTGATTTTGGAAAGGGGAGGTGGTTATATTAGTGCTGAAAAGAAGATCAAAGTCATTTATTTAAGTATTTCCTTTTTTCTCTCTCTCTATATATTTGTTACTTATGTTGAAAAAAGGTTCAGTTCCAAGCTGGGAGAAAGGCACTGGAGATAAAATGGAAGCTGGAGGGTGATTTGAAAGAAAGGTCTTCTTTATTGATGAAGCAGAACCACCAACCACATGTGATTCTGGGCAGCTGACAAAATTGAGTATACCTTCTGGATTCCTATGGGGGTCATGTAGAGGTTATGTAGGGGTCATAGCGAGCTCTATAGGCAAAAGAGGAAATGTAAATCCTTGATGTTTGTTTGAGCTAATTTTGTCAACCTTTTGTCTGTTGCTTATTTGAGTTTCTGTCTTGAACCAGTCCTTCTGAATGGATTACCAAATCTGCATTTCTAAAAGCTGGCCTCCTCAGTTTCTGTTTGGGGGACAGGGAAACTGGTGCTGGTTTCAGCCTCCCTTAAGATTTTTTTTTTTTTAATTTCTCCTTTAGGGGAAATAGTTTATCCTTCCTTATTTAATATTCCCCCAAATATTTCATTCTTCTGGGGGCTGGGGGGGGGGGGGGTTCAGACACTTACTTTATACCTTTCCAATTTTTGTTCCTTTTTAAAATTTTGTGTTTAGTTTTTAACCCTGTAATTCAGGGGTATCAAATGCAATTTCACTGAGGGCCGCGTCAGGGTTGTGTTTGACATGGGTGGGGTCATGGGGTGTGGCCAGGGGGCATGGCCAGCTCAATGTCACTCATGTCGGAGGCAACTGTGGTGGCCTGGGTGGAGTTGCGAGGATTCTCCTGCAGCCCTTTGCCAGTGAAAATGGAGCTCACAGCCCTCCTGAGGTCCGTTTTCACTGCCAGAGGCACTGCGGGGCGGTCGTTCACTGTTTCCAGGGTGGCCCCGTGGGCCAGATCTAAGGACCCCATGGGCTGGATCTGTCCCACGGGCCTTGGGTTTGACACCCCTGAGGTAATTCTTTTTTTTCCAGGGGCTAGGAAAAGGGCCTTTTCTGCTGTGGCCTCTGCCCTGTGGAACATTTTGCCATGGGAAGGTGAGATCCACCCTCACACTTCTGGCCTTTTGAAAGTACTTAAACCTGGACCTGCTGGTTTTGGCTTGGGGCCCTGTCGGAGGCATGCTAGGGTGAAAGTGGTTAGTGCAGTGATAGAGAAGGCACCACTCCCATTCCACACAATCCCTTGTTTATTTGGTTTAGCCTGTATTTAATTTTCAGAATTTTAAATTGTTTTTAAGTTTATAATCTATCTATCTATCTATCTTTCTATCTATCTATCTTTCTATCTATCTATCTATCTATCTATCTATCTATCTATCTATCTATCTATCTATCCATCTATCATACACACACACACACACACACACACACACAACTGTGTGTGTGTGTGTGTGTGTGTGTGTGTGTGTGTGTGAAATACCACTCATGCATCATCACATAATCTCCAGAAGCTTAAAGCCTACAAACTTGAAATTTGGCACGTAGGTTCCTCTTGGCTTCTAGGTGCTCACTAAGAAAAGATTTTTCAAAATGACCATCAGAACATTAGTATTTCCTGTAATATTATTAACACGCTCTGATGCTAAGGAATTCTACTCTCCCTCCCCACCTGAAAAGAAATCTGTTCCAAATGCAAACCACAAGCAGAGGAGAGGAGTTTCAGTTTTAGTTTTGCAGCAGCAAACCAGTTTTAGTACAGAAGAGTTGAACTAAGTTATGCCCAGGCTCTTGCTCACAAAGTAAATACTGTTTCAGTTTCCAAACAACCCTCAACTCTCACACACTGACTGGATGCTAGCCAGATGAATAGCGATGGATGCTGGTAGGCAGAGGCAGAATCCCCCCCACCTTATTTTTCTCCCCCAAAACTAAGCCCAATCATATAGTTTTGTAGCAAAGCAAGAGTATAGAGCTAGTTATTTTTTAGTTATGTTTTTACTGCATTGTAAGCCACTCAGGGTCACTTTGGATGCATTACAATTTCACAAATAGGATGGGGTTTGCAATGGATACATGAGTGGGTACCTCTTTAAAAAAAAAAACTGGCTTCCTTTTACAGCTGCCCAATGCTGCTTTTGCAAAATCCCGGTAATAAATTCTTGTTCGGTTTTATAATGACTTGCCCATGAAAGGATAACAAAGATCTTTCGATAATACGTTATATTAAGGTGTCACTCTTCTCCCATCCTTATACCCTGTAGACACATAATAAATTCTTCAGGAGGTGAAATAAAATCCTTGAAATTGAAGAGATACCTAGGAGGGCAGACGGGTGATTATTGAGGCATTGATATCTCAATGGGGTACCGAAGCAATACCAGATGCAAATTCATTTGCCCTGATTTAAATAAGCTATTAGCATATTAGTCTTCCATTAAATTTAGCCCATAAATCAAAATAAATTGACCCTTTGTTTTACTTAGCAGCGAACAATGAAACATAAACCCACCCATACCACTTAAATCTCTTTCACCTCTTCTCCCAAAATAGTAAATTTTCATAAAAGATTTAAATGAAAGAACAATATTTCAGACCTCTGCTTCCTGGGGCTAGGTTCTGTCAGGTTGGGGAATTAAGCTCATTAGACTACTTATAAAAATTTTCTTTATTCAGGAGACAATGACGAATGGCTATGTCTTAGGAGCTGCAGGTGTCCTGATGGATGATCTACGATAAACTCCCTTTCCTTTCTTTTGACTTCACTGACTTGTGGAAAACAGTCTGTGGGGTGGCACTGCATGATTGTATAACATAACAACATAGAAAACTTTTTTTAACCAAATAAGACATTAGCCCTTATAGCTCAGGACTGTCATTTCAGCCCTATCTGAAGAGAAGAGAGATCACCTTGAAAGCTTCAGCGTGCATTACATACTCTACTCCTGAACTATGGCAGCTCCACAATGCTGTGTGGTATAACATGATTAAAGACCCTAACCTGAATGGATTGCCTTCTTCCTTATCATCTCCACAACCTTTCTCACTTTATACAATCTTGACTATACCATCCAAGTTTTAATTAAGATTTGTGTTGAACATAGGGCACAGAACAGAGAATAATAGAGTTGGAAGTGACCTTGGAGTGTTTTATCCAACCCCAGCTTTTCTTGCCTTTTGGTGCTTTGCAAAATAGTTGACACCCCCCCCCCCATCTTTGTAAGAGCCCCTCAAGTATTGGAACACTGGTATCATGTCTGTTGTGGTTAGCCAGTAGCATGTTCGAATGGCTGAGGAGACCAAGGACTCAGATGAGGGGCCAGGACCATTAGGGAGTGGATTGCTGCCTTCAGACATTGTGAGGGCTGGCAGCAGTGATGAGGAGGTTCCTGAGGAGCCTGTGCCAAGGGCACATGTGTGCAGGATTGCTCGGAGGAAAGAACAGTTACAACAACACAGGTGACTCAGGAGTAAGGCTGCAAGGTAATGGCCCCTCCTTCAAGAAGATAAAAGCCAGCTGTGAACGAATGTACTTTGCTGTTTTATTGGTTAGGAAGTTTTGCCTTAATTCCAGTTCCTTATCTCCTTGATTAGTTTCCATCCATCATTTCTTATATTGCTTTCTGATGCTTTGGAAAATAAGTTGACCCCTTCTCCTTTGTAGCAGCCCCTCAAATACAGGAATACTGCTATCATGTCCCCCCCCAGTCCTTCTTTTCTCTAGACTAGCCAAACCCAAATCCTGCAACCATTCTTCGTATGTTTACATCTCCAGGCCTTTAATCATCTTAGCTGCTCTTCTCTGAATGTTTTCCAAAGTCTCAACATCTTTTTTGTAATGTGGCGACCAAGACTGGATGCAGTATTCCAGGTGTGACCTTACTAAGGATTTATAAAGCTTGGGGACTGTGCAGTCTGGGAGACTTGTAAGATCCCTGTGAATGTCTTCACTCTATATAATAAATTGAGCCTGTTATCTGCACCTCTATAACTGTCTGGTTTGGTCTGCAACCCAACAAGACAGACACAGATTTCAGAGGATAATTAGGATTGCAGATAAAGCAATTACTACCGACCTCCCTTCCATCGAGGATCTGTATACTGCATGAATCAAAAAGAGGGCTGTGAAAATATTTACAGACTCCTCATGTCCTGGAATAAACTATTTCAACTCCTACCCTCAAAATGACACTGTAGAGTACTGCACACCAGAACAACTAGACACAAGGACATTTTTTTCCTGAACGCCTTCACTATACTAAACAAATAATTCTCTCAACATTGTCCAACTATTTACAAACTCTGCACTACTATCACTATTAATCTTCTCATCACTCCTTATCACCCATCCCCTCCCACTTGTGACTATATGACTGTAACTTTGTCACTTGTATCCTTGCGGTTTATATTGACTGTTTCCTAGTATGATCTGATTACTTATTTGTTCCCGGTGACTGTCGTTAAGTGTTGTATCTTATGATTCTTGATGAGTGTATCTTTTCTTTTTATGTATACTGATAGCATTTGCACCAAGACTAATTCCTTGTGGGCATATGAATTTTCTGCTTGCCACACATGTAAAAATAATGCAGTGGTTTTAAATGTTAGGCACAAAAGATCAGGTCTACCAGGTCTAGTTAAACAGATTTATTGCTAAACACCATGGGGAATCTTCTTAACTAATGGTTAGCACCTGTTTGGAGTAAGATTAGGGTCAGGATACAGAAAACTGAATTGGACAGGGGAGGAGGGGAAGAGATGGTGTTAATCCACCTCTGGTTACATAGAGATTCTGGGCTGATCTCTCTTTTAACTCCACCCCAGGTTCTGCTACTCCTTTCTCATACAGTAAGGCTATCAAACATCTTCATGCAGCTTTAGGTTCATTAATAGTCCCATTTTATTAGATAACTAAATCTAAAGAACTGAGAGCAAAAAATCAATGAGGTAAGTTGCATGACGTATGTGAAAATGGGTTCAATCTCTCCTTTCCTCTTTAGTGTTAAACAGACTTTTAACATTGCTATAAAATGGTAGAATTATACATTTTATGTAAAAACCTATAAGAAGCAATTTATATCCAAAATGTATTTTAAGATGGTTGTTTGTTTTGAGTAGAATGTTTTGTAAAAATAAATGTAGTCTAGCTAAAAATTTCCTTTCAGAAACCAAAAATCATAAAATATGCCATCCATTGACATTTTAAGATAAATATTCTTCAGTTCCTTTTGTACATATTTTAAACACAGGCAACGTTCATTTGTCAAAACAATGATTATGTGCAGTAGATTTTTCCAGGAATACAAAATGCCATTGCACAATTGTTTGAATCTGGAAATCTGTTTTCAACAGTAAAGTCATTTCTCTGGTAAAGATTGTTCCATGTTTTTTTTTAATAGCATTGCTAATGAATCTTAAAATTCTGAATTTCTGAAATCCACTGTAAAATAATTTCAGTAGATGAAGACATATGGGACGATGAATTATTTGTGGATTCCAATTGCCATCTGGGTCCAATTTATTATACACCTGATTGCATATTTTTATTCATATTATTATCTTTACATACAGTACTTTTGATCTAATGAAATTGCTGTATAAACACCGCCAAAGATTTTGGGTGAGTATGGTTTATGTAAGTCCTTTCTGTGTCCTTAGCTTTGTTCATGGGCTCTGTAAGAGCAAATTCAGCTGTCTGCTTGGATAACTAATTAATTTTTCACCTTCTCTGTATTGCAGCCTTGGGTTACACTTCTAAAGTGATATTTCATTGCAACTGCTATTTGTCAAGCAAAATACTGCAAATTTCTGAAAAGCCTCATTTTTATCCAAGAGTGAATCTTTTAAAGTAAAAGGCAAAAAGTTCAGTTTGACTTTGAGAGGAGGTGGTGGTGGTGGAGGAGGAGGAGGAGGAGGAGGAGGAGGAGGAGGAGGAGGAGGAGGAGGAGGAGGAGGAGGGGGAGGAGAATTAAGGAATGGAACTGGTTAATCTGTGGTTCCAAACTGCCAGAATTTTACCAGACGCTCTTTATCCTATTAATAATGGATGGAACAAACTATGTTTCCGGGTCTATGAAGTGCAGGCTACTTCTGCGTAGGGAAGGGTAATGGACAGCAGTTCAGGATCCACTGGATGTAAATGCTTGGGATCCAGATGATGAGGATGATGCCAAGAAGTTAGCTGACTTTAAATGGAGCAATGATTGAGCTCTTTGTATAATTGGACTAACACTGAGTGACCAACAGCTTGTCCATATTCATGAAGAAGAGTCTGCTGCTAGGTGTTAGGAGAATTTGAAGAGGATTTATGTTCGTGACAGTGTAGGTGCACACATATATTTTACATGTAAACTGTTTAGAGCACATCTTCTGAAAGGTGGAGATATGTTAGCTCAGTTGAACTTTATGAAAATAACTTTTCAAGAGTTACATGAAAAGGAACTGATTTTTTCAGAGCTGCATCAGGTTTAAACCATTCTTTCCTCATTGGATAAAAATTATGATGATTACGTATCTTCACTGGAAGTCCTGACCAGAAATGAACTGACATTGACTGACATAACCAGACGATTGTTAGAAGAGGCAAAAAGAAGGCTGGATAGAGACCAACTGATAGATAAACAACCACAAGAAGAGGATTTGTTTTCAACTGCCTGTACTGTTAGGAAATGTTTCTCTTGTGGGGCTAGGGGACATATAGCTAGATTCTGTAAGAAGGGCAAACAGAATACTGGTAATCACCAGAAGGCTAAGAATAATGTTAATTTAGCTATGTCTAGAAACTCAACTGTTGTATCTTTAAGAGAATGTTGTAATTGTGATTGGGTGAGGTTCCTCCAACGGCCATAAGATAGAGCCAGAAACCTGGTTTGCTTCTTTTTTGCATTTCCTTTGCTTTCCTTTCGCCTTTTTCCTGATCATCATTCTGTTTGAATTGCTGTGAGTCTTGCAACTATTCGCAAACTCCATTTACTGAACTTTTTTTTATGATACTGGTAAAGAAAAGAATTTTATTTTTGGATTATGCCTGGATTGATTATTTTGAATACTAAATGTTTTAACCATGTATGATTTGGACTGTTTGTTGGACTTTGTTTACCCATTTACAGGAAGTAAAAATTACATTTTACTATTCAGTATATCTGTGTGCTGGTTGTGTGTTATTCATCACCACTCTCACTATGTTTCCCTGAGTGCACTCATTCTCCTAATGGGGAATACCTCAACAGGGCTCAGAGGTATTTCTTGAGAAGAATACTCCAGTCCTCTACTCACGATAGTATTCCCTATGCCTCCAGGCTTGAAATTTTGGGCTTGGACAATATGGAACTGTGCCGCTTGTGGTCCAATCTAAGCATTGTTCACAAAACTGTTTGCTATGACATCTTTCCTGTCAACAACTTCTTCAGCTTCAATCACAATAATACATGTGCAAACTACTAATACAAACTCAAAGTAAACCACTCCAAACTCGATTGCAGAAAATACAACTTCAGCAACAGAGTGGTCAATGCCTGGAATGCCCTACTTGACCCTGTCGTTACAGCCTCAACCCCTTACAGCTTCAACCTCAAACTGTCTCCTGTGGACCCACCCCCATTCCTACAAGGTCCTTAAAGGGGATGTGTTTAAAGTGGATCAGAGTGCCTACCCTTCCTGTCTTACTGTCCCCATTTATCTGTATTTACTTCCTATGTTTATGTTCACACCTATAATTATCTTGTACAAGCTTGACAAAAAAAAAACAAATAAATAAATAGAATGCTTAGCTAACAAGTCGTCTCTGTCACACGCAGGAAATTGGGAGTCAAGGTGGTTCAAATGAATACAGGTTGATTGCATGCTAACACTCTTTACAAGAATCTGAACTAGTCAAAGTCAAAGCAAATTGGCAGCAGATAAGAGTCAAGGGAACTCAAGGTGAGCTGGATTTAGATCTCTTATAGATGTAAAGGGACTCAAGACTGGCAACTCTTTTGATCCCTTTCTTGGACTCAGCCTGGTTGTCTGTATTCTCACTGTTGTAGAGCAATTGTACAAGAGATTATGTGAAATGTTGTTTCTCAAGAATTTCTACATCATATCACAGATGGTATTATGTCATGCATAATCATCAACATTTGCTGATATTACCAGAGGGAATCAAAAACCATTCAGAAGAAATGGAATGCTTCTTGCACAATTGCTGATCTCTCAGAATATATATATATATTTAATCTCTATTTAATTTATTTAATCTCTATTTAATCTTTAACAGGGAAGTTAGTATTCTCCACTGCCACAAGTATTTGCTGCCTTTTCACAAAGGCTTACATTTCAAATTTCATTAGTGTTATTTTTGCTCCAGATTTGTGCTACTGCATAACTCAGCTCCCAAATTATTATTATTTTTCTGAATTTACATGGTGGAAAATGTTTTCACGTTGGTGATATTTGCTGTTAACTATAGACAATCTCCCATATTTTTAACACTTGTATAGCTTATTAACTATATAGTTCTAATCTTCTGGTGTTTTATTTATTATTGCTTGAATAAAAATAAAATTTTCATTTTTGTTATATCTTACTTTTTCAGTTATGAATAATTTTGAGGACTATTTCAATAAGTAGAATCAAGATGTACTGAGGAGATATAGGGCCGTAGGACTAAAAATCTAAAATAATTTCTTTTTCTCTCCCACTTCTCCTCCTCTTCCTCTTCTCATCCCCCTCCTTTTAAAAAACATTGCAACATTTTGGTCCTTATTGTTCTGACTTGCCTTAAGACTGTTGGATTTAGTGGGACAACAGGCACATTAACATATAATGTTATGCATATGCAACACTAATTGCAGAAAAACTGGAATAGCTGGATATTGGGAAATTCATTTCCTTAGGACTTGGAATGTATGCAAGCAACTCTGTTCCTAGGTAAATTATTTATCATGCTTAAATTAATGTTATATGACTATGCTGCTGTTGATGACACCAGCTGTAACTCTCCGTGATTACAATACAGTAAAAACCTAGAGCTTAGACGAAGTCTTTATTTTATATTGCATTAGAGAATGTAACTGGCTGTACCAGTAAGTCATTCCATTCTTGTTAGACTTGCAAAGCAGTCCAGACAAAAAGCACACTCATGAGAACTAGCTCTATCTTTACTGTCAGGTCACAGAAACAGAATCTTGCAAGGCTGAAAGTATCCCTCCTGTACTTCATGTTTACTTTCTGGAAAACTCTGGAGGATCTGTTCTGAGAAACTTTCATCACCCTCTCCTCCTTTGGATTCAAATTTCATTTATAAAACCATCATGTAGGCTTCAGCTCTTCCTCTTATCTCCCAAGGTCATTGTCACATACCGTTACAATTGCTTTCTTTAACAAATGGAAACTTAGGGATAGATGCTGGAAGAGTTAAGAAGCAAGCTGTGAGAAAAAAAGGGGTGTAACTATATTTGTTAACAATCTGACTTGGTTTCTGGAAAGGGTTCAGAGTGAAAGAAGAAAGCCACAGGCAACTGTAAAGGACAGCAAGCAAATGCTGTTCAGGTATTTAACTGAGTTCCAACAAGTCTTCTTGTTCAAAATTGCCCCTTCAATGGACCAAGATGCTTTCTCTCAAGAAGGGAGAACATATATTTCTTATCTTCTGTATTTGTTTTAGAAAATAAATCCTCAAAACCACAATGAAAGTCAACATGTTCCTCTGAGTAAAATCTATAACCTTAGGATGAGACTAAAATAATCCCATACTAGTTCATTGATTGATGAATCATGTGCCTGAAAAAAAAAATCCTTATTTTCCGCAAGCCTTCCTTTCAATGTATTTAATATGCCTATGCAAGGCCACTTTGATTCATTGTGAAAAGCTTATTAGTACCATCAAGGCAATATGATTTTTTTCAAGGCGAAAGACAATGCTTTTTACCTCAGCATGTTGCTTTATGTCACTTCACAGCCTTGTCCAAACTGGGAATTGTTCCAAGTATTTGAAAAGTCTTGAAAAAGCTACTCCACATTCCAAGTGCCAGTTGAGAAATGAGGGAATGTGATTACTTTGATTGTTCTTAGAAGCAAAGTGAGAATTGCTTTGTAAAATGCTATTAAAGAAGTGCTTTACTTATTATAATTCCATTATGAAGCAAGGCACCCACTCAAAGATTGGTACAGCCTCAGTATTAATTGTTTATTCATTTGTTCTCTATTTGCAGACTTCTGATCATTGAACATCAAACATTTTTGTTGATTATTGCTTTGGAATTTATTAAATTCCATTTGAAAACCTGATCAAGGTAGATCAAGACGAAACCCACACAAAATTATATATTAAGTTTTAATTCAGACCTGCTATTTACTTGTATAATAAATGGATATTTATGACTTGGAATGACACATATGTTTGGTATTCATGGGAGCACTGTCATGCTCCCATGAATCCTATCTTGGAAATAAATAATCAGAAATTCTTCAGAGTTGATTATTGATTTCCCACACATGCAAATCTTTCATAATTGCCCAGGGCTTAAGCACAATGCTACTTTGAAATTACCACTGTCTTATGGAGAGATACCTTAGGGAAAAATACAATGCCATTTGGCAAATTAAAATTCAAACCCTGCATATAATATAAAATTAACTTTAAAATTCAAAATTAAGTCCATGCTTATTTTTTTTATTTTTGAAAATGACTAGTGTTCACAAAGGCTAGGAGGGAAGTTTTTAGTCAAAGCAAATAAACAGTTGGATGCAAAGCTTGGAAAGAATGCAAAATAAACATGGAAAACATTATATGAAAGAAGACATTGCATCTGTCACACTGAAGCTTAGTTGGCCTGATGCATCCTATTGCAAGAATTTTCCTCCCGGCCCCAGGTATGTGTCAGTACATGAAATGAATGAATTATTCATTAAGTTTTTTTGCCAGACTGGGTCTGTTTATGATAGACATATGCTTTGTGTTTGAACTTGACAATCCCATACAGCCCTCAAAAAATATTCACATTTTTTTAAAAAAAATAGTTATAATCCAACTTCAGGTGCAGCCATCCAGCAAAAAATCACTATGTTATGCTAGCATCCTGTAGTCAGATTAATACAAATGGATGTCAGAAGAAACTTTCTTCGTGTATAGGAAGATATGACAATACCTACACTGGATGAATGGTTGCTGAAGCTCACAGAACTTGCTGAAATTGGTAAATTGACTTGTTCGATTACAGAAAAGACAATATCTGCAGGAAATGATTTAGAAATCTCTTATGGACTTTTTAAAGTGAACTATAGAAGGAACATATCAGACATCCAGCCCTTGCTTATCAATGGAGACTGAGTGGAGCAAGTGGCCAGTTTTAAGTTTCTGAGTGTTACCATAAAAGAGGACCTGACCTGGGGTGCTCACATTGCAGACCTGGTCAAAAGGGCCCAGCAGAGATTATACTACCTGAGACTTCTCAGAAAACAACAACTGAATGGGAAACTGCTGGTGACCTTCTACCGCTGCCCCATAGAGAGTATCTTAACTTACTGCACCTCTGCGTGGTTTGCCAATTGCACAGTGGCAGATGGGACAGCACTCCAAAGGGTTAATGTCATTGCCCAGAAGATTATTGGTTGCCCTCTCCCCTCTTTGGAAGAGCTTTGTAGCTCCTGCTGCCTTAAGAAAGTTCAAAATATTCTCAAAGATCCATCTCATCCTGGGCACCCTTTTTTTTTGAACTATTAACATCTGGCAGACCTACAGAATAATAAAAACAAGGACAAATAGGTTGAAAAAAACAGCTTCTATCCCAGGGCAGTAGCTCTATTGAATTCTGCTATGTAGTGCAGTGTTGGTGCAGTGTTGGGGGTTTTCAATTCAATGTGTGGAGTGTGAAGGAGGTGTGTTTGTGTTTATTTTCATGGTCATGATGTGCACTGAAGATGGCGTTTGATTTTGTTGTACGAGGTGCAATGACAACAAACTAAACTAAAGAAAAAAATGAACTTGTGATTTTCATTTTCTTCATACTCTTTTTTCTATTACTGTGGCTGAGGATGAGATTCATTTGATCACATTCAGCAACACTAGCCCTTTGATACCTACTAGTCAGAGACAGCTGCTCTGAGATGTAAAACATAAATGAAGAAGAAAATAGGTGGGAAATTGAAAACTGGAATTTATGCCGCAGTGCGTTGTGCACAAAGGTAGAATGCAATATCTAAGCCAATGGATTAGAGAACAATCATGCACAAAATGTTCACCAGAGAAGGAGAGAGAAACAGAGTCCTACCATGAGATGCAAACCCCACATTAAAATTGGAGCCCTGTGGATTCTTGTAGCAGCAGCAGAGTAGCAAGGATGCATTTTTGAGCACTGCCAATTGCCCTTCAGTGATTTGCTTATTTTTATTTTCCCTTCTTCATAATCAGGAGAAATGCTTCCGCTTGCACAGAGCTCCCTATCTTAGCCTGCCCAATGGAGGGAGCAGCTTCCTCTTTGCTGGCCTGAAACAACCTTCCTGTGAACTATGGGGAACAGTTCTCAAACATTACAGAGGAGAATTTGGCACAATGCCAAAGCTTAGAGCACAATATAGCTAAATAGCACCTCCATATTTATTTGAAAGTGATCACATCCTATGCCCATATGAGCCAAGAATCCTTTTTTTAAACATATATTGCAGTTTAAATCCCACTTTTATTTAAATCCCACTTTTATTATTTTTACAAACAATTCAAGGTGCAAAAACCTATTACTTCTTTTATCTATTTTATTTTCAGAAATGAATTAATAAATAAATGTATTTACCTTCATTGTTTTTTTAAAAAAAAATTTAAAGGGTTCATTTAAAAATATGCTATAATAGGTTTTTGAACCTAGAACTTGATCAGAGCAATCAGGGATTATAAAACTAGTGAATAACCTAAGTTCTAATTTATACCTTAACAGAGCAGAAACAGAATAGCTTACTTTGTATATTAGCATGCATACATAGATTTCTCAGGCACTTCTGTTTTTGTTGGTTGCTCCTATTTTAAATCCTGATAAACTTAAAGATGGGATCATTGCATTATATAGAAGGAAAAAAAACACATTCAGGGAACAAAATCTAAAAACATTATTGACAAACGTGCAATACACCACCAAATACAAATCAAAGGTGTTTATTAAAACTGAAATGCAAATACAGTGATGTGGAATGTCACCATCATACAACAATGTGATGTGCAGAAGATTGCCATATAACAAAATGGACAACTATCACTGACCTTAAGGCCACACCAGGGCTGTGTGGCATGTCAAGGGGACAGAATCCACTGGATGGAAAAGTCCTTCATTTAATTATTCTCCAATTTATTATTTTATTTTATTATACTTTATTATATTATATTTTATTTTATTTTATCATATTATATTATATTATATTATTGTTAGGAATAACAAGGTTACCTAACGTAGTTTGGGTAAAATAATATATATAAACTATGATAGTAAGTTTAAGTGTGTGTCACTTTAAACTGCAAAGCATGAAATTTTGGGTGCGGTTGTAAACCGCCATAAGAGGGAGCAAGAGAACCTACTGATTCCTGACGATTCCTGACTATACTGGATTGATGGTTTGTTGACTGGTGTTTTCCCTACTGCTAAGTTGCTGAAGGAAGAGAGGAGTTTTTTGACTTCTTCATATCTCCACTGCGAGGAGATACATTACTGGACTGATATTTGTAAGTTTACTGACCTCTCTTTTTCGACACTGGAATTTGCAACTGAATAATCCCTGGACGGACTGAATTAGTGAATGATATATGGACTGTATGACTATGCTATAACTCTTACTGGAATAAACTATTTAACTAGCACTGTGTATCTGTTTTACTGAGTGTAAGCTACAAAAACGTTTATCTCACATATTTTGCCTGACTGCCGTGCAGATTCTGCTAGGGTGTATCCCTAACAATTATTATATTATATTGTATTTTTATATTTTATTATCATTTTATTATTTTATTTTATCCATCCATCCATCCATCTATTTTTATTTTATTTTATCCATCCATCCATCTATCTCGTGGTTCAGGAAAATCTAAGCGGCTTACATCAAGATAAGAAGAATATTATGACAATTATAAAGATAAAATGGATTAAAATTACACACATTAAAATAAACTAAAAAGGATTTGTAGGGGAGAGGTGGGGTACATTTTCTGTTAGTATACCAACCACCTCCAGCTAACAGCTTCTCCTTTAGGACTCCACGCCAGCCAAGAAAACCAGGTTTAAAGGGCTTTCCTGAAGATTAAAAGAGAAGGGAAGAATTTCTTCTCTGGCAAGATGTTCCAAAGAGTAAGAGAAGAAGAGGCTCTTTTTCTGGATTCCAAGCTTGGAAAGTAGGCCATTTCTGCTAGCACAAGTGTGGCTTTCTCCCACTGAAGAAAGACGCGCCATAGATATCCTGCTCCCATGCCATAAAGCAGGGGTCCCCAACCACTGGGCCCCGGACCGGTATCAGTCCATGGATCATTTTGTACCAGGCCACCTACTTTGCTTGGGCGCCACCATCTTGTTTCAACGGTGCTTGAGAAAGTGCTTCCGGGTGAGCTTGTCGGTCGTCAGTTGGATGGAAAGCGGCATTTGGGTGCTGAAGGAATCCTCGTGCCTTAGTTTCATCAAAGGGGGGGGGGCAGCTTCGAACGAAGAGCCATCCCGATGACGGTGGAGTCTCGCATTACTCAGGAGGAGATTAAGAAAGAGCCCGAAAAGCCCATTGACCGCGAGAAGGTACAAAGGAGGAGTTGAAAGTGGCGGGGAGAAGCGGGGGATGGCTGGCTGGCCAGTCGCTCGGCTCACCTTGCCTTGGTCGTGCATGCTGATGCCGGTACCGGTCCGCGGATCATTTTGTGATGCCGGTACCGGCCCGTGGTACAAAAAAGGTTGGGGGCCACTGCCATAAAGGACTTTAAAAGTAATAAACCAACACCTTGATTAGTGCCTGGAAGCAGACCAGCAGCCATTATGGTTCACATAACCATAGTGCTATATATATCACGCTAGGGGCTTCCAAAACTGTCTGTACAGAATACAGATTTTATTTGTTCCATTTTAGCTTCCAAATGCTCTTCAAGAGAAGCCCCATGGAGAGCACGTAGGGCTTCCCTTGAAGAACACAGTGTAATAATCCAAGCAGGAGATGATGAGAGCACGAGTGACTGAGTGCAGGGGCTCATGATCTAGAAAAGGGTGCAATTAGTGCTTCACATGAAGTTGTGCAATGGCTCTCCAAGCCATGACTGCCACCTGCATGTGTTGCACAAGCTCATCCACATGCCCCTGAAGATGATCATTTGAGCCCTCCTTCCTGAGCAGGGACTATGTTGAACAGGGACATTTGGGTAACATTCTGCCAATTCAGTGAATATGTTTCTTACTGCCACGAGACAGGCCTCAATTGGGGCTTTAGCCTGTGTTCTGTCAGATTCATTCTTTGTTTTCCTCCAGTAGCACTCTAGCCATCTCTTGATTCTTTTCAGCACTCTCAGTTCCTCCGTGAACCATGGAGCATGTCAGGGCCAATGGGCCAGGATTGTGTAAGGACAGTCCTGTCCAGGATTTCAATCACTCTCTGATTCCAGGTTGTGGCCAAACTTTGGAAAACTAAAATACTTATTTAACCCCAGCTACTTTGGGGCTCACAAAAGAAATGCTGACAGACCACATAACACTCCTGGGAACATTTTTTTTCTTAATTCCCGTCACATGGGAGTTTCTCTACTCTAAGTGAAGACAAATGGAGATAATCGATGAAATGTGAATTCGGACAGAAAAACAAAAAGATAGAGTTTGCATTGTAATAATGATGCACATTTTACTAACTCGGTGATGTTGCAGTTAGAAGTGAACAATGTTCTTCTTCATTTCCCAAGTCCAAAATAATTATGTACAGAATTAAGGAGATAAAGAGAAAGAGGCCACCTTAGTTATCAAAATTAATTTGTTTAGGACATGCTTCATTACCTCAACTTAGAATTCTAATATGTTTTATTATATAAATTTGTAAAATATTTGTGTTTTATTTTTACAATAACTCAGTCTTTGTCCATAATCCTTTTATGTACCATCTTAGACACTGTTTGAAGTTATTTTAATTGTTTTTATCTCTTTATATAGAGACAAACAAACAGACATTTTTGTGAATGTAACATCATGAGAATAAATTGCATTGCCTAGTCCTCATTCATGGTAAACCACCAAAATAATTTACTTGAAATTTCCAAGTGATCATAATACCATTGTCTTATTTCAAAATGAACTGTGATTCCAAGAAGTGGCTTTGAGAAAATGATACAAATACTCCAATTATTCAAGGAATGGCTTATCAGACATTAGTACAAATATGTTTTTAAAGTTAAGGATTAACTGAAGTAATGTGTTAGAACTTCTGTAGAGGTGCTAGAGCTATTTGAAAATATCCGGTGAGCACATGGTGAACTAGTTCTCCCTGAGGGAGCTGGGACAAAATTAAGACAGATTATTTGTGGATCCAGACTGGATAAATCTTTCTGGAGAAAGGAAACATTGTAAGATAGTCCATGTGTGCTTCTGTAGTCACTCTTTACAGGTAGACTACATGAACTAATGTTTTTGATGTCAGTTGGGTGTGAGTGGCTGAGAGTTAAAGAATCCCATCCCATTCAGCAGGATCTGACCAGTTCTGGAGAACTGGTAGCAGAAATTTTGAGTAGTTTGGAGAACCGGCAAATACCACCTCTGACTGTCCCTGTCCCCATCTATTCTCTGCCTCCCGAGTCCCAGCTGATTGGCTGGGTCTTCTTTTGTTGCCCTGCACAGGAGAACGGAGCTGGAAAGCAGGTTAGTGGGGTGGGGAGGGAATGGGGATTTTGCAGTAACCTTCTCCCAGGAGTGGGGTGCAAATGGAGATTTTATAATATCCTTCCCCTACCATGCCCACCAAGCCATGCCCACCAAACCACATCACACCCACCAAGCCACAGCACGCTCACCAAGCCACACCATGCCCACCAAGCCATGCCGTGCCCATCAAGCCACACCACGCCCGCCAAGCCATGTCACGCCCACCAAGCCACACTGCAGAACCGGTAGTAATTTTTTTTATGATCCCACCACTGATCCCATCTAAGCTCACAATGGTTATGTGACCTTTATGGACAAAAATCTCACCTGAAGCTTAATTGTTAATCACTTTTGGAATTAAATTTTACTACTTTTCAAACATTAAAAACCTTTAGGAGGGCAAGTTTTATGCATTTTGCTGGGTCAGGTTCCTGCAGTTGTTAGTGAAAGAAGTTGAATTCTATGGATTTAAGGACTTAGAAAAATTATTTTTCTAAAAATTATTTTTCATGGGGGGGGGGGATAAATGGCAAAAGGGTAATTGGAGTGCTGTTTTTAGAAAGTTATAAATGGTCTGAGGTCTACATGGATTTGAAATGAGATTTTTAACTTAATTATAAGAATCTGGTAGAAAATGATTGGATGGTACTTTGAAAGTTGGACAATAGAGGGAATTAGAAGGAATGAAAGATTACAATTAAAAGAGAAGTACATTTAAATTTGACTTGCTAACAGAGAATGAGGCAAAATGCACTAATGCTGGATATATTGACGGATATTTTTGAGCAATGGATTCAGAAGTTAATTTTAAGAACGTCTGCCATTATAAATAGATTATATGTAAATTACATTATGCAAGAGAAACAAGTTCTGCCAGACAAGGTTGAAATTAATTTGAACTTAGATTTAAAAATGACACAGTACAATAATGATCTGGAAAAAGATGATATGAATGGAATGGAATGGAATGGAATGAAATGGAATAGAATAGAATAGAATAGAATAGAATAGAATAGAATAGAATAGAATAGAATAGAATAGAATAGAATAGAATAGAATAACCTGGGAGGTCTTCTAGTTCAACTCCTACCCAAGGCAGGAGAACTTATACCATCCCAGACAAATGGATTTCCAATCTTTTCTTGAAAACCTCCAGCAATGGACCACCCGCAACTCTGGGAAGAAAGCCGTTCGATTGATTAATTGTGAAACCAGCTGATTTCTTGATAATTAAAAGAGACATACAAGCAGACAATCAGAAGAATGACTTCAACAACTTTCCTATATTCTGGTTTGTCATCAGATGTTTGAGACTCAAATACCATATGATGTGGTGAGCCCCCATTCTTGCTCCAACTCTGCCAACTTAGCAGTTCAAAAGCATGCAAATACAAGTAGATAAACAGGTACCACTTTGGTGGGAAGGTAAAGTCACATGGCCAGGGAAGCATCTTCAGACAATGTTGGCTCTAGGAAACAGAGATGAGCACAACTCCCCTAGAGTCAGACACCGGGGAAACCTTTACACACACACACACATTTGTGTATGTGAGTGTAACAACGTGAGAATAACACATACAAGCACACATCTATATCTCTCTTTTTTATATATTCTTATTTTTTCTTTTCTATTTATCTTCTATTCTTTTTAATTTTTTTCACTTTCTATTTTGTCTGTTTTCTTTCTTTAGTTTCTATTAGCTTTATCTTTTTAACTGTAATGTCCATTTTTTCTTCTTCTTAAGACCTAGGTAAACTTGAAAAACCAAAAATCTGATCATAGAAAGCATTTGAATGATGAGGAGAACAAATGTTGAAAAAAGTTTAGTACCATCATGACACAAGTCATTTTACATATATCATGCTACCCACATGCAATTTTAATGACAGCTTTAGAATCTAGTGATGCGTATGAGTAAGACCTGGCTCAGCTAAACAAAAAGAGTAAATCAACTTCAATGTCTAGTAGTTCTGTGCATTTATTTAAGCCTTCAGAAAAGAGAGACCAGTTTGTAATAAATGTTAAGGTGGTTTGGCATTTAAAGAAAAATGATAACTGAATTGCAAAGTAAATATATTATGGAAGAGTGAATGTGTTTAGAGTAAAGGAAAAATTTAACAAGTCAGGGTTGGTATGGTTTCTAAGATTCTCAGAATGAGAGAGGTGAATGCAAAAATCAATACATAAAGTGATTTATATACACTATGAGAACAAGAATGATTTGCAAGGATATAGAGGTATATTAAAAGCTCTCAATATAAAATTATTTTATCTCTATTTCCTTTTCTTGTACGATGTCCTGATTTTGCTCTGATTTGTTTTGTTGTGTTTTCACTTACCAAAGAAAATAGCATGTTGGTTATATTTTTGTTTGTTTGTTTGTTTTTGTATGTATGTATGTACTATACTTATGTTTTTTAAGACGCTAGTCATGAACTGTGAGATAGGCAGCATATACAGTACATTCAGGAAGTATTTAGACCCCCTTGATTTTTATCGATTCTGATAAAAATCAGCAGTTGATTCCACAGTTGTTGAAATTCCCTTTTTTCTCATTAATCTACATTCAGTACCCCATAAAGTAAAAACAGAACTTTAGAAATGTCTGTACATTTATTCAAAAGGAAAAAAACTGAAATATCACATTGGTGTTAGTATTCAGACCCTTCACTCAGTACTTTGTTGAAGCACCTCTGGCAGCAATTGCAGCCTTGAGTCTTTGGGGGTAGGACATGACAAGCTTTGCACACCTGGAGGATTTTCTGCCATTCTTCCTTGCGAATCCTCTCAAGCTCAGTCAGGTTGGATGGTGACCGTCAGTGGACAGCCATCTAAAAATACTTTTTGAAGGCACTATATTGTATACGCTGCCTATCTCACAGTTCAAGGCATATATCTTTTAAAATGTAAGTACATAAATACATACATACATACATACATACATACACAGAGATGGGATCTGACCCGTATAACTACTGGTTCTGTCGCTCTTCATTGCGCGAGTCATGCAAGTACAATTTATCACCTGCTGAGCTGCCCAGACAGCTGAGCATCGCTGCGTGCAAGTGCGCAAATGTTGGAAAAGCCCTTTTTTCCCTGCTTTTTCCACTGCAGCCGTGTCGCACAAAGCAGCTTCAGCTGAAAAAGCAGGAAATAAAGGTCAGGTAAGAGCCCAGGCAGGCAGGTGGGCCAAAACAGCAGCAGATATAGAACCGGTTCTATGTATGCTCTCTGTCTGCTGCCCTTCAGAACTATTGGTTCTACAGAGGTAGACAGAACTGGTAGAATCCCACCCCTGTATACATACATACATACATACATACATACATACCAAAAAAAAGTCATAACCAACATGCTACTTTCTTTCATAAGCCAAAGTAAAACAAAGCAAAAGATTTGTTGGGGTTCAGAAATTAGTTTTTCTCTTATGTTGCATCAGTATATCTTTGTGGAAGTGACATTTAAAATGGAGCAGTCAATATCATGTTTCAAATGTCAGGCACAAATACAGTCTTTACACATATTACACAAGACACATAGGTTGGCCTATATCCATATTTTTGTAATTATACCATCTATACCTTCCTTTTTACCATTTTAACTCTCTTCAGCATTTATGATGTGTGGGGGTTTTTTGGATATTAACTTTATAGCAACTGCTTCAGCTCCACTCTTTAATGGAACATTTCTTCTATTGATTATGTGATTAATTATGTGCCATCAAGTTTGTTTTGACTCCCAGTGACCACATGAATAGATTTTCTTCTTGGTGATCTGTGATCTGTCCCTAATCTAGCCTTTCAGATCCCTCCCGTGGTGCATTCTTTGCAACTGAGTCCATCCACCCTCCTTTCTCCTCCACCTCCTCTTCCTCCTTGTTCTCCTCCTCCTCCTCCTCCTCCTCCTCCTCCCATTTCCAGCACTAGAACTATTTCCAAAGAGCATCACTAAGTAATATTTTGTTGTTGTTGTTGTTGGATCACAGTCTATCAAAATGTTGTATATTTTCCTACAATTCATCCATTATTCTCAGATTAACAAAATTTACCAGAGAAACATGACATTATCCCACCAATGGATAGAATCTATGGATGAATAGGCCATAATAAACCAATTGACATTAAAGGCTTTTTCCATCATTAAGAATATATCATCTGCCTTCTCTTTTCATCAATTCCAATCAACAAGCTCAGATGACATTTAAGGATATCTATTACTTCTATTTGTTATAATTTCATAGACATCCATACTTTTAAAATTTTTATTTCATTTGTCAATTGTGTCTGTTTACAATTTACTTCTCTTGCTTTCCAAATCATTAAATTCCATATAGGTATCATCCTCTACCTTTCATCATAGTTTTGATTAATTGAGCTCATTTAATGGTTTTATGAAGATAAAATGATGTAAATTACTTCAATAGCCTTAGGCATGCTTGTTTTATGTGCAGCAATTCAGGGCAATAGTAAGAAGAGGACTGATCAGCGTGGGACTTTGTGGGCAATGTGCCCCAAGCCCAATCAAAAGCCAAGTTTTTCCAAAATAGACTCACATTATTCTAAGCAAATTAGAATCTGCAAATCAGAAATTATCTTGCAAACTGCCATACTATTTCTTGCAACTCACCAACTAGGAGTTATTGTAGTATACCAACACAAATTCAAGCTGCAGCATCAGATAATGACTATCATAAACTTATGACTCTCATAAACTTTCTATCCTGATACAAATATTGGCTTTGCAGCTCTTATGATTATTAAAAGACAAAAGTCTTTACGTCCCCTCCAGATGAAATTCAGATGATTTATTTCTTTCTAAAGCACCCAAGCACAAGTTTCCATTTTCATAAATAGTTCATATGATTCTTTTGGAAACAGATTCATTTCTCATTAGACAAGATTTCTCCAATTTTTCTTTCTTTGAAAAAAGTGATTTATTTATCTCGAGTTATGAATTAAAAATGGAATTTTGATAAACTGACCAAAACGCTATTCTTACAATGCTGAAGCTATAGACACACTTTCACATGCTTAAAGTTTTATGACTGTGTGCAAAAACAATCATTTTCACATGTAGAATGAGAAAAAAGAATCTTAAATTGATTGTATATTATATACTTCTTTTGCAATTAGGATGGCATTTGTCTGCACTTTTAAGCCACGTTAAGGATAGTTATAGTTGCAATTCTATACCAAAGATTAAGTGCCATTTTCTTCAGAGAGGGTGATTTCTGAGAACAACACAAACGCACTGAAAAAAATATCTGAATTCCTAGCATATAGAATAACTGTTAGGGATACACCCTAGCAGGATCTGCAGGGCAGTCAGGCAGGCAGGCAAAATATGTGAGATAAACGTTTTTGTAGCTTACACTCAGTAAAACAGATACACAGTGCTAATTAAATAGTTTATTCCAGCAAGAGGTTATAGCATAGTCAAAACAGTCCATATATCATTCACTAGTTCAGTCCGTCCAGGGATTATCCAGTTGCAAATTCCAGTGATGAAAAAGAGAGGTCAGTACACTTACAAATGTCAGTCCATTGATATATCTCCTCGCAGTAGAGATATGAAGAAGTCAAAAACTCCTCTCTTCCTTCAGCAAACTTAGCAGTAGGGGAAAACACGCAGCTAACAAACCATCAATCGATGCAATCCAGTAATTGTCAGCAATCAATCAATCAGGTTCTCTTGCTCCCTCTTATGGTGGTTTCACACCACACCCAAAAATTACATGCTTTGCAGTTTTAAAGTGACACACACTTAAACATACAATCATAGTTTATATATATTATTTTACCCAAACTACATTAGGTAACCAATGTTATTCCTAACAATAACATTTATTTTGATATATATGTTGCAAATTTATGTATTCTATAATAGGAATGCCCAAAGAATTTAGCTATGTCTCAAGTCAGGCATTTGTACAATTGGAACAGTAAAGATTTTGGAAGCTGTCTGAATCAAACTATGGAACTTCTAAAGCAGAGCAATTGTTAATTGTCCTTTGTGCAGTTGTGACATAACATGTTTCACCAAGATGTCACTAGTATGATGTAGAACCTTTCCTCATTATTGTTATTGTTGGCACCACAACTGCTGGATGATTCTAGAAGATGCTCTGAATTGCTAAGGTAGAAAAGACCACTGGGAATCTACCCAAAAAATTGTTAGTAATTTAGAGAGGCCACTGAAATACAGACAAGATGTCTGCAGAAATTGCAACACCTCTCGGAAACTCTGTTTGCCTGAAGATTTATAGATTTAGATTATATTATTATACTTATATTGGCATACTTCACAATCCTCCAGGGAAAGATTGAAGACAGACAAGATCCAGGCAGAAGAAGAACATCATGGCTCCAAAATCTAAAGGTCTGGTTTGGACAAAACTCAACAGCAGTTTTTTATACAGCTGTTGATAAAAATGGGATCACCAACATGTTCACCAATGTCCAATGATGAATATGGCCAGAACAAGAAGAAGAATAGAATATATAATAGAATTAGTTGAAGGAAGTACAGATTCAGGTTCACTGTCAACTATGGAAGCTCACTCAATAGCTCAACTCACGATTTTCCAGCCTCTTAATCTGGATCTCTTTCTGGAAAATATTTGTACTGTCAAAACTCTCTCCCAGTGCTATGCAGGTATACATTCCACCACAGACACAGATCTTAAAGCTATATTGTATCGATAAAAGGCACAGTCCAAAAATTAGTTCTGAAACAGTGTTTCATTTTCATATGAAAATGGTCATATAATTACTCATAAAATTTTGCCAAAAATCAGTTTATATTTGTTATGTCTAGAACATGGATCTAGACATAGCCACTAATTCAAATAGCTACTAAATGAATGGTTTTAAGTCAAGAATTACCTATATGTGTATGTATATGTGAAATACAGGTGAGAAACTTCTAAGTAAATATTTGTCACCTTAAAATATGTATTAGATATAGTTAGACTAACTAATATTGCCAAAAATACATTATTACTGTGTTGCTATTGCGTTGTCTATGACTGTTGCTTTTTTCACACCACTTAAAAGAGTCTAAAGATGTTTATAGATTCTTAATATTTTTTTAAAAAAAACATAAATAATTAAACGCTTAAATTTTTTAAGTATTCTTCAGGGAAATTTACTTAAAAAAGGACATCAGGCAAATGCATCTAAAAATCCTATAAGAAAACACTGAGTTCAAAATCATATATATTTCATATTAACATACTGTTGCCTGAGAGGTTTTGTTTATTAGAGAATGTATGTATTTGTGATGACCCAGAGTATATCAGAAATATAACAAAAACCAAAACGTAACTAAAAGTCCTTTAATGCCTTCAACTTGGCTTCACTGTTTAATTGTTCACAGTGGAGAAGTAAACTATTTTTAAAATAACATTTCAAAGGAAAGAAACACAGTTCAAATTCAAAGAGCCGATAACGAAGCAAAAACTAAAAACAAACCGCATTGAATAAAGTTCCACGACAGACCAGGATAATTAATTGTCAACTTCAGGAAGATAACCAGGTACAGTCCCGTTGGAAGAACGCCAACCAAGATAAACCTCCTTTAGGAATAAAACACTAAATTGTCTCCGGCGCTTGTTAGCACGCAGGTCCAAACTCTTATACAGATCTCACACCCGCAACCCATGAAGAGGATCATGGCCCTCTCCTCCCAAGTAGACCACATTTTACCCTGATCCTCTCGTCCCTGCGTGCCTTAGGATGGATAAGGGATGGGCCTGGATCCTCCTCTGACTGCTCAAAGTCAGTCTCCACCAGGGGCATGACACTATTCTTAAATTAGTGTTTAAGTGTTTAAGTATTAAATGTTGTGTTTAAGTATTAATGAGTATTTTAAAAGCAAATGTTCAGTAAATGAAATTGAATGTTGCCTTAATAAAATAGGCTAGGATTGTTCCACTCTGCTCATTTCAGACAACTCTTTGAGATCACAGACTGGAACACTTTATACATTTGCAATAAAAATATATAGGCCACAAGTAGCTATGCTATTTACTTTGGTGGCCTCTATAGAATGCAGTGTTGATTGTGAGAAATAATCTTTTGGGTTTGATTTGGGTTTCTATGATCCAAATCCATGAATTCCATTGCTTAAGATAGGAAATAGATTCTGAAGAACTGGCACTGAAAGATTACGCATGGTAGAGTTGGTTTTCAAAAAAGATGCTGCCAACTTTATTTGAAATATGAAATATGAGAGAACTATTTCCAAACAGAAAATAAAATGGAGATAAAATTCTATCCCATTATCATTCATGGATCTCATAAATGTTTGTAGAGCTTTTAAACCAAGCTGAATGGTAATCCACACAAACATAAAGGTCGTGTATAAGAAAATTAGTCACTCCAGAGACTTATAACTAGTGTTAAATAGGTCTCTGTGCCTCTAAAGTATGATGCAAGACTCTTCACAATCTGAGATGGTTCAAATGGGGATAATGGGCACTGATTTTTTTTAAATACCTTGGTCTGGAATACCAGCTGCAGTCTGACTTGATCTGCAATTAATTGATATTTTTGCTAACTATTTTCTAACATCAAAACCTAACATCAAAAATGTCATCAAAAAAGCACAACAAAGAATGTCCTTACTGAGCCAACTCAGAAAGCTCAAACTGCCCAAGGAGCTGCTGGTACAGTTCTACAGAGGAATTATTTTAGTCTGTCATCTGCACCTCTATAACTGTCTGGTTTGATTCTGCAACCCAATAGGACAGACACAGACTTCAAAGGGTAATTAGGACTGCAGAAAAAACAATTACTACCCACCTGCCTTCAATCGAGGACCTGTATACTCGACAAGTCAAAAAGAGGGCTGTGAAAATACTTACAGACCACTCACATCCTGGACATAAACTATTTCAACTTCTTCCCTCAAAAACGATGCTATAGAGCACTGCACACCAGAAAAACTAGACACAAGAATAGTGTTTTCCTGAACACCATCACTGTGCTAAACAAATAATTCCTTCAACACTGTCCAACTATTTATAAAGTCTGCCCTACTCTTTCTGTTAATCTTCTCATCACTCCTTATCACCCATCCCCTCCCACTTGTGACTGTATGACTATAACTTTGTCACTTGTATCCTTGCAATCTATATTGACTGTTTCCTAGTATGATTTGATTGCTTATTGTACCCTATGACTATCATTAAGTGTTGTACCTGATGATTCTTGACTCTTGATGAATGTATCTTTTCTTTTATGTACACTGAGAGCGTTTGCACCAAGACAAATTCCTTGTGTATCCATTCACACTTGGCCAATAAAAGAATTCTAATTCTATTAATGTCTCTTGATGTCCAGCTGGATTACGAATTTATGGGGTTTCCTTTAAATATTATTTGGAAACATCAGCTAGTGCAAAATGAAGTCCTAAAGTAATGTATGGGTATGCTTGTGTGTGCATGCCATTTGTCAGAAAGTTTCTGAGACCAAAGTACTGTTTTTGACCTTTAAATCCTTTGGAAGCATCTTTTTTTGGGGGGGGGAAGGGGGGAGAAAGACCAACAAGTCTGTGCCTTCCAGCTTTGTTGCTGCTCTTGTTGTGTTCTTTATTGAAAAAAATGTGGCTTTCTGAGTCAAAGAGGGGATTAAGCAATGGAAAGCTTTTGGAAGCTTTTCCTTCAGTTGCTACCTTTGTATGCAGGCAGCTGACTTCCCCAATGTTAGCAAGAGCCAAGTAATCTTCCAAGTCAAATATGGCTTTTAAGGCTGACACCGGCAGAGATTTGCAGTCCTGATGGCCAGCTGATTAAGGCAGAGGCCCAGCCCACAAACTTGGCTTCATCGGTCAAGCGTGGCGGCTTGTTTGGAAGCCTCTCCAGCATTGGAATGTGGTGCTGGGTCCTGATCTAACCAAGTTCTTCCTTCCGCTGGCTTTGCAAACCTTTCTGCTACTTGTTTTCTTTCTGGATCCAACTGGTTGCAGGGCCTCCCCCACCTATGAGGTATCCCATGTTCACTTAACCACCTGTGTGTTTGTTTAACAGTGGCATCAAGGAGAGCATAGGGTAGGGGTCATTAAGGAGACTGTCTCATTTAATGAGTGTCACCATTTGTGGTGACTCAGGTCATAGGTTGAGGATTACCTGCATAGTATCTTAGCCTTTCAGGAAAAGGACAGTCAGAAACTCCAGCTCACCTGAATAGAAGAATTTTGGCTTAATGTGATTTCCAAAATTCTATATATCAAACCCTTACTTTCTTGAAAATAAACCAAACTAATAAGACTCTTTGTAAATCTTTCTTTCTAGGTTGTACTCTGCCACCAGAGGTTTGATGGGATGATGGCTGTAAAAATAAAATGGAGATCTCAGAGTAAACTGAATTGACCCCCTGGAGAAGCTGTGGAATATAACCTATTTAATATTAATAAGTACATAAAATACAATGTGTAAAATAGTAAAATATTTGTCGGAGTATCACAAAAAGAGAGAGCTTGCTTTCTGCCTTACTATTTTATTGCTTATTTGATTTATATAAAAAGAATCTTCCTAAACAGTTCTGGATTATACACAGGAAAATATGATTGGCTCAGAAGCTTTATGTGTGTCCAAATCTCCATGATAGAAATCCAATATTCTGCACTATATCCAATCTTCTGTACTATAAACAGACTAGTATAGTCTGTTTCTTCTTCTTTCTAATGGGATCTATTGAATAATAATTCCATGAATATGATTTAAGTCTCAGTTGGTTCAGCATTCTGTATGAGCATGTGAACATTAGAGGATAAAACTTGAAATGAGTCAGCATTCCCCTATCAGAGCCTTTAAACGTGATGCCTTTCTAAATATATATTTAGAAAGCACTGTACTAGGATTTATTACACACTTTTTTCCCCACATGGTGATCATCTGAGGAAAAAAATACCAGGAGAAGCCCTATTATTCAAGTACTGCAGGTTGCTGAAAAAATCTACAGAAAATTGAAGTGGTTTTTTTTTTTTTCATTTTATAGCATCTTTTCCAGTTGGTGGATTAAGAAGGGAGGGATAGAACTGACACTGAAAGATATGGTAGTTCTGAGAAGCAGGAAAGTGTCTCTAACCATTAATTCATATGACTTCCATTTGTGTCACGATTGGATTCATAGAACCAACCTAAGTCTGTAGAGCACACATTGATTTCTGTTGCAAAGTCAATTTTTGTGGCTGCTCTTTAGCTTTGACTCATACTATGAAGCTCACATTTAACTTTTAATTAAATCTCTGGAATATGAGATGATATAAAATGTTACATTTATCAGTTTAATTTTGAAGCATTTACTGAGTACACAGCAATGCCCTATGATTCAAATGAATTTCATTTACTAGAAGACATGATTCATTCATTCACTTATTTATTTATTTCTGACAGTGGCTTATATTCGCATACCCAGGTGGTCTGCTCAAGAAAAAGGTTAATAAATGAGGTCTAAAAGCAAATGTACTTTATCCTAGTTCTTGTGTGGTGCTAAACATTTCAAGCAGCTATTAAAAGTTTTGAAAAAGTGATCATTCACTCAAGAAATTGGCTTTTCCAGGCATACTACTATTCTTACTTTCAATACCCCTTATTAAAACAAACATAATAAATATCTACCAGAGGCTTAGCTAAAATTACTACAGTTGCATGTGCTATATTCATAATTGTGTTCAATTTATGGGCTCCCTTTCTTCTCCCCAGTAACCCCAAATTTTTAAATTAAGCAAGTAAAAAGCATTTCCAGGTGACATACCTATTGATAAGTTGTCTGTGACAGCTCTTTGGAATAACTTCCTGGTTAAGTTCAGGCTGATCCTATTTATTCATTCAAATGCTGCTGAATATGAATTTTTTAAAGGAGCTTTTATGGATAGAATGGATTCTCTCTGGATTCTTTGTTATACTGTTGGGTTTGTGTTTCCTTGTGGTATTTCTACTTATTTGTTGTATTGTTTATATTTAACTAGGAGAGTTGATGCTGTGTGCATTGCTTTGTTAAAGTCCTAGAAGGTTAAACTATAACCAAATCCAATGAATTAAAAAACAGTTCTTGGACAGTTTTATAAAGCATTGCTCCAAAACACAGTTACAGAATCGAGTTGGAAATAGGGAGCAAGGATGAACCTTGTTCCGCAGCAAATTAGTTCTCTGGTCTAATTTCAAAGGCTTTTTTCAAGAGATCAGTTCAAACCTGAGACAAGAAACATCTGTACTTTCCCCGTAATCTGCTGCTTCAGTGACAGAATATTCAGGTGTAGAAGACCGACCAACAGACAGACAGACAGACAGACAGACAGACAGACAGTATCTGAAGCAGCCAGGTGTACTGACACTCATCATTTCTTTGGAAAGAGAATCTTAGAAGCTGAAAAAAGGATGCCTGCTGAAAAAGCAAAAAAGGAAAAGGTAAATCCATGGTATTGTAAAGGATATAACTGCAATAAGACCACAGCACCTCATAGCTCTGTTTATTTGGAATTTAACAGTATTATGACCCTGAAGAGGAACTGAATAAAATATTTCGGGAGATAAAAATTTCAGTGGAACTAACAAACAAACCACAATGGTTTTTTTAAAAAACTGAGAAAGGATGAGACATCTTTGGAAGTACTAAGCATTGTGAGTGGTAAAGTATCAGAAAGGTAAGAATAGAATAAAAATATAAAATGCAGAATACAGGTGAAACTCAAAAAAATAGAATATTGTGCAAAAGTTCATTTATTTCAGTAATGCAACTTAAAAGGTGAAACTAATATATGAGATAGACTCATGCAAAGCAAAATAGTTCAAGTCCTGATTTGTCATAATTATGATGATTATGGCTTACAGCTCATGAAAACCCCAAATCCACAATCTCAGAAAATTA
This sequence comes from Pseudonaja textilis, assembly GCF_049901715.1. Taxonomy (NCBI): domain Eukaryota; kingdom Metazoa; phylum Chordata; class Lepidosauria; order Squamata; family Elapidae; genus Pseudonaja; species Pseudonaja textilis. The sequence continues at coordinate 14,034,519 of NC_141994.1, read as the reverse complement.
GACTATCACATGCAATCAATAAAACAAGGATTGCACATAGAACAATATCGGACCTCTGAAAAGTATAAGCATGCACATGTACTCAGTATTTGGTTAGGGCCCCTTTTGCAGCAATTACTACCTCAATGCAGTGTGGCATGGAAGCTATCAGCCTGTGGCACTGCTGAGGTGTTATGGAAGACCAGGATGCTTCAATAGCGGTCTTCAGCTCTTCTACATTGTTTGGTCTCATGTCTCTCATCTTTCTCTTGGCAATGCCCCACAGATTCTCTATGGGGTTCAGGTCAGGTGACTTTGCTGGCCAGTCAAGCACAGTAATCCCATGGTCATTGAACCATTGGTGCTTTTGGCAGTGTGGGCAAGTGCCAAGTCCTGCTGGAAAATGAAGTCAGCATCCCCATAAAGCTCGTCTGTGGAAGGAAGCATGAAGTGCTCCAAAATCTCCTGGTAGATGGCTACGTTGACCCTGGACTTAAATGAAGCACAGTGGACCAACACCAGCAGATGACATGACTCCCCAAATCAACACAGACTGTGGAAACTTCACACTAGACTCCAAGCATCTTGCAGTATGTGCCTCTCCATTCTTCCTCAGACTCTGGGTCCTTGGTTTCCAAATGAGATGCAAAAGTTTCTCTCATCAGAAAAGAGGACTTTGGACCACTGAGCAACAGGCCAGTTCTGTTTTTCTTTAGCCCAGGTAAGATACTTCTGATGTTGTATGTTATTCAGGAGCGGCTTGACAAGAGGAATACAACATTTGAAGCCCATGTCCAGGATCTGTCTGTGTGTGGTGGGTCTTGATGCACTGACTCCAGCCTCAGCCCACTCCTTGTGAAAGCCCCCAACACTTTTGAATGGCCTTTTCCTGACAATCCTCTCCAGGCTGTGGTCATCCCTGCTGCTTGTGCACCTTTTTCTTCCACACTTTTCCCTTCCACATCCAACTTCTTTTGCAATTACCTTTTGAGGCTTTCCCTCCTTATGGAGGGTGTCAATGATGGATTTCTGCACAACTGTCAGGTCAGCAGTCTTTCCCATGATTGTGATTCCTACTGAACCAGACTGAGAGACCATTTAAAGGCTCAGGAACCCTTTGCAGGTGTTAATTAGCTAATTAGAATGGGACACTTTGAGCCTAGAATATTGAACCTTTTCACAATATTCTAATTTTCTGAGATTGTGGATTTGGGGTTTTCATGAGCTGTAAGCCATAATCATCTCAATTATGACACATAAAGGCTTGAACTATCTTGCTTTGCATATAATGAGTCTATCTCATATATTAGGTTCACCTTTTAAGTTGCATTACTGAAATAAATGAACTTTTGTATGATATTCTAATTTTTTGAGTTTCACCTGTACAACAAAAATTATTCCAAAGCTGACAGATATTGGCAGTGATGCTTTGCATTTCACTCCTACTTTAAGTAAATTACTTTATTACGTATTGATTATACTATCACTATACCCTCAAAACGATGCTATGGAGCACTGCACACCAGAACAACTAGACACAAGGACAGTTTTTTCCCCAAAGCCATCACTCTGCTAAACAAATAATTCCCTCAACACTGTTCAACTAGTACAAGTTCTGCGCTACTTTTTCTGTTAATCTTCTCATCACTCCTTATCACCCATCCCCTCCCACTTGTGACTGTATGACTGTAACTTTGTCACTTGTATCCTTGCAATCTATATTGACTGTTTCCTAGTATTATTTGATTGCTTATTGTACCCTATGACTATCATTAAGTGTTGTACCTTATGATTCTTGACTCTTGACAAATATATCTTTTATTTTATGTACACGGAGACCATTCCTTGTGTGTCCAACCAGTCTTAGCCAATAAAGAATTCTATTCTATTCTATTCTATTCTATTCTATTCTATTCTATTCTATTCTAACCTATGTGCATGACTTTATAGGAAACAATTCTGTGCCCGATTCCAGCCTAAATGAAAGTTTGGAGTTTGCATCTAAGAAAGTTGTGGCTAGCAATCCTTCTCCATGAATTACACACTCCCAAAGATTTGTTATTTATAAGCTCAGTAAAGTGTCCTCAGCTAGATTGATGAGACTCACTATGGTAAAAGGATGAGGGGATATGTGAGGATTCATTGTTTTCCAAAGAGTGGACACACCGCAGCATAGAAGATCACTGTACAAAATGCTTTATTGTAGCACGCATTTTTCCTAGTAATAAATGGCTGTTGCCCTGGGTTGACTCTGATATCCTAGGTTTCACAAGTTTATGTAGCCATGTAAATAAATCTTTAATGGTTTGTCCTTATAAAAAATAGCAATAGCATTTAGATTTATACACTGATTTGCAGTGCTTTACAGCCTTCTCTAAGTGGTTTTACACAGTCAGCCTCTTGCCCCCAACAATCTGGGTCCTCATTTTACCAACCTTGGAAGGATGGAAGGCTAAGTCAATCTTGAGCCTGGTGAGATTTGATCTGCCAAATTGCAGTCAGCCAGCAGTCAGCAGAAGTAGCTGGCAGTGCTGCATTCTAACCTCTGCCCCATCACAGCTAAAAGTCTTAACATTTGTACAATGGTGGACAACATTTGTCTGTGTAATAGTATGTGGGACTGACCTTGGGACAGCAAAGAGATGCAATCAGGGAAGAGCCAGATTAAAGGCAGAGAAGCCTGCAGCAGGAGTATTTAGTTTATTGGGCTGTAAGCGGATGGGGGAAGAGACTTCCAGCCTTACATGATTGGGGTCAACCTGCTCACTGTAGCTTTTGGTTCTGGCAATTGACTCTTGCTTGCCTGTAATACATTATAGATGTTGCTTTCTGTTTCCTCCTTTGCTTGTTGTCATCTTTCCCCCCCCCTTTTGAATGCAACCAAAAGCTTGGTTGTGGTGGGTTGCCTATGGATATTGTCATGTTCCTAAAAACACCATGATGTGGCTCAGTTAGCCAGATACCTGGAACTCCAGTGTGGATGCTTGTGAGTTAATTGTGAGTGGAAAAGATGAATGACTGAGTGGGTCCATCTGGTGTCAGAAAGGCATTAAGAGTTGTTAACCTAATCCTGCGTAGCTTTTTCTCAGGTAATATCACATTACTAAGTAGAGCATACAAAACATTTTGCTAGATCAATACTTGAATACAGCTCATCAGTCTGGAACCCGCATTACATATCTGATATTAATACAAGCAGAGAAAGTCCAGAAATATTTCATAAGAGCTCTCCACTCTACTCATTGCAGAATACCTTATGTCACCCGACTTGAAATTCTAGACATAGACAACCTAGAACTATGCCTCCTTCAGTCTGATCTAATTATAGTACATAAAATCATTGCAATGTCAATGAATACTTCAGCTTCAGCCATAACAACACAAGAGCACACAATAGATACAAACTCAAGGTTATTTGCACCAAACTTGATTGCAGGAAATACGACTTCAGCAACAGAGTGGTCAATGTCTGGAATACTCTACCTCAGGGATCCCCAACCACTGGTCCCTGGACCGGTACCGGTCCATGGATCATTTTTTACAGGGCCGCAAAGCTTGGGCGCCGTGAGGGGGAGAGAGGGAGAAAAGAACACTATGGTATGCCCCAGCGCTAGTCTCCCTTTTCCTCTCCTTCTCCTTCTCCCCCGTCAACCACGCACCCACATGCACGCAGATAAAGCTGTTGCTGCTGCACCACGACCCGGAGGAACAGATTGAGCACAGGTGCTGAAAGCGCCACGGGGTCCGTCGCCAGAGCGCAAAGAAGCAGCAGCAGCAGCGGCGGCTGCACCTCCAACTTTCCTGGGGAAGGTCATTCCCTGACCAGTCCCGCTTCCCGGCCCACACTTGCACCCCTCCCCCCCCCCGCTGCCCACTTCCTCGCAGGCAGAGGCGGGAAGCTGCAAGGAATTCGGGCTTGCTTTCTAGCCGGCTGTGCCAAGTCTTTTTTTTTTTTTTTTTTTGCCAGAGGCTGGAAAGAAGAAGGGCAACAGGTCACTGAGGAAGCTGAGAGAGACTGAGAAGGGAGAGAGAAGCCTGGCTAAAGCAGCTCCACGCTGCTTTAGGGACTAGTAGGAGAAGGTACCAGTCCGTGGAAGAATAAATAATCATAAAACCGGTCCCTGGTTGAAAAAAGGTTGGGGGCCACTGCACTACCTGACTCTGTGGTTTCTTCTCCAAACCCCCAAAACTTTAACTTTAGACTGTCTACTATTGACCTCACCCCTTTCCTAAGAGGTCTGTAGGGGGCGTGCATAAGCGCACCAATGTGCCTACCGTCCCTTTCCTACTGATTCTTTTTATCTTTCTTTTATGTATCCACTTCATGTATCACTTGACTAAATAAATAAAAAAATAAATATCAGTTTCTTGTGCCCTAAACTTGTACTGCCTTTTGGGTGGCTGGATGACCTGAACCTAACCTCAAAGGAAAGGGAATGAGAATTTCTACTTAGCTATAGCTCTTTTGACAAATGCAGGTGGCAACCCCAGCTTCATTCTCTCACACAGAAATGTTGCCAGAGGTAGACCTTTAGTGTACATGTACAGAGTGCAGAAGACCCCTGGTGTAGGGTCTCCTGTTTGAGGAGGGGGTTGGACTAGAAAACCTCTAATGATCCCTTCCAAATCTGTTGTTCTGTTCTGTTCTGTTAAGGATATCTTGATCTGGCTGTTCTGCACATTCATTTCTATGTTGTATATAAAGAGCTTTTCCAGCTATTCTGAAACAGATTTTCTCATCTTGTGGGAAAAGCCAATGTGTAAAAATTACACAGGCTGTATAAAGAATAATCAGAGGTGGACTGCTAGCTACTACCATCATTCACACCCTTTTCCACACCTTGTGTTAACTGATTGATTGGAGTCAACGTTTCTAAACGTTCAAATAAAGCTCAAAGAGCAACATGAAAACTGTTGGATCAAAGCCAGGGTCTGGCTAAAACACTTAGTTATCTCAGAATAACGGAGTTGAAAGGGACCTTGGAGATCTTCTAGTCCAACCCCTTGCTCAAGCAAGAGGTCTGGTTTTCTCCTTGATTAGTTTCCATCTATTGGTTTTTTTGTCTTGTCTTCTAGTACTTTGTAAAATAGGTTGACTCCCCGCCCTTCTTCGTTGTGACAGCCACTCAAATTTTGGAACCCTGCTATCATGTCCACTCCTAGTCCTTCTTTTCACTAGACTAGACACACACAATTCCTGCAAGAGTTCTTCATATGTTTTAGCCTCCAGCCTCTTAATCACCTTTGTTACTCATTTCTGCATTCTTTTCCAGAAAATATGAATACTATTTCTAACAGTATTGGTCTAATGTAAGAAATTCCATTATAGAAAAAAATGTTAATAAAATTAAAATAGTAGATTTTAAAAAAGCACTAAAGTTCTCCACCAGGAATTAGAAACTACTTACAAACTTGACAGGAAAAAAAAAAACTTGTATATGACTGTTCTCCTAGGACAACTGAGCATGTAGTCTATTTGAAATGTTAAACATTGACTTTGCAATCAATGCTAAGAAATGTGCAAATATGAAAATGGTCTCAGCAGGCTTAGAGATGAGAGAATAGCCTTCTTGCTTAAACCACAGTCAGCACCTTAAAAAAAAAGAACACTGGTTTTGTACATGCTTCCTTTTGTAATCGCTTTTGGATATTGCTTGTTAAACATTTTTTAGCATTAGGAACATTTGGATTTACAACTTTTACAGCACCGGGTGAGTTTCTTTCAATCCTTAGCAAAAGAAAATTAAATACAAATTTACAGATTTAATTTTTTTTTTTTTGAATAAACGGTGATGAGGTTTCTGGATAATAAATAAGATATGGGAAGAAGAGGTCATTAGTTTCATTTTAAGCGAATGTGATGTCAGGCTAGCCAAAGAATAACAAAATGTAAAATAATCCAGCCAAAGTTCAGTTTTTTATTTATATACACTGTAAGGACAGGATCTTATGAAATGAAACCTATACTACCCTAATCTAACATATGCATCCAGGGTGATTCTAGGGACTGGCTATCCTATATTTCTTCCTCTTCCCACTATCCAGCTCCAGACTGTGCTATCTCTTGTGTTGGCCTCCTCTTTACAAAGTGCCCCTTCCTTCCTGGGAAACTGGTGCATTACTGTTGTTCAGGGATGTCAAACTAGCAGATCACAACAGTGGTGGGATTCAAATTTTTTTTTTACTATTGGTTCTGTGGGTGTGGCTTGGTGGGCATGGCTTGGTGTGAATGGCAGGGGAAGGATACTGCAAAATCCCATTCCCTCCCCATCCCACTAACCTGCTTTCCAGCTCGGTTCTCCTGTGCAGGGCAACAAAAGAATCCCAATCAGCTGGGATTCAGGAGGCAGAGAATAGATGGGAACGGGGCCAGTTAGAGGTGGTATTTTCTGGTTCTCCAAACTACTCAAAATTTCCACTACCAGTTCTCCAGAACTGGTCAGAAACTGCTGAATACTACCTCTGGACCATAGGCTGGATGCGTCATGCACAGACCCCACCCAACCCAGATCCATGAATGGGAAAAACGTCATAAATTGTCACATGATGGCAACGTGATATGGTGAGTTGGACACCCATGCTGTAGTCCATCATACCACCTCTCCATTCACAGACACGTTCCATCACATAATCATCTTTTTCAATATCCTCTTCCTCCATATTTCAGGGAACTGGGCAATCAGGATAGAGAAGAAAGTGCAGGTATGGTGTCTCTGTTCAAGTCAGGTGGCTAAAAGACAGCTACAAAATTTTTTTAAAAAAATCCCATCACCCCACTCTCCCTTGGGAACTCGATGCTGAAAGTCAAAGGCTGACAATCTCCTCCCTCAACAATTTTCCATCTCTGAATCTGAGCCCACAGCAAGTGAGGAAAGAGAGACCCGTGAGGACCTCCGCCTCTGACACCACAACTCTGCTTCAATTCCTTCAGTTGAGCGTTAGTTACAATGCAACACTATTACAACTCATCCAATGTGATTGAGACTCCTTGCCTTACCAGCTGATCATGAACTGATCAATAGGGGCCATGTCATTCCATCGGCCACCTGCAGCCAACAACTGAAAATCCACCATGAACAATTTTACTGTTTGGGTTTATGAATCTCTGAATCTCCCAAGGAAGCTCTCATAGGTATTTAGTTATCAGAACATTGGCTTCTGTCATTGGAAAGGCCCATCTTGTGCCAATCTCTTCCACTAGCTTAATAAAAAGGTTATCCGGTGTGGTCTTTTGGGAACTCAGTGGGTCTCCACTGAGGAAGAGCCTGCATCAAATAAAGGAGGTTCTTTATTGGTTCACATCTCCTTCAGCAAGTTGGCATGGGAATACACAAGGATTGGCTGCAACACCAGAATGGTTTTAGGCTGCTGGACCTGCTTGTGGCTAATAAATTATCGATCTGGGCATCTACTTGCTGTTAGTGCTGCAGTAAGACTGCTGCTAGAAGCTGTAGCCTTATTGGTGTTTCTTGAGGATCTGTGGCTGTGCTTGAATTTTCCGTCCTGTTTTTGGGATTATGAGACAGGATTAGGTCTAACCCAAGAACAATCCATCCAAAGTTCTGTTCTTTACTGTCTACCTTATAGACAGAATCTTTTCTTTAGTATGTTCTTATTTTTTCTTTCTTTTCTGTTTTTCTCTTTTCGGCACCTTCTAGTTTTTTCTGCACTACTATTACTATTAATCTTCTCATCACTCCTTATCACCCATCCCCTCCCACTTGTGACTGTATGATTGTAACTTTTTGCTTATATCCTTATGATTTATATTGACTGTTTCCTAGTATGATTTGAATGCCTATTTGTACCCTATGACTATATTAAGTGTTGTACCTCATGATTCTTGACGAATGTTTCTTTTCTTGTTATGTACACTAAGAGCATGTGCACCAAGACAAATTCCTTGTGTATCTAATCACACTTGGCCAATAAAGAATTCATTCATTTGTTCATTTTAATTGTTTACTTTTTTAATTTTTATTCGTTTTTATCTTTTTAATTGTAATTTTAATAAAATTACTATAAAAAGAAGAAATATTCTTTTTGCGTCTGTTATTAAAAGGACTAGACAGCATGTCTTTGTTAAAGTTAAATAATCTACTATTGAAATGCTGAATCCTTACAATAGTAGTCACTAAGACTGAAAGTTTACTCAGACTTCAAAATCTATGAACATTTTTGTCTGATATTAGAATTATGCATTAATCTTTAACAACAATATAAAAGAAACAGTGGAAATGGAAAAGACTCAAATATAGTCAGGTGACAGCTTGTTTTTCTAAGAAACCCTTGATAATTGTATTTTTTTTCCTCAGTTGGCTAAGCAGAACATTTCCTTTCTTGTCATGGGCATATCACTTTGACTCCACTTAAGGCAACTTGTTTATTTTCAGCATAAAACATGCAAAAACAGCGCTTATTTTTATATTTAGGTTTTCATAAAACTTCCCATTCCTATTTCCAATTAATTTATAATAAACCTGCTTGTCACAAAAAAAACCGTTGACAATTCTGTTTTGAGAAAGTAATTCACACCTCTGAATGTTCAGATAATTTGCAAAAAAAATATTGAAAAAAATAAAACAAAGAAACCAAGAATATAAAGACAGCATGACAGATTAAAGCTTAAAGCAGAAGATGCAATTAATGCAAACATTATTGCTCCATAAAAATCAAACTGAAATTATTTTTTTGAATCTTTTTATTTAATGAACAAGGTTTGGTTGTGTAACTTTAACAGGAGATCAATATTCTGCATAAACTTATATAAACAGGGATTCAAATAACTGCCCTAATGACCGGGTGGGCATGGCTAGGTGGTCATGTGACTGTGTGGGCATGGCCAACTTGATTGGTCTCACCCTTAGGAAATTTCTCCTTAGTCCAACTCACAATATAATAGCACAATAAAATAGCACTGTTCCAATATTTAGAATAGAATAGAATAACAGAATTGGAAAGGACCTTGGAGGTCTTTGTTAGGAATGATAGTCATCTAACAGTTGGGTTGGCATTATATAAACCAAGATAATAATTTAATCCTGTATCTTTAAGAAAATTCTGTGATTGGCTGAGGTTCCTCCAATGGCCAGAAGATGGAGCCAGAAACCTGGTTTGTTCTTCTTGCATTTCCTGTTTTGCCGTATTGCCTGATCGTCGTTCTGTTGGATTACTGTGAGTCTTGCAACTGTTAGCAAACTCCGTTTACTGAACTTTGTTTATGATACTTGACTTCGTTTTTGGATTATCCCTGGACTGATACTAACTGCTTTAACCATGTATGATTTGGGCTGTTTGTTGGACTTTGTTTACCCATTTACTGGAAGTAAAACCTATATTTTACTATTCAGTGTAACTGTGTGCTGGTTGTGTGCTATTCAACATCACTCTCTATATGTTTCCCTGAGTGCAATCATTCTCCTAATGGGGAATACCTCAATAGTCTTCTAGTCCAACCTCCTGCTTAGGCAGGAAACCCTACACCCCTTCAGACAAATGTTTATCCAACCTCTTCTTTAAAACTTTCACTGTTGGAGCATTTACAACTTTTGGAGGCAACTTATTCCACTGATTAATTGTTCTGTCGGGAAATTTGAGAGGTTCCTACAAAAATGAGGGTCTCAATCTATTTTTCCAAAACACCAAAAGGCAAAACAAGAAACAACAGATGGAAACTAACTAAAAAGAGAAGCAATGTAGGACTAAGGAGAAATTTCCTAACAGTGAGACCAATCAACCAGTGGAATAGCTTACCTTCAGAAGTGGAGGGTGCTCCATCACTAGAAGCTTTCAAAAAGAGTGAGGGAAGTACACCCCAACAGTGCCACGAACCACTAAAACAAATGCAGAAAACTTAAAACAGCCATTCTCCCTTTTTAAAAAAGTTAACCTCAAAGCAAATGCAGCAGCTGAGATGGAACCTAAGAGAAGTTGCTCATGCTAATTGAAAGCCTGGGTGTGCTGCCAAAAGCCATTAACCCTTCCAACTCTATTATTCTATGTTCTCTATGTTCTAAATTGGCTGCTTCACAGCAGAAGCAATACAGCTGGCTGGACCATACATGCATTAAATCCATGGCCTATATGATCATGCTGCAACATTGTCCCCTCCTCTATTTTTCCCCCCAGTAAAAAAAAGAACAAGTAGCCAACACTACTAGCCAGCAGTTATAAAAGATCTTGGGAAACTCCAGGGAGTATCAGCTGATCACAGAAGTGTTACTTAATACTCTTTGTAATAAAAAATGTTTGTAGTTTTGTCCTTCTTCCTGAAGGGAAGAGGTTAATCCCATCCCTAGATGTGTGATTGATGGGTTTCCCTGCCCTCATCCTGTCAGTTTCTGTTGTTGATTGACTTGATTCCGTGTGTATCAGATGCATTCCATCTGCAACTGTTTATTTATTTATTTGATTGATTGATTTGCTAAGTAAATATTAGATAACAGGTATAAGTATAAACATGCTTATGAATACATGAAATAGATACGAATATAAAAGAAACATTAGGACAGGGATGGTAGGCACATTGGTGCGCTTATGCACGCCCCCTACAGACCTCTTAGGAAAGAGGTGAGGTCAACAGTAGACAGTCTAAGGTTAAAGTTTTTGTGGCTTGGGGAAGAAACCACAAAGTCAGGTAGAGTATTCCAGACATTGACCACTCTGTTGCTGAAGTCATATTTTCTACAATCAAGTTTGGTGTGGTCAATCCTGAGTTTGTATCTATTGTGTCCTCTTGTATTATTATTAATACATTATTGCTAATTATTAATTTATATGTACTTGATAATTATTAATTATTGTTAGTAATTATTAATTATTGTTAGTAATTATTAATTTTAGTACATTATTATTGTATTATTGTTAATACAGTTAAGTGGTTCTTGGCTATTTTTCCAGAGCTATTAACTGAAGGAAGAAAGAGCAAAAAAACCGCTCTCTTGCACTTCACTTTTAGCCAGTTCTCAAAACTGCATAAGCAATTAACTAACAGTTCAGGTGAACCAGTGAGAACCGGTTGAATTCCACCTGTGATTATAAATGAAATCAAAGCACATTTAAATGTTGGTTGATATGAATTATGTTGCTCTACTGCTCCATAGCAATAATATTTAAGTCAAAACTCAAGGGTTGTTCTGATTGTGGTTTATACCAATAAGTTGTAACTCTAATTGTCAAATGTCTAACTTATCAGAACTGCACAATACATGATTTACCAGTAAAGCTGCTTCTCTAGGACATCACCCATGATATCTTTTTCAACTGATGTTTTATTATTTTATATATTTCTTAAACTGTTATAAGAAACACTGATTTTTGTTCTAGTACAAGAAACACATATTTCTTTTAACAAAAGAAGAATAAAGTGGGAATAGGAGACAAATTGTTATTTAGAATGCTACAGATCCGAGGCTGCCCTTTAACTTATCAAGGAATGAAATAATTCTTTAGACCTCAAGGTCCTTCCAGAGAAAATAAGGGAGACTGAAGTATTGCATATACTTTGGTTAACGTTTGTGAAAAATGAGTTTTTGAGTTGCCGAGTTTTTCTCTTTTTTAGCTGTATTTATGGTTGCTCTTATCTAATGTATCCAATTTCTCAGGAAGCATATTTAGGTATGAATTCTCAGATGAATTTGGTTTTGGCAGCTTTCAGCAATATACAGGCTCTGTTACATGAAATGTGAGGAAGTCTTTATTTTTTCCTTCAGTCGTGTATGTTAGGAAATGATTTAGCATGGAGGAAAGCTCCTTTTGGAAGTGTATATGTTTAATCCCAGATATCCAAATACTTAGTATTTAAGAAACGGGTGGAAATCATATTTCATTCAGATGAAATGTTTCTAATTTTATTCCTTTTTCTTACATTTTGTAACTCTGAAGTTTTGGAATACAGAACGTTGTGGGTTTGTGTGCAGCACCTATCAGGTGCATCTCAGAAAAAGATGCATTTAGTTTAAGATGTCCCCATAGATGATGTATGCACACGAACAGAATTGCTTGAATTATGATGTTAACATGCAACTCATGTGAATTATGTGAATTACACATATCACTTGTGCCATGCTGGTGCTATAGCAATGTCGAGGGTCTTTCCCCCCACAAAAAAATCCAACATATGATATTCATGTAGTACATTATTTGTTTCTTTGTTTGTTTATCTTCTGCCTTTATTTTTTTTTACCAATAACTCAACTGGACAAACTCAGATGGTTTATAAATTCAATCCTAGATAGCAACATATATTTCTCTCTCTGGGCTCAAAGAGAAAATACCACTGCAAACTTCACATAGGCATCAGGAAAGGCATTTGGCCAGTAAATGTTCAGCTCCATTCAGTCACTCTGACTCCAGTGCAAGGAATTATATATGTGTGCATGTATACTTGCATATATATGTTTGTATTTGTGTATGTATGTATGTGTGTGTGTGTGTGTGTGTGTGTGTGTGTTGTGTATCTATATCTATATCTATATCTATATCTGTGGTGGTCTCTCATGAAAAGAAGACACTACGCAAAGTTGTCTTGGGATGAGAGTGCAGAGAGAACTCTGAAACCCTCTTTTATTAGAAGCAATCTTTGTTAACGTAGCAATTTTGTTAATGTCCTATCACAAACGCATTACATCACACAACATGCACTGATCATTCGCATAAAGCATACAAGGCTGCAGAGTTTAAGTTTGCTACAGTTCTGGTTAAGAAATGGCAACAATTTGTCTTTGCTCCTTGCTCCGTGTTCCAGCCAACCACCAGAAGGCCTCCGTTGTACACAAAGAACAAAGAATCATAGTTCCCACATATATCTATATCTATATCTATATCTATATCTATATCTATATCTATATCTATATCTATATCTATATCTATGTATGGCATTCAGCTTTGTTCAGGTATTTTCCCATGTCATTGTAGTTGTGCTTTTAAAGTTGTAGCAACGTTTCGGCAGAATCTCATCTGCCATCATCAGGCTTCTGTATTGTGTTTGTCTGTGAGTCAGACTATCACAGCTGTTTCCGTTTTAAATTTGGGGCAGCCTACTGCTGTGCCAGAATGGTTTTTTTGTTCATCCTGATTGGTTGGGGGTCTTGGTATATGTTTATTGGTCTTGGAGTTTGCTGTGTTCTGCTTGATTGGTGTTTCTAATATCTTCTGTCTGTTTTGTGACTTTTGTGTGTGTCTTGATTGGCTGGCAACATTGTGTTCCTTTATTGGAGGCCTTTAGTGCAGCTTGGCTCCGAGTAAATGGGCGGCTATCATTTGTTAGGAAGCTAGGTTTCATCTGGGTGCCTGGTTGGGGTGTGTTTGAGCTGGAGGTATCAGCGGGGATCTGTTTGTGCCCAGGTGTTTGCCTGGCTTGTGGTGTAGAGATTTTTTTGCTTGTGAGTCCAGGCTTCCAAATAATTGACAGTCTGGTGGAATGAAAGCCACATGAAAGCCACAGGTCATAGCATCAACTTCAATGGCACCAGAACCCTAGCCACTATAGAAAACCCAAGCCACAGAATCATCAGAGAAGCCAAAAAGACATAAAAGCATGAATAGAAGAGATGACTCCACCAGACTGTCAATTATTTGGAAGCCTGCAATCACAAGCAAAAAAATCTCCACACCACAAGCACTCATATATGTATGAGTGTGTGCGTGTGTGCGTGTGTGTGTGTGTGATTATTGAAGCCTGAACTCATATATATAATATCACAGGCCAAAACTAAATTCAAACCTATTCCACCAAACATAATTCTACTGAGAAGGATCCTTTATATCTCAGGCCACAGCCTGAAAGATGAGATCTCTCTTGATAAATAAACTGAGAGGGTGCCTCTCGTATGAAATTATCTTCCTAAATTTTCAAGCAAAAGGAAATTCCAAGCATGTGATCAAGAAAAGGTTGGCATCTCCTGAGAAACCCAGGAACTACTAAAATGCCTGATGCAAGATATGATACATTGCCTCTTAAAAAGTGCTCTCTTTCTTGCTGTTCTACTCTCTTATCTCCCTAGGCCATCTAGCTAAAGAGCCCCGGAATCTTTTATCCCAGCGTCCTGCTTGTGCTTAGCTATGAACACTTTTGAGCCCTATCATCAGCACGATGAGTTTCTATCATCCCTTGTCTGTGTTGCTGAATCAGGAAGGCTATTTTTTTTTCCTATTTCTTCCTGTAACCTAGTAAAGATTTGCTTCTCAGTAGAAACTTAATTCTAAATTGCAGAACTCTGCCTCTTGAAGCATATATGGATAACTGCTTGAGTTTAAAATATTTAAGCATTTGACTCCCAACTGAATTCCACTTGAATAAATTTGAGCTCCTTTCTGTCATTTGAAGCTTGACCTCAATTAGTTGTAAATTGGTGTTAAAAGTATCATGTCAGTAATTTTGTAGTGGATGTATTTTTTTTTCTTTTTCATTTCTTAGTGCACACCCATCCTATATTAAATAACCTTAATATGTAAGTTCCAAGCAGCGAGTACTACTTTTGACAAATTAGGTTTAGAACTACTTTAGAACAACTAAAATATCATGATCGTATCAAGTCAATTAAAAACCGCTTTATCCTAAATGGATTGTGCCCATAATTGTCATACAAGTTAAAAACATATTTCAAATGATTTGCATTGAATTAAAGGCAGAGAATCCATTTGTAGATAATTTTTATTTGATGTTTATTTACATCAATGGATTCAATTTCCTCATTTGACAAACTAGTCCTATAGATAATCTACTTCTATGAAGAAGTATAGATAAATAATAAATATTCTATAGGGAAAAATGTGTAAATGCATGCACATATGCTTATTACTTATGCAGTTTATTTTTATTTTCCCACTTATTTATAAAGAAATAAAATACAAAGGATAAAGGATATACATTGTCATGCTGCTGGTGGAGACTGACTCTGAGGGAGCGGAGGAACAGCCAACAGGGAATGGAAGTGTGGCTTCGGAGGCTGTGGAGGAGGCTGGGGAAGGGCAGAGGCCAGCTGGACAGTCAGAGGAGGACCCAGGCCCATCCCCTCTCCATCCTAGGGCATGCAGGGAGAGACGTGGTCTACTCGGGAGGAGAGGGCCTTGATCTCTTCGTGGGCTGCAGCTGTGACAACTGGATAAGAGGACGGACATGCATACTGGCGAGTGCTGGAAACAAAGCATGGAAATATCTCTTGTTTATGGTTCCTCTCTGAGTTTGGCATCCTTCCCAGTGTGTTCTGTTATCTGTGGATGTCCTCCAGCCCTTATCTTGCCTGGTTTGTGTTGTCTTTTACTCTTTATAATTTAAATGGCATTTCCTCCTTCTTACAACTGCTTGCGTGGGAGTTTTTTGTCTCCAGTCAAGGATATTTGGAACTTAGAAGCAAGGTAGAGGAATGAAAGGGGTTTCACCTGTTTTTTGTGTCTGTGTTTACTTTGTTAACCCTGGGTTATCACATACATTGGGATGGAAGAAGTTTAAGACCTTTTAACAAGACTGCTAGATCATTTAATGATTGCAAAATTAATGCAAGAAAGAAAACAGAGAAATTCCTAGAAATTCCTAAAAATAGATGTGATTGGATCCTGCCTCTGGCAAAATGTGTGCATAATTATCCATCATTTCATCCTGTCCTTGGAAACAAGTTGTACCTCTTCCACTATCCTCCCAATGATACTATCCAATCCATCCAACTTTTCAGTTCTCCTTGTGCATTTTGCTTCCCTTATCTTTGCTAATCATAGCTTCTTTCCTAGTCAATCATCTGCCCCCGTCATATATCAAAAATATGTGAATTTCAAGTTGCTAAATAATAATAGAGTTGGTTTAGTGTAGTGGTTCAGGCATTAGGCTAGAAACTAGGAGACCATGGATTCTAGACCTGCTTTAGGTACAAAGAAATTTAAGTGACCTTGGGCCAGTCACTCCCCCTCAGCCCCAGGCAATGATAAGCCATCTGAAATCTTTCCAACTGCAGAAAATTGTCCAGGAGTCAACAATGACTTGAAAACACAAATCATTATCATCACTTGAACCTAGCACTTGATAATGGAATGCAGAGGTGGCATTCAGCAGGTGCTGACCAGTTCAGGAGAACCGGTAGTGGAAATTTTGAGTAGTTAGGAGAACCGCCAAACACCACCTCTGACTGACCCCGCCCCCATTGGCTGGGTCTTCTTTTGTTGCCCTGCACAGCAGAACAGAGCTGGAAAGCGGATTAGTGGGCCGGGGAGGGAATGTGGAATTTGAAGTAACCTTCCCCCAGGAGTCGGGAGGAAATGGGGATTTAACAGCATCCTTCCGCTGGAGTGGGGTGGGAATGGAGATTTTACAGTATCTTTCCCCTGCCACGCTCACCAAGCCACCCCCACCAAGCCATGCCCACAGAAACAGTAGTAAAAAAAAAAATTAAATCCCATTACTGATGGAATGGAATGGAACAGAATGGAATGGAAAGGAAAGAAACAGAACGGAATGGAACAGAGCAGAATAGAATAGACCCTATATGATTTGAGACAAGTGACTGTCCAGTCTCTTCTTAAAAACCTCCAATGATGAAGCCCCCACAACTTCTGAAGGAAAGTTGTTTTGCTGGTTAATTGTCCTCACTATTAGGAAGTTTCTCCTTAATTCCAGGTTTGCTTCTCTCCTTGATTGGTTTCCACCCATTGTTTCTTGTCTCTCCTTCTGGTGCTTTGGAAAATAAGTTGACCCCCTCTTCTTTGTAGCAGATTCTTATTTCAACAAAGAACAAGCAATTGGTTCTTATTGCATTCCATGGTTACTCTCCAAATTCACAGTGTTATCTATCTTCTCTCTCTTATTTATTCTTTAAGTCCAGCAAAAAAAAAAAAACCTCAGACTTTAGAAATAGCATTACTTTCAATTATTTTCAACTTTGTTGTCTTAGAAATATCTCTATACCTCGTTATCTTGTCTACTCCACATTGCTTTCCTCTCTAGCATTAATCTCTACTTCTCCAGTACTCTGAGCAAAATTAATCCAGCATGTAAATTAATTACTCTCCATCTCAAGTGAACATTAAAGTCAAAATCTACATTTAAAATGAAGATATTAAAAAAATAGTGACATTCTGTCAGCATTAATTTAATCAGCAGCTAAGCAGAGATTTTATAGCTCTTGAAAAAACAACACATATTTCAGATCTCCATATGGCTTCAGTTATCTACATTTATTGTGTTATTAGGAAGTCTGTAGCAGGGGGTTATCTTCCAAGGTGTAATATTGATGTTCATTTAGGTCAAGGGTCTTCAAACTTGGCAAATTTAAGACTTGTGGAACTCCCAGAATTCCTGAGCTAACATGACTGGAGGAGGAATTCTGGGAATTGAAGTCCACAAGTCTTAAAACTGTCAAGTTTGAAGACCCCCAATTTAGGTGTTCATTTACTGACCATTTAAAGTTTCAACCCGCACCTCCATAGTCGTGTGATGAAAATTCAGACACTTGGCAACTAATTCATATTTACAAAGTGTCTTGGGGTCATGTGATCATCTTTTGCAACCTTCTGACCAGCAAAGTGAATGCGGAAGCCAGGTTCACTTAACACTGTGTTACTAAATTAACTGCATTTAACAACTTGTCAAGAAAGGTCATAAAAGGTCTTGCTTAGCAATGGAAATTTTGGACTCACTTGTGGTCATAAATTGAGGATTCACTACATTTCAGGATTTGTGACAATTTTTGTAATGTTTAAAGATGGACACAATTTTGCATGTATACTTTCACAAAAATGAAACTGATAGGTATGACTGTAGTTCTACAGAATTTTTTTTACAATAAGCTATCAAAGAAAAATAAATCTCATACTGTGCCAATGTAATCAATATATTCCTTTATGTATTACCTTTTATTTTTCTCCAGTTAGCTGGACACCCATTATAATTATCTGACGGCTTGTTTGAATAATGTTACTGCAATTGAAGATTTTAAAAGCAACAAACTTAGCTCAAAAAGAAGGAAATATGTGGAGAGAATTGAACTTATTTTTTATCAGCAATTTTATATTATTTTATGTTTTAGAGTCTTGTGTATGCTTTTGAGCTTTTTAAAACCATTATAAGAATTTAAACTGTAAGTAACCTGAGAGGCCTTTCTGATGGAAAGGTATTTCAAAAACACTTCACAAATAGGTATGAAAGAAATATTCTTTGCTTTCCAAAGTAATTTATGATTCATTGAAATTCATTGCAACTTTTGTTGGGCAATTTTGAGGATGCTATGTTATGCTATCCTCTCCTTAACTTTGCTATCTTATCCTTATCAAAGATACTGGGAAAATAGTCCAAAATCTGTTATAATCAGTTCGTTGAAAATGTTCACATAAAACTTTGGAGAGTAAATTCATCTTAACTTTCCCTCCTAATTTTTTCTCATCATCTCCAAAATGTGTTCATACTTTCCTTTAGAGCCTATGAGAAATCTGTGATTCTTCTGCAACTTGAAAAATTTCAACATTCAATTCCATAAAAGAATGTCGTATGGAAAATGGTGAGAAATTTCATAGGCGTTCATTTTTTTTCTCATAGGACTAGAACCAAGCTGCAAGTACTTAGATTTGTTTAAATATAAGAGAAAACCTTGTATAAGACTTATACAATAGTGGAACAGTCTACCAATGAAGAATACGGGTTATCCTTCACTGATATTGGCTAAATAGCCATATCTTGTGAATTGAATAATTTTTGTGAATCAATTATACATAGGTTGAACTTCACAGTTCCATGATCCTTTGAAATTTGAATTGTGTCTGTTCCATCTTTGAGGTTTCTGGTGTCAAATTCAACTAGAATCTTGACTAATTTATTTCTAATATTCAGATCATAAAACAAAAATACAATGTATTTCATAAGTGACTTTATTTATCCATATGCATTCACAAGTATGCAGTTGTGTGTACGTGTTTATCTGAATTCAAAGTATTGGACCCGAGTAGGGCTTAGCGTGTTTACTTTTTCTGGTTTGGGTCAAAAGACTAAAATGTATTTCATCCAATTTTGTATTAAACTGCATTACAAAGAAAGGAGATAAAGCATTCCATTACTGGTGCCTTTTACTCTAAGCTATTATTTTTCTATTAAATTTAATCTAAAACACACACTTGAATATTTCTTTTGATGCTTTCTTAGAGGAAACAACCTGCTGCAAAAAATGGAAAATGTATCAAAGTAAAATAGAATTATATCACAACTTATGTATTCATTTGGATTCATTCTCCTTAAAAATTCAGACTGGTTGAAATGTCAAGTGTCCTACCATGGGAACATGGGAGCTCAGGAGTATGAGGTGGACCACAAATTATCTAATTCCTCTGTTTAACTCTTCCTCAAATAAAAAATAAAATAAAAATGACACTCAAAAATATCAGGTGGACCACAAAGTCTCTAATTCCTGAATTTATCTCTTCCTCCAATAAAAAAATAAAAGAAAATGACATTGCACTTGATGGTAATTGAAGCAAAGGCAAAAGAAATATCTATTAGCAATACCAATCAGATTACTATGCATTGCTCTGTCTTTCTTTGGACCCATCTCTAATTATAGCAAAACAAAAATTAAAGCTATTGACTACTTTACAGTGATGTGGTCTGAAAGTATTTGATTCCAGTCATTCTCTTTCTAGAGACACTTATCCTAGACTATGAGAAATAGTTTGCAGATACAAATCCTAAAGAAATGTTATTATAAATCGGATGACCTGTGATTTATAAGAAGCAATAGTGGCAATAAAAGGTAACCATATACTGTCTGGATATTCCGGACTGCTTCAACTCCCATCAAGTTTCAGCCAGCTCAGCTAATCAAAAGAGATAATAGAGGGTTTATTTTGAAATACATGAAGTGTACCAAATTGCCTATTTCTGGTTTTTAAGAAAGACCAACAAGAGTCTTTTTAAAAAGTTATTCCAGCATGAAGAGATCAGTTAGACAAAAAAATTAAATGATGCAGGATAATATACATGTATCACCCATGGTGGCACAGTGGTTAGAATACAGTATTGCAGGTTAATTCTGCCCACAGCCAGGAGTTCAATTCTCAGCAGCTCAAGGTTGATTCAGCCTTTCATCTTTCTGAACTCGGTAAAATGAACATTCAGTTTGTTGGGGGCAATATGCCAGAAAGTGATATAAATTACTGTGTAGCAGTATATAAATCTAAGTGCAATTGCTATATAACAGAAACAACGATGGGAGAGAAATATTAAAGTTAGGAATATAACATGATGGTATGTTCTTGGGGATGGTAGCTTCACAGAATGAAGTAAAAAAAATTATTTAGGAAATAACATGATAATAGAAAAACCCAACTTGCTTAAGTCTATCTGTAGTTAAGGTTCTGCTGTAGGTTTTCCTTCTTTATGAAGAGAGCATAAATCAGAAGAGAATGTGAACTGGTAGTGAGACAAGAAAGACGACTGAAATGAGAGAGAAAGGAAGTGATGGAAGCCCTAGGAATACTACACTGCCAAGCCAATAGTAATGAAGAGTCATGTAAAAAAATCAAAGTAAATCAAGTGGACAAACAAAAGTGATAAAAGTATAGATTTCCTCTCCTTCTACATCTATTGATCTCTTGGTCAATAGGTACATAAATGCAGAAAGTTTGTGCATGTATAGATGAAGTCCAACAAATTATTCATTTTTCAGCAAGATACTTGAACGTCCAGGAACTTAGTCTTAGATGAATGAGATTATTTAATCTCATATAATCAAATGTCAGACCTGACTTGGTTGCCTAATGGAGAGATAAGATTGAGACCTTATTGCTGTTCTATTGCATAATTTTAGAAGGTTGTAACGTAACATATTTCTATTGCACCTAAGGAGACTCTCAAGACTGATGCTTCTTATGAAAAACCACTGAGATCATCTAAAATATTGGTATGAATTATCTTCATGGTGTTTTTCCATGCTGTTTTATCTTATAATCTAAGTCACTGAAGCTAATGAGATGTTAATACTTAGATACTGGAAATTCTTTGTATGGGCAGATTTCCAAAATGGGTCAGTTTCTTATTAAGACACTAGTCAAAATTTTCACTGAGTCTTAATTATGATTTTTTAAATAACAAAGGTGCTGAGATTGAGACTGTGGATTTCATGTGCAGGAGAGAGATATTACTTCTATTTCTGAATAGGTCTGAAGTTCACCCCAAATAGTAATATTACAGTTTAGAGATTCTCCATGGTTCACCTTTTTCACTAGAGTCATTTTGCTGGATTTCTTTGGATTATTAACTGTAATTACTTCTGAATAGGAACAGATTTGCAGTGATGAACTATCTGAATTATTTTTACATGTTATAAATAAAATGATCTTGAAAATTATTTGGAAGCTTCAAAACAACTAGAATTATGATAGGTACAATTCAATATGAGCCACATAGTGTGTAGGAAGAGACTCAGTTCAATGTGCTGTGGAAATTTGATCCTAATGTCGAGAGAATGAGTCTTATTTGAAGCTGTTGATTCTTTCTTTTTTGGAGGTGGGCAGCCTAGAATTTAGACAAATAAATAGCTCCATGTTTGTGACATGAATAAACACATGTATAATCTTCTCCCACACATTCTAAATTTAAGCTCAAAAAAAGAAGTAAGGGAAATACTAAATATTTATGATAAAATATAAGCAAGAAATGAAAGTGAAATTATAAAATATGTTTGACATCCCCTTTATAGAATGTGTACAATAATTTTTGCACCATGCTATTGGTGACAGAATTAATAACATACACACATGCATACCTTAATTGTGTAAGATGCATTTTCTAAATGCCCTTCATGGACTTGCCATAACAGTCTTACATAGTCCTAAAAGGACAAGCCAGTGTTTAAATTAAATATGACTATTTCTCCCAGATAACCTGCATAAATAATTTGAATAGAGACAATGTTCTGTGTGTACATAGATACACACACATACCCACACACACACGTGTGTGTCTGTGTGTCTGTGCTGAATGAAAAATAGACTAAATCCTTTGATGAATTGAAAACAGCATTGGGAAACTCTTAATAGTGCATTATCCCTGACTGTAAATATTCTTCCTCCTGTAAAAACATGCAGCCTGATATTATGAAATGCTACATTACTGCAGGTAATCACAGATGGGTGGGAAGATAAGGCTGATTTTCCATTATGTATGTAACCATATACTCTATTCCTGAATCTTTGTAGATGTTTCTTTGTTCTTCTGAGCTTTGCTATCTCTTGCCTCTGTATAATAGTAACATTAACAGCAAACAACTTGTTTTTATTCAAACCAGCTAATGCAGTATTTGGCAGTAGTCTTCAAAACACAAGCACATACTCAGAACCATGATTTCGCATTCCTCCCCTTCTCTTCTTTCCCCATTGAGGTTGCATGATTATTCGTTGACGTCAGATAAAAGAGCTAATAAGTGATTTTTTCAGATCTCTGAGTGGGGACATTTGTCATTTGAATAGGAAGTTTTATGCCTGCAGCAGAATGTAATTTAAACTTCTTAGGATTAAATAATAATAATAATAACAACAACAACAACAACAACCAATTTAGTTAAATATGACACTGAGAATGTGCAGTACCTCTACAGTTAAAAGGCTATATACTCCTTAATTTATCCAAATACATGCTGAAAAACTGCATGGTATATTTTCCATTTGGAAACAATCTTTATAATGCTAAGAAATTCCACATTAACAGCCAGACCTTTTTGTCCTTAAAATGAAAACAATATACAAGGAATCTTATGAGCACAATTGGGAGCAGAATTTCTGTTGTTAAGCAAGGCATTTATTAAGTGAGTTGTGTCCCAATGTACAAACTTTTTTGTCATTGTTGTTGAGTGAATTATTGCAGTTAAGTCAATCATGTGATCATTAAGCAAATCCAACTTAACCCATTGATTTTGCTTGCCATAAGCCCAGCTGGGGAGATCACAAATGGCAATCACATGACCTGGTATGGTGCAACCGTTGTAAACATGATCCCTGTTTTAAACTCCTATTGAGATGGAGCATGAAAAAAATACTGTAAAACTCAGTAGTTCAATAAATAGCAACAGCACTTAGATTTATATACCACTTTACAGTGCTTTACAGTGTACTGTATGCCACTTACTTTCTAAGTGGTATACAGAGTCAGCCTATTGTCCCCAACAATCTGAGTCCTCATTTTACCCACTTTGGAAGGATGGAAGGATGAGTCAATCTTGAGCTGGTGAGATTCGAACTGCCAAATTGCAGGCAGCTGGCAGTCAGCAGAAGTAGCCTACAGTACTGCAGTCCAACTACTGCGCCATCACAACTCATGTATAGGGTTGATATAAAATGTTGTAGGGTGATATAAACAAGATGATGTTTGGTTTAAAAAATCTGCCAGCATTTTTTGAGCAGATGTTCGTTTCTCACAACTTGCCTCAAGTCTTAATACTTCATTTTAACATTGCTCACTGAACAGTATTGAATTAAGTTATGGGGAAGACTGTCTCCAAATGTCTTATTGACCCCACATAGATTCCAATTTTGAATTCAATGAATATTGGATACAAGGATGAGTTGCTCAAAAGCCACTCCTTTCGTGTGCTTTGAAAGAGCACCATACTATTACTTAATAAACATCTCTTATCAATCACATCCACCCAACCCATTAGAGCGAGGAGGCGGGGAATGTTGCGAGTCCCACCTCTGAGAGAAATACACCTGGTGGGACCCAGAAGAATGGCCTTCTCCATGGTGGCGCCGTCTCTCTGGAGATTAAAATGGCCCCTCCTCTAGCTCTCTTCCAAAAGGCACTGAAGACCTGGTTTTGCCAGACAGCCTGGGGAACCCAGAGAGGGATGGAGCCCATCAGGTGAGTAGTGTGATCTGCTGTTGTCAGGGAGGGGGAGGGGAGTTGGTTTTTGATTTTCTGTTTTTTCTTTGTTCGCTTTGTTTTTGTTTTTCACAAATTTTGTTCTATTGTACTTTACTAGTTTATTTGATTCTTTTTGTTAGTTTTTATTGTTTTATTGTTATTGTTATTTTTTTGTTTTAAATATGGTTGTACATTGTGTAAGCCACCTCGAGTCGCCATGGGCGAATAGGCGCCAATATAAATAAAATAAATAAATATAAAATAAATTGTTATTTTTAATTTTTATATCAGTAGTGCCAGCCATGAGGAAAGATACTTTTTTATTGTTAATTTTAATTACTATTGATACCACATATGGCTAAATAATTTGACCAGTCTTTGTTATCATGCACCATGATACTGTATATCTCAGTGATGGGACATCTCTTTTGGTGTTCAGGAAATATCAGACTGACTCCATAGAATCTTCAAGTTAAAAAAAGGATCTCAGATGTAAGGACATAACATCAGGACAGAGGATTCATTTATAAACATGTATTGTTCTAATATTATTAGGAGCTTCTTCAGGCCTGTATGCTCACTGATTCGTCCTCTTCTATCTGTATTACATAACGTATTCTATTGATTTTGTTACTAACTTCTGGAAATTTTTGTTAATTACATTAAGCAAAGCAAAGCAAAGTAAAACAAAGTGAAAAGAAAAGAAAAGAAAAAGGGAAAAAAAGGAGAGATAGTATTCAACTTTCTCCTGCTTCATATAATAAACTAGAAACCTGTTAGTGCAATGAAGGTAGCACACAGAGGACAAAAGGGCAATTGTGTATACTCCCTCCTCTCATTTTAGTAGTCTGGCTAAGATCTGTCGAGAGGGTGCAAATATGTTCAGCTAAAATAAATTACAGAATATCAAAACACTACTCGAAACATTTTTACTTCCTGAGCATGTACCTGAATTCAAGATGAGGGTAATTATTCCACAAATGCTTCATTAAAACAAGAAAGAAAAGGAGCACAACCTTCCTTTCTTCAAATCATAGATTCATTAGGGCTAGAAGAGATACCCTGGAGGACATCTAATCCAATCCCCTGATTAAGGCAAGAGAACTTATACCGTTCTGGACAAATAACTATTCAATGTATTTTTGAAGACCTCCAGCAATGGAGCACTTTAGGAGGCAACTCCTTCCTGTCACTTTCATGTCAATGTTGCTAAAAAATGGCTATGAAAAATCTTAATGCTGGAAGCATGGATAATTCTTGAAAATGGTAGCCCTGCCAAATATGTGACACTATTTTACCCTCTGTGGTGAACCACAGTTCTTAACCACAGAAAAATTGATTTCCCCACTCTAAGATTTATTTGTAAGTAAATTGACCACAAAGTTCAAAACTTCAGTCAATTTGACACAATTTTTGAACTGAGAACTGCAGCACAATATCTACAATAATATGGAATTTAAATCTGAGGTGCAGAAATCTAGATAAATGGAAGATAGGACAAAAACACTTTTTTATTTTTCTCTAATGGTGATTGCCTTGGAAATGTAATCAGGTATGTAAAAGTCATTAAATTATCTAGTAGTTTTATTTGTAGGTTATAGTTGGGAAATATTTGCCCTTGTTTTTCAAGAAGTGCCAATATTGTGCTATGTGCTAACAATGAATTTTTAAATTATAACCCGGTGATCTCAGAGCACGCTTAGGTTTTCTTCACTGCCAGTACCAACTAATTGTAGAAAACAACCAAGCCACATATCTAGGGTTAACAATAAACTACAATATCTTTCAAGAAGCTTCTACATATGTCAGTTTCTGTTTGAGTAGATCCACTACATAAATGACAATAAAATATTATTACACTCTTGGAAGATTCCCTTGCCTGCCAGTGTGTAGGATGAATAATGTGTCCTTGGTGCTAATTACTGACAAGTATTTATTATATCCACTGCATTTATTCAGGATGAATTACTTAGGTTAAGAACCAGCTTTTACTTTTCTATGAAACTTAATATGAAAAAGAAGCTAACTCAAAGCAGTCTAGACAAATTTTCAGTCATAAGATTGTGGAATAATGAACTTTACTCCAAAGCAGAATGGCTTGTAAACTACTATAATATATTCATGCAAATATATGTCTAACTCCATGGAACACAGAGAAAAATACTGGATTATTAATATGGTACTTTCCTTCAATTTTTCAATCTTTCAACCAGCAAAAGAATCCGTAAATTTCATCTTCTAAAAGTCATCTGAGAAGTGAAGATAATCTAAATTCTTCTTTTATTGCAGGAAAAAAGGTGGCATAGCCTTTTATTTTATTTTTTTCTTTGAGTCCAACTCTGCCACCAATTCTCACCTTGGAAATCAGGAGCGAGAACTCAATTTTTCATCTTAAAAGTAGAAGCAGCTGAAAATATCCTGAACACTTTTTAATGACTACATGCTTTTTGACTGAATCCAACCAACATGCTTAGTTTGAAGCCCCAAGTTCCTTTGGTTTTTGTTGTTGTTGTCGCCTTTGTGTCTGTTTTTCATTCTTGGTGACTGCCTGGACAAGTCTCTGCAGTTTTCTTGGCAAGATTTCAGAGGTAGTTGGCTGTTGATTCTTCCTAGGGCTGAAAGAGAGGCTCAACATCACCCAAATAGCTTTATGCTTAAAGATGGGACTAGAACTCATGATCTTCTGGTTTCACCCTCCCCTTCTTTTATTTTGGCCCCACTTCCTGTTTTTTCCCCTCATTTGCTATTTCTGGGGAAAAAATTACAACTAATCACTGCATCAAATCACCAGTATCATCAAATAATCACAACTAATATAGAAATGTCTGGCTAACAGAAAAAAAAAATTGTGTGTGAGTGAACAAATGACTTAGGTGAGATTTAATTGCTCCAATCATCTGGGACCCCAAACCAACTGGGCTATTGCAAAAAATGTCAAGGAATACAAATTGCATTCATCTCTTCCCCATGTTGAGTGTTCACTGATTAGTCAACTCAACACCTTTCTTAAGATCTGGTGAGCCAGTATACTACTTCTGCTTCAGTTTAAGGAAAGGGAAAGAAGAAAGAAATACTACACATTCTTCTTCTGTCCAAAACAAACAAATAAATAGATGATTAGTTGGACAGCTGAAATGGTGAGTTCACAGCCTAACTTTTCTCTTACCAGCAAGTATGTGTGGCTGATTTATTACTCTGGGCATGTAGAGCCTTGATTATTCTGTGGTACTTCTAATAGAAATGGGTCACAGTTCAACACAGTGCATAGGCATCTTCAATACTTCTAATAAGCAACTATCTATCCTTACTAATCTGTGGTTAACTGAAGACAACAGAAGCACTTCCATCATACTAATGTATTTGCATTATCTCCTATATTTATCAGTATATATTGCAAGCAGCTGTGCTATAAATGTATGTCATTGTTTTGAGTAATTATTTTATATAGTAATGTGCTGATTGCATTTTTTCCCATGCTGCTTTCCTTCCTTCCTTTTGAAAAGGAGTAGAAAAAACAAAATCCTGTTTTTTTCTGTTTGTCAGGCAGCTTGCTTTACAGTGTCCATAAACCATTGGTTTATCATTTGAAGACACTGAAGAATTTCCTCTCCAATCTAATTATATATTTTCTATTGTTCATTCAAGAGCATTCTTTTAAAAGCCAGTTCTCCTTCTCATGCATGGATATATTTCGATCAAAAGTCTTTCTCAGAAAAATCATGGCTGAGAAGAATTTAACTTTGGATCATAAATATTATTCAGTGTGGTAAATCCTCCTACATTATGTCAACCAAAGATTGGCTAAAAAGAGAGTAAAGGAAGCTGATTCATATGTGTAGGAAAAAATCAGCCAAGCTTCAAAAGTTGCTTAAAGAGTTTGGACGTTTTTCTTTCAGGTGAAATCATTCTAGTACAATAAAGCAAAATAAAATCATTTGAAAAAAGCTAGTGGTGTGTAATGAGGTTACATTCTGTGATGTCTGTAAACAAAAAAGTATCACCAGTTAAGTACTCTTTGTTTAATTCAAAGAATATTATAAGCAAAACTCTTCTGTATTCTCTCTGAACAACTTAAAATTCAGTGCTTGTTCATTCTCAGTGCTGCTCCACAACTACTAAATGAAATTGGCTTTGATAAAAAAAATGTTTAATAAAATATTAATGCTCTCATTAAACTGTGGAAGTGTTTCAGATTCCCCCAAAGAAAAATAGGGTTAAAAGTGTATCTTAGATCTTTCCAGCAAAAGCAATAGGTCTTCTCATAGCCTACAGGTATACAGGGATTATCACAAAAGTTCCAAGGAGCAGAGAGAAATGGTTCTTGGGTGATAAAACTTATATGCACAGGTTTTTAAACTGAACTGCTAGATGGTGAAACCTTTGCACAGTTAAAAAGCCATGGGTAATGTCAGGTCAATTGTTCTCTGTGATTCAAAGGGCCAAAAGGCAGGATTCTCCATGCAAGGGAGAATATATATTTTATCTTTTTTAAAAAATACTTTAGAAAAAGAGAACGACTACTGATATGAATTGCATTATAATCCCCAAAAAATGATTACAGGAATATTTTGGAGGGGTAGGAGGAATCTGTCTTATGCTACATTTTAAATGATGGAGCTCCAATAATTGGATTGTTAAACTTGAAGAAATAAAAGAACAATTAAGGTCATCATCATGTTTGGCAGGGTCATCATGTTTGACCTTGTTCTCTATTTATTTAAAACATTTTTTACTCCAGAATTGTTCCTACTGGAAAGCCTGCTTGTTAAAACAAACTTCTTAAAAATTTGTTAGTAAAAGGAAAGCAAAATGAAGTATGGATTGTCCTTCTGTCAACCCAACCATATTGGAAGGAAATAGCTCAAGCAAAAGAGAACTTTATCCTGTATTTCAAAAATGTATGACATTGATTATACAATGTATGACATTGATTATATTCCTCCAATCGCTAGTAATGTAGAAAGATTATAATGACATGTTATTATTTAAAAGAACAGTTACTGCACCTTTAAAGAGGAAAATATCCTCTTTTGTATGGCCACTAAAAGGAGATTTTTTTTTTACCATTCCATCTTTGTTGTTGTTGTTGGTTGTGAAGTCGTATCCAACCCATCATGATCCCATGGACAATGTTCTTCCAGGCCTTCCTGTCCTCTACGATCTTCTGGAGTCCATTTAAGCTCATCCCATCTTTATTTGGGGGTTATTAAGTAATTCATTAATATTACAAATGCTTAAGCAGAACACCATATACCATTTCAGATAAATTATTGTCCAGCCTCTTTTTGAAAGCTTCCAATGATAGAGCATCCACAATTGAGATAGATGATGCTGTATCCCTCTCCCTCTGTTGAGAGAGAGCTGTTCAGTTTTGACATAGATGGCCTCTTTGATCCCTCTTTAAACCAGTGGTCCTCTCTGTCCAAAATGTGGACTTTGCTGTCTTCAAAAGAATGGCCTGTGTCTTTTAAATGCAGATGGACTGCTGAATCTTGTCTTGGTGGTTTGTTCTCTTATGTTGTGCATTTATGAAGTGGTTGTTTTGTTTCCCCAATATATAGATCTGCACATGTACCACTGCATTGTACTCTGTATACTAACATCAATACCCAGGAAGATACTGGAAAAGATAACAAAAAAACAGATCTGCCAACACCTAGAAACAAGTAAAGTAATAACTAGCAGTCAGCACGGGTTTATTAAAAACAGATCATGCCAAACCAATCTTATTTCATTCTTCAACACAGTGACTAAATTAGTAGACCAGCAAAATACTGTGGACATTATATATTTAGATTTCAGCAAAGCATTTGATAAAGTAGACCACAACCCACTTCTTAGTAAGCTAGAAAAAAGTAGAATAGATAGCACCACCACTAGATGGATTCGCAACTGGCTGGCAAACCATACTCAATGAGTAGTCCTTAATGGGTCTAAGTCTACATGGAGGGAAGTAAGCAGTGGGGTACCGCAAGGTTCTATCTTAGGCCCAGTACTCTTCAATAACTTCATTAATAACTTAGATGAGGGAATAGAATGGGAACTTACCAAATTTGCAGATCATATTAAGCTGGCAGGAATAGCTAACACCCAAGATCCAGATGGATCTTGACAGACTAGAACACTGGGCCATTTCTAATAAAATGAAATTCAATATAGAGAAAAGTAAAGTCCTACACCTAGGCAAGAAAAAACAAAAGTACACATATAGACTGGATGAAACCAGGCTCAATAGCAGTAACTGTGAGAGGGATCTTGGAGTCTTAGTGAACAACCAGCTAAATATGAGCCAGCAATGTGCAGCAGCCACCAAAAAAGCTAATGCAATCCTAAATTGTATTAACAGAGGGATACAATCAAGATCAAGGGAAGTACTAATACCACTCTATAAAGCCTTAGTAAGACCACACCTAGACTACTGCATCCAGTTTTTGTCACCACATTATAAAAAAGATGTTGAAGCTCTAGAAAAAGTACAGAGAAGAGCAACCAGGATGATTTGGGGACTGGAGGCTAAAACATACAATGAACGGTTGCAGGAACTGGGCTTGGCTAGTCTAGTAAAGAGAAGGACCAGGGGAGACATGATAGCGGTCTTCCAATATTTGAGGGGAGGAAGGGATCAAGCTATTTTCTAAAGCTCCTGTAGGCTAGACAAGGAATAATGGATGGAAACTGAACAAAGAGAGATTTAATCTGAAAACAAGGAGAAACTTTCTGACAGTGAGAACAATCAACCCATGGAACAGCTTTGCTCTCGGAAGTTGTGGGAGCGCCATGAGACTTTCAAAAAGAGATTGGACTGCCATTTGTCAGAAATGGTGTAGGGTCTCCCGCTTGGGTGGGGGCTTGGACTAGATGACCTACAAGGTCCCTTCCAATTCTGATTATCTGTATCTGTATCTACTATGTTGCTCAGTTTGTGTCTGGGTATTTTATCCTTAGGGTGAACAAACCTCTGCCTTAGTGTATTCTTGTGTGCAGGTATGTTGTGTTGGCTGAATATCCTCCTGAGCTTTTCGGATATTCCTGCAATGTGTGGAATAACAACATTGCTTTGTTTATTGTCCTTTGTCTGTTATGGAGGAGCTCCTGCTGAGTCTTTTCTGAGATTTGATGAAGGCCCACTTGGGATAGCCACATGTTCTGAGGGCTTCCTTGATGTGTTTTAGTTATTTTTCTTTCCCTTCTTTGTTGGTAGGCAGGCCTTCAGCTCAGTGGTGTATGGTTCTGATAACTTCCATTTTGTGCTCCAGTGCGTGGAGAGAATCAAAATGTAAATACTGATCTGTGTTTGGGGCTTTCCATAAACTTCAGTGTTAACGTTTCTGTCCTCCTTAATGTGTACTGCACAGTCCAGGAAGGCGCAACTATTTCCCTTAACATCTTTCCATGTGAATTTGATGTATCTGTCCACAGAGGTGATGTGTTTGGTGAATGCTTCCAATCCCTATGTTTTAACATACCTATACCATGAGTTGGTGGGATTCATGTGAAGGAGTTTAGGACTTTGGTTTCTACCTCTTCCATGTAGAGATTGGCCACAATGGGGGACACAGGTGAATCCATGGCACAGCCATGTTTTTGCCTGTAGAAACCTGCATTATATTTAAAATAGGTAGTGGTCAGGCAGAGGCAGGCGTGGGATTCTCCTGCTGTAACAACCGGTTCACTAAATGTGTGCTTCATACGCGTACACAGCTATCGCAATTACTTACCTTCAATGTTACTTCAGGGAAGTAACACAGCTGAGACGCCACAATCCGCTCTGCTGCATGAATCAGCCGAGCACATATAGGTGAGCACAGGGCAGAGGTGGGTGGGTGGGCCTACATGATTGTCAGATCGAACTGGTTCAGAGCCAGCTGATAATCACAGCTAGAGGTTCACCCGAACCGGTCCGAACTATGACCAGGCAGAAGTCCAGCATAGCACATATGTGGTCTGGTCTGAGGTTGGTTCTGTCACCTAAGGTGCTGTCTTGTAGCAGTTGTTTCTTCACTGCTGTGAGAGCTTCAGTTGTTGGAATGCAGCTGAAGGGGGAAGTCACATCATGGCTCCCAATAATAATAGTAATTGATTATTAATTATATGAGTGCCTCCATTGATTAAGCAATTAGGAATATTAGAGATCAATATCATGGGACCATCTGTTGATGACCAAGATATGTTGAAGGCTGTGACATAGAATGTCAAAGAGCATACAGTATGGATCGTGAATTAATTAATAAAATGAAAGAAACAACTATACTCGGAGAACAAAGCGAAATAGAAAGGATGTGAAAATCTGAATGAAGATAATCTGAATGTATAGAATAATGTTGAATAATACATGCATCGATGTATAGGTGTAGAAGTAACTGTGAAGGAAGGGGTAGAATTTATAGCATAAATTACTGTGCCATCTAAATTGTCATGGGACCATATCAGAATAGGAATTCAAAAGTGGTGCTAGTTGTATGCTATACTACAATGAATGATTATACTGAAAGGTTTAGCAATGAGTCTGGGGAAACATTGTACAATATTATGAATGAATGTGAGCCAGTGCAAAAAGTATTCTGTTAAATATTGATCTTCTGTTAGAAGAACAATTGATTCAACAATACATGGACAGCTCATAAATACACAGACAGCTCATATTTTATGTTCTGTCTCGCTGATGAAACATAATTGTAAAACCAAATCTTCCAAGGTGTACTTTGTGATACTGAAGAGAAGATTTTTTTTCCTAATGTACCAACCCAACCATGTACATAATTTTCATACCCAGAGATGGATAAAGGGTGGATGAATGGATGATCAATAGACATATCTTTGCTAAAGGTATACATAAAAACCAAGCTACATTTGTCTGTCTGTCTGTCTGTCTGTCTGTCTGTCTGTCTCTCTGTCTACATATATAATTACCTTGCAATTATGCTACATCATAAAATAGAATACAGTGACAATTGGCTAGCTGGGAACTATCATGCCAAGTTAGATTTCATGGACAAATGCTCATTACCACTGTTACTCTATAATCATAAGCTACAGCACTCCCAAGGACATTCCAGTAACCTCTTAGATCCTTCCATCCATCTTATATATTGTCCTCCCTTCTTCCACTGCCCTCAACTTGCCAGCATAATCATTTTTTCAAGTTTGCATTACACATTGAGGGTATGTAAATTTTTGCTTGCACATCGTTGCCTCAAGAGAGCAGTTGGGTTTCAGTTGAACAAGGATGGATGGATTGGTCTTTCTTGCAATTCATGGTGCTTTTAGTAAGTTGCTATCTTCAAATCCATAATTCAAAGGCATCTATCTTTCTCCTTGTCTAATTTTTTATGACCACTGGATGTCTGTTGCTTTGACTTTTGCTATTTTGAAATGTCCTTATCATTCATGAGCTTGTCAATACATCACTGCCTCCCTTTATAGGATTAATATCTTCTTTAGCAAGCACAATGTTCATCAATATTTTTTTCTCAGTTAAAGAACAAATAAAAACTAATGCTTTTCCACTGCTTTCTCATCAGTTTTAAGTCTCTAAAACTTTCTCTAAAACTCTAAAAGTTTCTAGGTTGACATAAGAACATAGAACAGAAAATCATAGGGCTTGAAGGGATCTTAGAAGTCTTCTGATCCAGCCCCTTGCTCAATGAAGGAGAATTTATTCTTTGTCTTAATGATTAACTCAAGTTTTTTTTCATTTCCTATTGTGGATTTATAATAAGCTCTTTACTATTGACTAGCAAAATTATTTGGGTCCCTATCTCAGCTACCAGACTACTACAAGACTACTAGAGTGCATCCATAAACACCAACTAGCAGTCAGAAGACATGATGAAAACTCCTGCATTTGGTAACACATGGACAAACTTAACCATAATTCCAACTGGGAAACTGTGAGCATCCTAGACCAGGCCATGTCCAAAAATGCTAGAAAAATCTTAGAAGCCTGGCACTCAGGCAAGTCAGCTATGAACAGGCACACAGCTATAAACAACTTCTATATACCCCTCAATAAAGAATCAAAAAGTCAAAACAACTCCTCACCAGCAATCACAACCAGATCAGCAGAAAGTATAAACAAGATTAACATTAGACCAACAATCAAGAAGCAAACAATAGTCCTACCAAGGAACTACCAACTCAGATAAACCACCTAACAGTAGACAACAGTCGAATCAATGAACCACCAAAACCACTCCCAGTCTCCCACCA
Organism: Pseudonaja textilis; assembly: GCF_049901715.1. Lineage (NCBI taxonomy): Eukaryota > Metazoa > Chordata > Lepidosauria > Squamata > Elapidae > Pseudonaja > Pseudonaja textilis. Next base: position 14,000,501 of record NC_141994.1, on the reverse strand, counting down.
ACACTGACAGGCAAGTTACTAGTATATAAAATGACAGCAAGCCCCATCTCACCCAGCACTGATAATGTTACCTATTGGTAATGAAACATATGCAAGAAAACAACCAAGGTCAGAGAGCAGCAAGGAGCCGATTATCTTGTAAGCGATTGACAAGTAATATAAATAAAATAAACCCAGAATTCAGCCTGAGCTACAAATATTTTCTTCTATTTCTTATAATAGGTAGCTTTTTGTTCATGTAAAGATTTCCCCAAAAGAATTAGGTATTAGGCATTTCTCTCCAAAAATGGCTTTTATTCCTTTTTTGCAAAATGTTGACCAAATTTCTGCTTGGGTGTCAAATTAGTGTAATGATTCATTAATATGCACATTGTCTTGTATTTCCCATCTTAAATATTGTTTTCTATAGCCCACCCAATCTGGTTAAATATACACTGACCCAGAACTATTATCATTCTCTTTTTGTCGTGGTTTTAAAAAGTTCGGCGATGATAGGTTTGATGATAGGCGCTCTTCTACTTGAAGCTGGTGTGTTGCTTCATTTTCAAAGTTCATATTTTAACATAGTATTTCTGTATAACTTTAACATAACATTTTTTGAACAATTTTCTACTTTCCATTAATTTTATTTGCCTCCATGAAATCTCTTCCATGATTATTCTTAACAGGAAAAAAACCATAATTTTGATTTTCTTTATTTAAAAAATCTTTCATTTTCCTTTTCTTATTATATTCCTCCATTTGTTGGCAGTCTTGACTGAGATTTCCTTCCTTGTGTTTACTTACTTGATGTTGAAAGTCAGAATTCAGTCACACTATACTTTTCTTGTTGCCCAAGGCTTTCCTTCCCCATATTTCTCTGGTTACAGTGAAAGTTTGTTTTCAAAGCCACTTCCATCTTTTTTTCTTTTAATTTTTGGCATTTTTTTTCTGCTTTGAAGTAAGTTGGAAAATATGTCTACAATTTGAGCTAACAATGCAACAAGGCAGATTCCAAGGATAATGTAGTGGAAGATAGACTCTGTGTATGTGGAACATGTGAAGTAGAGGATCTGGCATTGGAATACTGGTCCGTTGTTAAATATGTGGACCATTATTTATCTCTGTTCCTCAATGGCAAAAGGAACTAGAATGTTGAAAGGAAATTGAATTTCCTCCTACAAGGTACCAAACCCATTACCACACAGTGACTTGCTATCTTTACAATTAAGGCAGCCAAGATAAGGGGGGATGCAATCTGGATGACATAACCTATCATGTTATGCCTATATTTCTTAGGAGTTTGACTAGGTCTACAACTTTGCTTTATTAACCATTTTAAAGTATCATGTTCAATACTATTGACAGGATTATTACTGCTTAGATTTTAGATTTACATGTTAACGTTTGTAAAGTATTGGTCTTAGATTTAAATAATAACCTTGTTTTAAGATGTCCCAAAGGTGCTTTTTTCAAGCGGCAACTGGACTTTCTGATTTTTCTTTGAAGACATTTAGTTTCTCATCGAAGAAGCTTCTTCAACTCTAACTGGATGGTAGGGAATGGAAGGTTGTATACTCCTTGCCGACAGATGGTCATTTGCATTTTTTTAGCTAGTCGTTAAGGTCATGGAGGTTTATCGTATCATCAGGGTCACCTGAGTGGTGCGAATTGATGTGGAATTTTGCACCACTCAGTCAATAACTGCTTAGCAGTTAACAGAACAAAGATGTCTGGAAGGCATCTAATATGCTCTGATAATAACAATGGAAACGAAACAAAACACAACAAAACAAGCACTCCAAAGATTTGTGAAACCATTAACCTGCAAATGATCATTGAAATACAAAATTCAAATTGTAACCAGTTAAGTCATTTGATATAATTTTTAGATTACATGTGTAAAGTCTTCCATATTTATATCAAAGTAGCCTTTTCCCCAATTAAATAGGAAACTTATTTTTCTTTTTACAAATATGCTTAACAGGGTACTTCCCAGGGGGATCGGTTGTCAACTGAAAAAGAATGAAAATGAATGAAAATGAATGTTGATTCATCATTTGTCAGGTTTTTTTTTAATATATTCATATCAGCACATCTGCTGCCCTACATTCTTGTCTAGAAAGGAAAAAAAAATACTCAACTGTGAATTCTTGAAAAAATGATTTTTCTTACTAATGTAAGACTTTCCAAAAATCAGGACAAAACCAAAACCTAATTGTATGTTAAATATACAGGCAACTTATTTAATAAACATTCATTTCAGCAAGGGGTGAATGTTTGACTATGTATCAGAGACTGTAGAAACCCTGTAGAAAAGGCAGAAATACTGTAATGAGGTTTGGACTGCAAATCCATAGAAACAAAGATCCAGAATTCCCTCCAAGGTCTGCTATTTTCAAACATTGTGAAAATGAAGCTGAATGCAATATTTAAAGGGGCAGACAGTGATGTCAAAACGCCATAGGCAACTAGGTCACAAACCCTACCCACTTTTTGAGTGTGTACATTAGGAATGCTACATCTGCCACCTTGAGCGCCTATTAGAAAGCCATGATACAACTTGCATTTCAAGTAAGCATCATAAGGAAATGAAAGTATCTTTGGTGTGGTTTTGATAATTAACTTATTGAAATATCATTTCTATCATATGTGTAATAGCCCATTTGAGAGAATGGGGCTTAAGACAGTCTAGATTCAAAGTAATGATAGATAAATAGAGATAGATATGTAGGTAGGTAGGTAGGTAGGTAGGTAGGTAGATGGATGGATGGATGGATGGAGGGAGGGATGGATGGATGGGTGGATGGACGGACAGACAGACAGACATGGATGGATGGATAGATGATAAATGATAGGTAGGTAGGTAGATAAGTAGGTAGATGATAGATAGGTAGAGATAGATAGGTGTGTGTGTGTGAGAGATAGAGAGAGAGAGATGGAGATGGAGATGGGTGGGTGGGTGGATGGATAGATGATAAATGATAGGTAGGTAGGTAGATAAATAGATGATAGGTAGGTAGATAGATAAGTAGGTAGATGATAGGTAGGTAGGTAGATAGGTAGAGACAGATAGACAGACAGAAAGACTTAAATTGTAAATTTAAAAATCAGCATTGAATATTTCTAAATGTCATTAATATAAGATAATTAATTGAGATTTGAATCTGAAATATGATTTATTGCAGGTTTATTGTTGTTTTAAAATATCAAATAAAAATCAGTCTTTTTATAATTAAATAGATGTTCAGATTAGTAAAAGACTAATAGAGTTATATTATAAGTGAAATATTTTAAAAGTACCATTAAAAATGATAGAGGAATTGGTTTAAACTGACTGTAATTATTCACAAACTTTGAACAAAGTACAAATTCTGGGGTAATACTGCTATTGTTAAATCTAATTAGGATGACAACCATTAATATATTTTATTAAGAATATTGTTTTTCTCTAGAAATATATTCCAATTATAATATTCTTCTATGCTAATTTATAATTTCAACTAACATTTCTAATTACTATGTGCTTCTTTTTTGCATTCCTCTGCTACCTCAGAAATTAATATAGAATTAATAATACCTAGAATAGGTATCTGTATTTTATTTAATGTTGCCAATTAAAATACAAAACAAAATTTAATTGGAATTCCTTACTTGTTAGTTGGATAACAGCTTTACATATCTATGCATATATATGACAGCAAAAATTTATTTTCAACCTAAAACTGATGAGAAAAAAAATAATACTGTTGAAATTGTCCAGGAAATTTAAGTTTAAATCTTGTTATAATCATTTGTATTTGTGGTGTTGAATTTGAATTTCCAGTACTTCTTTTTCTTACAGAGCAATTAATTTTAACCCCTTGATGGCAGGGAACTATAAAGTAAAGTTTCTGCCCTAAAAATCACTGTAATTAAATCATTAAACTCAGTCTAAAAAAGGAAGAGCTTGCAGATATATGAGAGCAGCTAATGAAATTCAGTTGAATACATGTAGGCAGCATTTTTGAGCTAGATAATATTTTGTATTATAATAACTTAGTGGATTTTAAGTGGGATAAGATTATCAATACTGCTTTTACTAAATATTTAGTTAGATATCTTATATAGATATCAAGGTGTTTTGTGTCGTATGCATTACACAATTACAATCTAATGCATCTATTTCCATATTTCTTTAAATTATATTTAAAAGCATGCGGAGTCTTAAGCAGGCTGCTTATTTTATTTCTAGTTTTATTTTAAATATATGACATACACTGTGCGTTGGGGTCTTAATATTTGTTATTCTTTTGATTGTCCAGCAATCCCTAAGTAATATTGAAACAATCATCATATATTTTGCACATCCTTGAATTCCTTATGATTAACACAATTCACATTCATGATTTATCTTGGTAAAAATGATCTAAAAGCCTTTAAAAAAAATCCCTATATTTAACAAGTAAGGTCATATACTTTTCTGGAAAAGATGTGGGTGAAGAGAAATTCATTTTTACTGCATTTCACTTCTGTCTAGTGGGAGTCCTATTCCTGCTTTATATATTTTCAGAAATTCTGCTGTTTCCTAAATTTATGGGCCAAAGAGAATATCACTCCCTGAATACATACATACAGATTTATCACTATCAAAATTTTTATATGATACCAGACAAAGAAAATGCATAGTTCCTACATTAGCAGCAGTGCTTGAATTTCAGGAGGTGGTTGACGGAAAAGAAACTTAATATGAATTACCAAACAATTCTTCCTGATTTATAGTCAATATTACACTGTATTTTTTTCTACTTCTGAGCCACTGTGATTAATGCAAACTTTATCCTACATTTGGTTGCCTGTCAAACTCAAACAATGAAATTACAAACATAGGTTTTTTTAACTGTTAATTGCATATGCTACAATAATGAAGTAGAAGAATAACATCATTGGAAACAGTATGTTTAAAATGCTAGATGCAAATAAATCCTTAATGAATTATGAATGAAGATTATTGAGAAAACTGCCCTTCAATATCTTAGAAACTAATGGATCAGCTACATTAGGGGTCTTCAAGCTTTAAGACTTGTGGACTTCAACTCCCAGAATTCCTCCTCCGGTCATGTTAGCTCAGGAACACTGGGAGTCGAAGTCCACAAGTCTTAAGCTTGCCAAGTTTGAAGAGTCTTGAGCTACATCATTCAGAGAATAAGAAACATATACCAGTATAAACAGAAGTGTTGAAGAAAATCATAATATTTTTCACTTGGAAAGCCCATCTAAAGTCAATGGGAGGTTTACTTTGACTTCTCCTAATATAAGCACAAACCCAAAGGTGCTTTTTCAAGAGTCAACTGGACTTTTGGGGTTTTCTTTGAAGACATTTCACTTCTCATCCAAGCAGCTTTTTCAACTCTGAAGCTTCTTGGATGAGAAGCAAAATGTCTTCAAAGAAAAACTAGAAAGTCCAGTTGCCTCTTGAAAAAGCCCCTTTGGGACAACCATGACCTGGATGACTAAGAATCTCCATAGACTTCAGGCCAGACCCTTTCAAGATCCTGTAATAGAACATTTCTTCCTAAATTCTTTACTGATCCCAATCTCACAAACTGATTCCAACTTCGTACCTTCTGGATGTGTTGCACTGCATCACCAGGTTTATATGATCATCTACAGTGGTTATCTTCTCACTTGCTGAGTTTCTGGTGCTGCCTTTGGGGCAGAGGAAGATACTACACCTACTTCTTTTCCTCCGATCATCCTAGTCACATCTAGCAGATTAGCCACTCCACATATCTGATGAAGTGAGCTGTTGTTGACTAAACATTTATGACTTTTAAGAAAAATTATTTGCCTGAAAAAGTGCTCCCAGAATCTTTCTAACTCTTGGGTACATAGACTAATATAACTGTCCTATATACACTTCAGCCCCTAGGTATTAATAAGGAATAGATAAATGAGTAGCAGCAAGTTATCAGTGATTGGGACAATAGTAGCTTGGTCTATTAACTGATCCATCTGTCCTCTGCATGTTGATGAGGAGCTTGTAAATGTCTCCTGAATATTTTAAGTGCTTCACTGAGTATCTCTTGCCTGAGTTTTTAGAAAGGAATGTAAACAAGAACCATCAAAATAACGTAACAAAAATGCATCAGCTATTTAGAATGCAGGTAAATAACTACCAAACAAGTGAAAACAGAACTTTCTTGAGATGCAGGAATAGAAAACATTGTTTATCTGGAGTACATTTGTCATCAAGCTAGTTCAGATGCTGATATATATGATTGCACTCCAGGGAATCTTTTCAAAATGTAGGAGATCCGTTTTCATCTATTCACCAAATGGAATGCTTGTAGGACTGTAAATATGATTCTTTAGCAGGAATTCACATGAGGTCAGCCACAGCTCCCTTTCAAATTCCATGCAGTTTGGTTCATTTTTTTTTTTTTGCTTTCCATCAAAAGTTGCTATGATTCAGGTATCCATTCCCAGCAATGTTCCACACAATCAAAAATATTTCTACAAACTAATATTCAAAGAACTACTTTGCTTTAGCCTAACCAACTTATTCAGTTTATACCAGCTAAAGAACTACCTTAAATGCAGGGTACTTCATTCTCCAACCAACTTTTATATCTGATTGTTTTGGATGTATCATAATTTACCAATCTTCACCTCCAATTTGTTTTTTTTGGATATGAAACACTATGATGTGTTTAATATATATGCACTGTATTGTTCTGACCCAGCCTTCACAAGCAATGAGAAACAACTTACACACGAATAAAGCAAACCCCTTGTCAGGGCTCCAGTAGTGACCCCCATTTAAATCATCAGTCTCTAGCCTGATTTTCAAAGTTCAAAGAAGATGTATTAGGAGAAGACATGGCGGTGCTGCCTGGGTGTAGCCGACCCTGAGACAGATCATTCATTGTTACCCTTGACCCTGGTTTTCCCCCACCCCCTGGGTGTATCATAATTCATATTCTCCAATGAGACACATCCATAGCCAAGAGTCATCAATCATACTCTCCAGTTAGAATTTTGCATGGCAGAAACTTCGGTCACCTAGAAGCTTATCTATGAAAACATCCATGGAATGCAGTTTTGGTTTTGCAGCTGCTACACTATTCCCACCTCCCTTTCTATTGGCAACTCTAAAAGACCAGATAAATATTTTATGAGTTTATACTCCTTTTTTCTTAAAGAGGACATGAACACGTTGGATAGACTAAACCAAAAATAATTAGTCACAAATGGGAGAGTCTTTTCCCCTTATGAAACAGGGCACGAACAGTCTCTGTTCACATGAGAACTCAAGATAAAAAAAAGTCCTTTACTGAATAACGCAAGCAGAAACAGTTCCTCTTCACACCGGCTGAGGCAAACGCATACCTATTGTGTGCCAGCAGGGAGACTCAATTGGCACCTCAACTACAGAGCAATTAGTCCTAACAAACTTTGTTCTGACAAAGGAATCCAATTTGATTGATGTACACTGGAAAATGAACAGTAGTTTGTGGCAACAGGCCACTCCCAAACCGCTACTATTTATTTCCCAGCCAGGGAGGGGCTGGCTAGAGTCTACAGGTTATTTTCCCTGAGGGCTGGCTTATTGCCTTCCGTTGCTCTCCTCTCCTCTCTACACATAGGCGTATCTGGGATAGGCCTCATCTGTTCCTCCTCCTAAGGCCCTGAAAACAGCTGCCTCTCCACCTGGATGTGAACATAAGGCCCCGGCTCTGCATCTGCCTCTGCTTCCTCATCAGTGCTCTCCAAAGTCTCTGAAGCTGGTCCAGGCTCTCCCTCCTTCTCCTCCTCATCTGACTCTGAAAAACACGTATGCATGTAGCACACATTTACAAAAACAGCATCAAAGAACCAAAAACTGGAGGTGGGTAGTAAGAATACATGAAAGTGATTCATTGCATCCCAGTACTTGAATAAGAACGAAGGTGCCTGTGGTTTCATCTTATGGAAATTTGACAAGCCATAGGCATGTACTTCTCAAACAATGTTTAATAAGATTTGTTATTAGAGATACTTCAGCAGTAAGTAATGCAGTTTGGATTTGCACTCTTGCCATTACACTTGGGTCTAAAATCCTTAGAATTTTCTAAAATCACAATTTCTAAAGGGATGTACACAATTTCTAAAGGGATGCTTTTCCCCACTGTTATATACAGCAGAATCTCAAAACAGGTATCTTCCATAGGTTTTTGCTCAGACCTTCCAACAAAGCACATTAGTTTTCCTCTGTTCTAATTCAAAAGAAGGCTGTTTTAAACTGTGTTGTTAAAATAATGTGGTCTTTTGAGTGCCATAATTAGCATGCCTTTTCCTACGTAGCTAGCACAGCAATATAAACCTATTCTGGTTTTAGTATTCGTACTGCTCAAGTTGAAATACTGCATCCAGTTTTGGTCACCATGAGGCTCTAGAAAAATTATAGAGAAGACCAACAAGGATTATTAGGGAGCTGAAGCTAGACCATATAATTAATGGATTCAGGAACTTGGAATGTCTAGTCTAATGAAGAGACAGACTAGAAGTGACATGATGGCAATCTTCCAACATCTGAGAGGCTATTACGGAGAAGAAGTGTGGGGGTGGGTGACTTAATCTACAAAGCACCTGAGAGTCGGAAAAGAATGGATGGAAGATCATTAAAGAGAGATCAAATCTAGAATTAAGAAGAAATTTCCTGACAGGGGAAACAACTAATCAGTGGAATAGTTTGCCTTCAAAAGTTGAGGGTACTCCAACACTGGAGACTTCTAAGAAGAGGTTGAACTGCCATTTGTCCAGAATGGAAGAGAGTCATGGTTGAGCAGGAGGTTGGATTAAAAGACTCCAAAGTTTCTTCCAACTCTTTTATTCTGTTTTTCTGGTTTTGCTACTGTAAGCTGAGAGTGGATAAGATGGGAAGATGGCACATATTATTGCTGGTAAAAAGCCCCAGTCATTAACTTGCCCAAATCAGGGGGTTGCATCTGCAATCAAAAACAATTGTAGATAGCCACTTGCAAATAGGCGGTGATGGAAATGGTCTCTCTTGGTAAGCTTTTGCTTTGCTATGGGGAAATTATAGTTTGTTTGGAGGTTTTTTGCTGTACCCATGACCATGCTTTCTCTTGCAAATGTAAACTTTTTATATAGAGAAACACACCACAGCACAGAACCTAGTCTTAAGAAGAATGTATCAGATATCCTGTTCTGATCTATATAGTGTTCTGGTCAAGAACTAGAGGTTTGGTATTAAAATTAGATAGAAACTGTTCCAGACTAGCAGGCTTGAAGCCTGCAAACCTGATTGGCCCGCTGACAGCCTATCGTGATTGGTCACCATAGACTGATGCGATTGGCCAGTAAACGGGCTGCCACGATTGGCCCTGCCAAGAGCGGCAAACTCAAATCGCCTTCATTGGCTGCCTAGCCGCAGCCAGCCCTATATAAGGGGCTGCTGCGGCTGGGATTGCTCGCTCAGATCTGAAGTCACTAATAAAGAGCTGTTGTTGCTATCTGAGTCTTGCCTCCGTTCTTGAACCATCCTCCCAGATCTAACAGAAACCCACCTTTCTTCTGTCACAGACCAGTTGGACATTGTCATTACCTACGTGAAAGGAATGAAACAGTTTGCAAATAAGGCTGTTACTTTGGAAACAAAGCATTGGGCAAAGGATAGGGATGTGACTGCAGAAGACAATTAGCTATAGTTAAAATATAAGATCCAACTATCAATTTATTTTCTAAGACTCCTTCTAAAATTTACATGGGGCAATAATAGTCAGAAATCTAGATAATGTTTGAAATTAATCTTTTGCTTTTCAATGAGTTAACTTTCTTGGCTTTTTTCATTAAACAACAACAAAGCCTAAAGCAGTAAATAATTCGAATCAAGGGAGGTGATTACAAAATCAATGACATTTAGCCACAATAGGTTGGTAACCAGTTACCCAAAACTGTAACCAGACAATTTTTTCATTCCCTTGATATTTTCTTGAGTTGCTATGTGATCTTCCCTTTTGTTTTATTTTCAACATTGGCTCAAATTGAAACTTCAGATATTGGGGTACAGTCCTCGAACAAAGAGGGGCATTATAGGGAACCCCTATTGAACAGTTCAAGCTCATTACCGTACTGAGTTTTATTACACATCTGTTATTATTTATTGCGCATATGTTACCTGCTGAAAATAGTAGCTAAAAGTACTTTACTGTCCCAAAACAGAAAAGGTCTTTTCCTTCTTTATAGTTGTCAAAGGTTTTATACTTAGCTGTTTATTTTTATTTTCAAAATGTATGTGTGTAACATTTTCATTGCTGAAACAATCCCACTGCTGAGTTTTGATTCTTGTGGTCTCTTGTGGATATTCTCTACCAGAGCTGAAAAAAACAAAACAGAAGAATGAGGCCAACTACTTTCTAGGTTATGCACATCACTTATATAGCTTTATTCTTATTCTGATCCATTTTATATTCTATGTTGCCTTCCAAATGTCAGTGATTCCAGGGTGACTGGAATATTATATTTCATTTTTAGCACCAAACTCCCCCCACTCTCCCAAGGAAACATAGAAGATCTATGAATGAGGAATAACACTTCATGTATGTAGTATGTTATATGTGAACCTTAATAGTCTTTAAAAAGGAAAAGTATTCCCAGATGGGTTCATTATTTTGGATCAAGTCAAACAATGTTTTGGAGGACAAAGATTGTACAGATTAAAGTACAGGTTATATTAAATATGCAGCATGCAGCTGTCACCTTTTCTCAAATGTAAGGAAACAAGTTCCTGATCCACATTAGGACATGAAGCATGAAGTGTAAATCTTCACTTCAGGTAGTTTATTTCGAAAGTTTTTCTTCCATGGTGGAGAGGGCTGAAACTTCTAAAAGCAAATCTCTTGACAAGAGATCTCCTTTTAACCATTTATTCCCCATTTATGGACTTTCCATACGGATCAAAGGTCATTTGCATGCACCAACTTTGCATATCTGCACAAAAGCTTTCCACTGGTAAGATTGATACAAAAGTGTCAAACTCAATTTCATTGAGGGCCGCATCAGGATTGTGGTGGACTTTGGGAGTGGGCTGTGGTGACCGTGGCTATGGTGGGTGTGGCTGTAGTGGGCATGGCCAGATCCCACCGCTGCCCTGCTCACTCTCCTTGGCCAAGTTGCTCATGGTGTGTACGGGAGGGCAAAGTGTGTGTGTCAGCGGGACACTGCCTCTCCTTGCAAGGAGACCCAGCTTTGTAACCAAAGTGATAGAAAGGGAGACCACCAGGAGAGGTAAGGAGGATGGGACAAGGGAATGTCAAAAGGCAGCAGGGCCGCTGGTGGCAAGTGCTAAGGCAGGATTTACCTCAGACCCTCACTCTCTCTCATTATAATCTTCCTTCCTTCCTTTTTCTCTTTTATTTTTCCTTCCCTTTTCCTTCTCCTTTCTTTCTTCTTCCTCACCTTCTTTTCTTCTTTTTCCTTCCTTGCTCTCTTACCCTTTTCCTTTCTTTGTCTTTCCCGTCCCTTCTTGGATGCTCAGATGCAAAAGGGAAAACGATTCTCAATGCCTCCTCGCCTTGTGATCAAATGCTACTTTTGCTAGTAGTTTGTGGCCACTTATAAGACTGAGAACAAAACGTGCTTGCATTTCATGGGTGGTGTCCACAGACAACACTACAGCAAAATGATGGCTCTGACAGTTGATCAGAGCTCATCTGTTTTTAATGTGCAATAGCTTTAGCATTTAAGAACAGAGATAAGTTAGTTGCTTTTCTATTAATACATAATCCTTAAAAGGGCTCTCCTGTAGGGACCCTGCCATAGTCTAATTCAGACTGGAAATATAGCAAAGGAAAATATTTTCCCCGCTTGCTTTGTCTTGTTTTCTCCACTGGAAATAGCTGTTTACAGCACACAAGGAGGGGATAGTTTCCCAAGAGCTCACAATTCAAGAATACCAATGTGCCATTTGTTAAGTGCACATGAGGTATTTCAGAGTGGGGAAGCCCATGGTGGGCCTAATGATAGAACAGGCCCTTAGTGGGCCTCCCAGACTCACTAAGATATTTCATGCTTCTGCCTCCCTTCCTGCCACAAGGACTCACATCTGTCTCCTCTTTGCCGCTGTTTCTTTGCCTTTGAGGAAGGGAAAGTTGACTTGGAAATTCTTTTCATACCAAGAATGGATGCTCCTGGGGGCTACAATATCATGCAGGTTCCGGCACCCATCCTCTTTTGCAGAGAGTCGGGGACACAGAAACTTTCATTCTCGGTGTGAAAAGTGTTTGCCAGACTCCTGCTCCTCCGCCCTCAACTACTTTCCACTTAACTACTTAATGAGACCTTAATGAGCTGTCCCATGGAGCATGGGTCTCGCCATTCTTCTACTCAAGTGGCGGCTCTGTGGGACAACAGGACCTCTCATTTTTCCCCCAGTGCAGCAAACTCCGGCTTCAGTCAGGCCATTCAAGCTGCTGGTAGAAGCAGCAACCTGTGCAGCCATAATCCCCGCTCCCCAACCAGCCAGCCCCCGCTTGACCTGCTCCCTACCTAGCCAGCTGGCTTGCACAAAACCTCGCTGTTCTTCTCCTCATCACAGTCCCTGATCAAGTAGTGGCTGGCTCCAACGGACAGGGTCTCCTTTCTCCCCTGGCAGAGCAAACTCTGATGGGCACAGAGAGTGTGAAGAGCCTGGCCCCACAGTGCTTCCTCTCTCGGTTGAAGGCTTCATTCAGCCTTCAAACAGTAAGGCCAGTGCATGCAAGCGAGCAGCACACCAGGGCCACGGATGGCGTTGGTTCCTGCTCCCGGCTGATTCCGTTTCCATGGCCCTGCCTTACCATTTGCAGGCTGAACGAAGCCTTCAACTGAGTGAGGAAGCACTGCGGGGCCAGGCCCTTCATACTAGCATCCATCTCTTTCTCCCTCTCTCTCACTCACTCACTCATTGCAGTTGCGGTGCTTCAGTGCCTTGCTTGTGAGGTCTGGTTATGTTCTTTCTATAGTTCTCCTTTAAGAGAAAAATTAACTTTGGTTTGCAGTAAGGGCTTTTACATTTTTCTTTCTCATTGGCCTGTACAATTCATGTTCTTACCTGACTGATAAAAGAGCAAAGCATACTTTCTTAAAGACCGATTTGGTGCAGTCATTTAGTTGCAAATCAAAAGACAGTGAATTCTAGTTCTGCCTTAGGCACAAAGCTAGATTGGTGAGCTTGTGCCAGTCTCTCTTTCTCAGTCCTGGAAAAGAGGAAACTGGCTTGCCAAAATTTTGCCAAGAAGACTGCAGGGACTTACCTGGGCATTTGCCAGGAGTCAACACTGACAAGAACAAAAACTTTTTTAGCTGTAGAGATACAATACTTACATAATTACATACCTTTTCTCTGTTGAATCAAGTTTAAGTTTATAATGTTTCATGCAAGCTATAGCCTCAATATTTTTGTTTACAAAATTATATACCAGGTGTTTTGCACCCCATGCCACCATTTACTTTATAACACTACTTGTTAACTCTCTGTATAATCCCATATCTTTACTTTAAAATAAATGCACACATGTATACACATTTGCCAGCTTCATATCATATGTTGAATATCCGGTACAAGTTAACCAGTAGGAACAATTTGGGGCATTACCAATAAATGAATGGGGAGTAGCATTCAACATGCTGCAATGTTTTGGAGCTTATAACATAGCTTTTAAAAATAAGAAACTGCCAAAGTGTTTCTTGTGTGGTTGTAATGAATATTCCATGGTAGTTCATAAAAGAAGCATTAGTACTAAACACTATTTTTATTGTAAGTTTACAGTAACAGATTTTGCAATTCTGAAAACATATCTCCTTTATTTTTACTTTTCCAAAAACTGGGGACGGTCTGTTCTGTGATGCTTCCCACATCTCTTTTCCTTCTTTGAGGCTGAAATACCTTTTTCATGATGGTTGTCTAGGCTGAGGCTCTTCCTCTAACTCCTAACATCTTTCCTGCAGATCATAACACTATCCCATCTGCTCCTCTAAAGAAACTAAACATCCACAATGGATTCTTCTTTGTAAGTTGGTATAGTATTAAGTAAGCTGTAAAGAAATTGAGTTGGCCCTAAAGATATCATGTTGAAATGTACAAAAGATGGCTATTATTATGATGATGCTTTCCTCTTCACTATCAATGCCTTGGTCATATTCCAGTTTCCCCACCTAACTGGAAGGCACTAAGCACAAAGATCTCTTTTAGAGGAGATGGAAAAAGGAAGGACTCATTTCTTATTCAGCATAGAAATGCTCATTGTATTGCTGGCACTTCAAAAATGCATTACTCTTTTATATAGCAAACTGACTGTTATTTCTAGGAAGAAATTTCTTGCCTCAGGGCACTGGAAGCCACTTTTTTTCACTGTGGTCATGATGGTTTAAGTGCTTTTAACAACAAACAACACACACACACACATATGCACAGTCATATTTTTCTTTTTCTCTTTTTTGAAATCGGGGTCCTACCCGTCTTTCTATCACACAGTATCAGGATTGTATTCTCAGGGACAGCATATTTAAGGAAAATGGACTATGAGATAGCAGTCTTCCAATATTTGAGGAGCTGTCCCAGAAAAGAGGGAGACAATCTATTCTCCAAGGCAACTGAGGATAGGACAAGAAGTAATGGGTGGAAGCTTATCAAAGAGAGTGCCAACCTAGAATTAAGGAGAAAATTCATTTCAGTGGAAAGAATCAGTGGAGGTTTTTAAGAAGAGACTGGACAGCCATTTTTCCAGAATGGTATAGGATCTTCTGCTTGAGAAGATGTTGGACTAGAACACCTCCAAAGTCCCTTCTGACTCTGTTATTGTGTAATTCTAAATAAACATTTCAGAGGACAAGACTATAAGATTTATACTTTGGTTCAAAACTGAGTAACAATCCATAGGATTCTGCAAAGACTTTAAAATATACCAAACTTCTACTTTTATTCATTTCATAGGAAACAATGTCTACCTTTTTCAAATTACATAATCATACTTTGATATGCCATTTATGAGCACAAATCTGTAAAATATTTTAGTCATGCTTTCTTTTAACAGAAAGGTTTTTTTCAATCCTAAGAGAATTTTGATTTTTACTCTTTTTGCCTCATTTAGTTTTCTTTATATCTGAGAGAATAATATATTAATTTAATTGCAATCATCTGAAGTGAAAAACTGTGCACCATTAATCTTTTAGTGACAGCGCCTCTTGCAATTAAACTCCAAAGATATGTAATTTCTTACTAAGTAAGATTCTTTTATTGTACAAATCACAAGTTAAATTTATCTATTCTTAGAGACACTTTATGGTAATAAATTGTATCTAATTTTGTTTGAGTATTTCAAATATGTGGATTTTCTGATTCATATTTGGGGTTGAAATTGCTTGACAAAGTTAATTAATCTTGCTAATAAATGTATCAAATAGAAAGTATTGTTTTATTTTTGAAAATGACACAATTAGAAATACTAAGAAATAGAAGGTGATACTTTGCTCTGTACAATTCCATATGTTACTGATAGACAACAGTTCATGCTTTATACAATAGTCATAAGAATGACATGTTTGAAACAATCTAAAATATATGGGCATTACTTTCTGACTCAATTTACTCTACAATTTTTAGTAAAATAATAAAAAATTACATGGATCCTTGATTTAAAATTACATGGATTCTTGGTATAGTAGGAACATGTAAGGCATCATGATTTCCATTCCAAAACAATTGCAACATTCTCTAATTATTCTCTAATTAAAATGGGACTCTCTAAAAGACAAATTGTGGCCATACTTCAGAAATGATGTTTAACAATTTGTGAAACTTCCCTTCAGCGAATCTTTGATTCTTCCCTTCAAAGATTTTCTTTATTAATAAAAAGCTGTTTTCCAAATTGGCAGCTGCTTTAAGAAGGTGCTTCTAGAAACTTCCACATGCCTTGTTATTTTCTTTACAGGGAAAAAAAGTAAAGGAAACTACAGGTAGTCCTCAACTTACAATCACTGTTGGAAACAGAACTTCCATTGCTAAACAAGATGATTGTTAAGCAAGTCCCCCCATTTTTACAATATTTTTTTTGCCATCATTGATAAATGAATCATGCGGTTATTAAGTGAATCTGATTTCCTCCATTGGCTTTGCTTATTGGAAGTTGGCTGGGTAGTTTCCAAATGGTGATCTCATGATCATAGGACACTACAACTGTCATAAATATATGCCAAGTTCAAAGCACCCAAATTTTGATCCTGTAACTTTGGAAATGCTACAACAGTCCTAAGTGCAAGTACTGGTTGTAAATCTTTTTTTTCAATGCACTTGTAACTTTGAATAATTGCTAAATGAATGGTTGTAAGTTCAGGATTATCTGTACCTGTCTGTATGAACATAGCTGGAGATATCTGGAACCACCCTAGAAAGCAGCTATAGGAGCATGAAAAAAGAAACAGTTTGCTTTAATTATTCAGAGGGAAATCATTATTCATAAAGCATCTCTTTCAAAGAATTTCTCCAGTCCTAATGTTTATTCACCTATGGAATTTTTCTACTACGGATCACCACTATCTATAAAGTTTAATTTTAACATATAACAACTGAAATAGCTCTAATGTTTGTTGAACAGTAATCCTTCTCAAAGAGGTGGGTGCAAGTCATTCATGCACTACAGTCTAAATTGCGAGAATAAATTCAAATGTTTATGTTATAAATTTGAGGAATCAGTACTGTATTTATTTTTCATGCTTTAACATGTGTAACAATTGCTAGTATATGCAAATATTTTCAGCCATTCCATTATTGCATTGTATCAATCCAAGAAAAGGAAAAAGATGTGGAATAATGAACCAAAGATAAACAATGTAATTTAGGTAGTCCTTGACCTTCGACCAGTTGCATATGGACTCCTCAATTGTTACGATGACAGCCACTCCACTTGCTGTCACACTAGGTGCTTGACAAATAGGCCATATTTATGGCAATCTGCAGCCTTCCACAGACACATGACTGTGTTTCATGACAGTTCTGCCAAAAATATGCAATACTGCATCCATAGCAAAATATCGATTTTCTTAATGACTATGGCATTCGTTTTATAATCAGTGCAAAAAAGATAATAACATTTGATCTGTCAAGGCAGTGACCTGATTTATTGTTGTGAGTTATGACCATGATGGGCATGTTCATTAGGATGGTAACTTAAGAATTACCTGTATTTTTTTTTTCAGGTTATCATAATTGTCATATTTGTGATTTGATTTTGCACAACTCAAAAAAAGAGAAAAGTAAAGTAAAGACAACTCAGAATTGTTTGGATTATAAAGTTAGGTGAAGTTCTCAATGTGAGAGAAAAAATTATTGTATCTATAATCCTGGTGATTAAGATGGAACTATTGTTGTAGTCTCCAGATGTGCCAATTCAAAGTCATGGTTATCCATCTTTAAGTCTTTTTTTAGTCAGTTCAGGGAATTATATATTCTGCGGATATATAATTCTGGGGATATATATGGAAGTTCAGTTTTATATTTTAGACTTCTCAGGATCTTTTAATATCATCATCCCAGAAGTCTTCTGGATTATCTATCTGGTTTTGATTTCACAGACTTGGTTTTATGAAAACTCAGGTGATGATAGGGAGGAATTTTGTTTTATTGCTATATTAATATTGAACTGCATACTTCCTATCATGGAAAGCCTACATTTTAAAAGACATGACAAATACCATGAGAAAATATAGAAATAAATTTGATACGTTGACAGGTAATGTAGAATATTTAGGGGGAATATATCATTATGTTAATATGAAATTTCATATTTTTCTGCCTTCTAGGGATTTTATAGAATAACTATTATAAGTCACATAAAAAGCTACTAGTATGAAGATATCAGTTGAATAAGAGTTGAATGGAGGTTTTTTGTCTTAACATGGAAAGCTTCATAAACCTCATTTTTTTCAGGAATGTGTTAATCCTGCTGAAATTACTTGACATGTTGGATTACTTATTTTGGCAGCCATCATTAAAAACCCAAAGGTACTTTACACAACCAGATAAGAATATCCTGCTTGAATAAACTTGTTGATTACCCACATATTGAACTGCTCATGCTAATAAAAACCACCGCACTTTCTGTTGATCTCTGGAGTGCTCAGTGTTTCTTTTTCATTTAAAATAATATTACTAAACATTCTGTGCACCAATCTCATATTTCCCAGCCTACTGCCACAGCATATGTTCCCAATAACACAAAATCCCTACAACATAAAACAAGAACTGCTTATTATTTTTTCCCAAGGTCCTCGGTTAGCTATTTTCTTGGAAAGCTTCAGTCTCTTACAGCATTGTAAAAATAGACAAGGTGACAAAGAAATTACATATTCATAACTAAAAGTAATGTTCCAAATGTATATCAATTAAGATGAGCTAGTGTAAATAAAATCTTTGCACATGGAAAGAATCTTTAGCCTCATCCAACACAATCCAACATTTTCTCAATAAACATGGATAAGACTATATATTGCACATATGTCTGTGGAATATGCTGTTCTGTAAACATTTTAATCACATTAAAACTTGATGTACTCACTTTGAGTTAAACTCTCCTGTTCTATATACTGTATGATATTGACAATCTGTCGAATGTTTCTAGAAATGTGAAGCATATATTTAAATGATGTTAATATACTACATGCACACATACAATGTATCGAATGAGTTATTACAAAATCATGTTTTCCAGGTATACAGTACTTGACTGACCAGTTCATGCAAACAATGCTTTTTGATAGTACCAATCTATTGAGAGATGCAACAGGAATGGCACAAAAGCAGAAATTGTCTGTGGAAACTTTTCTACTTTAGAACTTCTTGCTTTTGATTAGGCTTCTTTGAAAGGCATTCAGATGATGATTTAGGTTTTCTGACACATATGGAGGATTGAATAACTTATAATTAAAAAAAACATTACTACTTACAGTATTTATGGTTGAATTTGTATTGCATTAATCTTGCTCATACAGTATATACATGCCTTAGTGTCTTTAACAGTCTATACATTTTATAAATAAAATGATAACCTAGAGAAAGACATTACAGAGGTGCAAATGTAGAACTGATTGTTATAGAACTGAAACTCAAAATCCTAGGTCTCAATTCATAAAGACACTTCAGTACATGACATAAACATTAACACTTACTGCCTCTGAGCAGCAATAACTGGAATTGCAGTCACACTATGATGTGGATTTAATCTAAATTTGATTCCAAGTCAAAGCTTTAATCATTACATTATTACATAAAGATAGATATTACTTTTTCTTCCATCCATAGATTTAAAAGACAGATTCCTTGTGTTTAAGACCAAATCTTTTGTCAATGTACTGATTATTTGTACCTTTCCTTTTCCTTATTTGCTTAAATCTTCCTGTTTTGAAAAACAATTTCCCATGATTTAAACAATTTTGTATTATCTGTTACATGGCATGAGATTTTATTTTCCTTTACAAATGTATTTTTCTTTCTAGATTTCCTCTACTTTTAATCATTTATCTTTCTTGGTGTGGTGGTTAAAGTGCTGTTCCAGAACCGAGTTCTAGTCCCACTTTAGGAATGAAAGCCAGCTGGGTGACTTTGGGCTCTGCCAATCCACATTACAGAGTTGTTATTTCAGGGAAATAGGAGTAAGGAGTATGATATATGACTACTACCTTGAGTTACTTATAAAGTAAATCTAATAAATATATGATATTATTCTGTTGTTATTATTATGATTATGGTTTTGAAAAATGACGTTTTTCTTCTTTTTTCTTCTACAATTTAGGCTTCTTAGCACTTTAATCCCTATTCTTTTGTTAATGAACCCTGTATTTTTCTTTCACTTGTTGGAAAAACACATGTTCCTTTGTAACTGGTAAATGAAGTGTGATTCATTCTAAGTACAGTAAACATTATAAATAAATAATAAATAAATCATGTAGGTACAATTTCTTTTTTCATCCAGGAATAGATGTAAACATGGCTGGAGACAAAGAACACCAGTACCCTATTTTACAACTTATAAATTAACCCACTGTAAAAAGTTATACTGAATATTTTGAATTCATACAAAATGGCCCCCTCATATCTATTTCAAAGTAGGCCTAGAGGCATCCAAAAGAAAGTGGATGTAAATTATTTCCAAATGTGATAAATGTATGGGTAGTGTTTTTTAAAAGAAGGTGGTTTTGCAGGAAAATGGCTTGGAAATTTTAGCCTAATTTCATACATTGTGAAGCCTCAAACTGTCATGAAGTTCTACCATTCTAATATAATTCTATCCTATAGAATAGGATCACACATAACACACATAAGCACGTACTCCAACGGCAGCTGGTGAATTTGAGGCAGCTGTCTGAATTTAAAGACAATAACTTAGATTTCTCATGTGACTACAGCACACATACTTTGTGTTGAGGGGGGAAAAACTTTTGAATAATCATTAAATTTATATTTCAACTAGAAGTCCTTAAAGATTTGGGTTTAAGATAATCGTATAGTATCTTTATCTTTCTTTCTTTCTTTCTTTCTTTCTTTCTTTCTTTCTTTCTTTCTTTCTTTCTTTCTTTCTTTCTTTCTTTTCTTTCTCTTTCTTTCCTGACTTTATTATTTTTACAAGAAAATTGCATCTATTGGATGCTAAGAAATGTAATATAAATATTATTCTTTACCCTTTTTTATACCAGTTTCCATATTTTCCCAAAATTTTCATTATGCACAAATATAAAAATATAGTCAATGCATTAAATGTACTTTTTGCTATCTTTCTTTGCTATCTTTCTTTGAAGATATGCAGCCTTTAGCATCTCATTACAATACAAAATCTATACATACTTTATTATAAAGATGGCTTGGATAGTGAGATAGGTATAGTGAGATACTGGCATATATATTTAATAAATAAAATACTGTAGATAGAAGTGTTTATTGCAGAAAACTTTCCTTTACATTTATTTATTTTTCAAAAACTTACTTTGTCCTTTATTTTGGTCATTTCACTTTTAGCATATAAATGATTCTACATAATGAACATCTTTCAGAGTCATATGAAAAATTGGGAAACTGATCTTATATTTTCATCTGAAAATGCATTTTTTCCTTGGTTTTGGTCTTGAATTTTCCTTTATAAAGTAAAGTTCTAAGCAGGTGCATTTTTTAAATCTCTTTGAACCTCTTTCATACTTGCCCTTTTTTTCAGATCTCATTTTTCCCATCCCAGCTGAGGGGAAACCTCAAGCAAGACCATCTTCACTGATAAAGTAATTTCTTCTGGCATTGCTTTTGATGTACAAACTTTTCTACTGTATTTTTATTAACATCATCTACCATATGTGCTGTAGCTTTTGTTTTTATAATGACAAAGTCACTAAGTTATTAACTCTTCTTGTCTCACTGTTTCTTAGGAAAAAGATGGTTTCCCTCTTCTTCAAAGTGTCAAACCATCTTTCAGAATTTCAGTAAGAAGATGCTATTGAACTGATGCTCAATGTTCTCTCTCTATCAATTCTGAAATGCGTGGTGCTCAAAGTTTGCATTTTGCTTGTGTCTTTACAATTCCCCCTTCAGATCTTTCAAATCACTAACCTCTGCCCTTTGAGGAGGTTCATTTCCAAAAAGAATACAAAAATAAGGCTGTGACTGCTTGGTATGAATGGCAGCCACATAGCCATTTTGAGAATCCAGGGGTGCATCCAGTATCTTTTTGTATGAACTGTAGATCAGAATGATAAAGTCCAAATGGCATGAAACTTTTCTTTCTATTTTTCTTCAGTGCATCAGTTTTGCAAATGAATTTATCCAGATGTGCTACAAGGTATTCAGAACCTTTCCTCCTCTAAAGAAAACACACCTGGTTTCAGTCCATTATTACCTAGCCTATCACAAGCATGTGGCTCTGGAAGTAAATGTATTTGGAGGTCTGGATTGGTCTTAAAAGATTGAGGGAGGCACTTCCTCTGGGTTAATAAATAAAATTGTGTTTGAGCATAAGATGTCTCTATTAACAATTGTATTGTTTAACTATTAAACTTCCTGCCACAATTGAGGTTGTAAATTGAGGACTATAAGTGAAGTCATTTTATGATGGGTTGGAAAACTGGGAATTGGCATGCTTAATGCCATTATCTTTCCAGTGTTTGTTCAATAATAAATTCTGTGTTTAAAAATTGATTTGATGAGAAAAGAAGTTTGTTATCTCTTTTGAGAGGTAATATTAGTATCTCATCATTGTGTGTGTTTGTGTGTCTAGGCAGGTGCAGAAACAGAAGGAAATACTATGACAAAGAATTTAAGGCAGGCAATAAGGAAAGGAAATATAGCTAAATCTAATTTATCCCATCCCAATTCACATACCACTCCCTGCTTTCACTATATCCATAGACTGCTTCATATACTTCCTTTTGTTCTTTATTCTGTTACCTTATATTTGTGAAATTTTACAGAACCTACAGAGATGTGAAATTCTTTTTGCTGTGACTTTAGAGGATACCACTAAAAGTTAAACAAGGTCTGAAGGTAAGCTAGACAATAAAAGAATACAGTTTCTGAAAAGAAGTATTGTGAAAAACTTAACCGTAGTTTTTACAGAAGGTGAAATATAAATGAATGCAAACTGAAGATCAAATTATGGGCAAATGCTAGCTTTAAAAAAATCTGAGAATTGGCTGATAAGGATAAAATATATTCTCAAGTACATTTGGAAAGCTTTGTTGAATGTTTCTGAACACTTTTTGGAATATTTTTGGAAAGCATTGTCTGGCTGATATTTTATTCATGGTTTTGGTAAAAAGCTGTCATAAATTTGATGCAATAAGATAGTATATTTTACCATCTTTCATTTTTAAAAGATAAAATATAAAACTTAGATTTTAATTTGAGTTTCTTTTCCCCACAAAGTCTATTCCTTTAAAAGAAATATTGGATCATGCAGTGTTTTTAGTGAGATTGGCAAGATGAACCGAAGGTGATTTTTGCATTGGGGAGTGAAAATGATGGAAGTGACTGTAGTCCCTAATAGTTTCATGAGCAGACAAGGGGGGGAAAAATCTACTCTAGAATTAGTTCACAAATCCTCCAGTGGTGGTGGGATACAAAAATTTCTAATACCAGTTCTGTGGGCATTGCTTGGTGGGCATGGCAGGGGAAGGATACTGCAAAATCTCCATTCCCACCCCACCCCACCCCACTAACCTGCTTTCCAGCTCCGTTCTCCTGTGCAGGGCAACAATCATCTATTCTCTGCCTCCCGATCAGCTGGGACTCAGGAGGCAGAAAATAGATGGGGTGGGCCAGTCACAGGTGGTATCCAAATTTTGTTGAGGATCCAAACTCTATAAAGGACCTTGGAGTACTCATCTCTAATGACCTAAGTGCTAGAGCCCACTGTAACTATATAGCCCAAAAGGCATTAAGAGTTGTTAATCTAATCCTATATAGCTTCTTCTCTGGTAATATCACATTACCAACTAGAGCATACAAAACTTTTGCTAGACCTATACTTGAATACAGCTCATCAGTCTGGAACCCACATTACATATCTGATATTAACACAGTTGAGAAAGTCCAGAAATATTTCACAAGAAGAGTTCTCCACTCCTCTACTCGTTGCAGAATACCTTATGCCACCAGACTCGAAATTCTAGACCTAGAAAATCAAGAACTACGCCGCCTTCGGTCTGATCTAAATATAGCATATAAAATCATACATTGCAATGTCCTACCTGCAAATGAATACTTTAGCTTCAATCATAACAATGCAAGAGCACACAATAGAGGTTAACCGCACCAAACTTGATTGCAGGAAATACGACTTCAGCAACAGAGTGGTCAATATTTGGAATACTCTACCTGGCTCTGTGGTTTCTTCCCCAAACCCCAAAAACTTTAACCTTAGATTGTCTACTATTGACCTCACCCCCTTCCTAAGAGGCCTGTAGGGGGGCGGTGCATAAGTGCACCAACGTGCCTACCATCTCTGTTCTATTGTTTTTATTTTTCTTGTAAGTATCTATCTCATGTATTCAAAACTATATTTATTATTATACCTGTATCTTGTAAGCGATTGACAAATCAAATAAATACTAAAATACTAAATTTGCTGGTTCTCTGAATGACTCAAAGTTTCCGCTATCGGTTATCCAGAACTGGCCAGAACCTGCTGAATACCACCTCTAAATCCACCAATAGTGACAGAGTATCTTTTAGTGCCATAGAGCTTTGTTTACTAATTGTGTTCTTACTGAAATCTTGCCCAGCTTTCAAACATGTTCCAAAGGTTTTGAGCATATTTTGAGAATGTATATGTGAGAAAGGAAAAATTACAGTTACAGTAGCAGAAGAGGATAGGAAAAGGAAAATAAACTTATCGGGGAGTAAAAATATCAGAGCAAATGTCTCTGTATATGACTGTAATGATTTTCTAATGTATTTTCTAGCCACCAAGGTATAAACAGACATCCTGCCTTTAAAACATGAGTGGTTTGTAGGCAACATGACTAATAGGCATTGATAGTCTTATTCTCCATTGATTTCTTCAGTTTCTTTTTAGAACAGATGCTTTCATCTCTGTATACAGCTTAATTTGTTCTTAGAGAATAACATGTTGTTGATCAAGTAAACAGTGCAAAAGAAACATTGTTCAAGGAGTTATAATATGCCTTCTAGTACCTTCAGTATCCTTCTAGTAAAATATAGTCCTATCACATACACATAAATTCAAAGAGGTAGACTAATGGTCAGATATTTTAATCATCCAAATAGAAGGATTATTTTTATTGTAGCTCATTGATAACCAGCATGTTGTGAAAGTTGAGGCATTGAATGAGATCTAGGGAGACACAGCTTCAGGATCACCCTTAGTCATGGACGTTTACTGGGTGACTTTGGGACAAACATCATCTATGGCCTTTTTGTACTACCTAGTTATGATTTAGTGAGGGAAAATAGAAGAGATAATGTTATGTATACTACCTTAAATTCTCAGAGGAAAGATGTGATGTCTATCTAATGAATAAATAAACACTTTGTTATGAATCTCAGAATAAGTTTCTTCCTAACCTCAATTTTATCTTAGAGTAATGTACAGCTTTATTGTAGTTTGGCCAAAACTTTAAGTAAACTGTTCTTTTACACCTTAGATAATATTAAAATAATTCAACCACATGATTAGGGGTGAGATACAAACACTGTATAAGCACTGATGTTGTAAGAAATATCCTTGCAATAAGACCCTGCCCTAAGACAAGACAACATTATTTTTAAAATGAGAGAAAACCACAACTAAATGTGTTCATCCTCTAGCAAAATAATCCAACAAGGACAGTAAAATAACATTATGAGAATGAAGTTAAAAATCACAAATCTGTGAAATAGCTTTTAACTCTTGCATTATCACTGAGTTCTATATTAAAGAAAAGGGGAAGAAATATACCTGGGGAATATATTCCTTTTTAGCAGCACTATTGCACTCTTATCATCTTGAATTAAACTATAGCATAAATAGTTTATGCTTCCAATTGTGCAGAAGCTCCATAGTCCTTATAGGACTACAAGTTGTTGTACAAAGCATACAGTCCTTGACATACAACCACAACTGAGGCCAAAATTTCTGTTGCTAAATGAAAAATTTTAAAGTGAGTTTTGCCTTGTTTTACAATATTTTTGCCACCATTGTTAAGTACAACACTTTAGTTGTTAAGTTATCAGCACAGTTGTGAAATTAATCTGGCTTCTCTTTGACTTCGCTTGTCAGAACGGTACAAAACATGATCACATGATTCCCAGACACTGCAACTGTCAAGAGTCTGAATTTTGACCACATGACTGTGGATGCCTGTAAAGATAGTAAGTCACTTTTTTTAGTGCAATTTTGAACGGTCACTAAATGAACTGTTGTAAGTTGAGGACTACCTGCATGTGTTTTCTTGAAAAGATATGCAAACTGAAGTCTTCTAGATATTCCAGATAGCAACTCTCAAAATTGGTTAACATCTGACAGAAATTGAAGTCCATAATGCTTGTTTATTTAAAATTAAAACCCACCAAATAAAGTATAACTTATTTCCTAGAAAGAGTTCACAAATTGATAAAGTGGCTTCCCTTCTTCTCTGTCTACTTTATATATCAATAGGACAATGAAGGGGTGCTATTCTAAGCTAATACTACTGTGGAAAAATTTAGTTAGAGCTCAAAGAAAAAAAAATGAAAGGACAAAAGTGCATCTAAACAAACAATTGGTAAAAAGGAATTAAGATGATTAATTGTTACCAGGCAATGAACTGTTAAAGAGGAAAATAATATATAGAAAAATGCCTAGATGAATATTTCCATGAGCCACATACAGTATATATATTGTTTTACAGTTTCTCTTATTAAGGTATATGGAAACTTTTATAATTTTCATATTATGTTATGTTATACTATTCCACTGCATTGCATTGCATTGTTTATGTATGTATGTATGTGTGTGTGTGTGTGTGTGTGTGTGTGTGTGTGTGTGTATCTCTATATCTCTCTATCTCTATCTCTATATCTATCTCTATCTCTATCTCTATATATAATTACATTATTATTGCATATATTAAGAGGAAAAATATAATTTAGTCTATACACTATTCATTTAGTATAGCATCAGGATCATTCCATTGATTGGTTTGATAAATTTCCCCAAAGAACTTTGTATTTCTACCGTCAAGTATATGCCCTGGGGATTTGAAATCAATAAAACTGACTACATACCACAAAGGAATATACATTTTATAAATAGTTATTTTCTGCTGACTGATTTATAAATGTAGCAGGAAATGCTCAAATAGTGTACTATGTATATTTGCTCCAAGCTAAAGAAGTTCTGATCTTCAGTTTGGGATGGTCTCCATTATATTTGGAGGTGTCTGAAGTTATAACTGGAAGGATGCTATTTTCAGCCTCTGGCCTCCACTATAATTGTATTGGCAAAGATATTCTAGGTGATTACTAAGAAATTCAGTGAACATCACTTATAATCTGTCTTTATGGTTGAAATGCATAGCAGTTGCCAGATTGAGCATGAAATTGTGTAACTTAAAATATTGTGGTTTCTTTTAACTATTTTAACTCCTTTTCTGGTCAAAAATTGTTCATATGCCTCTGTTGTATATCTAATCAAGAGATGGACTATTTTACTAAGTTCATAGATGCAGTTTTATATTTTCATATTGGCAACTGATGAAGCAGAATAAGAATAATAATGTCAGAATTAGGAAGAATTCAGTCTTGTTCAAGTGCTACTATGTAAGAAGTGCATGGTACATGAAGGAAGTTTTTCTGTTTGCGTCATATGGATGCTTCAAGTGGTGGATCTGAATTGTAAAGCAGGCAAGAGGCAGAAAAATAAGTCATATAGAATACAAATGAAGTTTTAAGTATATATTATTCAATCTATAATTCAAAGGACACAGCTTTTACCCATCTCCAGGAGGAACAAGTGACAAAAAGGTTCACAACTTCACACTATAAATTCTTCCCCTTATATACTTGCACAGTGTTAAAATGTAAGTACAAAAGGCAAAGCGTCTTGTATTATTACGCGAGCTCAATCCCCATGCTTCACTATGAAACTAGGTGGCCGGGTTGAGTTTTTGGGAAGGAAAATAAGGGGGAAAAAATTCTGCCTCTGCCTACCAGCATCCATCGGTATTCATCTGGCTAGTGTCCTGTCAGTGTGTGAGAGAGTTGAGGGCTGCTTCGAAACTGAAACAGTATTTGCTGTGTGAGCAAGGAGACAGCAAAGAGCCTGAGTGTGGCTTAGCTCAACTATTCTGTACTAAAGCTGCTTAGTGCTGTGAAACTAAAATTGAAACTGAAACTCGCTCCTCTGCTTGTGTTTAGCATTTGGAACAGATTTCTTTTCAGGTGGGGAGGGGGAGTAGACCTCCTTAGCATCAGAGCGTGTTAATAACAATACACGAAATACTAATTCTCTGATAGTCATTTCGAAAAATCCTTTCTTAGTGAGCACCTAGAAGCCAAGAAGAATATACATGCCAAATTTCACATTTGTAGGCTTTACAGTTCTGGAGATTTTGTGATGTGTGTGGTATTTTACACACACACACACACACACACACACTACAATACACTTCCCATTGTTTTGGTTTCATTGTGATTAGGAATGGAATTTTATGGACACAACAAATTGGAAATGAATGCAGCCTTTTTTTTTTGTTCCCATTTTAAAGTTTATATGAGTTTCATTTGTCAGGTTGACTTTCAATTGTGTCAGCTGAGTTAATGGCAGAGTTGTTAGCTTTGGTCTGAATTAAGGAAATACAAATTGAAATAGTGCTAATATATTGTTTATGGTTGCTCATAATGCAAGAATGAGAAATAAGAATGACCATAGATTGGGTTTTTTTCCCCCTATTTACTACTGCTATAACCAAAACAAGTGGATATTTGGAGGAATGATTAAGTGGTTCTTGAAACTGTGGAGGGTGTTCTGGTTATGGTTTCAATTATACACTCTCACACACAGTTGCTACAGATATTAGCAATTTACTCAAGGCCGATAAGATAACTGTAGACAAGCAATGAAACCCAAAACAATGTCTCTGAAAGAAGCTTGCCTGAACGATTTTGCTTTTAATAGGAATCTGCAGAGTCTTGTTGGGTCTTTGGACATTAAAAGATAATCTTTCCAAAATTGGAACTGAACTATATGATGTTTGTAGAGTACAACAAACAATCAAGCACACCTTTAAGGTTGCTTAGATTAGGATAATCTACTGTTAAGATCTATTGTTGCAGGAAATCTACATTTGGATAGACTTAGTATCGAATTATTTAAAAAGCTACTTTTCAAGCTATTTTGAGGGGACATTGAGATTTGTGATTTATTATGACTAATTGAATATGTAAGTTCTAAAAATGGCAAGAGTAGGATCTGTTTATTTTTCTTGCATGATTCTTATCTTCAAGAAGATGAGAGAAAGTTCAGAGATGCAGGTTTTCTAACAGACTATATAATATTCTTAATAAACATTATTTTCTCTTTGGATTTTAAGTATCCACTAGTAGACTTCATTGTAATTTCATGTACATGTTCTACTAAATATGTTAAGATTAGCATATGAGCTGCAAAAGCTCAGACTGTCACTAATGCCAGAGAAAAGATAAGAAAAAATGTAGCTAGTGGAATTTTCCAACCCAAATCTGATAACTCTACATCTGCTTCCAAACTGAAGGAGCTATAGCCACTGATGAGTTGGGAGTAGTATTCTATAAGCTTTCATCCTCATAAATAAGCCCTAAAACAATTTATTCCTTTATGCCAATGATACAGTAATCCTGAGACTAACCTCCACTAATCTTAAAGCAGGCTCTAAAATTTAACCAAAGAGGAATTAATAATAAGACTGAAAACCTTCTTTTCTCTTAATGTCCAAAACAAGAAGATGGAACTTAGGTGGAAAATCCATTGAGCAGGTTAAGTTTCTTAGATATCTGGGAATGATTTTTCAAGCTTCAGGAACCAGAAATGTCCATGTGGACTATGTATCTTGCAACACACAAAGATCTGCATCAGCTATACAAACTTATTATTTTTCCAGAAGAGCACTGTTTACTCTGGGTGCGATTAAGTTGCTTGCAGCTAAATTCCAACCACAATTGCTATACCTGGCTCAATTAGGACCATATAACAGTATGATCACCTTAGGAAGGATTCGAACAAAATGTCTAAGAAGTATCTTCCAGCTCATCAGCTGTTTTTCAAATGCAGTACTTTGACAGGAAGCAGGAAGCAGTAAAATTGAATTTAATCTTTATACTACACCACAACTTTAGAATACTGACCCATCTAATACCCTATATTAGCAGACAACTAAAAATCTTCCTGGCAAAACAGCAATCCAAAAGATTACGCCGTCTTCGGTCTGATCTAAGTATGGCATATAAAATCATATATTGCAATGTTCTACCTGTCAATAAATACTTCAGCTTCAACCATAACAACACAAGAGCACACAATAGATACAAACTCAAGGTTAACCGCACCAAACTTGATTGCAGGAAATACGACTTCAGCAACAGAGTGGTCAATGTCTGGAATACTCTACCTGACTCTGTGGTTTCTTCCCCAAACCCCAAAACCTTTAAGCTTAGACTGTCTACTATTGACCTCACCCCTTTCCTAAGAGGCCTGTAGGGGTCGTGCATAAGTGCACCAACTTGCCTACCGTCCCTGTCCTATTGTTTCTTTTATTTTTCTTATATGTACCCATTTCATGTATTCATAACTATGTATATATTTATACCTATTATCTTGTAAGCAATTGACAAATAAAAATCAATCAATCAATCAATAAAATAAAAATAAATAAGAAACTGAGTCTGTATAAAACAGGCACCAATTTTAGGGGAATTTTATCTTCAGTTTGATTTAATTTTTCCCCAAAGCTCTGCTGGAAGAGAAATATAAGGAAGCCCAATACTGCCCATGATATGAATACCCTAGAAATCAGATCTCACGTACTTTTGTTGCCAGTTCCTCAGAGACATTCACTATGGATAGATTATCTCTTGTTTATTTAAATTTCCAGTTCACCATGGCAACTTTTATCTGCAGCATTAATGCATTAAATAATAATGATTTTTTTCTCTCTAAAGTAGTGACATTTTGTTATATTATATGTAACCTTTGACATAAATGTTTGCTCATAGTTCTTGTTGTTAAGGAATAGTTTTGTGTTATTTGATTGTATTTTTATTGGTCAATGCCCAAATTAAAGTTCTGTCTGGGTAATAATTAAAATTTCTATACTAGGCATCTCTCTCCAGATGACAAGGAAAAGTTTCTACCTTTATCTCCCTAGGAATACTGTATACGGGTCTCCTGACAGTGCTGAACGGGACTTCATGAAGGTTACATCTTACCACTGTCATTTTTTCCACTTAGCCCTTCTATCCAAGGGAGAGAAATCTTTGCTGCTTTTTCTGCCAAGACATAAGTTTGTAGATATTGTTGGATGTCTCTGAACTGGTATTCACCAGATCCCGAAGAGTCAGAAGAGTTGTGAAAAAAACTGAATAATAACAAAATTGTGTAGGTTTCATGGAAGAACTGTATTTCATCAGGAAGAGAACAGGGGTTGTATTTGTTAGCATTCTTGTCTGTCACTCTAGAATAAACCCAGCTACCTGAGTAAATCTGACTTATCCAAAGCATGTACATTTTCATTTGCTTCTGGGCCTGACTACACACATTTTTCCTTTGCTTCTGTGCCTGATTACACACACAAACATGGCTATGTGCTTTTTTTCCTCCTAGTTGATGGCAAGTTAAGTGAAGTACAGCTGAGCTCTGTGTGACTAATAATGAAATTGAAAGCCATAATAGTGAATTAAGAACACAACTAAACATATAATGAAATATCATTAAAACCACATCAATAAAACATATTGTATCAGACCAATTAAAATTCTAGAGGCCTGCCTAAATAAACTCAAACAATTACCAGTACATAGATATGCATGATGTTTTTACTAATGTTAACCTAAAAGCAGAGAAAGAAAAGGATTGGAAAGTAAGTGCTTGAGCAGAAAAAAGCATTAAAAATAGCATTCCAACAGTTGCTTAGACATTGGAAGGAAATAACTATGTTAGAAAGTGGGGGAGGAGAATTAGTGAATATTATGAGGGAATTTTTTTAAAAAATCCATATATGGTTATATTCCATATTCTTATCAAACCAATCCTTCTCATGATTTGGCAAAGTCATATAAAGCTATTCAGATGAATTATGTTTTATAGAAACAATTACAAATTTAAGCAGGATTTCAACACAACAAAGATTTGTATGACAGCATTGAAATGGCTATAGTGCCTTCAACATTGTTAATGTAGGGTGGGCTGCTACAAACCCGGGCAGACCTGTAGATAATGTTATGGCTAGTTCAGCGAACCGCCAAATCCCAGCCCTGGCTGGCCCCACCCATCCCGCCCCACAGTCTCCACACGACCCATTTTGGATGCGAGGTAAGCGCAGGGCCTATCCGGAGGCTCAGGGTGGGGGAAAATGGGTCTCCCAGAGGCTCTGAAAGGCCAGAAATGGGCCCTTTTCCAGCTTCTGGAGGGCCTCCAGAGTCCTGAGGAGGCCATTTTTGCCTTCCTAGACGCTCGAGGAAAGCCTCCAGAGCCCAGGGAAGGTGAAAACGCTCCCCCTCCACCGTGGTGCAGGAGGCAAACTAGGCCACACCCATCAAGCAACTGGGCAGAAAACCGGTTGCTGAAATTTTTGAAGCCTACCCTTCTTGTTATGGAACTGTAGTCACAAAAATTGAGTTTTCATCCCTCAAGACCTTTGATTTCCCAAACTATTTTAAACTGCCTATCTGACCATCATTTCCATTACCCTCAGAATTAGTAAATCATATATAAGATATGTATGAGTCCCTGTTAAGCCTCAAAAAAGCACATTAATTAAATGAAATCAGTCTTTGTACTAGAAGGAAGTGGAAGACTTTTGTCGGTGAAAATCAATAGACCAATACTAGTCTCCTACTCTGTAATTAAACTCCATGTCCTCTTTAGATCTTAAGGTAGTGAACTTAGTCCTTGTAGGAATAAAAAAAAAAAAATCAAAGGTACAATTTTTGAACAAGACGACTCTAGAGAGCTCTTGTGACACAATCTTCAGAATTTTCATTACAAGAAATATAGAAGCCCCTTGTCAACATTGCCACATGACACTGAGGAAGCTTTTACAGGCCCTGCTCACTGCACATCTTGAAGGGAAATTTTATAAATATCCAGTGCTTCAGTGAAACAGCAGCTCTGGCTTTGCAGTGTTGATTAAAATGGATGACATCATCCATTACATCACCCACTCTCCAATTATGAAATTAGGGAGAAATACTGATCATAAACAGACTTAAAGGGCTGAATACCCCCCAAAAATTGTATGACCATTTTGCAGATGTGATTCCAGCTGTTAGTAGCCAGATTGCTACCTTTGTCATGCTTTCTTTTAAACTTAGAAAGGAACATTATACTCCTAATTTCAATATTAGCTATATTAAGTTAGTTGCCCAGCATGCCTTTTTATTGTTGTTGTTTTCTGTTCTCTCTTTCCCCTTTTCTCCTTTAATTCTATGTAATGTTAATAGGGGAGTCACAACAATATACTGACTGAATGAGTACTATTGAAATAAGTTATCTAAGATTTCGAAACCTCACATAATCTTTATAGATCACCTAAAACAGTCAGGATTGTTGGGTAAGCAGCAGGTAAAAAAGGGCCCATGTTAATAATTACACATGCTTCCCTGTTTTTTTAATTATCAAATATTTATATGATGGATGTTAGGGAAAATGGCAAAGCAGTTGTGTGGGACTAACCTAATTTATTAAATGCTTTCTTAAGTAGAATTTCTCTATGGTTTATTTGATTTAAAAAACCCAACCAAAACTTAACCAAATTGTTTCTTCACTGCCTTAATTTAGTTATAGGACATGCAACAATATTAGTAGTGTTATTTGCTTCACTACTAGACACAGGATAGATCACTGTTATGGGAGGCAAGATAGCTGCTTTTCACATTTTTCTGCACTGTGAAATTTGAGAGCAATTTTGCATGTATGGGAAAAGTTAATTAGATAGATTATGAGTAAAGGCTTTGATTATGTATCCATGGCATCTGCATACATGCATACATACATACATACATGCATGCATACACACACACACACACACACACTGCACTGCACTGCACTGTAGTTTCATTTCTATGAAGAGCTTTACAAATATCTGGCTCAGACAGCGCATTTATGCAATTATTATTTTAAAATGTAATTTCTCCGCATACATGTTGGACACATTTTTTTAAGATGAAGATTACTTCAATCCATTAATCAAATATCTATCAGACAGTATCCAACATAGATGGATCCAAAAACATGCATAAATTGGCTGGGAAGAGGAATCCTTAATATTCAGTAATCCATCTGAACACCTACTGTTGTATTAATGAATCTCTATTTCCATAATTTTCTCTGGCTGGGTAAAATATAGAAAACCCAAATTTCCTGAGTACAATTTTCCTGCCAGCTTCCATTCCTCTGGTTTTATCATTTTATTTTATTTTTCGTCTATGAGGGCAGTCTCCATTTTCTCAAACCCAGAACTAACCTGCTTTTTATGGTAAGCTTAAAACAAAAACATAGACAAATATTTACTAGATGCATTATACTGAGTAGAATATCCGGCACCAAGTATCAAATCCCTATGATTTTGAAGCCAACAATGTTCCAACATCCTCCTTTTTCCTTCGGTAAGGCAGCCATTTAATTTTCAACCTTGGCAAGAGGATAAACTACTTAGAATAACCTGATGTTTATTATCATGAACCATAAAGAGATCATGATTTGCTCCAGTAAAAATGAATTAAGCTGATCTTTTTCAGATGCTTCCTATTTCTTGTACTATATAGGATTTAATCATGACCAATAAGGTTAAAAGTTAATTCTCATATCTAACCACTGCCACAGAATTGAACTAAACTTAACATTAATTGTATGTGCTTGAATACTTCTGAGTATATCAAGCTTCATAGTTTTCTGCAATTATTATTATTTCTATACATTGCTATCTTTACCGATGTTGCTGAATTTTGTTTCATTTTAACTCAGTGGAATTACATTTTGTAATTTTTAAAATCTACTTGGTTTGACATGTTCTTTCCGTGTCTTTTGTGAAAGGAAGTATTTTTAAACTGTTAAAATATAGTAAGCAAACATCGATTATGCCAAGTTTCTAATTAAAGTTCATGGAGGTTACTTCTGTGGATATTAGTGAAAACAAATACACAAGCAATTCAATCCAAATCTTGAATTATAGACTATAATTTGCATTTCTATTTTAATTGATGAAAAATGTAAAACTAATACTCATTTATGGAGTGTGGCCACAGTAAGAAGACAGTTCAGAATATGTCTAGAATGAGTGCAACTATAGTAATATACTGCTGATATAATTGACAGTTTTTTATGCCTAAATAAGCCTTTTTAACTTCAAATACCCTGCATAATACTATATACAAAATATTCATTATAATGACTATAGCACCAAACCATAGGAATAAAAGGGAGAATTTTAAATGGCCAAAATAACCCTAGCATCAGTATACATATTTGAATTTATGAATTTTGTAGAACTTATTTGTAAGAATAACAGAGTTTAGAGATGAATTTGACTGGATTAGAACTGCCATGATATTATGTTAATACTTTCTTGTTGCAGATTTTCTTTCCAAGTAACAGAACGTGAAATTGTTACTCCTTCTCCCTTCTTTGTTACATTATTTCATCTGACCTATAAAATATATATAAAAATTGTTTATCAACAAGAATGGAAAGTCTGCTTGTATACTCATGGAAGAAAGGTTGATGTTTTTATGTTTTGTTTGTTTATGTTTGTCTTTAAAAATCAATAAAAAATTTACAAAAATAAAAGAATGGAAAGTCAAACTTGGAACAAAATCCATTGCCCTTTTGCACATTTATTACACCATGGCTAAAAGTAATCTTATTAAATCAATAGTGCAGACATAGAGCAACTTTTCAGAGTTAGAAGATGTGGAACAGCTAATGTCCTTAATAAAAAGCAGGCACATTAAGGTCATAATCTGCCTATCACTGAACACAATGGACTATGACTGAAGTACAGGATAGGAACCCTTAATACCCAAGAGGAATTAATATTTCCTCTACACATTGTTGGAAGAAATATCCTTCTGGGTTCAGTTCCAAGTGGGGAAAAAGACACTGGAAACATGGAGGTTGTTTGGAAGGTTTAATGGTAGACATGGCTTGGAGCTCCAAAGTGAAAAGGAAGGATGATCACATGCTTCAAGGTGAAGGAAGTGATCAGGGTGGGATACGACAGGGTTAACTAGGATTTATGAGCTTCCGTGCACGCTTGAGCCGGTGTGCCTGTAAATTGTCACCAGCATACTATGAGCAGAGACGCAGCCTTTGAAACAGCCCTCTTTTCCTGCATTTTTAACTGCAGCTGTGCCTCGTTCGGCAGTTGAAGTTGAAAAATCAGGAAATAAAGATCACGTAAGAGCCCAGGTGGGTGGGTGGGCAAAAACATCATAGAACCGGTTCTATGTCTGCTGCTCTTCAGACCCCCAAGGGACCATGCAGGGGCAACTCTGTAGGCTGTCCTGAGTTCCAGGCTTGGTTGAGCCTTGCTACAGGATGATGCATTGAAAGGGCTTTTGAGCAATTGCTATAGATTTACCTGGAGATCTTTGCTATGTAAAGTATTCTGGCCCAGGCCTTAATGGCCCACCCATTAAAAAAGGTGGGGCTGAGATTAACAAAAGTGGGGGTGAGCTTCTGCTTCTGAGGTGAGTTTCTGCTCTTGAGTTTCTACTCTTTTTAGAGGAAATATTCTGCCTTTTTAATATTTCCCAGGATATTTCATTTTCTAGGAGAAGGGTGGATGCTAACTTCAACATGATGCAGAGCGCAGCCCTATGCATGGGTGTTAGAAGTCAGCTTGACTAAGGTCATTGAGATGGGCTTGAACCCAGCAAATTTGCAAAGAATTGTATTCTTAATCTTAGCTGTTCTCTAACAATGATTTGGGTTGACAATCTTTTTTTTTTAGGTAACATCTTAACTGCTCCTTAAATTGAGTATATGAGAATGTAAGCTACAAAAAAGTAATATATAGCTTAATATAACAGAATAACAAAGTTGGAAGGGACCTTGTAGTTCATTTAGTCCAATCCCCCGCCCAAGCAGGAGACCCTACACCATTTCTGACAGTGCAGTCTCTCAATATCTTTAATTCTTACAGGTACCATACAGAGAAGACTGAATAAATGGTGCTGCCAAGAAATTATGAGTAGTTACTTCTACCCTCATAAACCTCCTGCAGTATATTGAATTAATTGTGGAAGGTGAGATATGGTATTACTTGTTTAACTGCTTATGGGATTTGGAGTAATGGAGAAGTCAACCCAGTGCAGCAAACTTCTCCACCTCAAAGCATTCAAGCAAAAGGAAGCAAAGACTGCTCCTTCTTTCTCTCAGTAGCAAAGAATGAGTAACTGAAGTTTGCTGATGACTGCAACACTTTGCTGGTTCTTCTCAATGAAGAGCCAGCCAGTGTTGAGCATACTCAATTTGGTTGAGTTTGTTTGGAAATGGGCTGAAATGGAGCCCTCTGGGGTGCAAAGAGGAAACAAAAATCAGAAGTCTTTCTTAACTCAAATATTTTGTGGATGGGGAGGATTGAAGCAGGAAGATCTGGGGTGGCTGGTCAGTTCCCCAACTGCCAGCCCTAGGTGCAGTGGTGTATTAACCATTAAGCACGTGCTTATGGCACCAGGTCCAAAGGAAGCACCAAAAAAACTTTTTATGTAGCCTAAACTTGGTTTCGTCTGTACAAAGGAGGAGGGGCACCAAGATTTGTCAGTGGTTTAGTGGACCCCTGAGCCTTAATCCGCTACTGGATAGGTGACAACTGATGAGGTAAAATTCGCAATTCTTACTACGATCAAATCTTATCTCTGAACTATGGAGGGCAGATTTAAACGAATGACTCTAGGACAGTCCTCGCGAGGATGCCCAGGAAATGGACAAGTAACGGCGGGTGCCTCCAATCTGCTGCCCC
The DNA here is from genome assembly GCF_049901715.1 of Pseudonaja textilis. Lineage (NCBI taxonomy): Eukaryota > Metazoa > Chordata > Lepidosauria > Squamata > Elapidae > Pseudonaja > Pseudonaja textilis. The sequence goes on along the minus strand of NC_141994.1, from coordinate 13,962,836 downwards.
CGAGCCCCGCAGCCTGGAAGCGGCTTTGCTCAGGGGTGGAGATAACGACGGCCGCTATGTTCCTTCCTTCACTGCAAATGGGCGGGAAAAGATTCTTAAAAGTCCAAGGTAGGAGAAGGGAAGAGAGTTTTTAGCAACGCAACTCTTGACTCGTAAAAGCCGCCTCTTCAGGATGGCGACCATTGCGGAGAGCGATTTCTCCCGCAAAAGCAAAGCTGCGAACGAGCTATTTAAAACAGGGCGCTCGCTCTTCATACGTAGGGAGAAAGTGGCGGCTCTTTACCACAGCCTTATCGGTAATGTCTTTTTTTTTTTTAATTAACCACGGTTGGATTTATGTCACACTGGAGTTTTGCCTTCTAGGAAGGGGGCTGGAGCAGCAGGGTCTTCTCTGTGAGGAACGGCTTTTTCTCTTCACTTTTGCCGGATTTGAGGGGGTGAACGGGGTGGTGGTAGTTATTCCACCTCACTCCCGCCACAGCAGAAGAGGGAGGGGCGGCATGAAGAGCCGGGCAACAGCCAAGCTCCGAAGCCGCTCGCGGGCTGTGAGAAGCGCGCGCGCGCGCGCCCGCCTGGCCTCCCCGCGCCAGCCTCGGTGAGCAGCGCGCGCGAGGCGGGCCGGGGGCGGCGTTAAGGGTGGCGCGGAGGGGGGGGGCGCGTCGGCTGGAGCCCCCAACGCACCCTCGGCAAAGGGGTGGGAGCTGATTGCGCTCCGCGCCGACGGGACCGCCGGCCAGAAAGCCAAAAAAAAAAAAAAAAGGAGCCGCCGCTCTGCGGACGGGGAAAGCGCGGGATGTCTGCTGCAGAACGCTACGGAGCTCGAGGCTGAGGACTGGCGGCAGCGGCGGCGGCCGGCCAGCCAGCCAGCCCGTCCGGCCAAGGTGGCTAAGCTGGGTGACGCTGCTCTGTTCGCCCCGAGGGGAAACCAAGGCGTCGTCGTCGGAGGCTGCGGAGAGCGAGGCGGCACCAGTGGGCGGGCTTGGCTAACCCTTGCCCTCAAAAGGGGGCTCCCTCCGCCGCGCCGGCAAGGCTCCCTCTGGACGAAGCCACAAGTGCTGAAGGGAGCGGCGCGGGAAGTTTGCCGTCCGTGGGGAAGAAAGGCGGTCGAGCGGGCCAACCTTTCCGGAGACCCTCGGCAGCTGCTCGCCGCGGCTCCGGCCCTTCCCCTCACGCCCTCAGAGGCATGCCCCTGCCTGCCTTGCCGTCCTGGTCAGCCTCCTTTCTGCGCCTTCGGGTAGCGACCTTTTTTTCTCCCTTCGGCCGGGCAGCTCGCCCGCTTGCCGGGGCGCGCGTGGATGCGCACGCGCGGCGCCCCCTCGCTCGGGACTTGCGGGAGGGTTCACCACCAGGCACCAGCCGCCGCTCGAGCCTCGCTCCTGCTGCCGCGCCCCGTCTGGGATCCTTCCCCGAGAAGCGAAGACCCAAACGCCGCTTGGCCCCCGACGGGCTGCTTGAAGGGCTCGTGGAAGGCAGCCTTGCCTTGCCTGCCTCCTTCCCGCCGCCCTTAGAAGGGAAAGTTCGATGAATCGCCATCCTCGAAGGGGGGAGAAACCGGGCTCCAGAGGTCGTCGCCGGCTGAAACAAAATGTCTTCAGGCTTGGCAGGGCTGAAGAGACCCCTCTGGGCACCCCAGGATGATTGCTGACGGCCAAATCCTGTGGTCCTTCTCTAAGATGTTTCCATTTGGGATTAGGTGTATCGAAGGGCGAGGGAGACCTGGCTTGTGAAACTTATCTGACTCCCCCTCCCTCCCCCCCCTTTTTCTTTTGGCTTTGGGGGTCTTATGGCTTCAATGGCTCCATCTCTTAAGCGAAGCAGTAGGAAAGATGCCAACGTCCTGCCGAGTGCATCCTCAACTTTCTGGGCAGTCATGATCTTGGTTGGCCTTTTAATTGCCTACTGCAGTAAGTATAGATTCAGCAGATCAGACAGATCTGTGTATTTCTTTGTATTTTTGGCTTCCTTTCTTGACTGAATGGACCACGTTGATTTTATAGGCCAGGCTGTTTCCAAAGAGCCACTACGTGTGCATTATAAAGCTAGGTTAAAAGCAACGTTTTGTATGAAACTTGGTTAAAAAACAATGCTTGCTTCCAAATGTTTTGTATTTCCTGCCGCTGTTGAAATCCTAACCAAATATGCCAATCCAGATGTTCTATATTTATTACTACTTACATTTTCTATTACTGGTGCGTATTTCTGTCTTTATTTCTCTCCATGTCCAAGTCTCCCCTTCTCATACATTCAGGATTCTTGAAAAACATGCTTATGATGCTGCTATTCCTTAGGGATAGAACTTGGTTCTACTGCAAACGTATCACAAAGCTTCCTTAGTTAAACTAATCATCTGTTTTATTATAGCTTATAATAAACCAGTTATTTCTGGGGTAGAGTCAGAAGTATTAAGTACCAAAGGATGGAGTTTAAAAGACTGTAAAAGTATTTATTTATTTAATATAAATACATTTTGTTTAGAAGCTTTTGGCTATTATCAGAGGATGGGAATCATGTTTTTGTAAAGTATAATCCAAATGTGATTTAACAGAATGAAATATACTTCTTAGCATGCATGAATTCGACATAATTTATTGACAGCTGTAATATACATTGATCAATGGGAGAAAAGGATCTCATGTTGACTTTTATTGAAGAAAATAGATTTGAAATACAGTTTCTTTACCATAACTGAAGTTGGATGGTTAGTGAATTCTAAATCTCTTTAAAACTAATAGTTTATTAAGCATTCTCTATTTGTGATTATTATGAAACTTTCTGAGCATTACTACATCAATGGAATTTTCTCCTTAAGGTAAGGACAAGATTCTTTAGTACTGAATTTGTGTTTCATTGTACTTTTAAAATTAACATATATTTCTGTAATATAAAATCTTTTAATTATCAAATTCTTCATGGAAGATCACATGCACTACTACGGATAAGATAACATTTTAGTCCTCAAGCTCTTGTATTTAATAAAATATATGTTAAAATATTGTGTTAAATTGCATTGTCTATAAATCTTGCATATGAGTGCACTATATGTGTAATGTAATGATAAGATACTGTCAATTGACAAATACTTTTCAATAACTTTAAAATATATTAGGGTATTGATACTTTTAACAGTTGTATTTGGGAAGGACAGCGCTGTTATTGTTTTTCAAAACCTTCAGTATTATAATTCTCGTTTTCATAGATTTTTGTCCACTTCCTATGTCTCTATTAGCCTGAAATGCAATCTCGTAATTTCTAAATAGTGAGTTTTTAAATTATAACTAAATTCTTTTTTTGCAGATCCCAGCTTAATCTTTACTAAGCACGATGAATATATATTCTGCACAGCCCTGAGCATTCCCTAGCCTAAAATATGCAGTGTCAAGACACTTCACTACTTCCATTATTTCAGCATCTTAATAACTGAATGTGCAACTTTGAATATGATGATATAATTCACATGTAATCTGACTGCCACATTGCTTAAAGACCTTTGTAGTAAATGACTTTTAAATTCAGAAGAATACTACGAATGAAATATGGACAAAATATATGTTAATATAGTTTATATAGAATCTTAATATCTTTAACAGGATACTTTAAACATGTTTTATTACAAAATTAAGATCAATCATTAGTTAACATCACTGCATTTTTTATAATTGAAATGGAATGGAAAGATAATGAACACTTCCATGCCTGTACTTATATACCTATGTTCATTTTAAAAAATACACTTATCTGTTACGGATATGACAGCTGTATTCCAAACACTCAGCTAAAATGACAGCACAGTCAGGTTTAAAGTATAATTTAATATAATGGATCAGTGAATATTTTAAAGATTAAAGTAAATTTCAACATAACTTAAAAATGTTTCTCTTCCTTTCCCTTTTTTCCTTAATAAATATATGTTCTTATAGAGGAAAATGTTTTGTTTTTATGAGGTGATAAACAAATTTAGCATACAAAAAGCTCTTATATAGGATGATTTTGCTTTTTAATTATCAGAAAATACATTGTTTATTTTCTTTGTTTCTTGTAACCTGAAAGATGAGGAAAGGATTATTTTCTTTTCTTAACTCTTTGGTTTATACTTAGGGATAGTAGCTCCACCCGATGGATGGTTGAAGGAGATACCTGTAGGAAACCAATTAAGTTAGTTGCTATAGCAATAAAGCTTATGGGGCAGCTGTTTGGGGAAAAAAAAGATTCCAAGGTTCTTCTTTTAAAGTGGTGATCAAAATAAGAAAGGAATAAGTGTGGTGAAATATTATAAACTGAATCCATATAAGTTATAAAACAACAAAATACTGCCTTGGAATTTTATTCTAATAAATTATTTATAGTCTGTCAAGCCTCTAGAATTACCTGGTATGGCTGCTGTAAAACATAGAGTTAACCTACTTCAGTAAGTTTTGTACTGGAGCATCTTTCAGAAATTGTTGAGTCAAAAACCATCTTAGTGACAGTCATTAATAGACTGAATGCTATTCTATTTTTCTATCAATTCATTCTATTTTTCTAGCCATTCATTTCATTGATTTTATAGAAAAGAGGGTTTCCTGCAACATTTGTTACTATTTGAAATACATTGACTGTGTCTTGGGGAAAGGATTGTTTATGACTGTAGTTTGGAAGTTCCCATAGGAAGTTCACTTTGATTTGTACCTACACTAGTTATCTTTATATCATAAAGCAACCTTAAAGGTACATGTTAAAAGGGGGAGCACACAAGTCTTTTCCTGTTTCAGTTCTCATCCTAGCATTATATATGTTAATTAGGTGGTATCCTTTTTAGAGTTTTGTTTACTGATCAATTTATACGAAATTGGCCAAGAAAATGATTTTTAAAAATAATCACTTAAAAAAAAATCCCATAATATACATTGAAAGCAAAAATAGGAATGTTTTTACATAGAAGCACAAACAGGCATAAAACTGATGCCAGCAATGAATTAAATTTTGAAAACAGTCCACACACGATTTAATAGGAATAATATACTTTTTTAGTTGTTGACTTGAGGATAGACTTTGTGCATATGTTCATTACACTGTTGTCAACTTGCCTGCAAAAAATACAGCTCTCAACAAATTGCCAAAGCACAGTTTTGCATTTGGCAGCATGCATGAACACAAAATACAGAAAACGAGAAAGATTATATTACAATCCATGAAGACTAAATTACCTACTGGAGTGTATCATTGTAAAAAAAAATAACAACAGGGTGACCATCTTTATAGGATGAGCAGAAATTAATTTGCATCTCTTTCCGTGAAAGAGCTGTGTTTTGGAATTATTGAAAAATGTTATGAATATGCTTGATACAATTGATCTGTAGGTAATTCATCTAAGTATTTTACCCTAGTCTTCCAGGTTCCTCTTTGCTTTGTTTCTCCAAGGAAAGGTAGCTACTTTTACATGTTTGTGTTTCTTTTCAACCTGTTCCAGGCAGTTCTGCAAGAATTGGGACCTGAGTTTCCATTAGAAGCTATTTCCTTACAACTTATATAGCTTGGAGAGGAGAAAAGCCAATTGTTGGAAAGAAAACTTCAGAACATGATGTCTTGCATCATGTCTTGTCTCGAATTTGGAGGGATGTTTAACATGGGATGTTCTGTTTTGAGTTTGGAAATCTGAAAGTAGTCATGTCAGCTTAGATCATTGTGCAATCACATCTTAATTTATTGTTGTTTTAAATGTTATATTTTTATTTTGCCATTTGCTACTTTAGTCTCTTAATATTTATCTAGATATGTATTTTTAATTAGCATTTTAATTGTGTTTACCATCCTGTATAGAAAACAGATAATAATAAATATATACTATGTAGTTATCAGAGCAGAATGGAAGAATTTATGGTTTCCAAATTGTAGGAGCAAGTGGTTAATGTGGGACTTTGAAACTAAAGGAGAGGTATTAATTGTGCAGTGAATTAAATTAAATTCGTTTGCAAACAAATCAAAGAATGGTACAAATAATTTTACATTTTATATTAGATTCCTGATGCTTATCTAAATAATAATTTGTTGATGACACTAATGCTCCTATATTAAAAGACTAATGTTCCGAAAGAATGGTGTTAGTTTAATTGAAGTAATATTTTAGGAATACGTGCTATGTGTAATTATATAACACATTGACACTTTATTCACAACACAGCTGTTGGATAAGATACTTACATCCATCAGAACAATTTAAAAAGAAACTGTTTATCCAATTAGTAAAAACTTTAATCAATTCTCACAACTTCTTCGTTGCAGAACAGGCAATTTTCAGAATTCTAGATATTGGTTTTAATACACATATATTTATTTATAAAAGTTAAAACAGCCTGTAGATATTCATTATTTACCCACTAAGAAAAGTGGGTAAATGCTGAAGACAATTCTCCATTAGAATTTATACGGTTTGTATTTTGTGTTACAGAAATTATTTTGCATGGTTTTGCATTAAGAGTCATATTAAAATAATAGCTTAAATACAGTATGTAAGAGAATGTTGTGGTACAAATTTTATACCTGTCGTCTATCTCAGACTTTGTAAGCACCTGCTCTTTAGAACAATCTTACACTCTTCCACCAAATGACCCTTTCTAATTTTCCGGAAAGCTTTTTAAAATGGGGCTTTTCCCCATTTAGTTAGGGCAGGACAATAGATGAGCCTGTTTTCTGGGAGGTAGAGTGTTTGTGAGTTTAACCTTAGCAGAATGTTATATTATATGGTGATTATGGACTCCATTCCTTCAGGGGTTTTTTTTTTTACTTTATTATTCTTTTCCAGATTTTACTTGACATATGCCATCCGGAATTGCAATTATGTAGATATATACGTATTTTAAATATTTAAATAAATAAGGATGAAAAGGATGTATGTTTTGCACACAACTTTTTGTTTTGATTTTGAAAATGTTGAAACAGCTCCCAAGCATCCTTTTTTAAAAGACAGGTTTAATGTAATTGTTACTGCAGGAATATAATATTGCTGCTGAAATAATGGCTGCCATTGGAGTTTTGGATGAACTGTGATGCATTGGAATAAGAATGAGCCTAGTTAAATTCCAAGCCAGTTTCTCCTGTCTCATCTTTCCCTATCACACGGTTATAATGAAGAGTTCAGAAGCTTTCATTTCTATTTTCTTTGATCTACAACATGCCATTTCATGCAGATCCCACAAAGTGCAGATACTTTTGATTATAGTTTATTTGAATCAGACAAATTTCTTTGTATTAGATACAAACCTGGCTTGTTTCAGAACAGTTTGTGTCATGAGTGCAGCTGAGGTAAAAATAGAAGATAATGTTTCTAGTGTCCTTGTGTCCCCATTGGAGAAGAAGTGAAAACGTATCTCCCATGATTCATTTCAGTTAATTCCAACTAGATAAGTCTATGGATTATGTTTACATCCAAAATGCAACCAATATCAGAAGGAAGTTTCGCAAAAGAAATACAGTTCATGTATTTCTCATGTTGCTAATGGAAATAGCGAGGAAGAAGCTAACTCTTTGTTATTAACACAACATGTAGCCAGATACAATATACAGTATAAATGTTTTCTTCTGAAAAATTACCACCATTATCTTTTAATAAAATTTGCATTATATATCATTATGTCCCTTTACACAATTACAATGTTGCTGTTGTGTATATAATACTTTTTAGATACGCTTTTTCTTTTCAACCTATTTTGAATATGACTTATTGTACATAATTAAAAATACAGCAATCAGTTTATAATCTTATTACAGTCTTATTACAAAAGAACAGCATTATGAAACATACATATTTTTGACATGCTCTATTCTTTTTTGTGTTTTTAAAGAAAATACATTTTAATTAAAAACATTATTTTGAAAATAAAGATCTTAACAAAAGAAACACGTATCAAACAAAAAACTGAAATCTGAAAAAACAAAATAGTTGATTATAGGGCAATATGTAATCTACTATCCAAGTATAAATATAAATATGTCTGTAAAAGTATTATGAATATTTGCAGATACTGTTTTGCTTTGCCATTGAATTGCAAAATAATATTCTTGTTTGCTTTTGAATTGGGTTAGTAAAAGAAAATCCTCTAGGTCAGAAGTTAGCATTTCTAAAAAAATTTGCATTCTAACATGATTTTTCCTCAAATACAATGGATGTTGCCATTTACCAGGTTTTTATTTTGGAGTACAATTCACCATTAAATCTAATAAGTAATAAGTAAAAGTGTTAAAGATTGCAATTCCAGAACCACATTTCAGGGTATAAGCCTGTTAAATTCAATGCAGTTTATATATGCATTGACACATAAATATTAGCATTGCAATTTATCAGATTTTTATTCTGCCAAATGCTGTGACTCATAGCAATTGACAGTGCTTCCTGGTAGTAACCATCATGAAAATCATGGCCTACTTTATTGACTAAATAGTGTTAAATGGTGTAAATCTTGTAGCCTTCAATGGAACTACATCTACATGGAGAGAAGCATACAATGTGGTACCTCAAAGTTCTGTCTTGGGCCCAGTGTTCTCCAGTAATTGCATAAATGACCTAGATGAGGTGATAGAAGGGGACCTTATCCAACCTGCAGACAGCACAAAGCTGAGGAGAAGTTCTAACAGTTTGGAAGTTAGACTCAAGATGCAGGATTTATTTATTTTTATTTATTTATTTTTGTCAATTGCTTACAAGATAATAGGTATAAGTAAAAACAGTTATGAATACATGGATACATATAAGAAAAATAAAAAAAATAGAAAACAATAGGACAGGGACGGTAGGCAAGTTGGTGCACTTATGCACACCCCCTACAGACCTCTTAGGAAAGGGGTGAGGTCAATAGTAGACAGTCTAAGCTTAAAGGTTTTGGGGTTTGGGGAAGAAACCACAGAGTCAGGTAGAGTATTCCAGACATTGACCACTCTGTTGCTGAAGTTGTATTTCCTGCAATCAAGTTTGGTTCGGTTAACCTTGAGTTTGTATCTATTGTGTGCTCTTGTGTTGTTATGGTTGAAGCTGAAGTATTCATTGACAGGTAAGTCATTGCAATGTATGATTTTATATACCATACTTAGATCAGACCGAAGACAGCATAATTCAAGTTTTCTAGGTCTAGAATTTTGAGTCTGGTGGCATAAGGTATTTTGCAGCGAGTAGAGGAGTGGAGAATTCTTCTTGTGAAATATTTCTGAACTTTCTCAACTGTGTTAATATCAGATACTAATGTGGGTTCCAGACTGATGAGCTGTATTTGAGTATTGGTCTAGCAAATGTTTTGTATGCTCTAGTTATTAGTGTAATATTACCAGAGAAAAAGCTACGTAGGATTAGGTTAACAAATCTTAATGCCTTTTTGGCTATGTAGTTACAGTGGGCTCTAGCACTTCGGTCATTAGAGATGAGTACTCCAAGATCCTTGACAGGATCTTGATGGTTTAGTGAAATAGGCCCTATCCAACATGATGCAGTTCACTGGTGAAAAAAGTAAGGTCCTACACTTAGACAGGCAAAACCAAAAGCACAGGAATAGACTATATAGTAGATGGGTCAGTAACTGAGAGATCTACATGTCCTAGTAGACTACACTTAAGTGTGAGTCAGAGGATGCTGCAGCTGCTAAGAAAGCCAATTCAGTCCTAATCTGTATCAACAGAGGGAGAGCATCAAGATCACATGAAGTGATAATATGCTCTATGTTGTACTACTAGTGAGGTCACACTTGGAGTACTGCATCAGGTTCTGGTCACCATGATAGAAAAAGATGCTGAGACTATAGAAAGAGTTCAGAGAAGACCAGCAAGATAATAACAATTCTGATAAAGAATATAACTGTTGATAAGATGATAACGATTCTGGAGACTAAATCATATGATGAATGATTAGGGCAACTTGGTACGTCTAGTCTATCTAATAGAAGGATTAGAGATGATGTGACAGCTATCTTTGAGTACTTGAGGGGCAGTCACAGAGATGGGAGTTGATTTACTGAAAGTATCAGAGGGCCTAATAAGAAAAGTACGAGTGGAAGCTTTTTAAACAGAAATCCTATCTGGAACCAAGGAAAAAAATCTTGAAAGTAATAGTAGTGAACCAACAGAACAACATGGCTCCTGCAGCTGTGGATGCTCCATTGTTAAGAGGTCAAGAAAAGATTGGACAATCATTTCTCTGGGATGGAGCATGAACTAGAATTATTTCAATATCTCTTCCATTCTATGTATGATTGGGTGACAAAGGTATGAATATTATGTACTTACAAGCATAAAACTGTCCTCTAAAAAGAGGTTCCAGGAATAAAATTACTAGGTTTTTTTCCCCCAGCCTGCAATTCCCAACATTTTGCCTATAGTGATTGATGTAACAAGTTTTTTCCCCCTATACCTCTAAAGTTCATTTTAGTCCTAAACTTACAAGTGAATCAGACTCAAAGTTCAGTTTCTGTATTCTTAACTTTAAACTTCCTTATTTAAGGAACTGTAAGTGAACTTCTAAATAAATTGAGAATGTAAGTGAAATAGTAATGGATATACTGTATTAAGATACTTTGTAAAATATCACTGCTAAATTGGCTCAGAGATAAATACCTACTTTATTAAAACAACAATTAATTGAGAAGGAAAGGAAATGTATTTCTTACAGGTGTCCTCTTTTTAAAAAATCAACCTTGAGTGCATTTCAAATTTTAATAAGCATATAGCACTCAGATTGGTTTTGGACAAGAATGCAATTGATTTTATTTTTAAAACCCTTATATATTGTAATATAGCTGACAGATGCTCACCAAGAGTCTCGGTTGCCAACTATATCAAGAATTCAGCTCACTTAAAACTGTCTGACAAGTGTTTTTGGAACGTTTAAGTTCCATGAGAGGTTCATTCACATCTGTCTTCTAAACAAATATGTGCATAAGTAAAGCACATGAACTTTCGTTAAACTCCTTTCACATAACACAGATAGGTACTTATCTTTGTTCAGGTGAGAGTCTGATGGAAAGGATTAATCCTTGTAAAACATTCCCGTAGTTATGCTACTTTACTTATGCTACCTTACACACTTAGCTTAAGATGTCAGGATGCCTTAAAGTCAAGATGCCTTTTCATTGTCATTTGCATTTCATAGATAAAGCAGTTTAAAGCATAGGAATGGATTAGACTTTTTGCTATTCTAATTGAAATGATTATTTTACATACATGAACTGCATAGGTTTCATTTAAAAATATTATTTCCCTTTTCATCTTAAAATAAATAAATACTTGAACTTGAAAATACTTCCTTCAACTTCTTATTTGTTCTCTTTAGTTCCCATTTTCATTTTATGAAATAATACCTGCCTTATAAATGAATTTAGATGTCAAATATTCTGTATGTAGTCATTTCATAATTTGTTTTTTTTCCAGAAAGCTATCATAGAAATTGATTAGCAATGTAGTTTTGACTTTTATGATTTGAAAGGCTAGAATGGCTTGTGAAATATCTCCTTTGAATGCCTGCATATATGTAAATTAGGCCTTGTGAAAAGGAAATGCTTGCAAAAGAATTATTTTTACACTCTTTTTGCTTTAAGAGTTTTATCTTCACAACAACAGAATAGTTACAGAATAGTTGAAGCTTGCTTTCTTATTCCATTATGGGTGTAATCAGTGTGACATATTCAGAAACAAAGCAATAATTTTCTATTCTCACTATTCGGTTTAATAGGTGTAAAAACGTGTCAGCCCTTTTGGTCCTATTTCAGTGACTGTGGAAGGCTGTTGAGATCTGGATGATAAAGAACAGATTTAAACATCCCTGAGAAGAGAGAGGGGCTGTGCATTCCTGGAATTTGCACTATGGATTTTTCTCATTTACTTCTGAATGGGGTTGCAGTTCATCATTTTGGAGTCCCCTTGACTCTCAATCCACTTCAAAGGGAAGATGGTGGCTGTGGCCTGTATGACCTTTTACCCTGATTCATACACCAATTTTGCTCTTTCCTGGACAAGGAATCTTCATTCATACTTTAGCCACCTTGCTCATGGACTAATGTTTTACCTTAGAAGCTGCACTCAATTGAGAATTCAGTGTAAGAAATTATGGGTGGACCATAATACATCGATATCAATTGCACTGTTTACCATAACCTTCGCAAGGTGCTGCTTTTGTCATGGTACCTGCGTTCTAGAATAATATTCGCAAGAGGCTTGAATTGCCCTGTACTATTTGTTCTCTAAATAGACCTTGAAGACTTGACTCTTTGCTTGAGTGCAAGGTTAAGTGAGTATAAACCTTCTGAGGAAATGGTGTTAATGTGCTGGTTAACTTAGAAGCAGGTTGTTGCCTTTTAAAATTTTATTTTCTAAAGTAAAAAAAAAAACTTGGATATTTGGATATTTATTTTTAATAAAGATGGGATGAGGTGTTGGCAATGATATTAGACTAGCATTGGGAAAACTACCTTTCAAGAATCTTCAGCCACAGAAATCAGCTGGGTCACTTGGGGCCAGTCATTCCCTCTTATCCCCAACTAACCTTACATAGTAGTGGTTGTGAGAAACAAAATAAATGAGAGAATGCTCTATAGCATGGGTGTCAAACTTGCGGCTTGCAGGCTGAATGCATCACATGCTAGCCCAATCCCTGCCTGATTTAGCAAAGGGGGGGGGAAGTCCAGATATGTCATGTGACACCATTATGATGATGCAAGTTTGACACCCCTGCTCTACAAGTATAAACTGCCTTGACCAACTGAAGGAAAGTCAGGATAGACAACTAACAAATATATAAATGTATTCCAGATTCCTTAAGGTACTTCAAAATAGGAAGCATATTGTATACATAATGTATTAATTTATGAATAATCCATTTATAATCCACTTATTTATGATGACTCTGTAAGGAAATCTAGATTGCTCCAACAAGATTCAGCTTGATTCTTTTTGTGAAGTAAGGAAGCAATTGGGATTATTTCAGAAAACCACTGTCACGCCTTGAAGCTCCCTCCTCTCTTACTTAACACTGGTTTTGGGTTTGGTAAAGGCATGTGGAGGAAAAATGAAGATTGGTTTCTGACATAGTTTGCAAGCATGTGTGTCTTCCACCATTGGTGAACAATCTGTAGGAGATGCAATGCAGCCTTCGTAGACTGTCAAAAGTGCTGTGAATCAGAACAAAGTGTAACACTGCAGATATTTTTGCTTTGATCTTAGAAACCATGTAGCCATCTTGCTTTGTGAAGCAGCTTCACATCAGGCTTCAGTTGAACTTTGATCAAAGCAAAATATTTCTTTGAATATTTGCACAGCCCTTACTAGTTTGCCTTCAGAGTTCATAGCAGATAGCAGTAACAAGCTGGAACATTGGCCGCTTGAAATAAAACAAAAACAAAAAATAAACACTAAGCTTTATTTAGGCTTGGATGGGAAACTAAGAGTTATGGGATGTGTATATTTATTTATTTATTTGTTTGTTTGTCAAACGTGTACAAGATAACAAGTATGAACATAAACATGAACAAAGGAAGTAAACACAGATAAATGGTGTAATATATATGTGTGTATGTGTATATGTATATGCATATATGTGATACATTAATTTGGATAACCACAGGATGGTAGCAGGGAGAACTATGGAAGTGGTATCTTGGTGCCATATAACATTGTTTAAAAGAAATAAAACAGAAAACTCAAAAGTGAAAAAAAAGAAAAAAGTAGAAGAAAAAAAAGGCAATATATTAAAAAAGTATATTAAAATTCTATGTCCCTTTGTGTAATATGTGTGTGTGTGAAATGTGTAAAAACAAGCTTCCAATCTTTACAGGAGTTATAAGAACAATTGTAATTTTACTTCTTTCTCTAAAATTACATCATGATTTGCCTGTTTCAATGATGTATGTACTCAAAACAATACACCATATGTTAATTTTTTCTGTTTTATGCAAAAAACTATAGTGGGTTACCTGTCAGTCACAAAAGCAGATATTGTTTTTTTCTAATCAAACACAATTTGGCCATTAATCAAGTTTATTTTTTTAATTTTAATTTTATTTATTTATTTTTGTCAATTCCTTAAAAGTTAATAGTATAAATAAAAACAGTTATGAATACATGGATACATATAAGAAAAATAAAAAAAATAAAAGAAACAATAAGACAGGGATGGTAGGCATGTTAGTGTGCTTATGTACGCCCCCTACAGACCTCTTAAGAAAGGGGTGAAGTCAATAGTAGACAGTCTAAGGTTAAAGTTTTTGGGGTTTGGGGAAGAAACCACAGAGTCAGGTAGAGTATTCCAGACATTGTCCACTCTGTTGCTGAAATCTTATTTCCTGCAATCAAGTTTGGTGCAATTAACCTTGAGTTTGTATCTATTGTTTGCTCTTGTGTTGTTATGGTTGAAGCTGAAGTATTCATTTGCAGGTAGGACATTGAAATGTATGATTTTATATGCTATATTTAGATCAGACCGAAGGCCGTGTAGCTCTCGATTTTCTAGGTCTAGAATTTTGAGTCTGGTGGCATAAGGTATTCTGCAACGAGTAGAGGAGTGGAGAACTCTTCTTGTGAAATATTTCTGGACTTTCTCAACTGTGTTAATATCAGATACTAATGTGGGTTTCAGACTGGTGAGCTGTATTTGAGTATTGGTCTAGAAAATGTTTTGTATGCTCTAGTTATTAGTGTAATATTACCAGAGAAAAAGCTACGTAAGATTAGGTTAACAACTCTTAATGCCTTTTTGGCTATGCAGTTACAGTGGGCTTAGGTCATTAGAGATGAGTATTCCAAGGTCCTTGACAGAGCTTGGATCCTCAACAAGGTCTTGACTATTCAGCTTGTATTTTATTTTCTGATTGTTTTTGCCAATATGTAAGACAGAGCATTTATTTGTTGAGATTTGAAGTTGCCATTTGTTTGACCATTCTGATACGTAGTCGAGGTCTTTTTGAAGGGTAGCAGTATTGTCTGTGGTGTTGAACAGCTTTACATCAGCAACGAAGAGAACTCAGTTGGTTCTATCGACATTCCTCTGTTGTAGCTATTGCCAAATCTTTCCGTTATTGTGTCTACAATAAACTTACTGTGGTTATGTAAAATGAGTTATGACTTTTTCCAGCTGTTCATTATCATTCCCAAGAGGAAAGTTTAGTTTCAGTTGCATATTAATCTTTTAAATCCCTTAAATCAGTGCAAAATCACTGTAAACTCAGAATCTAGGGGTTTTTTTTTTGCATGGCCACCAAGCATGATAAAATGACTTACCATGTCCATTTTTCCAACATAGATTTGAAATACATGTATACATTCTAGATAATTTGTCATATGCCATTTTATAAATGATGTTTACAATTATAATTTTTAATCCTTTAAAACCACCTATTTTCCCATTGTTCAATCTGCTTCAAATTTCAAGAAATCCGCAGTCTTGTGCTCAAAGTTTATACAGAATTCCTTTTACAATTCAGAATATTCAATACCAAAAATTATTTATCTGCTTTTTGATAACTCTGAACAGGAAAAAACATTGACCAACTATGTCCGTCTGCCAACAGGTGTTCTCTTGATTTTACTTTGTATTAGACAAAGTGACCCATTGGATCATTAATTCAGAGATCATAGTTTCTTTACCTAAACAGAGCATCAGAAAGACCAAGGATAGGCAACCCACCCCCCACCAAAAATAAACAACAACAGTGTGAGTCAGAGCGCTTTCTAACTTCCTCATGGCTTTCCCATTGAGTTTCCTTGTAGGGAGTTGGCAGGCATTGTTGGGAGTGTTGGAAATGATGAACCTGTGACTGTGATTGACTGTGACAGTGTACAGGCCTGTCAAACTGGCAGCCTCTGGGCCGGATGCATCATGTGCAGGCCATACCCACTCCGGCTCCACAAAGGCAAAAATATATATATACATCATATCAATAGCACCTAGACTTATACACCACTTCACAGTGCTTTACAGCCCTCTCTAAGCGGTTTACAGAGTCAGCATATTGCCACCAACAATCTGGGTCCTCATTTTACCCACCTTGGAAGGGTGGAAGGCTGAGTCAGCCTTGAGCCTGGTGAGATTTGATCTGCCAACTTAAAGGCAGCTGGCTGTCAGCAGAAGTAGCCTGCAGTACTGCACTCTAACCACTGCACCACCAAGGCTCATCATAATATATCACGTGACACGATTGATTTTGACACCAATGGTGTAGCGACATTAAAGTGTCCATAGCTTCGCAAAATTGAAATCCTTCAAGAGCGTAGGTCCTGGATTTTGGGCACATTCTGTACGTTAATTTATCTGTAAGCCTACTTGAGATATATTGATTTGACACAACTCAAGATTACAAGCAATCAAACACAAGAGTATTACTAGTATATAAATTTTCCTTGAGAGAATTCTAGTATTTCATAGTATGCGGACCATTGTTTGTCTTATTATTTTTTTGTTTTTTGTTCTAAAATGTTTACCACAAATATTTTATTTAAAATATTTACTTATTCCATATTCTTGATATGGCATGTCTAACATAGTGATTTTTAAAATATGCATTAACCTTGACTTTATTATACCACAAATATCCATCTCACCCAAACATTAGGTCTAAGGTCTTTTAACTCTATTTCTCAGCAACACCGACTCTTTTATCCAAACTAATTAGCAAGCTGCAAAATGCAATTTTACATCAGGAAAACCCACTTCTCCTCTTTCCTTTGCATCTTTTAATATCTTATATTTAACTCCTGTTTTCCCCCCTCACAATACAATCTTAGATGTATCCTTTTGCCGCTGTTTAAATGATGCATCAATTGTAAAAACCAGTATAGTGTTGGGGGGGAAAAACATCACTCTATAGAGTATTGGTAGTCAACCTGGTCCCTACCACCCTCTAGTGGGCATTTCGGCTTTCATGCGGGGGGGGGCAGTAGGGGTTTTGTCACCATTACTATGGAACCAGTGGGTGGTTAAAGAAAACTTTACTACTAACAGAGATACAAAAGTGGGCGGTAGGTATAAAAAGGTTGACTACCCCTGCTCTAGACAAAACCATTTTATCATAAGACATTATCCCCAGCAATTTGTCACTTAATAGCAGAGTGTACCAAAATGGGTACTTAAAAACAATGTTTCTAATCCCAATAGAAGCTGTTTTATGAAACAGAATTAATCTCTTCCACGTTTATGTGTTAGCCCAGGTGTTTTTTTTTTTAATCTATTCCCATATTATTTTCAAAGCACATGTGCACAAACCAGGGAAAGATTGGGTGTTTTTTTTTAAATGAATAGATTGATTTTCCTCTTACTGCCATATAAATGTAGAACAGATTTCTCTCTCATGAGCTTATTTTTGCTATTCTCAGGATCAAGTTAAAAGTCTTCTTTTGCTGCTGTAACAATCATTTTATTTTCTGGTGAAAGGTCATTTGGAATCCTGTTTGTATAGTGGAAAAGAGATGTTTCATCGATCTTTCTTTGCTTGCTCAAAAGTAAATCCTAATACTACCGAGTTCAGTAGTATTTACTACTAGGACTGGAAGAAACCTTGAAGGTCTTTTAGTCCAACCCCCCTCCACAAGCAGGAAATCCTATACCATTCATGACAAAGGAATATCCAATCTTTTCTCCAATGATAAAGCGCACACAACTACAGAAGTTAAGCAGCTCTTCCATTGATTAATTGTTCTCACTGTCAGGAAATCTCTCCTTAGGTCCAAGTTGCCTCTTGCCTGCCCTCAGGTGCTTTGGAGAATAACTCGACCCCTTCCTCCCTGTGACAGTTCCTCAAGTACCAGAAAACAGCTATCAATCATATCACCGTTAATTGTTCTCTCTGCTTGCCCAGGAATACCTAGTTCCCTTAATCATTTATGCTACAGTTTAGTCTCCAGATTCTTTATCTGGAACCTAGAAAGTGTGCAAAAAGACTAATAAAGATTTATTTCTCTTTTCTGCACAGTTTCTAGGGTTCCACATCTTTTTTGGGGGGGATATTGTGGCGATTAGAACAGAACATAATATTTCATGTGTGGGCTCACTAGTTCAATAAAACAATAGCATTTAGACTTATATACTGCTTCACAGTGCTTCACAGCCCTCTCTAAGCAGTTTACAGAGTCAGCCTCTTGCCCCCAACAATCTGGGTCCTCATTTTACTGATCTCAGAAGGGCAGAAGGCTGAGTCAACCTTGAGTCTGGTGAGATTCGAACTGCCAAATTGCAGGCAGCCAACAGCCAGCAGATGTAGACTGCAGTACTGCATTCTAACTACTGCACCATCATGGTTCTTAGAGCTGTACTATCATTTCTCACCTAGATACTATTTCTCTATTGAAGGACCCTAGGACCGCGTTACTTTTTTTTACAGCTGCAGCACATTACTGTCTCACACTTAACTGGTGGTTCAGTAGGACTTCTAGACCTACTACTACTACTTGTAGTAACCCTCTCGTGGTTACTATTGTTGAACTAAGTGCCATCTATTCTATACCTGTGAATTTGGTTTTTCCTGCCTAAGTGCAGGATTGTATGTTTCTCACCATTGAACTGCATCTTGTGTGATAATAGCATTTAGAATAAATTAACTGCCAATCCCATTATGGAAATTTAAAAAACCTGCTACAAAGAGCAAAATATAAAGACAGATTTGCCAGGAGATCCATTTGATAGTTGCAAAATTCTGAGTGTCGCTTGATGTGAACAAGGATTATGATTTCCTGCTTCTATTCACATTCATCTGAATGTTTGTAACCTTTCTTCCATGATAGTGGGAAGAATTAGAAAAAATCCATGTAGATTTTTTTCAATGAGCTTCAGATCTTTTGCAAAATTTATGTTCTCTCTGCACTTCTATGAGTTTCATGCAAATGACTAAATAAAGTTGATCAGAAATAACAGTTGAAAGCTCATTGGATGATTTTTGCTAGCAGTCCTGTTTACTGAGAAATAAACCACGCTGAGTTCAATTAGCTTATTTCCTTGTAAGTGTGAAATGGATAGTGGCTTCAAATAGCTGTGTGTCTAATTGATCCTTTGCATTTCTCAGCCTATTTTGCAGACTTAAAAGAAGCAACATTTCAAGTTACAAGGAGCTTTCTAAGTGGTATTTCAAAGTGGTGTTTTTTGGTTCTAGAAAATGTTAACTTCTGCTAAACAGACTTGCTTGATGAAAAACATAAATTTCTTACGACTGAAGAACAAATAAATAAAACTGCAACATTATACATGCCTTCTCAAAAATAGGCCCTATTTTTCATGGAGGAATAAGTAAAGAAAACACTATTTATGACTTCCTTTGCAAGTGGATAATGAGGAAGAATAAAGGAAGGGCAAAGGTAACCCCTTTTAAAGCAAGTGAGAGAAATATATACTGTATTAATGCATAAGGGATAACAGGGGAGAATTGTGCTGAGACTATCTAATATATGTAAAATGTCATTGCCTCCATTCCTATTTGTTACCTACATTCATACGTTTTAATTTAGTAACTTAATCATTTGCTATTAGTCTGATGAGAAAAATGTTTTAGTGATATGTTTTTAACAAAATATGGTAATAAAAGATTTTGAAAGGGAAAGACAGAAAAGCTTGGATTAGATCAAGTCTCATAGTCCTTTTTGCAATGAATCCAAAACAAATAGAGAAAGCTCTTGTAAAAAAAAAAAACACCTTTCCACCTGAAATAATAAAGAACTTGGCCTTTATCGATTAACAGAAAAACTCACTGATTTCTCATTTAACTGGTATTTAACATGTTTGTGCAGAAGATGACACAATGTCTTCCCACTGTCACATTCTTCCAGAGGATGAAGGAAAAAAGGCCCAGACAACTATAATCCCCAGATTCATTTATTTTACTATCGAGAATAACTTTCATAGGATAGCCTACAATTTAAAATTAACGTAGAAAAGGGCAGATTGATTATGTAAAGTAGCAGATGAAAAAAAGAGAAAGCTTCCCATGAGTCAAGCATAACCTCTGGTGACTCTATGCACAGATCCACGAAGTTTTCTTGACAACGGCATAGGAGGATGGCGTGTTCCTTTTTTTCTTTTTTTAAAATTTTACAGACATATATCAATATCTCTGAGATTTTCTTACAGTCCCTTATCCAAGCATTAACAGAGTCTGACCCAATTTAGCTTTTTCTAATTGGCCAAAGAAATATTTGTTGTTGTTGCCTATTTTCTAAATAGAATGGTATGAAGTAATCAGTGGTGCATTTCTAAATTTTTTACCACCAGTTCGGTGGGTGTGGCTTGGTGAGTGCACTTTGTGCATGTGCACAAACTTTGCGCATATGCCAAATACGCACTTTGCATCTTTTACAGCACAATAGAGAGGTTACTTTTTGTTATTTATTTATTTATTGAAAAATGTATAGGCACCCACCTTACCTTAAGGTAATTTTTGATGGTTTGTGAATGTTATGTGAAACTACTGATCTGCAAACAGGTTACCTCATGTATGTGTGCAATGGAATTAATGAATAATAATAATAAATATTTATTTTGCAGTAGGAAGAAAGTTGAGAAGACATAAGATAATTAGTGGCCTATATGACATTTTAATTTATAAAAGTTAATTCTGATGGTTAAGTAGATAGTAGTTTGATAACATGAATTTTATTTACCTCTGACTTAGTAAGTTGGAATTGTCACCCTGACAGCCTCCGTGAACATCCTGTTTTTTTTTATTCAAGTCGGAGACATGCAGAAACAAATTTATTTACTACACAAATCTATATAACTGCCCAACTCATAGTGATTCTGTGCAGAAATATACCAATTGTTGCTCACCTACTTTCTGACATAGTCACATACCTGGGCATAGAAATCTAACCCTGAATCAGGCTAGATTTGAGTTCTGGAAGAATTGATGCAAGATGACCACTATGCATGGTCCTTGTTCTGTGTATTGGCTCTAAAAGTCTATAGGTTGCAGACATTTTTACTAGCAAGCCATCAAGGTTCAGCCACTCCCATTTTAACACTTTTCTCAAATTCCTGACCATTCCATTTGAATCTGTTACATAACCCGGTTCACACACATAGGGACTATATATTGTTCAGAAAATCCATCTGTTGTTGTGCATAATGTATTTCCTTGCTTCCTCTTTTGTCTTTTGAAGGTATCATTTTCTATAGGCTGTATTAGTTGAATTTAATGAGTGAACTTTTTGCCTGCTCTGATTCTGATACATTCTCCATCTTTGATACATGACCATCCATACACTCATAGTGGCATGAAATTACATATAGTTAGTGCAAATATACTGATTCATGGTTGTCATTCAGCATTCTATATTCTACCAGTGGGTGGGTAGACTTCTAGGTGAGAAGATTGAGTAAACTTACCATTTCCTTCAGAGCAGTGCATATTTCAAGTGACTGGTTTACTGTATATTTTTGAACGTGAGGAGAGGGGGGGAATCTTACTGCTCAGGATAAAGACTTTGATGTGAAAATCTCCCCCCATTTCTTTACTCTTTGGTGAGCCTTCTTGATCCAGCTATGTACACTGTAAATTTATAGATCATTGTTAGGCCCTTGGAGGAAAAAGTTGTATGATTATGATTATTGTTGTTGTTGTTCTAGTAAAAAAAAGTAAAGATAAGATGTGTTTTTAAGAGATGCATCATCCCTTTAAAAAAAAAAAGAAACCTTTCCTATGTCAATTATGAGACCTATAAGTAACCACTGACACAGAAGGGAAACTTATATTGACAACATAGTATTTCCCCCCTTATTTAAGGATGTGATGAGAAGCTAAGCATACCAGATGGCATTTAATATTGTGTGTGCATGAATGACACATATATGAATTAATCATATCCACCCCCATTTATAATAAAGCAAACACTTAAGACTGATAGTTTGGTTCATTATACAGTCATTCTTGCTTCCATGGAAACTGATGTTCTAAGATTTATAAATCCCTCTTTGATACTTTAACTTATTTCTTCTTTTTCTCTCTGTTAGGTTGATGATATACTTAATAACTATTATCTCTGACACAAAACACATTGAGTAATTGACATAGCTAAAACTAAACAACCTGATTATTTAACTTATTTTAAAATTTGTTGGTAATATAATGAGTGAGAGGACTGATATAGATACTAGAAAAACAGGAACGCTCTACTCTAAATTTGAAGAACTTATTTTGAAAGTTTTTTTTTAAAAAATAATGGTTATTTAGTAGACATAAAATAGAACCCCACAGCATATTAATTGCTTTGCTTAGAAGGTAAATAGAAGGCTATATTTCAAAATCACATGAGAAGAGTAAGATCTGAGAATACATGTCAACAACTGCATACATAGATGATAGATAGGGATATCATTGGACAGACTACATCAAAATTTATTTTAAAAAATACATGATTGAAAAAAAGAAGATGGAGAAGTACAATTTTATCAGGCTGGACACTTGTAGATTGAGGTTGTGGAAGACTTGATAAATAATGGTATCAAACATGCATGCTAAACCAGTGGTTCCCCAAGTGGGCAGTACCTCCCCCTGGGGGGTGCCTCAGGGCGCTAAGAGGCAAGGGAGCTGGTAGGGAGTGCTAAGAGGTGGCAGGGGGGCTGGAGGTCCAGCCACACCGAAAAAACATGCGGAGGCTGGAGGTTTTTGCAGGCATAGGAGATCAGCGCAGCGCTGCAGGCGGGATTCACCCTTCCCATCCTGGAAGTGCTGCCTACACTGAGCCGTGACAGGTCCCCACATGGGCTGGGTCAAGCCGGCTGCGAGGAAGGTCTCCCCAAGGAAGCAAGACAAAAGCACATGCGCTGCCTCGTAGAGGAGGTTTTGCTTGGTGGGCCAAGGCCTAGAAGTTTGTGCGAAGCGATATTGGGGATAACAGGAGTTGGGATGGGCTCTTCTCGGAAGCGGCTGCTGAAGGGGGGGTCACTAAGAGGTGGCAGGGGGATGTTCGAGACACCGGCACCACAGGTTCATCCCATTTACTGTTGCCCCAGGGCAGGGCAAGGGGCTCAATGGTGTCGAATGCGCCGGCAGCACATTGGGAAAGTCACTTTGGCTTTGCTCTACTTTCCCAAAGTGCCGCCGTTGTCACATTCTGTCTGTCTGTCCATCCATCCAGAAGTTCTGTCTGTCTTTCTGCCTGCCTGTCTTTCTGTCTACCTACTTACCAACATAGATCTATCTACCTACCTACATATCTATCCATCTATCCATCCAAAAGATCTCTGTCTGTCTGTCTTCCTGCCTGCCTGCCTACCTACCTATCTATCTACCAATACATCTACCTACCAGTACAACTATCTACCTACCTACCTACCAAAAATCGATCTACTTACCTACCTACCAATATATCTTATCTATCTACCTACCTACCTACCTGTCTTTCTCTCTCTCTCTCTCTCTCTCTATCCATTTGTCGGCCCCGCAGGCACATCGGGAAGGTAGAGCAAAGCCAATCAGTGAGGGAGGGAGGGAGGAAGGGAGAGAGAGAGAGAGAAACCTGATGCATCAGATTGAAATGAGGCCTAGTTTAGATTGAGGCCCTTTTCCACATTGAAACATCTTTGGCTTCTATTAAAGGTTTTGCGGACGAAACATGGTCAAGACTATCAGGAAGTTCTCACATTTTGTTGAGGCTTTAAACAGGATCTATTGAACCAGATCTCCACCCTAAAAAATTACTTTTCCCCAATGTATTACAATGCCAATTCTGAAGAAGGCAAAACCAAAATGGATTAGTAAATTACAAGAACACCCACCCACCCACCCACACACACACACCCACACACACACAGAGTCCCTTCTAACCCTGCTGGAGCAGGTGATCGGACTAGAATAGATATCTCATTATCTTTCTCCTCCCTCCTTTATTTCTTTTCCTTTCTCTCCCTTCCTTCCATCCCCCCTTTCTTTTTTCTGTCCCTTCTTTCCCTTTTCTCTTTCTTTTCTCTCTCTCTCTTTCCTCTCTCAGGCTCACCCCATTGACTTGGTGTACCGCTTCGCTCAGACTTGCTTGGGCAGGTCCCTCCGGTGCAGCGGGCTCAGTGGGATGGACCTGCGGGGCCAGCACCTAGAACAAGGCAGTGGCGGCACGTTTGAAAAGTAGAGCAAAGCCAGGGGTTAGTAATTGTTGCTGCAAAGAATCACAAAAGCTGTGCACAAGAAGGGACACACATGTCAATGCAGGTCAGTAACATAAAATAAAGAAATACAAATAAAATAAATCAACAAGAATCAGCAAAGCATCTCTGATTAGATTCTATTCACTATAGAATCTAATCAGAGATGCTTTGCTGATTGTAGTGTAATGACCTGCTCCAGCAGGGTTAAAGGGAGTGTGTGTGTGTACGTGCATAGCTGTCAAAACTCCAAAAACAGGTCAAGTAGCTCTAGGGGTGCCAGTCATAAATTAGAACACTTGCTAAACAATCAGCCATTAAGTGAGGACCACTTGTATTTGGTTTGCCAGTTACCTGGCCACGCCCACCGAGTCACATGACCACCAAACTACACCTACCCAGTCACGTGACCAGTAAGCCACACCCTCAAATTATGCCACACCCACAGAAATTTGAATCCCACCCCTGGGTGGGGGGCACTGAGGATGAGTTTGTAGCACCAAGCGGGTGGTGGACTGAAAAGGTTTGGGAACCACTGTGCTAAACTAAAGAGAATGGATATATCAGCAATATTTGACCTCAGGAACATATAGTCAGAATAGGTGATCAACATAAAGAACAGGCTCATTATGCTTAATGTTATGTAAAAGAGACCCTCAGTAGGGTTAAGAAGATATAAGAGACACTGAAAGTTAAATGGAATAAATGGTATATCGAAATTTCCAAATAGGAAAAGACCCAAGCATTTTTTGGAACAAATTGGAAAAATGGAAAATAACAGCCTTGGGCAACTATATGAAAGATACATGACATTGATATATTGAACTACATTTTGGACATCAAGCAAAGAATTACAAGGAAATGTATTTCAATGAAGTAAATTCAGAAATAAAGGAAAATAGCTAGAAAAGGCAAATGAGAGACATTTTGAGAAAATGAGCAAAATCACAGGAAATTTACAGCTAAAGGAAGACTTCATAAAAGCAATAGAATTAAGCTACGTTAAACTAAAAAGTCAAGACTACTAAAACCTTTTTCCAAATGGGATTTCAGAATAATAGAAACACTTGTAAAATGTATATTTGGAACATGACTCTCTTGGAAGGGGCAAGTTATGACCAAATGTCAAAAAAGCACCCTGCATGGGTGAAATATCCATTTAACTATGTAAAGTGGTGGGGGAAAAGATAGAAAGATTGGATGCCTATAAACACTGAAAAAGGTAGTGTTTATACCTATACTAAAGAACAGAGGGACAGGAAAATAAACAAATTACTGAATTTCATTGTATAAGAAAAGTTGTGGCACCTCTTTTATCACCTAAGTAAGACATGCACTAAATAAAACAACACATGAAAAAAAACAGGCAATTCACTTATACTCCAGTCATTAAGTGAATAATCATGAATTGTTGAGTGAGATAGACCAAACAGCAGATCTGCAAACGAGCAAAGCTATTACTAAACACCAGCATGGTTTGATAAACAAACCATGCCAGACTGCATTCATTGCAAAGTGACTAAATTAGTGGATCAGGAAAATATTCCAGGCATAGTTTATTTAGACTTCACTAAGCATTTGACAAAGTAGACAGTAGCCTACTACTTGGTAAGGTAAAATAGGACAATGTGGCATCACCACCAAATGGATTTCAGCTGACTAACCAATCACATTTTTTTTTTTTTTACCAAAGTAAAGATTGGTGAAATATCCATATCTACAAGACTCTGTTATATTGAATGATGATACAAAGATTACAATGGAGAAACGTTTTAACTCTAGCATAGATAATGAAAGCAATAATTGAGGGCAAAACCACTCCATACCATATTAGCTGAGTGACTATGAAGTACTTAAAATATATAACAGAACAATATGGTTTTATATAATCTAGACTTAAAAGTGAGCTTAAAGATAGAATTCCTTTTTATTTCTATCAAATGGATTATTTTCCTCTTTTTTCATTTTTTTTCCATTCATTTTTGTGTTAATTCACTACTAAAAATGTAAATGATAAAATTGCTGGTCTTAGTTAATTGCTTAAGTCCCAATGGGCTTCATGTCAAATAAACTTTGGAGAGAGGCATTCCTTATTTGAGATGTTCTCCAGTGCTGCACAACAGTAAATATATTTCTCTGATTGTTTGTCAGTGATCTTTATTAGAACTTTATTTTCTTGGTACAAAAGTGGCACTTTGTTTGAAATGGTGGCACACATGGACACATAGATGATGTGAATTAGATGTAAATGAAAAAGATGGAAATGCAAAAAGCCACATAAATAATTGCAAGTAAGCAAGTGCTTATCCTCTAATAAAATGAGCAGTGCAAATGGATAAAATTCTCATTGAATGCATATCATATAGGTTTAAGGATTGTACTTATATCAATATATTTTAATCTTATTTAATAAATCTCGCACTTATGTCATTTTATCCCTTTAAGTTAAGTGTTGATTTTTAACAACACTTAACCTAAAGGAACAGCCCCTGCAATTTTCTTGGCCGGATTTCTCATACTTTGAAACTGTGTGTATTCCTTTATTTATCTTTATGTTTCTTCTTTCTTCCATGAGTGCATTTCCTTTATTTTTTAGATTTATTACCGATAGCAATCCCAATATTCTTGGCAATTTATAATGATGAAGTTGGACAAGGAGATCCTGTCCTGTCCAAGGACATACTTCAGTGTCAATCCATATGGGAAGATGTATGCATACAGAGATAACGTTCTACTGTATATCAGCGACAGCTAAAACATCACCAAACTGGCCTAAAACATTTTACAAATATTAATAAACCAACATTCTCAAAGAAAAATGAGACTGTTTAAAGGCAAAACTTTAAATTAGTAGACTGCAGCTCCCTTGCTCTACTAATTTTTACCTTAACATCCAGTGTGGTACATTGTGACTTGTTCAGAGACAACATCTGCTAACTAGTAGTAGTAATGCAACCCAAGCAGAAAATGATTACTCTGACCTCACAGTCATTGGGTATGAAACAAATATCCTCAGTCAAATATTGTAATGGAGACATTCATTCTGATGGCTTAGTAACATTATTGCTATTAACTTCACAGCATTGTACCTAACAGAGTAATTAAACCATATGGTGTGCTAAACTGACTTGCAAGCATATAAGCATTTTTATGTTTAAGTTGATCAAAATTAAGTAAAACAGCATATGTTTTGTGGGAGGGGGAGGGTTTAGTGCTTTAATATTCTGAAAAATGCTATAATTAATTATTTTCTGATAATGTGTAACTAATTCCATATTTATTGAGCAGTTCAGAATCTTGAAGATAGCTGGAGACTCTGGAAATAATTTGGAATGTTTAGAATAATCTATTTTGAGTAACAGATTTTTAAAACAGAATGCATTTGCATTGAGAATAATACTTAATTGAATCATAGGATGTATAGTGTAAATAACTGAGCAAATTATGTTTTGTGCAACAGATGTTTAGAAGAGAATAACAAATGCCTATTTCCTGTTATTGGTAGTGACTTGTCACTATTTCTTTTTGTGACATAAGACACAACAATGCCACACTGCTTTTCTAATTATATTTTGAGTCTTCCAGATTGGAAAAGAAATGCAGTTTGCATGCAATCCATATGCTTCCCATGAAATGGAAAGGGAGGCCCTTTTTCCACCTGTTTTCAAGATAAACTAAAAGTTTGATCAGAATGAGCACAATCGCCTGGCATTAAGGAATGGAAAGAAAATAAAAGTTGCAGAAAAATCTGTAACTTGCACAGCAGTGATTTTCAGTTCTTTGTAGCTGAGGATGTTTTAGCGCCTGAGTTTCCATTTGCTTGCAGGCATTTCACTGTTCTGTCTGCCTGACTCGACTCTCATCTGATTCTTTTATTACTCATTTTGATTATTGTAATTAAAAAAAAATGAAATGGAAAACTTGTGAACTGCAAAGCAAAATATCAGCCTCAACAATAATCTCTACTTCCGGGATTGCTTTGGGGTGTTGTATATTTTCCAGAAGCATTCTTAGGAAGTAAAAATGATGGTGGTAAGAGTGCTTATATATCCATTGCTGTATTTTATAAAGCGTCTAGAAAAGAAAGATAAGTAAGCCAAGGAGTTAAAAGGCATGAGCAATTCCATTAGTTTGCTTTTTGGTAGATTTATTCTTTGTGAATGGACATACCTAGTTATAATAGCTATTTTGTGACGATGCCCATTAAAAAGCTTTCAAAATTCCAAATGTGCTGATTATCATAAAAGTAAGATTTAATAAAACCTAACATCACCCCATGTATTTTTATAATTTATATGCTGTCATTAAAAGTAAACCACGTGCTTCAAAATGTAATTGCAAAACTATGACTCCATTATACAAATCTAAGTATAATAAACCAATTGCAAATGTCCTGTATCTGTCTAGGAAGATGTGCCTGTAATGCAAATGTTCAATTCCTATCTAATAATGGTACTAAGACTAATTCTTGGCATCAAAAGGTGGTGTGCAATAGAGAAAAAAATGTTTGTACACTTAATAGTCAGGGATCATTCAGCTTTTGGAACAGATACCTTAAGACAGGAATGAAATAGATTAAGATCTCCAAGGTCCCTTCCAGCTCTATTCTGATTGATTGATTAATGTAGGAACTTCAAAAAATAATAATATAGATATATACATGAATTGCATACATACATACATACATACATACATACATACATATTCAATTATTCTTGCTTGCTTTCTCATGTCCGCATCTTACGATAAATTTATTCTTAAGGTATAAAATTCACTATGATTTATTATGTCTAAAATGCCACCAACTGTGTGTTTTGTATAAATTTAAAATGCATGTAATGGAATTTACAGCAAAAGAAGCATCATTTGTCATTGTTAGAGACTATAAAAATTTAAGATTGAGAATTTAAAATGACCAAAATATATTCATGTAATATGATAGCTTCATGTTTCGACTAGTTGCATAAAATGAGATATACTTGTTTGGAATACTTTATTCAAAAAACTAAATAATTTTGAATAGTCTTTGACCATCTGGAATAAATGCCAGTCAAATGAATTACAATATATCATTTAGTGACATTGAGAAGGTTATGTGAAATGATAATCAATTTGATAGAATGTGTGTAGAAAGGAGAGTTATGTGAAAGGCAGAAATGTTAATAATTTGTCTGTTTCTTTATCATTTATGTACCCTATGCAATCTTTAATTGATTTTCAGTCTTTTCAATGAGCAGCAAAAGTGAAACAGAGGACTTTGTTAAGTAATATACATAGGTTCATATATCCTTACAAACAATAGTTTTGTTGTAGTTTGTTTGGTTTTGTTTTAGCCACATGTATGTACATGTTTAAAATCATGACTTAGGGTTGCCTGTGGACAAGACTACTACAGCTTATTCAACAAACACATTGTTGTATTGTAATAAAAGTCTTTGGATGAAACCTGCTTAGACAATATCAGTTGAGTAATATGTAAGCAGCCCTAGAAATGGGATAATTGAATAAATAGCTTATGATATGACTGTTTCTGTTGGTAGAATTAGCAGATGCAAAATAATATCATCATCACCATCATTTTAGCCATTGTCTATCCACTGCAGGATGAAGGCTTCTTTCACATGTTTCCAACTAATACAGTTCTGAGCTTTTCTTTTGTCAATTGGGCTTGCAATACTTACTGATGTCATCAATCCACCTTGTTTTAGGTCTCTTTCATGGACACTTTTTATCAAGTGGGATCCATTCTACGACTGCCTTGGTCCACCTGCCATCAATTTTTGCTAGTACATTTCCATTGCAATTCTTTCACTCTCTTGATGATATTGTATACTTTCGTTTGTTCTCTAATATATGTGCAGGTCTTTCTATTGAAAGACAGATAGAAAATAATGTATCAGGATGGATCTTTGAGAATAATCTCTGGGGTTTCTTTGCCTTGGTTTGGCCTTGTGATATTTCTCTTCCATAATAAACTTCTATAGAACAAATTGGAAAGAGAAAAAAAGAGCAGGACGGTCATATATAAGCTGTAATGCAATGCTTCAAATCACTAAAATGTGCCATTTCTGTGACATATCTCATTATCCATATATCTTTATGTTATTGTGCCATAAAGCAAACTGAAAGAACAGGACTATGAGCTGTAGGTCATACAGGAATTTTAGCTCATATTAGGCAGAGAACAATTTCAGTAGTTCTTCCTTGCAAATAGTAGACCAATTTTATCATTAGCATTTCCACACAATATTCATTCAACTGTAATAGCTTGTCTGATAAGATATATTTTCCAAAATACTCCCCAGTATTTAATAACATTTTGTCATCAAGACCTATAAGCTGCTTGCCCCAGCATTTCTTGTTATATGTTTCCAGAAAACATTCAAGGCAATAAACATTTTAGGATTGAATAATCACATTTCTTTGTCATGCCTTCATTTTTGGGTGGCAGTTAGAAGCTATTACAATAATCATGCTATTGAGTAAATAGTAGTCCTTTGACTCAGGCTGCAGTCCTATACACTCCAGGTTTTAGTCTCCTATTTGTTTGACTCACTGAGACTTCTTCCTGAATAAACGTGCATAGGATTGCATGTAAGTGGCTAGAGAACTGCTTTTGGCTAATTGATAATGTACAGTATATTTTTTCTACAAGTGAGACATTTTTTTTTTAAAAAAACAACAATGATAGCCAATGAAAATAATTAAGATAATAGATTGGAGATTTCAGAAGAACTGAATAGCAGAAGAAAAGCATTTAGTGTGCTCATAGCAAATTAAAGTATTGCAAAATGAGTAAATAGTGTGGCCAGACAGCTGTGAAGGCAAACAAAATAGAGGGATTGCTAGCAGAAAAAAGAAAGTCCCACTAAATAGGATCAGACCCCATTTTGAATACTATTCCAATTCTGGAGATCTCACTTAAAAAAAAAAGGTACTGATAAGATTGAGCAAGTCCAGAGTCGAGCAAAGAAAATGATGTAAGATAGGACAGCCAAAATGTATCGGGGAGATTGGAGGAACTGAATATGTACAGTCTGAAGGGAAATGGGGGACATGGTTGAAATCTTTAAATATATTAAGGGTGTAAATAAGATTCTAGAAGACAGTATTTTCAGTATTAAGCAAAAATCAAGAACATGGGAGTGTAACTTCAAGGTGACAGGAGGGAAGTTCAAAAGTAATGTTAGAAAGTATTTCTTCATATAAAGAGTAGTGGAAGATTGAATCCAACTTCCAGGGGAGATATTTGGTAAATAATCAGTTTAAATATAATAATAATAATAATAATAATCATCATCATCAGTTTAAATAATCAGTTTAAATACTGAGTTTAAGTATGGTTGGGATAAAAACATGTCCACCACCCTACAGAAATTAAAATAATAATAATTACAAAACTTCAAAAGGTAGACTCAATGGACCATCAAATGTTTTTCTGCCATCAGTTTTCTATGTTACTATTAACAATGTAAGTGCCACCTAATTAGGATGAGTAATCATTTACTTTTTTTGTAATGAAACTAGGACCAAAAATGGTTGTATTTTTAACTGATGGATGAGCAAATGTTGCATGAAAATATTAGAAGGCTTAATACATACTATCATCTTGATAGCGTACTTTTCATATAGTGAGACATTATTTGGAACTTACTGTAAGCACTTACATTTTTCCAGTTTAATTGGTGAATCTAGTATATAGGTGTTATTTTATGTATTATTATTATCCTTCTGAATCATGTATCAGCTCCTAAAGACTTTTAAATCAAAATTCTATTCTGGGTATTTAAAAGCCATGTGAATTATACCTTCAGATCAGCTTTGGCCTCCCACCAGGTTGCATAAGCCAAGCAATAAAATTTCTTACTGCTTTAGATATTTTATCAGGGAGAAAAAAAAAAGCTTATTTTTTGTCCTTTGTATGCCAGGCCCAAACAGAGAATTAGGAAGACTGTACTTTTTTTAAAAAATGTTTGTAGGTCTGTTTAAATCTACAAATTAAATCAGGGTGAAATAAGTCTTTAGCGCCAGACATTTAACAGAAAGGAAAGTGTTAATGGTGGGAGGTGGGAAGAAGTTTCTTACTTTTGTAGTTTGGAAAAGAGGCATTAGGAAGGATTTTGAGACCACTGACTGTTCTAGCATTAAAACCATAATGTAATATTAAAATGAGATTTTAATTCCAATAACAGCTTCATGCCTTTTGGAAAAAAAAACAAAAACAAGACGAGATCATAATGTCTTCTTTCCTGCTTTGGAATGCTTTGAAATGGCTTAGCCTGCCCTGAAGAGAACACAAAGTGCTTTTGAATATCCCAGAGCAGAAACCTTTAGAGAACATTTCAAAATGCAACAAAAGTAGATATACCCAAGGTATATGCATGTTGCCTGGTTGTATATTGACTTTAAAAATAAGCAGAAAAGGAATAAATGGCATATTATATATATCGCGATGGCTCGGTGGCTAAGATGCTAAGCTTGTCAATCAGAAAAGTTGGCAGTTTGGTGGTTCGAATTCCTAGCACTGCATAACGGAGTGAGCTCCCGTTACTTGTCCTAGCTTCTGCTAACCTAGCAGTTCGAAAGCATGTAAAAATGCAAGTAGAAAAATAGGGACCACATTGGTGGGAAGGTATCAGCATTTCATGCGACTTTGGTGTTTAGTCATGCCGGCCACATGACCTCAGAGACGTCTTTGTACAACGCTGGCTCTTCGACTTTGTAACGGAGATGAGCACTGACCCATAGAGCCGGAAATGACTAGCAAGTATGTACGAGGGGAACCTTTACCTTTATCTAAAATGGTATATATGGTATGAATATAAATCTTGATAGGGCAATATCCACAACTTTTTAAGTATGTGTAACAAAACCAGAATTATTTTAGATTGGTGCAAAGGTGATAAAGAAAATTATCTAATTAGTCAAGATTAAAACAAGGATGCAGTGATGATGCACTTCATAGAGGAGTCTTAAAGAATCTAAGTAATTTTACCATCCCAAAATAAGTTCATTAATTTTGGCTAAAATCATTTTCTTTTCTTTTTTATTGTAATGAGAGATCACCTCAGAACCAGATAAAAATAAAGATAGGATTTTTTATATCTGGGGTGATGTCACTATGAGATAATTACTATTTTATTTTATAGGATTACATTTGACACTGTAATCTTTTAATTTATAGATTTTTTTAAAAAAAATATGATAAATTGCCAAGAGTTATGAATGTTAACAATTTATTATATTGATTGCTGAGTTTTTCTGAGAGGAAAGCTGCACTTTCTAGGCTCATTAATATAGTATCAGTTATATTATGTGTTAATATTCATCTTTATGAAGGTCTTGTAATTTTTGTTGCATTTTATTGATGAGCAAAGTATTCTAATATTTTTGAAGCTGAATGGAAGAGAATTTTTTCTCTTTCCAAAATTTGTATTTTGAGCATAGTGAGAGCAATGCAAAACAGCTTTGTGTGTGTATGTATATGTATGTATACATATACACATGTTGAAAGCCTCCTTCAAGTCCCTGGACATTGACACCACCTCCTGGAAAACCCTGGTACAAGATGGATGGACATGGCGCACGTTGATCCAAGGCTGCCAGATATGTGAAGACAAAAGAACAACTACAGAACAAAAGAAGCGAGCAACCGGCAAAGCTAGAGCTGGCAAATGCTGCAACAATGGTGCCCAGCATGT
This sequence comes from Pseudonaja textilis, assembly GCF_049901715.1. Lineage (NCBI taxonomy): Eukaryota > Metazoa > Chordata > Lepidosauria > Squamata > Elapidae > Pseudonaja > Pseudonaja textilis. Next base: position 13,929,077 of record NC_141994.1, on the reverse strand, counting down.
GGCAGAACATTCCGTACTCATAGGCCTTACCAGGCACCTGTGGACACATTGTGGACAGCCTACAACCTATTAGATGTCAAAGTCCTCTTCGAACACGATGGACGGACATCATATATTCAATTTAGGTGCTGCCTGAATCCAAACTGTCTCATTGACTCTAAGAACCTTGAACATTAAGGAATACCCATTGTTCTGGAATATACGGTAGGTGTATGGTTGGATAAATGGAAAGATGGATAAATAAAAATCCATGCCAGTTTCATGGCTTGACGAAACACAGTGCTAATCAAAATCTCTTTTAAGGTGGATAGGTAATGGTAAAATCCACATTAAGGACTTGTGAACGAAGAAATACACTGTCTTTCTAAAATGGATCCAAGAGAGGGAGTGCTCTAATTTTCCTGTAATTTGAGCCTTGAATAAGTGTTATTAAGGTCCATATGTTAAATAAGGCTATCTAGCTATTGACATGTTTTACAGATATGCTCAGCTCAGTATGAGGGTTGAAGGATAAGTGATGCCTCAAATAGGTTCCCAATAGATAGTGTGTTTTTTAGTATCTTTTATTTCACTTTCATCTGAAGTCACTGTGAAGAAAGGTTATGTTGCTATTGTTTTTAAATGGAAACCTGCAACCAGGATTTATCAATACATTTAGGTAACAGATGTGATTGAATCTTTGACTACTGAAAGAAACGCTCCAGTTTAAAATAATCTGAATGCAGATTATTTTTGATAATTAATGACTATGATGCAAGATGGTGAACTGGAAAAATGGATTTATATGATCAAGAATAAAAAGAATGACTTGTAATTAGCAACCAATGATTTTGCCATGAGAAAGATTGCTGAATTGATTAAGAACACAGCAAAAAGCTGTGGACACAATATATTTAAAGTTCAAGACTTTTGACAAAGTAGACCACATCCTACTTCTTGGTAAGTAAAAATGTGGGATAGGCAGCATCATTACTAAATTGGATTTGTAACTGGCTGACAAACTGTACTCAATCACCTTAATGATATTACATCTACAGAGAGGGAAGTAAGGGAGGGAGTGCCACAAGGTTCCATCTTAAACCCAGGATTCTTCAATATCTTCATAAATGACTTGATGAAGGAGTAGAAGGGGAACTCATCAAATTTTCAGATGACACTAAACTGGCAGGAATAGTCCTCGGGATCTCAAGCTCAGGATCCAAAGAGATCTTTACAGACTTGAACAATACAACAACATAAAATTTAATGTGGAGAAAAGCAAGCTTTTACACCTAGGCAGGGAAAACCAAAGGTACAGATTAGGTGAAACCTGGCCCAAAAACAGTAACTGTGAGAGGGACCTTGGAGTCCTAGTGGACAATCACTTAAATATGAGCCAGTGGTGTACAGCAGCAGCCAAAAGAGCTAATACAATCTTTGGTTGTATAAACAGTCATCCAAAGTCCCTTCCATCTCTATTCTGATTAACTGATCAAATTAAAAGAAACTGGTTGCCAAACTTGGAGTTCCACAGGTAGCCCTTGACTTTTAACAGTTCATTTAATGACCATTCAAAGTTACAACGGCAATGGGAAAAAAATGAGTTATGACTATTTTTCACACCTACAATTGTTACAGCTTCCCCATGGTCACATGATCAAAATTTGCCTGCTTGCCAACTACCTGATATTTAGAACAGTTGCAGTGTCATGTGATCATTTTTTGACACCTTCTGACAAAGTAAATGGGGAAGCCAGAGTCACGTAAGTGTATTACAACCTTAACAATGGCAGTAATTCATTTAACAACAGTGGCAATAATGTTTATAAAATAGGGTAAAACTCACTTAACAAATTTTTCATTTAGCAATTAAATTTGTGGTTTAACTGCCAATTCATAAGTCAAGGACTACCTCTATTTATATTCTTTAATATTTGAAGATTTGCGTAAACTGTGCTTCCTGCATGCAGGGAGCTGAGATGAAAACTTCAAGAATTGAAACTTGTCAGCAGATGTCATGCTATGAGAATTAAGTGAAATATTTCTTTACAGTATTATGATAGCCAGTGAAACATGGACTAACCTTTATGACCCAGAAATGAAGTAGCGGTCCAAGGAATATTATCACAAAGCCATCTGCAATGAAAGAAGCCCTCAAAACCCTGGCTTGGACTATGATTACAGTTTCTTGGGATGCAGTTCATGTTATTCACATGGATTTCCCTGAACCTGACAGCTCAAGTACTACTTTTCAAAACTCAAAACCTTGAAATAATGATTTAATAAAGTTCAGAAACAGAAGGAAATTTTGCTGCAACATGACAACACTAGACCTTACATCTCACCAGCCTCCCAAAAGGCAATTTTGAAGTTGGAACTTACTGTCTTACTCTATCCACTTATCTGCCATGTCACTTCTGATTTTTCAAAACATTGAAGGAAAACCCTTATGTGTAGCTCTTTGATCAAATGAACAGGTGGGAACAATTGTCAGAATAGTGTGGAGTTCTTAACAAGATTGTTCATTGTTGGAAGAAGTGTGTAGCAAGTGGCAGTGATTATGTAAAAAAGTCAATTCAGGTAACAAATGACCTCAAATCAAGGATAGTTTTTCTGTTTCATTTATTAAAATTCCCTCTTTTAATTAAATTGTAAATTAAATTTAAATTAATTAAATTATGTGGCTAAGTGCCTAACACAGGGTAGTTCAGTGGCTAAGACGCTGAGCTTGTTGATCAGAAAGGTCGGCAGTTCTTCGGTTCAAATCCCTAGCACCGCTTAATGGAGTGAGCTCCCATTACTTGTCCCAGCTTCTGCCAACCTAGCAGTTTGAAAGCATGTAAAAATGCAAGTAGAAAAATACGGACCACTTTGGTGGGAAGTTAACAGTGTTCCATGTGCCTTCCGCATTTAGTCATGCCAGCCACATGACCACAGAGATGTCGTCAGACAGTGCTGGCTCTTCAACTTTGTAATGGAGATGAGCACTGCCCCCTAGAGCCGGAAACAACTAGCACTTATGTGCGAAGGGAACCTTTACCTTTTAAAGATTGTAGGGATTAATTTTCAGTCAGCCAATGTATGTGTAATTGCACATCTGACTAGGAACATTGAAAATCATGTTATGAAGCCATCAGAATATATTCCAGTTTGGAGTAGAAGAGGAAAGGAAGTAAGATAAAAGGAGGTGAAATCTGATACCTACACACAGAGAGACATACAAAGAAAGAAAGACTTATTTCAATGTATTCGTTTATCTCAATCACGTTCACAATTTCTTGGGTAGTAGGTGAAATTATTTTGATATGAGTGTTTCTGTTATATGTGCAAACATGCAGAAAAAATCTACTAGTCTATTTATGAAATTTGTTTTGTGTGCAATGTTTAGTGATTACTATTGTTTATTATTTGGAATCCTGAGTGTTAATCTATAGAAAAGCTGGTATAGTTTTCTCTTCATAGTTCCAATTTAATGGAAATGATATTTAATTTTGCAATGCTTGCTATATAAAATATCATCTTGCAACCAGAAAGGACTGTACTGATTATGGGAAATAAACTTTAAAAAATGAATTATATGCTTTAAAAAATTTTTCTTGTGGAAGATCTATAGGAGCAATTTAAAAGCTGACAAAATAAAAATTCACAATATACGAATTAACTGCAACTTTCAAGTTTAATTAAAGTTCATTTTCTTCTCTTAGGGTTGCTTGAAGATATGATAGAGATTAACACATATGTTTCAGATATTGTATCTATAATTTAAAATTTAAACATTATTACCTAATTAGTTCAATGAAGTTTATTATACTGATTCATTCAATGAACACTGATAGGTTACTTAAAATATATTTAGTTGAATAGATAATTATGGCTCAGCCCATCTCCTGGGTAAGCCAACTTACCAAAGTTACTTTATATAGCATGGGTTTTCCACCCAATATTTATTCTCAACTGTCTCCCAGGCAAAGGAAATGTTTAAAGAGAGAGTATTAAATTTCAGTGTCCAAATATACATAGAGTTATTGACAAAAATAGATCTTTCATGACGCACAAATCATCAGGAACATTTGTTGAGTTCAAAGCACAGAAGATTTTATTAGTGTTACTTATACACAGGAATCTAGTCCAGGGGTGGACTAGACAAACTCACAATGACACATCGTCATGTGACATAACACAACTTTTTCCTCCTTCACTAAAATGGGGTGGGCATGGCCAGTATGTGATACATCCATGTGCCGTGAGTTTGACACCCTTAATCTAGTCCACTAAACAGTAACAAGCTAAATTGGCATTAGATAAAGCTCAACAGAATTCATGGGGCTGGACTTCATGGGTTCTTGTGGCAACACAATGACTCCAAACTGATGACATGTTTAACTCCACCTTCCAGGTCAGCGTGTTCTTCTACATCTTTAAATTGATTGGCTAAAAATAATACCCCATTTTCCAAACTGAAAAAAAATACATGTCAATGAGGAATGTAATTTCTAGGAAGACCTTATTCTAGAGCAAGATTTGGGTTGTTAGATTCTATGAATGCTTCCATCACCTGTCATATCATGAGAGGACATGTATATGCAGTGCACCAGCATTGAAGATACTGTTTGACTATTCACCCCATGTCCCTTTTAGGCTTACATATTTCAATATTCCCACTTAAAAGAGCAGCCCATTGTGATCTAAGTCTAACATATATATTGTGAACAGAATTGCTTGGTTTATAGATAGGGCAGTTAAGCTGAGAACCCATAATCAGTGGTGGGAATAATTTTTTTTTACTACCGGTTCTATGGAGGTGGCTTGGCGGGTGTGGCAGGGGAAGGATACTGTAAAATCTCAATTCCCTCCCCACCCCACCCCACTAACCTGCTTTCCAGCTCCGTTCGCCTGTGCAGGGCAACCAAAGAAGACCTAGCCAATCAGCTGGGATTGGGGAGGCAGCATATAGATGGGGGCGGGGCCAGTCAGAGGTGGTATTTGCCAGTTCTCCGAACTACTCAAAATTTCCATTACCGGTTCTCCAGAACTGGTCAGAACTTGCTGAATACCACCTCTGATAATATTTAATGGATCAGGCTATAATATAAAGGTGATTATTTATTTGAATGCTCTTTCTTTCTATTTACCGAATATGTACATCATTCTATTTTTCTTTTACCCATTTTATCCTGGAATTAGATCCTGTATCTTACTTTTTTGGTTTATTTTATTTGATATAATTGTAAGATGATCAGTTAATAAACTATTACTACAGAGTGATCTAAATAAAATGGCCATAGATTTCTTCTGTTAAAAAAACAACAAACCACTGAAAATTAGCATTCAGTCAAAAAGAGTAATTTTTTATTCAATTTAAGAGGCTATCTGTATTCTGAACTGATGGACAGTATGCCTCTGCACAATAGTAAGAAATAACTGATTTTGAATAAGATTGAATTTAAATTTTGTTACATACTTGTTGGAGAGAAGAGACTTCAGTATTCTTCTCATTTTTTGCTATCGCTGGTAACAATTTTATGCATAAATGCTATAAGCATTTATTGCACTATGATTTAAAGTAAGCAAGGCTGTTTCTATTCAAAAATAACCAGATTTGATATGTCTGTGAAATAGACTTATGTACAGGGGAAAGTGTTTTAGCAGTTCTAGAAAACTCTGAGGTTTTTCATTGCTTATGAAATAACGCAAGTGGGTTTTGCATTTGTATGTCTTCAGGCTCAAGCTTATTCAGTTACACTAAGGTTCTTTAAATTAATATCTAATCTTCTTATGGAATTGCTTCCCCTGTTACAATGATGTAGCTAATAACAGGTTGAGCAACCAGATGGCCTTTTTGTGAACATTTGAATAGAAGCGAGGAATAATATAACTTCAACAATATCTAATAACATTTCTCCATATGGTTAGCATTTTTATGTGCAAAATGGCACAACATGAAACTGGAAGTTTTACAAATGTCCATCTTGCTTTATTAAACTTTTCTTTAAGTATGCTGTTGGGAGTATAAGAATATTACTCCAAAATATTTCAATTTTTACCTTCACAACAAGGACAAAAAAATAATATGAAAGTAGACTTTTCTCATAGCATCAAGCAAATCTTATTCTTTATTATTAGTGTATTCAGTTAATTTATTAAAATTTCAATTGCATGCCCCTCTCTGATTGTGTCTGTGAACATCTCTCGTTATGTCAGTCTGTATCTTTTTTCCCCAATCCAATGCAGTGAAATGTCAAAAAGTAATTCCTGAAAAAAATTGTGGACTCTGATTTTCTGTCTATCCATCATCAGAATAATTGAAAACTGAACAGGAAAGAACCAAATTTTGTGTATGGGAACAAACAGCAAAAGGATAGAATGAGGTTGAAAATATCATCCAGTTTTCCCTCTTAGGAGACCTGGAGAGAAAAGGTTAATCCAAAGAACAAACATCTCAGAGCTCTGATAAGTTACATTTGTTAGAAAGAAACTTCTGGTTACAACACAAGATTTCCAGCAACTACTTTACTTCCACATTTTGCTCCCGTGTATGGCAGTAAAACCTCTGTTCATTTTCATATGGCCTTACTTTGGATCAGATCATTATTTTTTAAACTACTAGTGGATTTTCAATCAGTGTGAGAATCAACTCTTGAAAATGAGCAGGGAGATGTAGAGAAAAATGTATCATTAAAAATCCTTCAACTATATCTCTATAGGAAAGAGCGGGATAGCAAGGAGGGTATCTTTTCATATCTTATGTGGGAAAGAAGTTAGATAAGAATTCTTAGAATTCTTTTCTTACTTTGTTTAAAAAAAAAAACTCTGGAAAGTTTTAAAGAGCACAGTTGGGATTAGAACTCTTTCTATTAGCAGAATATTAACAGTGGAACTACTTTCAGAGCTAAGGGAAAAAATACAGCTTTCCCTAATTTGTTTACTTATCCCATTGAACCATCTGTACCTTAGGTTGATTCTGAAATTTGCTAGACCCAATATAAATTTTATTGTTGCTAGAGTGCCTTCATATTTGCATCTTACTCCTAGTTCTAAAAGTGCATTATGGATTTGTTTTATCATGACATACCCTTTTTCCTGAACCCAGGTCACTTGAAACACAACTATGTCCAAGTTGAAGATACAGTGCAGAGGTGGTATTCAGAAGGTTCTCACCAGTTCTGGAGAACTGGTATCGGAAATTTTGAGTGGTTCAGAAAACCGGCAAATACCACCTCTGACTGGAGATTTTGCAGTATCCTTCCCCTGCCACGCCCACCAAGCCACGCCCACAGAACCGGTAGTAAAAAAAAAATTGAATCCCACCACTGATACAGTGGGAAAATCTGTCAGATTTTAAAGCAGAACAATCAATTGATAGAAATATCTTCATCTGCTTTACTAAAAGTATCAAAAACACATCAATATAACTGATGGCTGAATTGAATGTTTTGATTAAAGAAAAAAAAATACACATACTTTTATTTGTGTTCGGAAACCGCTTCTGGACTTTGTGCTTGCGGTGGAAAAAATGAAGCTTTGGTTTTGGGTTTTACTGACTAGATAGATTTGTTGTTATAGAAACAGCTAGGTTATACTATTATGTAAAAGTAAAAAGTTGACGTTTGATGTTAATGCCTTATTTTACTGCACCAAAGGGAGTCAGATGTCAATTCTTTTCCACCCTTGCTTTCCCCTACTTTTCTCTTCCCTTTTCTCTTCCCTAGGGTACCTACTGTTTGCTTTTTGTATTTTCTTTGTATACTATATTATAAACTAATACAAATTGTTTTATTAAACACTGATCAATATACTCCTATTGTTGATAGGCAACAGATAAGAGATGCAATAGTAGCACAGGTAACAGTTAATGAGGAATTGAGCCAAATAGGCCTCAGAATAATTATATGTTTTTCCCCCTTTCTTTGTAAAAAAGCAGAAGGTTGATGAACTTTTTTTGGGGGGGGGATATTGGGCCTCTCCAAGCTTTCATGATTGTTTGCATCATTTTACGAATCTGGAAATAATCGTGACATTTTGGAAATAATGCAGTTTGTAGGTAATGCTTTTTTTCCCTCAGATTATATGCTAATAGAGTAACTCTTGCAGCTATCAACAGCAAGCAAGTGAATCCTTAACAATTGCATAAGTCATTTTCCCCTACCCCGTTAGGGAAATTTGGCTCAGATAAGACTGGAAATATAAAAGATAATTACTTTCATTTGGAGTAATATAAGTGGGTTCTTGTTTTGTTTGAAAGAGAAAAGGAAACACATTCCGAGTGGACAATTTGTTAACTACTTGTTAGCAATAGCAATAGCATTTAGACTTATGTACAGCTTCACAATGCTTTACAGTCCTCTCTAAGCGGTTTACAGAGTCAGCATATTGCCCCCAGCAATCTGGGTCCTCATTTTACCGACCTCGGAAGGATGGAAGGATGAGTCAGCCTTGAGCCAGTAAGAATTAAACTGCTGATCGGCTGGCAGCCAGCAGTCAGCATAATTAGCCTGCAATACTGCATTCTAACCACTGCGCCACCGTGGCTCTTTCTGATTGTTATCTCACCAGTTTGCCTAAGTTCACAGTGGGGTAACTGGCTCAAATAGGTACTTCTGCTTTCTATGAAGACCATCATATTCCATTACCTTTATTAAGAATTATGGGAAGCAAAATTTGACCTAATTGGAGTTTTTTCTTTTGTATATTTATCAGATTGACATTTAATTTGCTTAAAAGTTGAGTGTCTTTTTTAATTTCACAAATAATTTAAGCAACGGTCTCCAAAAGCCAACCTCTGTTTATTATTCATTTGCAATAACACCCTGTTACTGAACAGAGTTAAGAGAAGACTTTTAAGCTTGCTTACTTTATTATTTCTGATTGCTGTTAGTTGTTTAAAGGTGGCAATCAATAGCTGGGCTGTAAGAAGAAGCTGGTTGACAACCATTTCAAAGTTGGTTGCTTCCTCACTATTGATTTGCCTTACTGTTTCTTTCTCTCATCCTTTACTCACTTGAATTTTCCTGTGGAGGAGTTCATTTTTCAGCCTGTGATAAATCAGTACTTTCATTTGACCATTCAAGAAGAGAATGAAGTTTCTTGCAAAGGACATTCCTCTTGCTTTGGTACTAAAAGTTAATTAGAAGTACCAAAGTTATGCAGATAACTTTTTACACATGGTAAATATTTAATGTTCAATTACTTAACAGATTTAATTGGATTTAAGGGTTCAATCCGTATCCTTTTCTCTTTTGTTTTCTATTCTAGGTATTTATTGCAGCCCACATTCCTCTGACAATTCAGAATGAAATAGAAGAAATGTATTTTGCTACTGGTAATAAAGATAAGGCATTTGAAATTGGGGTGGGGTGGGATAGGATAGGATAGGATAGGATAGGATAGGATAGGATAGGATAGGACAGAACAGAACAGAACAGAACAGGACAGAACAGGACAGAACAGAATAGATCCGTGGTGGCAAACCTATATGCGCATGCCTCCCACCTCCCGCGCCCGGCCAGCTAGTCTTCTGGTCTCTGCCACGCATGCGCAAGGGGTGGGGTGCTTGTGTGGGAGCAGGACACATGCATGGGTGTGCACACATGTTGCATTTTGGGTATGCGCTTGCGCACTTTGGGCACACAGTGCCAAAAAAGTTTGCCATCGCTGGAACGGATCGTGGAGGTCTTTCAATCCAACCCCCTGCTCCAGTACCATTTTAGACAAGTAGCTATCCAATGTCTTCTTAAAAATCTCAATTGGTGGAGCACCTTCAACTTCTCTTTATTCATTGGATCTCTCCTTGATTATTTTCCATCCATTGCTTCTTATCCTGCCTTCACATGCTTTGGAGAATAGGTTGACCTCCTCTTCTTTGTGCCAGCACCATATTGGAAGACTGCTACCATATCACCCCTAGTCCTTTTTTTCATTAGACTAGCCATAGACAGTTCACGCAAGAGTTTTGATTCTGCTGCCGTCTGCACAGGCTGCTGGTGACCCACAACAACGAGCATTTTTAGGAGGTTTTAGTTTTAGCCTCCAGTCCCATAATCATTGTTCCTCTTCTTTATTTTTTCTAGAGTCTTGTCATCTTTTTCTATCGTGCTGACCAAAAGTGGACACAATATTCCAAGTATGGTCTTACCACACTTAGAATACTGGTCACAAGGAAAAGAATTCTGTAAATCATTAAATCTTCCAATAAGAGCTGCGGTGGCGCAAAGGCTGGAATGCAGTACTGCAGGCTACTTCTGCTGACTGACTACTGCCTGCAATTTGGCAGTTCAAATCTCACCAGACTCAAGGTTGATGTAGCCTTCCATCCTCCTGGGGTCGATAAAATGAAGTCCCAGATTGTTGGGGGAAATACGCTGACTCTGTAAACCGCTTAGAGAAGACTGTTAGCCCTGTGAAGTAATATATAAGTCTAAGTTCTATTGCTATTGCTATGAAAAAGTAAACTTTTCTAACCAGGAAATGATAATAAAATATGTTATAAACTAGTCAGATTTTTAAACCTTCTGCTCTGGCACCATCTTATTTCATTCCCAACCTAAGCTTGATTTTTATTGAGGGAGCGGTAAGTTATGTTCTTATTGTTCTGTATCAAATTCTTTTTAAATACTTTAAAACAATATCTTTGTCTATTTTTCTTCATTGTTGTGGCAGATAACAGTCAATTTAGACTACCACCCTATCTATCCCTATGGCCCTGGAGTGAAAATAAGAATGTTCATTATGACCAGAGCATGAAAATGCTTTGAATTTTATTGTATTAGAATAAAAACATGGCATTTTGAGTTTCATTGGAACATTGCTTAAAATCCTTCAACTGAACATTTGAAACTCAGCTGTTTTATTTTTAGCTCAGAATAAAGCATTTTTTAAATTGTTGGATAATTGTTGGGTGTTTATGGAATAGGTGGAGTGTATAGAAGATATAAGGCATACACTGTATGTGCATATGTGTGCATGATTCTTTGAGTATTTGTATGAACAGATGTGAATGTTATAGATTGTATTACAGATAAGTGGATGGAGTTTGAGCTAGAATCTGTGAACACAGAACACATTATAAGTAAGATAAGGTGGATTGGGGACAGATAATTTGGTAAAGTAAATGGAGTCATGGATTTTTCTGGGCCAATCCTCCTTTTGTTCCTTAGTCCATTTTGTAAATACTGAATTGCTTTACAGCCAGACCTTCCTACCAATCTGTTGCTGGATTTAATACAAGATCCATTCACAATAAGACAGATTTTATATGTGATTTAAATAAGAGCATGAACTACTAAGATTGGATAGCTGAATAGGTTTAACTCAGCTTTGCACATATTCAGGTGGCATTTGGTGTTTTTTTTTTTAAGATGAAAAGCAGTGTAGGAATAAATAACTTCTTTAAAAGATGAAATTTGTATAAAATCTTCAATTTGTATAGTCTAACTTCGTAATATAAATTTGTATAGGTTGATGTGTCCTAAAAGAGGAATAAAATAGTAAAATACATGTGCCTATAAAGAATAGGGGGGGAAATCACCACAGAGCAGATTTAAAAATATGAACATTATTCCTGGTATGAATCCACCATGGGTAGAACTTGAAATTGATTTCAGTTAAATATTAGGAGAGACTAATAAATATTCAGTTAAATATTAGGAAAGTCTTGGGATTCTCCTACAATATACATAATGAAGTAAGGTGTATCATTAAACAGTTAGACAAAACCAAGGAAGGATAGTTAAAGCAAATTGTAATATATTTACTGTCAAGTCTAGAAATTAAGTCCACAAATAGCAAATCCTTGCCTGATTCATTCAAAGATTAGAATTTCCAGAAAGTTTCACAAGGTTCCGTGTTCAGCAGCAAAATCAGACTGCCATAAAAGTTCTCACAGCCTTTGAAGCATAATATCGGAAAATCTGTGGGCTTTATGTTTATCTAAAATGATGAGCAACTAGTTCCAACAACAATTCTTCACATTGCCAGTTCAAAATAACATATACTGAAGTAGTCAGTAATGAGGACACTTTTATTGTTTTTAAGCTGAATTATTTCATTGAATACTAAAATATAGGAAGTCACAGAAATGGCAATGTGTTCAAGGTCTCAAACTTTGAATTACTATCAAATATTATGATTCCTAATAGGCCTGATCTTTCTAATTATTTTAATATCACAAATTCAGGGATGTGCTCCAAATAATACAATTTAACTTAAGTTAAATGGAGTATTTTGAGAAATGCAATATTTTTTGTTTGTAAGGCTGGCTGGAAAATGTTATAAAGAAAAATAATTTCTTTAACCTGAAAGGCATTTTTTGATAATAAAGGATATAAAATTGGGTCCTGAATGATTTATTACTGAAGAAATAAGAAATAAGGAAAAAGCTTAACTCTCTTTTGAATAGGTAGCAAAAGTAAAAAAGTAGATAGCCAAAATATGAAGAGATATTGTCTATTATTTGTTAACTTCCTCAATCTTATTTTTAATTCTTTTTAAATTGTTGATATGGCACAAAAATAATTTTAAAAATACTAGAGGATTGAGATATATTACCCATAATTCCAAATTGACTGGTAATACTTTGTACTCTAATTCAGTTGATCAAAGTCAGTTTTGTGTCCAGAGTCCCACTGAACTAAATACCCTGTTTCTCCAACAATACGGCCTCCACCAATAGGAAGGCCCAGCATGATTTCTAGGAATGAGCTGAAATTAAGCCCTGCCCCTAAAATTTAGGCCTATTTAATCCATGAGTTTCCCCACCATTTCTCACATCGTTTGTTAAAACTACACAAGGTGAAGAGAAATGGGGGGAACGGGTGGGGGGGGAGAAAACTTGCCTTTAGGAGCACCCTGCACGTAGTATACCCCAGTCTACTACCGATAGAACATCAGCTGATAGAAGCTCCCCAAAGGCAGAGTCACCAGCCACTTCTATCGGCCAGTAGAAGTGGCCTCGGGGTGAATGCTCACGCACACTCCCCTCTCCACGAAGCTGTTTCTATTGGCTGGTGGAAGCTCCCCAAAGGCAGAGTCACCAGCCGCTTTGGGGTGAGGCGTGGCTGCCCGTGGAGCACTCCTGACAGGAGCGCCCCACGCACAATCCCATCACCACGAAGCCATTTCTATCAGCCGATGGAAGTTCCCCAAAGGCAGAGTCACCAGCCACTTCTATCAGCCGGTAGAAGTGGCCTCACGGCGAACGCCCACATGCACTCCCCTCACCACAAAGCCGTTTATATTGGCCGATGGAAGCTCCCAAGGCAGAGTCACCAGCCACTTCTATCGGCCGGTAGAAGCTGCCTTGGGGCGAATACCCACATGCACTCCCCTTGCCACAAAGCCATTTCTATTGGCCAGTGGAAGCTCCCCAAAGGCAGAGACACCAGCCGCTTCTATCGGCCGGTGGAAGCAGCCTCAGGGCGAGTGCCCCACGCACACTGCCTTCACCACGAACCCGCTTCTACCAGCCGATAGAAGCAGCTGGTGACTCTGCCTTAGGGGAGCTTCCATTGGCCGATAGAAATGGCTTCCTGGCGAGGGGAGTGCGTGTGGGCGCTCGCCCTGAAGCTGCTTCTACCGGCCGATAGATTTCCTCCCCCACACACACCCCCACATAGAGCGGCCCATGTGCACTCAACTCTCTACGAGGCCACTTCTACCAGCTGATAGATGCGGCTAGTGACTCTGCCTTCGGGGAGCTTCCATCAGCCGATAGAAGTGGTCTTGTGGAGAGGTGACTGCGCATGGGGCACTCTAGGATGGGGTGTGGGTGGGGGGAGGAAATTAAGTCACCCCCAAAAAGAGGTCCTAGCCATTTTTTCAGGGCTCAAAAAAAATAAATAAGACCCAGCCTTATTTTATGAGAAACATGGTAGATATATCTACGTGAAACATTTGCAATATTTTAAATCCAAAAACCGCAATTATTCACATCTTCATTCAAAACAGAATTAATAGAAGTAACATTCTTCACTATACGATTAAGTCACCATATTTGCAATACAGTAAAATCTACATTTTCCTCATTTTGCTTGGTCTAGATATCTGCCTGTAAAGACTGAACATTATTCTATAAAATGGATTATTTGAATGATGAATGTATTTCTCAATCGGCCCCCCCCCCCCCCCAATTAACCTCTATGCATTTTTTAAACCAGTTTGGCATTTTTACAATTTTCCCTCTGTTCCTTGATTCTCAATGCAAGTAGTCTTTGATTTACAAAAGTTCACTGAGTGACCGTTCAAAGTTACAACAGCACTGGAAAAAGTGACTTATGACAATTTTTCACAGTTACAATCTATATAGCATCCCCATGATCATGTGATTGATATTCAAATGCTTGGCAGCTAGTTCATACTTATGATGATTGATGTATCCTAAGGCCATGTTATCACCTTTTGACAAGCAAAGTCAATGAGGAAGCCAGATTTCACTTACCAACTGCAATGATTCACTTATCAGCTGTGGCAAGAAAGGTCGTAAAATGGAGCAAAAATCACTTAACAAATTTCTCACTTAATGACAGAAATGTTGGGCTCAATTTTGGCTGTAATTCGAGGACTATCTGTACACTGGTATTCACATTCTTATAAAGTTGGAACATGTGTTGCTTGTTGGTTTCAGAGCCCAGACCTAGAGAATCAGAGATAAAATAAGACAGTTTTGTAAAGCTAGTTCTTAGGCCCAAGAACAATTCCCAAATTTGGGGCTAAGTGGGCTTCTAGTAGTATCTGCTTTGGGAGGAAGATATATTCTGCTTTGCTGAAAATATTTAAGCTTCAACCAACTAGCCAATTCTACTGGGTACTGTACTTTTATTCTAGGTTCTTCACTGGATAAGAATAATAATAAGAATTATTATTTCTAAAGGCCTTTCAAAAGCTATGATTCCATATTCACTAAATAAAATTCTCTGTGGTTTTTGCTGTTCTGATCCAGGCTTAACAGAATCACGAAACAGACTCCTTGTCCTGAAAAAAAAACCCTTGTTATTTGTTTAATGTGAATTCCTGGCATTCACATCCAGAAAAGTCCCAGCAATAAGCCTTCTAAGGTTTAATTGCAAAAACAGACCTTATCAGTCTTTGAGTGATACAGATAATCAGAGTTGGAAGGGACCTTGTAGGTCATCTAGTCCAACCCCCAGCCCAAGCGGGAGACCTTACACCATTTCTGACAAATGGCAGTCCAATCTCTTCTTGAAAATCTCAACTGATGGCATTCCCACAACTTCCGAGGGCAAGCTGTTCTCACTGTCAGAAAGTTTCCAGGTTAAATCTCTCCTTGTTCAGTTTCCATCCATTGTTCCTTGTCTGGCCTACAGGCGCTTTAGAAAATAGTTTGACCCCTTCCTCCCTGTGGCAGTCCCTCAAATATTGGAAGACTGCTATCCTGTCTCCCCTGGTCCTTCTCTTCACTAGACTAGCGAAGCCCAGTTCCTGCAACTGTTCATTGTATGTTTTAGCCTCCAGTCCCCTAATCATCCTGGTTGCTCTTCTCTGTACTTTTCTAGAGCCTCAACATCTTTTTATAATGTGGTGAACAAAACTGGATGCAGTAGTCTAAGTGTGGTCTTACTAAGACTTTATAGAGTGATATTAGTACTTTCCTTGATCTTGACTGTATCCTCTGTTAATACAACTTAGGATTGCATTAGTTTTTTTTGGCGGCGGCTGCATACTGCTGGCTCATATTTACTTGGTTGTCCACTAAGATTCTAAGATCCCTCTCACAGTTACTTCTATTGAGCCTGGTTTCACCCAGTCTATATGTGTACTTTTGGTTTTTCTTGCCTAAGTGTAGGACTTTACTTTTCTCTACATTGAATTTCATTTTCTTAGATAGGGCCCAGTGTTCTAGTCTGTCAAGAACCATCTGGATCTTGAGCCTATCTTCTTGGTTGTTAGCTATTCCTGCCAGCTTAGTATCATCTGCAAATTTGGTAAGTTCCCCTTCTATTATCTCATCTAAGTTATGAATGAAGATATTGAAGAGTCTGGGCCTAAGACGGAACCTTGCGGCAGCCCACTGCTTACTTCCCTCCATGTAGACTTAGACCCATTAAGGACTACTCATTGAGTATGGTTTGCCAGCCAGTTGCGAATCCATCTAGTGGTGGTGCTATCTATTCCATTTTTTTTCTAGCTTACTAAGAAGTAGGTTGTGCCCTACTTTATCGAATGCCTTGCTAAAATCTAAATATATAATGTCCACAGTATTTTGCTGGTCTACTAATTTAGTCACTGTGTTGAAGAATGAAATAAGATTGGTTTGGCATGATCTGTTTTTAACAAACCCGTGCTGACTGCTAGTTATTACTTTACTTGTTTCTAGATGTTGGTAGATCTGTTTTTTTATTATCTTTTCCAGTATCTTCCTGGAAATTGATGTTAGGCTGATCAGTCTATAGTTTCCTGGGTCTGTTTTTTTTTCCTTTTTTGAAGATGGGAACCACATCAGCTCTTTTCCAGTCCTCTGGTAGTTCCCCGGTGCTCCAGGATTTTTGAAAGATATGGTGCAGTCGTTCTGAGATGACCTCTGCCAGCTCCTTGAAATCTCAGGGATGTAATCCATCAGGCCTCGGTGATTTATTTTCATCAAGATCAGACAGGTGTTCTCTTACTATTTTTTTTTGCTTATTTTAACTTTTATTTCTGGTCGGTCTTTTACAGTTAGGTTTTTGATGGGTTGAGCTATAGTTTCTTCTTGCGTGAAGACAGAGGCAAAGAATGAGTTAAGCAGTTCTGCTTTCTCTCTGTTGCCTGTTACTTCCTTGCCATCTTCTCTCTTTAGTGCACTGACTGTTTCTTTGATTTTTTTCTTGTTATTTATATGTTGGAAGAAACTTTTTTTTATTATCTTTGACTTTTATTGCAAGTCTTTCTTTGTTCTGAGCCTTTGCTATCCTGACTTTGTCTTTGCAGATTCTGGCTATCTGCTGATATTCTGCCTTAGTTGTATGTCCTTCTTTCCATTTTTTGTACATGTCCTTTTTTTCTTTCAATTTTCCAGAGAGATCTTTGTGTAGCCATGCTGGTTTCTTCTTGGATTTCTTGTTTTTCTTTCTCAGTGGTATTGTGCTGGTCTGGGCTTCTATGATCATACTTTTTAGAGTTTCCCAAGATTCTTGAGTTGTTTTTTCCTTTAGATTTTCATCCATGGAATCTTTCCCAAGTTCTCTCTGAGTTTATTGAAATCAGCTCTTTTAAAATCCAAGACTCTGGTGTCATTATGTTCTGTTGCTTGTGTTTGTGTTATGTTGAATTCTAGTATGACATGGTCACTCTCACCCAAGGTTCCTGCAGTTTCAACTCCTTCTATCACTTCTTCTCTGTTTGTAAGAATTAAGTCCAGTATGGCTGTCCCTCTAGTTTCACCCTCTACCTTTTGGACAACAAAGTTGTCAGCTAGGTTGGTTAGGAACTTATTTGATTTCTCACTTGGTGCAGAATTAGTTTTCCAATTGATATCAGGATAATTGAAGTCTCCCATTACTATTGTTGTGTATTTCGTGCATATGTTTGTTAGTTGGCTGGAAAAAAGGACATCTATTTTTTCTGCTTGATTGGGTGGCCTATAATATACACCTATGGCCATGTCATTCTTTTTTTCTTTTATATTGACCCATATGCATTCTAGGAGGTTTTCATCTTTGGTTTCATGCATTTCTGTAGCAATATAGTGGTCCTTTACATGCAATGCAACTCTACCTCCTCTTTTATGGGGTCTGTTTTTTTTTTTGAATAGTTTGTATCCTTCTATCAGTATGTTCCAGTCATGGGTTTCATCCCATCAAGTTTCTGTTATTCCAACTATATCATATAGTCCTTGGATAGTTGTAATGTCGAGAGCTTCCAGTCGCAATGCTGTAAAATGATATACCTGGCAAGGGGTCTCTGTGAGGCACGAACTCAGATAAGCAAATCTTCACAATAATGAGCGAACTAATTGTCTCCTGCAAACACCATACCCCTTTTGCTCCTATTTATTTCCTATGGGAGGGGCCATTCAGCATCCATTTATGCCTTTTCTTCCGAGTTGACCCCTGTTCCTTAGTTGTTTCCTTCTCCTGACAGCCCTGTGGATATGCGTATGTGGAACAGGCTCCAGCTGTTCTTCTTCCCCACTTATTTCCAACTCTGAAGGCGTCTGATAAATGTCAGACAGACCTGGCCCTATCTCTGCCTCCGACACAGAGCACCTATCAGAGCCTTCCTGTCAGATCCATGTATCTGTCATTTCTTTGGTGGAAGAAGAAAAGAGTGTGTGTGGGGGGGAGACTGATAAAGAAATCCTTTCTTGATGTAACCTGAATATATTTGATCTTATATTGAATTTGTATAACCTACACATGATACAATGGAGGGAAGGAACTCAGATGGCCAGAACCTATTCATCTCTGAGAAGCACAGCCAGGAGATGAAAAGACCATACAAAATCCACAGTGAGATGTGTCCTGGGAACCTCTGGAAAAGTTTGTTCTGAAAGGGGGTGGGGGAAAATTAGGCATGCCCTGGGAAACTGTGAAAAAGATAGTTCCTTACAAAAGGGGTGGAGGGGAATTAACATACTGGCTTTTGTTTCACTAAATACACATCGAGATAAGGGGAGGGGTTCTACATCTATCCCTGTATGCCTGAGAGAGCTTAGACGCTGCTTTGAACTCCTACATGAATTGTCTCATCTCAATAAAGGATTCCTTTTGATACGTTTGGTTTTCAGAAGTTCATTCTTATTAATTGAGTGGGAAAAAGTTCTGTAGCCTGACACTTCCCCAGACTCCAGGAATGGCCCAAATTCCTCCCCAACCTTCTCATTGTCCGATATCTGTTGCCAGCTCCACTGGCAGCTGGTGAGCCACAGCATTGGCAGACCTGTAATGGTTATCTTCTATGCGTAATAAAAGGGAGTAAAATTTCATTGGACAGTCGTACAATGTACATTGTACAAATGATATCAAGTGCAATATCTAAAATTATTCAGTCAAACTACTGATTACATCAGTTGAGAGTATACATATAATGTTTATCATTTACATCTTTGTAAGACAAGAACATGAAAATAAGCCTATCTGCTCTCAGTATTTTAGATGAGTACATTGTTATATTGCATATATATTTTGAACTTGATAATTATTCTATTACTTTAGAATAAATATTACATGTAGAATTTCTGTGCTGGGGATAATTCTACATTAATTAGTATTAGTACTTTCTTGGATAGCATTTAGAAACCTATTCGCAAGACTTTTTTAATGTAGCTATTAGTAGCTAAATCTACTGTCTTTACTTAACTTTTAATTAACATATAAAGCAGTAGGTAAGCTTATTATTTGACAATTAATTTAACATGATATATTTAATGCAATTTAAATAGTTGTAATTGGGAAGGAGGAGGCATTAAATGAAATCTGATAACATTATGCAGGGCCTGTCTCTGTAGTTGTGTATTTAACAGAATAGCTACATACAGGTAGTCCTCAACTTGCAACAGTTTGCTTAGTGACCAGTCGAAGTTACAATGGAAGAAAGTGACTTATGACCATTTTTCCCACTTATGACCATTGCAGCATCCCCTTGATCATGTGATTTACATTCAAATGCTGGACAACTGACTGATTTATGATGGTTATGTCATCCCCTTTTTCAACCTTCCAAGTAGCAAATGGGGAAAGCAGATTCCCTTAACAACCATGACACTAATTTAACAACTGCAGTGATTCACTTAACAGATGTTACAAGAAAGGTCGTAAAATGGGATAAATTCACTTAACAAATTTCTCAACTTAGCAAAATTAATTTTGGGCTCAACTGTCATAATTTGAAGACTACCTGTACATCAATCCTGCTGCTAATCTGTATTACCTGTGCCCCCATTGCTGAAAAGTAAATCTGTTCACATCTTTTACTTTATTTTTTAAATTAAATTTTATTTAATTTTCAAAATTTAAAAACATAAACTAAAACTTTATACATCATTATATCAACATCAAGACATCCTTTACATTTCCTTATCATCTTTCTATATACACATTTCTTTCATTATACAATTTCAATTTAATATATAAATAAATATAGATAGATATGAATATAGATATAAGTATTTACATAGTTTCTTATTCTTTACCTAATTGCCATTTTGATTTTTTTTTATTCTTAAACCATACATACTAGGCATCCCATACATTATAATATATCGACTCTTCTTTGTCTCTTAATTTCATTGTTGGTCTGTCCATCTCTGCACAGTCTAAATTTTTTTTATAACAACATCCTCTGATGGTACATTTTCCTGCTTCCAAAATTGTGCATAGGAAATCTGTTCACATCTTTTAAACGTGCAGAATTTTAAATGAGAGATGACTCATTCTAATGCATCTAAATACATCCTATATGTATCTGTTCACAAATTTACTCAGTGGATCTTGCTCCCAGGTTAGTGGGATAGTAAGTGGGATATTAATATGATTTTCTATGATGTTTTAACTTTTGGGAGTCGGCCACATTTGGTTATACAATGGGTGGCTATATAAATATTTTAAATAAACAAATAAAATAATGTATTTTTAAAACTGCAGTGGAAATTTCTTTAACATGTTATATGTGGTTTCTTATAAAATGGCATGCAGTCTGTGAAGGAGGAAGAGTTCTTATTATAAAGAATCTTTAAGTACATGTCAGGTTCATATTGACATGTACAATAATAGAAAGATTTTGATAATGTTATATACAAAGAAGTCTTCAGTGTCAAGAGTGTCAGTTTGTCCTAATATAATTTCTAAGCTTCAAATCCATACCCCATTTTCTAGATCCAACATTGGTTACCGTAAGAGCTGTATCTTTTTTTACCATAATTGAAATTGCTGCTTTCTGATCCAGTAAAAAGGACTTCTGTAGGGAAATTCTTAAAATCAGCTATGTTAATATTTTCATGTCACCCTCCTCCTGCCCCATGGTTTCCTGAAATGGTAACTAGCTGTCTTAATACATTTATTCAGAATTTGTATGGTTAGACACTTTTTAGTGCTGAATTCAGCAATGTTCGCCTGTGTATACTTCTCCTGTGAAATAGATGTTGACAGAGGTGTAGAATTGATGATGTCCAGCTGGTTTTTTTCCTTTTTTGTTTTTATATTGTAGTTGAAAGGCATATTTAACAACCCTTATTAATCCTAGCCCTTTGGCTTTGCTGACCAAACAATGAAATCTGTGAATTAATTTTAAGAATGAAGTTAATCTAAAGAATAAGGCAAAGGGAATTACTTTTTAACCTGTTCATTTAATCAATTTGTATATCCATCAATCTCAATAAGTTTACTCTGTGCAGCCAACAATATTAATTTAAAAACAGAAACAGTTTAAATTAAAACACAGAGCAGCCAAGAAAAATATTACAAGTTGCTAAAACAGTTAGGGAATGGATCCCTTCACACATTGAAAATTTTAAGCCCGGGCATAGAATTAGATCTTTAGGCCTTATGAAAAGCCACAGAGTCATGTCTATCCTGATCTCTGGAAGCAGAAGGCATGTTGATTTAATATAGCTGGTTAGAGAGTACAACAAAATAATTGGATGAAGTGAGACTTCCGGTTTGAGCTTATTCAGCGACAGATCGAAACCTCGTCTCTGCGAGGCTTTGATTCGTGCTTGCCGCTGGAGCGCCCCGAGCCAGCTGGTTTCGGGGCTAAGCCACCCTGTAGAGGTGGTGAAGAGGGGGGAGACTGCCTGCAGGGTTGAGGAGAACCGCATCTCTCCTCCCCAGCTGGCCATTACTCCCTTTCCCGAAGGCGGTTGCAGTGGTGGTCAAAAATGGCCACCACAAAGAAGAACTCGACCAGAAAAGAATGTGCAGGAGAAAGATAAGAAGATAAAGTTTTGGTTGACCGGGTCAAACAGCAGAAGCAACAGATAAGGTACCCTGGAATTGAAACTATTAAAAAACTTGTTCCCTAACAAGATTTTTAAGCTGCGAAGGAGAGAGAAAAGGGAAAAGATTTGGTGTTTTTTTCTCCTCTTCCTATACTGACAGCTAAGAGACTTAAGCAAGAAATTGGAAAAAAATCCACTTTGACATCAATAGGTATTTAATGCTGAAAATAAAAAGTCAAAGGGATAATATAGATTTCTGGATAATTAAAAGCTTCTGAAAACAGGAAAGGAGAGAAAAAGAATAAAAGGTCAGGATTTGGAAGGGAGGAGACTGTCTGGAATTAAAAAAGAACTTACAGCAAAATCTCAACAAGACTTCCAAAAGATACATTCTAACTGAAATATCCCAACAAAAACCCCAGGAATAGAAAGTCGAAAAAGAAATAAGAAGATATAACTTGGAACTATCTGGATTATTTGATGATTTCTGGATTCTTGGCGATTGTTTTGAATCATTAAAATCAATCGGGTGGTTGTTTAAAACTGTTTAAAATGGCTCCACTTTTAGAAGAACTGAAAATGGAACTTAAAAAGTACAAAGAAGATGCACAAGAAGGGAGAGGTTCTTTTGGCTTCATATTTCAGTTTTTAGAAATGGAGATTTGGAATTATGAGAAACAAGAAATGCCTGCAGAACAAGAAGGTTGTGACAAAGAAGAAGCCATCTTTAATGAACAAGTAATCTTAGGTGGGCCGAAAAAGGGAAAGTGGGGGAAAGAGAATGGAAGTTTAAGATTGGGAAAAAAAAACTCCCCTCCCCCCAAAATAGAGTGAAAAATAAGTATAAAATCAGAAACCAACAGAAGAGGGAAATGCAGAAGAGAGAATTAGAAGTAGGGAGACAAGGGGGTAAAAAGGGGAGGGAGAAGATGAGAGGGAAGAAAGAAAGGAAAAGAAGTTATAAAGGACAGAAGCAAAATGTAGAGAAACAGGTAAAAAGTAAACAAGCAAAAAAGATGTTTTACTTGTATTTTGTATGTGTGAAAACCCAAATAAAATTTTATTTTTTAAAAAATGGATGAAGTATGTGTCACGAAGTATGGTACAATCTCAATTTATTTACCTCAGTCAGACTTTGGGATAGGGGTACATAAGGTTGGGGTTTACTGTGTGATATCATTCCAGCTATTTTTCAGTCATCATGACTACCTAGAGTTGTCTGCATTTATGTCACCTTCCATTGTCAATGAAATTTGAGGCACAGGAAAGAAATAAAACTGACTTTTTAGGAGTGTATGCAGAAAGATGTCACATATTATAACTTGACCAATAAACTTATTCCATTCAAAAGAAAGTTATGAATTCAACATTTAATTCTGAAGAGTAAGTGATGCTATAAATTATTTTTGTACATAACTATGAGGGAAATAAGTGTTGAATTTTATTGACAGTTTTCCATCTATTTATAACTGAAGTGCATGTTCTATTATCATAGTTCACCAATACTCAATTTTAAGGGCTTGAGCAAAATTTAGTTTTACATTTATAGTCACTTCCCCTTTACTACATTGGAATGATTCTAAAATATAGTTATTTATGCTTATCTTTCTTTAACATCTGTGTTGGGATTGGAAGATGCATTTATTAGACAGCAAGCAGATAAATGATATAATTCATTACTAAATTTATACTCTGTGATTCATTTTGTTTTTCAAGATCAGATCCGATATATTGGCCAGATTAATGAATATTGAATGTCTTTAATATTACATTAATTTGAGGATCTAGTATTGTCAATACCATAACTGTGTGAGTGAATGTGTTCCTTTTGATATTTCTAGTTCTACTTCCCTGTATCTGTACAGAATATTGAGAGATGATTGTATTTCAACCCTTCTATTAGATTTATGATATGTTCTTCAACCAAGTGTACTCTAATTCCATTATCTCAGGCTAGAAACTTCTATTAATAGCAAAGACTTAACTGTGTGTTGAGTTTTCTCCAAAAAGCTCATTAATTCCTAGAAACCTCAGGAATTTCTAAAATGTTTTATTAGTTGTTCAAACCTTTGACTAGTTAGATGTATTTGTTCAATTTACTTTACAGTCTATTCTTTGTTGTTTAAGTTCTAAACTTTATATTCTTTTATTATTATTTATTGTGATAACAGTTGTATTTTAATAGTTTAATAATTCATTGTATGCTGCTCTGGGAACTTCTTTGGGGGGAATTTATGGGAATATTCCATTTTTCCTTTTCTTGTTATATCTCTTGTCATTGATTGAGGTTCCTCTTCAATTATTGATGGAAAATTTTCAACATCCCCATCCTGCTAGCTACTACCATTTCCCTAGACTGAACTTTGAAATGATTTACATCTAAGATGTTGGTGAATCTGGTCAATACTATAACAAAAAAAGTAAGTACTAGATATTGTTTAAAAAGTCCTTGCAGCATTTCAGATGATTCAGTCTCTGGAAGTTCTTCTTTGGAAGGTGTGCAACATGAGTGTAATACCTGTGCACAATTCCTTAAGACAAAGTTGCTTTAAGATATGGCAGATTGGATATACATTCACACTTTTCCACATTTGAAAACCTCTTTGAGAGATTGGATTTAAAGAATCATTCAGTCTTGCTACCAATGCCGCATGTTATCTAATTAAGATCATGAAGTTTGAATAAATTGCACATTTATGGCATAATGGTATTAAAAAAATTTCCCAAGAGCACAGACTTAATTTAGATTTGAGTTTATAACTTTTCTTATAAATCCATCTGATTAAATTTAAATCTGAGTTTGAGAGGATTATAACTGGAAACCCATAAAAAATTAAAGTAGCTGAATAAAAGGAGTTAATTTGCTAACGAATTACAATATAGCCTTCAAAAAATTCTTAAAGTTGATGGACTGTTGCATAAGATGTACCATATAGGTGATTTTATTTTTCAGTTCCTCCAGGGGTGGGATTCAGATTTCTTAACAACTGGTTCTGTGGGCATGGCCTAATTTGTGGGTGTGGCTTGGTGGTCATGTGACTGGCTGGGCGTGGCCTGTATGTTAATATTTATGTAAATATTGTGGTTTTTTTTATAAAAAAGAGCAACTTTAACCAAAACCAGGCAAAGCAGGCAGGAAGATTGAGTTGCTCACCGAATCACAGATTCATTCAGAAATCTACCATTCTGCAATCTATTGCCTAAGTCTGCATTGAAAAATAGAAGCTTCAGTCCTAAGGAAGGTTCAGCTCTGCTTTTAGATTCGTTAGAAAGCAAGAAATCCAATGATTTCCTACTTTCTAGCTAATCTAAATCTCCCAGCACAGCAGAACAGCTAATGTTCAGGAAAAAAAAAAAAAAGGAAAAATCTCAACTTACCAAAGACAGGCAAGTTGGATGGCGCGCATGCCAGGTAAGGAATGAGTGGGTGGGACCAGCCAGTGGAGCGATTTGCCGGTTCTTCGAACTGTGCAGAATCATAACAACCAGTTCTATAGAACTGGACCGACCAGGTAGAATCCCACCCCTGAGTTCCTCCTAATTAGTTAAGACATCTAGGAGACGGAATACCAATTTTTAAAAATACTGCATATAGCAGCTTCTTAAACATTCATACTGTAGTGTTTATTTATTTCCTATTCCTAATACTGTATAAACTCACTATTGGTTCTGTTGACTGTTTAAGGAAAAGAGCAGTATTTAAGAGTGGCTTTTTAAAAGGCATTTTTTTTTAAAAAAAATATTTTTTTCGTATGGATAATATTGAATTAGCAATACAAAGTCTAAGGAAGATGTCTTACTTCCATATACCCCCACTGTACTTGTACAGCTGAGCTATTGAAGACTACGTGTTGTCAAAAATTCATGCCAGCACTTATTTGGCAGATGCTTTATCAATATCTTTATCAATATCTGGGCAATGCAGGAAGTTGAGTTTCTCCCCCCCTGCTTCACTTTTTTTCTTTTTGAGAATGTGCTTCTGCTTAGAATTTCTTATATTGTTGGGTTTTTTTTGGCATGTTTGGCAATATTGATGTTTGTATGATTGATAGTGCTCATTAAATCTAATATAGAAACTTCGTAGTCAAAAGTAGTGGCCTCAATTAATTGTATTGGACATAAACTGTAAATATGCATGTGCTGACTGGAGTGTATATTTTGATATAATCAGCATGGTTAATATTAAAATCAAGTTTTACTTATACTCTGCTGGGTCAACAATAAATCAGTTAAGATTAATGCTTCTGCTTAAGAGTCAGTATTATCAATCAATTACATTTTATTTATGTTATCTAGAGTTTGCATATTTTTGACTTTCTGCATGCTGTATTCATTTAGAGTGTTCAAAAATATTTAAGAGCAATTTACCAGCTGTCTAATAATTTACTACAGTATAGACTTTTTCAGTGTATTGCTTTTCAAATGCATGACTTCCTAGAACTTGCAATAAGCATCAGGTTGGAAAAATCTTACTTTAATGCCAAATATTTTGGGGTGCATAAGGTTAGCTGCCCAGTTTTAGTATAATCATCATCCAAAGTTGTTATTTTAATTGCTAAAATTAAATAGACAATACATTCCTTATTTTTAAGCTTGAGATTCCAATAAATAAATCAATAAACGTATCTATAGAGAGCTTTCTTTCTTTCTTTTTTAAGTTAAAACATAGAATTACAGATTTGGAAGGTATTTAGAGGTGTCCTAGTCCAACCTTCTATTCGAGCAGGAGACCCTACATCATTTTGGACAAATGATTGTCCAATCTTATCTTGAAAACCTCAAGTGATGGAGCACCCACAATTTCCAGAGGTAAGCCGTTATATTGATGGATTGTTCTCATTGTCAGATAGTTTATTCTAGATTCTAGGTTGGATCCAGTAGTGGGATTCAGCCAGTTCGCACCACTTCAAGTGAACCAGTTGTTAACTTTCTGAGCGGTTTGGTGAACTGGTTGTTGGAAGAAATCATCAGGGCAGAGAACTGGTTGTTAAATTATTTGAATCCCACCACTGGTTGGATCCCTCTTTAATAATCTTCCACAAGTCACTCCTTACCCTGCCCTCAGATGCTTTGGTGAATAGATCACAATACATTGTGTTTCTTGTCTGGTCTATGTGGTAAAGCTGACAACAATCTTGTACGTCTGAAAGTATAGTTCTCCCACCATTTTCTTTACAGCCTGACAAACTAAGAAGAGTACCTTCTAAGGCTCTTGCCCTGCTACCCAGCTGTGAACTATATTGTCTCTTACCTGGTCATTTCCTAGCCAGTATCTCTATGTCCCATCTCTCAAGGTGTTTCCTCATATGATTACATCCCCTCCCCAGTCAATAAACCCTAAACTTAATCATGATAGTTCTTTAGCCATAGTTGATCCTAGATTATGATTTTTCTTCTTCCTATAAACCTAAACACTCAAAAGGAGTTAATACAGACAACATAGTTTATTTTACTTCGCATCACAGTGCAGCATTCTTATCTTCAGCTTGTGGTTCAGCCTATTTTCTACAGTTCCAAGGATAAGTTGGAAATTGTTTTCTTGTTAGAGAGCAATGCCAGCAAGCTGTGCATCTCAATTAAAGTTGAAATAACTTTTCTTCCTTGTCATATAAAAACAATTAATTGAAAGGAAATCCCCACTTGTAACAAATCTCATCTGGCATTTTTATTTTTTGTATTAGTGATTTAAAATCCTTTCTTTCCTGCAGTATAGCAATCCTGATTCCTTGGAAGAAGAATATTCTCTCACTGCCCCATTTAATCTACTTCAGTTCACATGGTTTTCTTATAATTTTGTCTCTTACATTTGATTTAACAAATCTGACTGAGATATCTCTAAATTTCTGTACGTTTCTAGGAGAGTAAACCCAGTGAACTTGTTCAATATCTTTATCTGTTAATTTAAATCAGAGCTCAAATCATTAATCTTAGAGGTAAGTAATTAAATTGGTGATGCCATTTTTCTCTTTTAATCCTTGTTATTTTTTCCTGGTACAATCCTGTCTATATGCTAACTCAAGTTACTTTCAGAAAGATTCTTTTGAGCTTTCTTTATTTCTAGGGCACTGTTGTTTAACCTTGGCAAGGTGAACATGTGTGGATTTCAACTCTCCTGCTGACTAGAGAGTTCTAGGAATTGAAGTCCACACAAACTTCTTGCCAAAGTTGAGAACTGCTCTGGAATATTATTTATAACCGTATTACATTTTAGCTATACAGTATCCACTATTTGCTTGGCACTTACCTAATTTTTTTTTTTGCTTGCTCAGACATACCTGCTAAGTCTTTAATTACTCCCAGAATATCTTTCTGCCTTCAGATTTTTTAAAAAAGTCACTTTACTAATTGTCCAATTACATCTATATCAAGATGTCTGACTATATCTATGGGGAGTATTTTTCTTCCTCTATCGTCACTTTGTCATTGTTGGGCAGGGATGCTCCTCAACCTCCTTGACATCTTCCAAATTAATCTTCTTTCCCTCGCATCCTGTCCCTTTCCTTAACATTCTGCTTGAATTACCTTACTGCCTAATTCAAGTATTTAGTGAAGTAAACTGACTAAATTAAAAATAATAGCTGGGTTGAAGGAACTATGAGTAGCTCAGCACACCATGCAAAACTTTAGATAATGATAATTTAGGATTAAGATTTAGATTAACAATATTTCTTTAATTGCCATATTGGTAAACAGAATCACATGTTTAAAATAATGAGACATCAGAAGCAGGAAGCGCACTTCTAGTAAATCTGAAAGGATTTAATGGTTTACCTTACTAGCAGTAGACCATAATATGGTAATACTTTATGTACAGTATATGGTGAATTTGTACAAGTTCTTTACTTACTTTTTAATATATTTGTTTGTAATTTTGTATCTTTTTCTCTATACACTTGGATTTGTGTTAAACGAATTACCTGATAATGTTTGTTAATCATAGTTGAACAAAATAAAAAAAATACAGTTCATATAGAACACAATCTTGGTATCATTTCTTTAATTACAATAGTATCAGAAAATTCATGAAGTTGACAGCAATCAGGTGTACCTGATCAGCTACCAGTAGTAATAATGTTTTAAATAAAGGAATTGTTTAACTAGATTTGAGTAACATATGTGGCCTAGAAATGGAATCCACTCTGAGGTAGACACCAGACCAGAGGTTTCGTTTTCTGAACAGTCAGACAAGGAGACCCAAACTCATTGGTAGCTTCACACTACAAAGAACAAGGACATACATTCAATTGTACAGCTACTAAAAGCGTCGATGGCACAGTGGTTAGAGTGCAGTGCTGCAGGCCACTTCTGCTGACTGCCAGCTGCCTGCAATCCGGCAGTTCAAATCACCAGGCTCAAGGCTGACTTAGCCTTCCATCTTTCCAAGGTGGGTAAAATGAGGAC
Organism: Pseudonaja textilis; assembly: GCF_049901715.1. Lineage (NCBI taxonomy): Eukaryota > Metazoa > Chordata > Lepidosauria > Squamata > Elapidae > Pseudonaja > Pseudonaja textilis. The sequence continues at coordinate 13,899,835 of NC_141994.1, read as the reverse complement.
CCAGATCGTTGGGGGCAATAGGCTGGCTCTGTAAAACTGTTTAGAGAGGGCTGTAAAGCACTGTAAAGTGGCATATAAGTTTAAGTGCTATTGCTGCTGTTATTGTTGGACAAGCAGGAACAAGAACAGCCAGGGAAGTGATTGAAGCCTGGAAAACAGACCCCTCATTGGTCAACATGAGTCCTGATTTGCCCCTAGCCTATCAAGTACTTATATAGCTAATCATTTAAAAGCCATCCATCAACATATCAACATCTAAAAAGCCACTTACAACCAGCACTATAAATACCACACTCAGAACAGTACAGACTCTGCTTGAGAGAAGTTCCCTAAAGACGGGATCCAGTCCAAAAGCTCAGAAGACAAAAGCTCTGGTCCTGTGATTAACCCAGATTGAATCCTGCAACATTATCATGGGACGTATGAATTCACCTTCATTTATTAGAAAGCATGTTTAAGGGAGAAAATAAAATTAATTTTAAATGTTAATAAAATTTTCAGATTTTTTTTTAAATAGTAACTACAGGAAAAGAAAGAAAAATGTAGTCCAGATATTACTTCTAAGCTATTTTGAACATTTTGCATATGATTAAATAATAGTAGAAATAAATGTTAAGTACAGAAGTGATAAAATATTACTTTGCAATAATGGTGTAAGCTGCCCAGAGTCATCTTGTGGCAACAAACAAATTTGATAAATAATAATAATTAAAATAATAATAAAGTATTAAGACCATGATACAAAAAGTAAATCAAAACAGTAAATCTTTTACACACACACACACACACACACACACACACAGGGGGGGGAGAGAGAGAGAGAGAGAGATGTATGTTCTAACATAATCTGGAATGCCTCGAGCAATTTCTACCAAACTTGGTACACAGATAACTTATTCTCTGGAAACATACTATGGATGTAAGGCACCTCTAACACCTCTTGAGGGTGTGTGCCTTAAAAACAGTGGAGTTGCCATGGTAATGGGCTCACAGTACTCCACAAGAGGGATCCCTCTGATTTGCAAAGCTGCGCGAGAGAGCTACTAGGCCCAACTAAAGAATAAGAGAGATAGAGAGAGTTACTACATCTAGAGCTTCACAACAGTGTGAGTCCCAACTGCAGGATTTTCCTGTCTAATACAGGATTAGGATAAATAAATACCCGAGCAATGACAGGTTATTGGCTAGTTATATATATTAAATCAGACCACCAACCCAAATGTACTAGTTGATTCTGCGACCAATAAAGGTTCAAGAACAGTTATCTATAAACCGAATTACAAACTTCCCCTTTATTATGAAATAAACGGCCTGCTTACTAGATTACAGAAAGGCAGCTTATTGCAAAGAAAAACATAAAGTACCTACCCTTTCATGCATGAGAGAAAATAATTCACAAATGAGAGCAAAATAAAATAATAATTAAGATAATTAAAATAATTCAGTTGAAATTCTTGAATCCCATCCCATTCATCTTAAGATGTATTTTGCAGAAGGGAAGGAAGAACCTTGTGGGAATTATGCTAGCTAAGCATCAGATTTTGTTATAGGGTGCTGCCAAAGTGCCTGACACCAGTGTTTTCTGAACTGATCGAATTCAAAAAAAGAATAATTTTAACTCTGGCTCTTTCTCATATTAAATATCTATGCCATATCATGCTCCCTGCATTCATTGCCAACTAAACAATTCTAATTTGCAGCAAACATCAGTAGAGTTATTTAATATTCTGGTAACATAGATTACCAGTTTCAAGAGTGGAGTCCAACATCTCAGAAAAATAAAGTTCTCCTAGAAATCATATTTCATCAGTTGATTAATTGGTTGGTTCGTTGATTCTATAGCCACCCAACTCAGTCAAGTGACATATATTGCCAATAATAAAAAAATAATAATTCTTAGTATGAACTTTGTCAAGGTATGTGTTTTATACCATTAATAACCTTGTGTGTGTTTATACAGTATTAATTCAAAAGAAAGATACAAAATAATATTTAAGAATAAAATCATAGCATCTTAAAACAAACCAAAACTAAAAAAAAATTGAATATTAAAAGCAGAACAAAATAACAAAATAAGATAACGTTCCAAATTCAGTTTGAAGTTCAATATATATAGTTAGACTATGGTGACAGTCAACAGCAACTGGATAAGCCAAGGGATTCCACAAGACCACAGGCATTTGAATATTCTTCTACGGAGAGGGAAGTGGTGGCTCAGTGGCTAAGACACTGAGCTTGTCAATCAGAAAGATCGGCAGTTCAGCGGTTCGAATCCCTAGCACTGTGTAATGGAGTGAGCTCCTGTTACCCCAGCTTCTGCCATCCTAGCAGTTCGAAAGCATGTAAAAATGCAAGTAGAAAAATAGGAACCACTTTGGTGGGAAGGTAACAGTGTTCCGTGTGCCTTCAGCGTTTAGTCATACCGGCCACATAACCACAGAGATGTCTTTGGACAGTGCTGGCTCTTTGGCTTTGTAACAGATGAGCACTGCCCCCTAGAGCCGGAAATGACTAGCACATAGGTGCTAGGGAAACCTTTACCTTTACGTTACCTATGGAGACTACATAGCATATAGCTGGGAAGAGGAATCCTTACTTAAGGACAATCAGGTTCAAACACCAAATTTGAGCTGCAAAAATCCAAGCAAGCAAAAAGAAGATACAGAAAACACTACTGTTTGCTGCTATGTGGTGGTCATCTGGATTTTTTGAGCCTTTGTCTCTGGTAGCATGACAGTAATAAAGGACATGGTTGGTCATCAGTAATTTATGCAAATCTAAATGCAAGCCTCTTAAATTTAGCAAATTAGCTAACAATATTAGCAAACATAATTTATTCAGAATAGATGCAGTACGTTTTTGATATACTGTCCTCTTGCATTTCTCAGTCAAGGCATTCTGACTAGTTGAAGCTCCTAAATCAAGCTTAAATACAGTCTTTAAAAAGACTGTATTTTGGAGATTTCTACCTCAGATCGCTGTTGATAAGCTATATCTAGAAATCCAGCCACTGTTTGAAAAAGCATCTCTAGCTATTGAGACCTTTCACTGATATCTAAGATCCATCAGGGAAGATTAAGTTAAGAAATTGAAACACAATACAAGAAGGCAGCACTGGCCACATTGTTCATTCTGTCTCTCCATTTAGGTGTCAACTGTTGAGAAGTACTATAGGTCCATAAAACAATATAAAATGTATTTATTTAATTCATTACCCTATCCCATGCTTTCTAGATGTGATATCCTATAGTGTAGCACAACACCAAATTGTAAAGGTTTTTTTATAAAACTGGTTAAAGAAGAATTATATGGGAGAATAGAAATAATGCAGACATGTTAACCTTACCATATGAGATTAATGTATGTTTTAAAGTATATATCTATACCAAAAAAAAAAGAAGTCATTCTTTTTTGTAATATCCTTACCTTTCTTTTTCTTTTTTGCACTTTTGTTTTCTTTTTTTATTTTTCTAAAACCTTTTTTTCTTGTTCATCTTTTTAATTTCCTGTTTTTGAAAACCAGTTATTTAAAACTTGTGAAAAATGAAACCAGGAACATTAACAGTTTTGGATGTACGTAAGGAACACCAAATATATTTAAAGGCCAATTTAATTTCAGAAACATGCATATTATATTTTTTTCTTTCTTTCAGTAGCTAAAAATGAAGGATGGGATCTTAGGCTGATAAAGTCGTACGATCTGTAAAGGCCAGAGAGTGTCCTATGCATGTATACATGCATACAAAAAGGTCGCTCTTATGTCTAAAAACAAAATGAAAGAATAAATAACTTAGGACTTGAAATGGGAAAGTATCTTCTTTCCCAAAATGCTTATTTAAAACCATAGATTGCTCATGAAATTCACAGCTAAGACTTCAAAAATAGTATTGCTTATTAAATATAAATGTTGAATGTATTTCCACTTCTGGATCATCATCAGTCATCCACTTAAAAAAGACAGATGGAAAAATTCAGGTATCCTATTCTGTATTTTTAACTAAACCAGGCCTGTCAAACTAGCGGCCTGTGGGACAGATGTGTCATGCATAGGCCATGCCCACCCAGGCTTTGCAAAGGCAAAAAATGTTGTGACACATCATGATACATAATGTGACGTGATCGAATTTGACACCCATGAGCTAAACGATTGATAATATTTTTCAATTAAAAGGTATTGTGAACCATTTTTATTTAATATACTTGTTTTAGAAAGAAAAAAAAAATGGATGAAAAGGATCTAAACAGAAGAAAAGAAAATCAGGAACCCCATGAATCTTCAAAACGTAATTGGGAAGTACACTTTAGGAGATTGTTTTTTTAGAATTGGAGGATGAGATGGTCTTGAAAATCACTAGGGTGAAGATCAAGTTGCAGTAATTCCATCTACCCTTAGTTCAGTTCAGGGGTGGGATTCTACCTGGTCAGACTGGTTCTATAGAACCAGTTGTTATGATTCTGTGCAGTTCAGAGAACTGGCAAATCTCACCATTGGCTGGCCCCTCCCCTCCCGCCCACCCTTCCTCTCCCCGCCCAGTCACTCCTTACCTGGCATGCACGCCATCCAACTTGCCTGCGTTGTGCCTTCGCCTAATTTTTGATAAGTTGCTTTTTCATTTCTTTCCCGACTATCAGCTGTTCTGACTATCAGCTGTGCCAGATGATTTAGATTAGCTAGAAAGCAGGAAAAGGTTGGATTTCTTGCTTTCTAGCTAATCTAAATCACTATTGTACTGCTTTGCCTTCACCCAGGAGGCTTCCCTGAGGCCCAGTCAGGGGTGGTATTCAGGGGGGAGAAGTGGCCTGAGAGCAGAGCTGAACCTTCCTTATGACTGAAACTTCTATTTTTCAGTGCAGACTCAGGTAGCAGATTGCAGAAAGGTAGATCTGTGAGTGAATCTGTGATTCTGTGAGCAACTCAATCAGCCTGTCTGCTTTGCCTGATTTTGGGTAAAAGTTGCTCTTTTTTATATTAAAAAGAAATACAATGTGTACATAAATATTTACATACAAGCCATGCCCAGCCAGTCATGTAACCACCAAGCCACGCCCAGTCAGCAAGCCATGCCCACCCAGTCACATGATCACCAAGCCACACTCATAAATTAGGCCATGCCCACAGAACCGGTTCTTAAGAAATTTGAATCCTACCCATTTCAGCCCCAGATTTGTTTAATGAGAACAATGGAAACAGTTTCTGAGCAGAATATGAAGTAAACCTTAGATTGTTTAGATAAAGCAAGCTTCCTATATTCATACTGATCACTTATCATTAATATATGATGCCTAATCAGAGAGTCAATTAGCTAAAACCATTCAAGCCAGAATGACAATGCAGTGGGTCAGCCACTGGATTTTCATTTCTCTACAAGTACTTATCAATTAACTCGGATAATTTGAAAAGCTTGCTCAATGGATGGCACATAATTGGCAACCGATTTTCGTCAGGAGGATGGCATGTCAAAGCGTGTTCTCTACTCCCGTCGACAGTAGTGCAGTCCTGACAAAAAACATGTTCTTCTTGGCAGTGCTTCCCCATAAAGTGGGATGGCAATGTTTCCTGCCCTCAACTTGTAAACTAGGTGACAACTGACACATTGTTAGCTAATATGCCAATCATGAAGCACCATCGTTCTTCTCCTTTTCAGATTAGATTTTCCGGGAGGAAAAAACATGGTGGGATTGAAGCACAGTTGCTGGCAGATGACTGAGTTTTAAAGCACACAATTGGACTCCTCGTTCCTGTTTATCTCTTGTGTGTGCCATCACTGTCAGATAACACAAGAAAGCCATGCACACCTGCATACTAATGTGATTTATTTTTTTTAAAGGTAATTTACCACTTTTCCTCTGTTTTCTTATCATAGGACATGTCACTAAGTTTCTATAAAACAGAACACTGGAAGCTACATGGCTAGGTTCACTTTTTTGAATTTCTCAATGTTAATCCTAGAGTAAAAACTGCAGTTATTCATGCTGGGACATTTAAAACAATGCAAAAATAGCAAGATCTTTAGCGGACTTTAAAAAAATCCACTTCCCAATGATTTTTCAGCTAATAATACATACACTATTTTAGAATTCAAATAGATTTATATTCAAATAGATTTATAAATAATAGCTCTCAGAAATCTGACATAAATCCTGTTTTTCTCCTGCAGAGGGAAAAAAGCAGAGCTCTTTTTCTAAATTTATTATTAATGTGGACCCCAATTTGTTATGGGGGCAAGTCAGTTGTAGGAATAGAATATTTAAATCAAACATTTGTGACGAAGGGTTTGAAGATTCCATTCGTAATGAAGGGTTGGATACCCGATGGGACATAACATTTAAGGTCTTTCAGAATTGATTGATTCGGAAGAAAGCTACATTATTGTATATGCAAACTTGTTTGCTATGAAAAAGACAGCTTATAGCCTTAATTGGTGCCTGAACATCCTTATTTTCATTATAGCGGGCAAAACACAAAACAGCATTTGCAAAACATATATAATAGAGTGCAAGGCCTATCTATTACATGGAAAACATGAGGAATGTTTGGAAGGCAAAGAAAGAAACTAAAACTCTAATGCATAAATAGCAGCAATATAATTATATTGTTGCATTAGCCACATCACCATTTAAAGAGATGAGAAATCTACTGTTGCAAACAACATTTCCCCGAATGTCCTTTTGTTTTCTCTGAATCTAAGTGTAGTATGAAAAAGAAAAAGTGAAATTTTCAAAGCAGATTCCTGGCGGCTTTCATATATAACTTTCTTGGCACTCACATAACTAGATTAGTCATTGTCTTCGTTTGTTTTGTTTTTCTGACTTGCAACCATAACATTTTAAGTAGATTTTTCCATTCAGGTTTGCAGGACTAGTCCTATCCTGATTAGTTTCTTGCAGTTAGATGAAATGGACCAGTTGCTGCATGTATGTACAGATAATCCTTGACTTACATCAGTTCATTTAGTGACAGTTCAAAGTTACACCATCACGGAAAAAAAGTGACTTACGACAGTTTTTCACACTTACGACCATTGTAGCATCCCCATGGTCACATGATTTACATTCAGACGCTTGAGAACTGACTCACATTTATGACGGCTGCAGTGATTGCCTTTTGCAACCTTCTGACAAGCAAAGTCAGTGGGGATATCAGATTCACTTAACAATGATGTTACTAATTTAACAACTGCAGTGACTCACTTAACAAATGTGGGAAGAAAAGTTGTAAAATGGGGCAAAACTTACTTAACAAATTTATCACTGAACAACATGAATTTGGGGCTTAGTAAGTTGGTTGTACGTTGAGGGTTACCAGTATTGGTTAACAGTATGGCCTTAGATAAACTACTTCTCAATGAGATGGGTTTGTACTACATTGTTCACAAAGGGAATAAAATGAGATAACTTCACACAAACTATATGCTACTTGGGAGATTTAGATCTTCTTTTCCTTTGGGATACCAAATAAACAGGTAGAATGTTAGGCATCTTTTTTGGAAAACACAGACTTCTAGTGTTTCTCCATCATTTTTAAAGCATGCATAACAATGTTAGAAACATAGGGATCAGTTTATTTTCTAGGCCGGACAAGGAATAACGGATGGAAACTGAACAAGGAGAGATTTAACCTTGAAATAAGGAGAAACTTTCTGACAGTAAGAACAATCAACCAATGGAACAGTTTGCCCTTGGAAGTTGTGGGAGCGCCATCAGTTGAGACTTTTCAAGAAGAGATTGGACTGTCATTTGTCAGAAATGGGGTAGGGTCTCTGCTTGGGTGGGGGGTTGGACTAGATGACCTATAAGGTCGCTTCCAACTCTGATTACCTGTTATCTGTTATCTATATCTTGGATCAGAGGAACATATTTTCTGTTCATGTGTGTTTTGGTGCATTCTGGTTGCTTGGCCTTATCTATAAAATTGATTCAAACTTACTATTGTTTGCATTTCTGTTCTAAACACTTTGGCTCTGTTGAAAGACACTGGTGATTACTGTTGCCTGCATACCTCATGGACAATTGAGTTACGGAAAGAAAGTCACCTGCCATATCAGTAAAGATAACATAGAAAACTTTTGAATTAAATTAAATTAACCCAACTAGAGCCCTAATAGAGAAATTGGAAACAGAGTAATTGCAATAAACACTTTGTGGATTAGGAGGCTGCCTATTCTTTAACAGACACATAAGTCATCTGATGCCTCAGTTTCTTTTCACTGGTCAAAACAATCTTGTTATCTGTCTTGGGAACAATAGTAAACTATAAAAATGAATAAGTGCCATTAAGTCCTTTATCCCTATGCTTCATGCATCTTATTGCTTTGCTACTTTGCTCTGAATTTTACACTTTTGATTTTGGTCCAGAGTTAGGTAGAAAGTCCTCTGGCTTCCTAATGAACCTAAATAGCAGTATTTCTACCTTATTCTGGAGTATTTCTACCTTATTCTGGAGTATTTCTACCTTATTCTGGCAGGGGGGCACTAAGAGGCGGCAGGGGGGCGCTAGAGAAGTCCAACTGCACCTAAAAAAACATGCAGTGGCTGGAGGTTTTTTGCAGGCACAGCGCAGGCAGGATCAGCCAATTCTAGTCCAATGACCTGCTCCAGCAGGGTTAGAAGGGAGTGTGTGTGTGTGTGTGTGTGTGTGTGTGCACGCGCACACAAGTGCATGCGTGCATAGCTGTCAAAACTCCAAAAACAGGTCAAGTAGCTCTGGGGATGCCACTTGCTAAACAACCAGCCATTAAGTGAGGACCACTTGTATTTGTTTTGCCAGTTACCTGGCCACACCCACCAAGTCACATGACCACCAAACTACACCTACCCGGTCATGTGACCAGCAAGCCATGCCCAGCCAGTAAGCCGCACCACCTAGTCACGTGACCAGCAAGCCACACCCTCAAATTAGGTCATGCCCACAGAAATTTGAATCCCACCCCTGGGTGGGGGGCACTGAGGATGAGTTTGTAGCACCAAGGGGGCGGTGGACTGAAAATGTTTGGGAACCACTGCTATAAGCGCACCATCGTGCCTACCGTCCCTGTCCTATTGATTCTTTTTATTTTTCTTATATATACCCATTTCATGTATTCATAAACTATGTTTATACTTATACCTATTATCTTGTAAGCGATCGACAAATAAATAAATAAATATTTTTTTCCCCCAAAACAGTAAGTCACATTGTCCAACAGGGATGTGAACTGGTTGCTTGGAGACTTTGCTCCTCCCTCTTCTGGTCAGCTGCCGTTGGAAGGGGGCTGACTCATCAGTCAGATATATAGTTTTGACTGGCAGCTCCATCCAACTCGGGTTTCCTTGCTTTCAGCTTCCAAGTGTGTCAATCCGAATTCATCTGAATAACCCAATCCACAATCTAACCAACTTCAGGTCCGACGTCTGGTCTAGCTGAAAGAACTGACAATATGCCACCTTCTCTATATATAGCTTGTGGGCAAAATCTATATCTTTAGCCTGTGGATTTAGGGTCAAATTACAAAACAACTGACAGGAATATTTATTTTTAATTTTTAATGAAACCAGATAATTTCCCTGAAAGGAGAAAGTTTTGATTTAGCAGTCCCATGTTACTGACAAAAAACTATCCTGATCCCATCCTCCTCCATGCTATCACTTTTAAAAGGAAAATTGTTATTTTATGCCAAAAGAATTCTCTTCCTTCCTCCTCTCTTTCCTACTGGAGCTAGTAAATATGACAGGGAAAGGGGCTTATCAGGATTATGATTTATAAGGAAAATGATGCAAAGTAACACCAGCTAGCCTTACTGTTATTCATAGATGATGTTTATGTTTCTTTGGTTTAATTTCTGATCTGATTAATACTTCTAAGTATTTCCTGAACTTCGGGTGATTGGAAGGTATGAAAAAGAAAATGGTGCAATATTCCAGTTGTGTTTTTAAAAAATGACCAGGCCTGAAGAGAGGGGGTGCAGCCAGTACATTGTTCCGGGATCCATGGAGCTCAAAGGGGGCCCATGAAGGGGACAATATTGGATATATACTTCATACTCTATACTTGGTGTAGCAAAACTGCTTTGCAGCCTTGTTTGACATGACCTTTATTAATCTGAAACTCAGTGAACAGTTATTTATTTAATTTATTGAATTTTAATTTCATTTCTATGGCGCGCCCCTCAGGAGACAAAATGTGCTCCCGGCCTGCCCCCATGCGCCACTCTGCCCCGCTGTCTCTATGGCCTGCCCTGTGTACACGCTGCTCTGCTATGCCACCTCTGTGGCACTCCGCTCTCCATGGGAGAGGAGAGGCACTCCTGGTCTGCCCCGTATGCACATGCACTATGCCCTGCCCAGGCTGGCCCCGGACCCGCCAGCGCCATGAAGAGCCCAGCCAAGGAGTTTTTAGTCTTGTTCCAGCATTTAATAATCCTCTTAGCTGCCCTGAAGATGACCTGCCCTTTCCTCTTCTAGGGTTTTGGAGAACTCATGTTGTAAGTACCCTAAAGAATGTAAAAAACATTTATACATGCATATATCTATTATATATAAACTGACTAAAACCCCAAATATAGAAAATAAAATTACACTTGTGTTCAATGCTTGTTGAAGAAAATATTATCAAGCTAGTTCACATAGTCTACTTCCATAGTGATGCAGTATTGTTGCTGCTGGATTCTGCAGGATATTAAGGTTAAAAAATATTTCAAAAGCTGCCGTGGCTGCAGATCACAATAAAAAGCTTCCTTGGTGTTCAGACCAATAAATAAATTAGAAGAAGGGCTTTAAGCTCTGCATGATAAAAGGAACTGAAAGTAGGGCAGAGAAAGAACAACCTTTGTAAGGAGTCTTGCCTGAGGCTAAGAAGAACCAGAAGTTCATTGTGTATTTCAGCATATGATACAAGGGTGTTGTAAAAAGCTGGAGACTGAGGCTTGGCAGAGCCTCAGGGCACTACCTTTTCAGATATATGTAATGACAATAAATGACAGGGTTTACTAAATAAATCTTGTTTGCGCTCACATTCTTAACTTGCAACTTAAAATGTGGATCATCAATTTCCCATGAAGCACTGTCATAGGGGTTTTGTTACCTTTGATGACATATTGTTATCGATTGAAAGCTTTAAATCAGAAGTTCAGTAATTTAGTATTAATATGCTAAGTCCCCTTTCCCCTTTGCAGTCATGATTGACTCTAGGAGGCAATGCTCATCTCTGTTTTTTTAGCCAAGAAAGCCAGAAGAAATCTCACTGGTCATGCGACTAGCATGACAATACCCTGAGGCATATGGAATCCTGTTACGTTATTGTATATTTGTATTGCATTATTTGTATTGATATTTTTACAACATTAAAATAGATTATTATCAAATAATTTATAACTGTAACCAATATAAATCAAATTATATAGATCAAGATTTTTTTAAAATTGCCTAATTCAAAATATTTAACAAGTTTGAATATTCTAATCTCAGGAAAAACCCATATACTTGATATGGTATAAGCCCATTTGTAATCCCAAAGTGGTTTTTCACGTTAAGTTAAAATCTATATCAGATTTATTTTTCAGACAAGAAATTAGCTTTGACATTTACATAATTTTCCATTCCTTGTATTCTACTATGAAAAGGATTTATTGTAGTGTGAAGCTTAAAGATTTTTTTGCAGCTATTGCAATGTATAAAATACGTTCTGTTCTGTTGGTAAAACTGTAGAACATTTTAATACTGTATTTCATGTTTTAAAAAAGTCTCAAAAAAGAAAAGAAATATACTTGTAAAATGTTTTTCATTCTATTAGTAGTTAGGATCTTCCATTCTGCATCTTTTATAGAAAAAAAAAATACAACACAGATATTTTGTTATTACATTAATATTAAATACAATATTTATTTTTTTCCATAATTTTGTCTAATTTTAAATTACTGAAATACATGGGACCATTTTCCTAAATAATGCATATTTTCATAAGTGAATTTTATTTATTAAACTTATATACTCACCTGAAGGTGACATTAGGGGACTCAGTTTTATTGGCAATGAGGCTCTAAACATTTATAACTAATGTATTTGCATTACAGATTTCAGCACCATGGTACACAACCCATTTTTTTTCCTGCTTCGTGTGAAGGGTTGCCTTGCTTATATGTAGCAAATTCATATACTCTGAATAAATTATGTGAATTTGCTGCATGCTCTATGCAGTGAATATAACCCTTGCCTTAAGCAAGGGAATCCTTACTTCTTTATATAAAAGGAAATGTAAACATTTTCTGTGGCCACTGCTGCAAAGGTGATCAGAAGAATTCCAGAAAGCCCTAAATACTTCCTTTAACTTGTTGGGAAGGGAAATCACAACTGTACCTGAGTAGAACTACCCTCTTAAGTAACAAGAAAGGATGAAGGAAACTGTTATTACAAAGGTAAGGAGACAGAAGATAAAAGGCTGAGTTCATGACAGTGCCTGGATGAAGCTAAGCATGGAACATGGCCTATGCTCCATGGTTAGCTTCTTGGAAACGAAGCATGGAGGCCTATTTAATTCTTGGGACATACTCAAGGGAAATAGGGTTATAAGCAGAGGTGGTATTCAGCAGGTTCTCACCAGTTCTGGAGAACCGGTAGCGTAATTTTGGGGAACTGGCAAATACTGCCTCTGACTGGAGATTTTACAGTATCCTTCCCCTGCCACGCCCACCAAGCCAGACCCACAGAACTGGTAGTAAAAAAAATTGAATCTCACCACTGGTTATAAGCTAGGCTAAGAAGCCAAAAACATCCTAAAAGAAGGCAGTGGCAAACTGGTACCGGCATTTTTGGTACTACTGTCAAGAAAATTGTTTGTAAGTATCTAAGAAATTAACCAATGAGGGAATGGAGGGTTCTAGAAGTAAACTGCTGACTTAAGGGATGACACTATCAAGAGATTTTTGGATTCCTAGACCATGATTTAAATTACCACGGGGTGTCAAACTCGATTTCATTGAGGGTCACATCAGGGTTATCTTTGACCTCTGGGGAATGGGGTGGGCATGACCAAGTTGGGTGTGGTTAGCTCAACAACACTTGTGTTGGAGGCACCTGTGGTGGCCCAAGTGCTCTGCCACTGCAAACGAGCTCCCGAGTTCCATTTTTGGCTGCGATGGCCTCCTGCAACCCTCTGCCAGGGAAAACGAGCTTGAAGGGCCACCCACGGCAGAGGCACAGTGGGCCGGTTCTTCACTGTTTCCAGGATGGTCCCGCAGGTCAGATGTAAGTACCCCACGAGCCTTGAGTTTGACTTCCCTACCCTACAGGAAGGGCTTCTTCACAAGAACCAGGAAGAAAATATTAGATGAGGGCAGGTACAATATTTTTGCCATTACTGAAACTTGGTGAGGTGGAACCCGTGTTTGGAACATACCATTAGAAGGAAATCAATTTAGGCAGAGGTTTGTCCTCCAAGCTTGCTGCTTGGCTCTCGAACATTTCATTACTAAACTAGATAAGGTCTTCAGTGGGGTTTTGGGTGAAGTGTCTTATTTGTTTAATAAATAAATTGTTCAAAAGAAACAGACACAACAAAAGAGTGAGGGGAGTTGTGTTGCATGTAAGGAATCATTATACCTCTACAGAAATATACAACACCAAGGATTGAAAGCTTTATTGAATCCTAGAACAAATCCTACAAGCCAGTGTTTTCACTCAAGGCTCAAGTGACCAAGTTCAAATTTCTTAACCTTGATTGTGTTATGCAAAGACCTAATTTTCTAGAGAAGCTTTTTATGTTGGGAAAGAGAAAGAGGATGACTAGTGTCAGTAAGGTGGATGAGCTTAATTACAAAGGTGATTACATTGTTGGAAGATCTGAAAGATCAAATCCTCGTGGAAAAAGTCTTAAAAGTGTAGTAGTTGCTTGATGGCATATAGTTAATCAAAATGCACACGAGCCAATTAATATGTATAATATGCAGCACATATTTTCTAACAATTATAGAATATATCATATTTTTTATATTAAGTCCTAGTTCCAACTGCTCTTTTATTATTCAGACACTTGTAATTGAGTTCATTCATTTTTTTTTACACCTATCCAATGTATACTCATCAGTAGTGGGATTCAAAAATTTTTTACTACAGGTTCTATTTTGTTTACTAATGTTTATATATATATATATATATATATATATATATATATATATATATATATATATATATATATATATATATGTTGTTTTTGCTATGTTTTTAGAATTTTTCTTTTTACATTTTCAAAGGGAAGTACCAAGCAGAGTCTGAATGATGGGATCTACATGATATAAAATAGATATTAGAAATTTGAATGTTATAATTTTAGAATGCACAAATTCAATGTTTAATGAGATTTCATATGATAATAACAATAAGATTTAAAGGTGTTGCACTTATAGGGGGAATTTTGCTTCTTAAGAATGTTGGAAGAGAACATATGAAATTGTAAACAAGATAGGCAAAAGTATAAGTGCAATGAATAAAAAGATATAGAAATTTAGGTTAAAGAAATATAATTGAATAAGAAGAAAATGAGATAACCATAAAAGAAAATTAAGAGAAGTAAAGGGAGAAATAGTGAGAAGTTGGAAAAGGAGTAATCAGATATGAAGTTGAATACGTAAGGTGAATATGCATATGAAATTGTGTCTGTATGGAAATGTGATAACCCGGAACAATGCTGTACTCAAATAAGTTGTTTTATTTGTTTTGTTAAAACTCAATAAAACTTTATTTTTTTAAAAAAATTACTACCGGTTCTGTGGGCATGGCTTGGTGGGCATGGTGTTGCTTGGTGGGTGTAGCTTGGTGGACGTGGCAGGGGAAGGATACTGCAAAATTCCATTCCCTCCCCACCCCAGTAACCTGCTTTCCAGCTCCGTTCTCCTGTGCAGGGCAACCAAAGAAGACCCAGCTGATCAGCTGGGATTTGGGCGGCAGAGAATAGATGGGGGCGGAGCCAGTCAGAGGTGGTATTTGCCGGTTCTCCAGACTACTCAAAATTTCCACTACTGGTTCTTCAGAACTGGTCAGAACCTGCTGAATACTACCTGTGTATACTCATAATTATTTACCATATTTTGGGAGGAAAATATAGAGATCCACTGGAGTTTTTCCTTTGTTTTTCAGGATCTGAGGAGGTTCCAAATGAAAATAGTTTCTTTCAGATATTTAGGTAGAATTACTGTTCATTTTAGCATTTAATTTTTGTTAGTGGCGTAGTCATTGACTAAATTAGTAGGCAGTTCCACGTGATGTGCTTTAATTGAAGGGTGATGTGTGATCATAAAATAAACCCTGCATTCAATAAATATTGGCTCTGAATAAGCTTTAGGAAAACATATATTTTTAATGTGAAATTTTAAATGTTGCAAGCCTGGATGGAAAGTAAATTGTTGCTCCAGTGTAGCCAGAATAACTGGCTTGCATAGATTTCATATATACCCAATTCATTCCCTTTCCATTCTTTGTGGATGACAGCTGATTATTATTCATTTTATGTACCATGCAGGTCTGCCAGGTTTTCAGGAAACCGGAAAGCAAGCTGGCTGACAAATATAACTTTTCAGTCTTCACAGTTATTTTAATACATTGCATTCGAGTTCTTGATGTGATCTATAAAAAGTTCTTTTTTAGAAATAGAATTTCCCGTCTTCTTGTATTATGACTTAACATTCTGATTTGTCTCTCTGGTCTAAAGGCTGTGCACTACATGTGTGCATGTATATTTTCATGTGTGTATGGGTTTGTGTGTGGATCTTTGTGTATCTGTGATTGCAGAAGGCTGGATGCATAGTTTTGTTTCTCAGATTATTCATTTTTGGTTTATGATGCAGTACATTATGTTCTTCAGTAAAATAATACAATATATAAATGTCTTTGTAGTGTCACTAGATTAAACATAAATGTTTTAAATATTATTATAGTGACTACAGCAAGCATGAAATGATATAACGATTTCATTAGTATATCTGAAAGGGAAAAATTTAAACTTTGATGAAGGAAGCAGTGTTTAGAAGTAATTTAACTTTAATTTTTAAAAAGAGAGTCAATAATAATTCTTAGAAAACTGAATGTTTACACTTATTTGACATAGCAATATACTTTTCAGGCTTACATAAGAGCTAAAGAGAGCAACGGGAAAGCAGTAAAAACCTATGTAAAACAGTTTTGTGAGTTAGAAAGAATATATATAACTGGAAGCTCTACTGATCAAAGCATACAAGATCTTGACAACAGCAGAATCCTCTCCCTTGGCTTTCCATCTGGTTAAAATTACAAATTAAACTATAGAATTATGTTGCTTTCTCAGGTCTTTGGATCAGAGCAACATAGAATTCTCATTAACAGTTCAATATACCCAGGGGTGGGATTCAAATTTTTTAACAATTGGTTCTGTGGGCGTAGCGTAGGTAGTGGGCATGGCTTGGTGGTCATGTGACTGGGTGGGTGTGGTCAACTCAACATCACTCACTTCGAGGCACGCATCTCCTCGCCTGGCCTCTCATGACTGTGAGGATACTGCAAGAGTCGTAAGTGTGAAAAGCGGTCGTAAGTCACTTTTTTCAGTGCCACTGTAACTTTGAATGGTCACTCCACACAAAGTACCAACAAACGAGGAAAAAAAACTCCAGAGAAGTTACTGAGACAGGAAGTCTACTCCTGCCAAGAGTGTAATAAGGGTTAACGGAGAGGCTGTTTCTGTAAGCAACACCAGAATGTTTCCTTCCTGCCTTCCTTACAGGATTAGGCCAGTAATTTCTTCAAACAACCCGTTCTCCGAACTGCTTAGAATGTTAACAACCGGATCTAGCGAATAGGTGCAAACTGGTAGAATTCCCCCCCTGAATATACCCAGTTTGTGTCCACGGTAAACATATTGCCTGAAGTGTTTATAGGTTATTTTCTTTTTTTTCTCCCCTTAGAAATGGGCTGTGACATACTTCCTTCAAACGTATATGTAAGGGGCACAATACAATAGCATTCCCAAGTGAACCGAATAGATATATATCCTCTTTCATTTCCATTTGAACAGAAATTACTAGCAGTGTCAAAATTGATTACTGTATTCAGTAAAAGTCTGGCATTGCCTTCAGTTATAATATAATTGCTATTGGTATATAGTAATGAAGAGCTAGTATGGTGTAGTACTGTTGCAACAGTGTTTAGTTGATACAAAGATGGAAGATCATCAATAATTTTAGAGCTATAGGCAAGACTTGATATTAAACAAACAAACAAAAAAAGAATCCCAGGCCAAAAGGCATTGGTGCTGAGTTTAGCTAGAAACATTTCTACCGTACTTTTAATCCTCATTTGGCCATGGAAATAATTAAGAAACTGTGTTAGTTACTATAGTAGCCTCTTCTATTCACTGGATGAAATAGTAAGGAGAAAATAATAGGAGCTCCTTGAAGAAAAAATATAATGAAGAAATATAAATTCTAGAAATGCATTACAGTTTTCCAAACACATCTAATCAAATCTGTTCAGTTAATTTTGTCAGAGGAAAATGAAATAGATTCCTGGGGAATATTTAAATATGCATTTTTATTAATTGGCTGTGGAATAAGGAATTAGATTATTCTGAATGCGTATCTCTTTGAAAGCAATGAACAGCATCTGTTTTAGATGTTCACTGCATTGTATCAGTACTTCTAAAAACAAGAAGTTTGGTGATGTTTGGTGGGTTATGGAGTTAAAAAGCTTCTTATTAACTGAAGATCATTTTTATCATACCTATAGATGACACTATATATTTTTCAGAATTGTTTTCTAAACCAAGAACACTTGATGTAACCGTTCTACATTCAGGACTTCATGGAGAGATGAATTCATTTCTTTTAGATTAAAGCAGTTGATATTTGATCATGGAAGTGGAGCCTACAGAGATATTCAACTCTTTCCTCAGACCACCATAGAGGTGTGGTGATGCAGTGGTTAGAGTGCAGTACTGCAGGCTATTTCTGTGGATTGCTGCCTGCCTGCAGTTTAGCAGTTTCCACCAAGCTATGCCCACTAAGCCACGCCCACAGAGATGGTAGGGAAAAAATTTGAATTTCACCCCTGGGCAATATGCAGAGTCTGTAAACTGCTTAGAGAGGGCTGTAAAGCCCTGTGAAGCCATGTATAAGTCTAAGTGCTATTGCTATTCCTTGTGGAAGAGGAGTCCGATGCAGTAATTGGATAAAAACAGTGGTCAGTGAATTAGTGTTTAGGATTGTTTATGAGTTTCGGTATGCCTGCCCTAACCTATGTAAGTTCTCTTCAATGCTAATTAATTCGAATAAAATTTTAGAGCTATCTGTTCTGTTAATTTTAAGGATGCTGATATTTTAATTGTGGAATATGGTCTCTTCATTTCAGGATCCACTTTCTTGTGTTTCTAATTATTAGGATCCCTGAATCAGAAAGATTTGTTCATAAAATTGCAATAATAATGGCTTAGAAATTAGAGGGGGGAAGTGCATAATGACGTTAATGATGCAGTGTAAAAAATAAGGTAACATGTGGCCTCCAAACAAATTGGGGACCTTACTTTGGTCGGTGTGGTGTGAAGGAATGATAAAGGCAATAACCTTGTGAATGTGGTGTAGTGTGAGAATTAAGTTTTCCCAGAAGTACCAAAAGTGATAGAAGGGGCAAGAGACCCCGCAAGAAGAACAGATTGGGGAAGATGCAAAAGCATTTCAGTAACTGAAAGTTGTGATGACCCAGAGCACAGCCCAGAGATAACACGGGGAGCTGGCAGTTTAAACCGCCCCTTTATTGCTTCAGATTTCCCCAAACGCTCCCATTTTTCCTGCAAGTCTCAGAACAAAGTGATGACAAACACACACACCTCAAGCAGCCTCTGGCTGCAAATAGTCCAGCCCAATGCTGTGAACACCATGGCTGCACAGCAATAAATCCAGCAGGGCAAGTTGAAGAGTCCAGGGAAGCAAGGGAGCAAGTAATCCAGAAATCTAAAAAGAATGCAAAGAATCCAGGAAAGTTCAAACATCGGCATTCAATACTCAGGAATTCAGTGTTTGTTCCCGACAAATGCCCCTCCCCACAGCATTTCCTTAAGTCTCAGTCCCCAGGTGTGTACCTTATGAAGAAGGGCGGGGTGCTCTCTTCCTGAGTAGCTGGCTCAGTCTGCACGGTTCTTGCCTTCTCTCCACTCTCCGTGCTTGCGGATCAGGAGGGACTGGTCCTTGCTCATTGCCTGAGCTCTGTCTCTCATGTTCACTGCTTAGTGTCTTTTGGTCATCCTGTCCCTGATCCTCCCTGACTACAAGCCATCCTAATCCTGACTGCCTGACTGGCCCTACTCTTCCCCATTGTCCTCTGAAGCCTTTGAAGCTGTCCTCTTGATCTCTATCGGTTCCAGTTCCAGATCATCTTCCCCCCACAGATTCAGGCTCTGACAGGGGCATGACAACAGCATTCATTGCTAATCCATTTAAAGGGACTCTATGTGAAGCTCTATCCTTCTTTCCGTCTTCAGGTCTCGCCTGAAATTTTGCTAATGCGCACACTTTTATATACAACACCATGATCACGGCTTTGACAATTGGGAAATTGGGCTGAATCCTCAATAGTAGTAAGCAGGTACAGAAAGCTTAAACACTGGAGGGAAGATCCTACTTAACTACTATATCAGGGTGGAAAAGACTGTATGGCCCAGAGGTTTCTCTGAATCATTGATCATGGATGGCAGGTAGTATGTAATAGTCTCTCCTTGAAGCATGTAAAAGACTCCGGACTTCGTCTATTTGTCAGCAAGACAACTCCCTAGAAGAGAACAAAATAATGATGCAAAGAAATTTTTGCAGAAGAAATTATAGGTTATTGTATTTTATAGAGATTTTACAACAGAAAAAATATAATTCATAATATTTTATGACACTATAATTTATTTAATATTGGTTAAATTGAAATGTATTTCAGCATTTACTAAAAGGGAAATACTTGGTGTTATATCTGACAGGCGCATTTTAAAATGTGCCTGTCAGATATACTGTAAATTTTAATTTTAAATTTTTGAAAATCTTACTCTGATGCAAGATACATTAGGACTACAACTCCAGATTTTCTAGTCAGCATCGTGAATACAAGCAGGGAGGTTTGAATGCTTTCTTGTTCCCCAGGCTGGGAAGGGTATTTTATGAGTATGATTTTTTCTTTTGCCATAGGAATCTAGATAAATGTCAGTATCTTTTTTACACATTCCCATAAGATTCTTTTAATATTTAGAAAGAGAATTTACCTTGAGGCTTTTTCTCACCATAGATTTCACTTCAGCCATCAATGACTGATTAACCAGCCCATTTGATAGTCTAGGCTTTTTTTATTAGTTCTAGGAAGTAATATGATTTATTTGTTTTAACAGTTTAGATTCTTGGCACATAAATTCATGGTGCTTTTAAAATGTCCTGCACTTTACTTAGATTTTGTTCTGATATATAACCACTTACCTTATTTGAAGTATTCTTTAAATTGGTCTCCCGTTGGTTCTATACATTTCTTTTTTTTATCATTAGCAAATATAACATTCTCATTACTGAGATAATATATCTTAGAAACATAGGGATGGAACAAATGACCAATGAATGTCCAATCTTTTCTCAATGGAGCACCCACTACTCTGGGAAGCAAGCTTCTTTCATTGGTCAATTGTTCTTATTGTCAGGAAATTTCTCCTTAATTCCAAGTAGGATCTCTCTTTAACAAGCTACCACCCATTGCTTCTTTCATATTCCTACAGGCTTTGGAGAATAGTGACTATCTCTCAATTACTGGGTGACTACTAGCATGTCACACCTTAACCATTCATCATGCAATTTAGTCTCCCAATGCCTTCATTGTTTTACCCTGTATTCTTTCCAGGATCTCAGTATCTTTTTTGTATCATGGTAACCAGAACTGGAGGCAGTATTCCAACCTTAAGTTGAAATATCATTACTACTATCTTCAATTTAGAATTGCTGATCTTAAAATTTTGAGTAATCCATGTCAGTTTTAAATCAAAAATGAATATATAGATTTTAGCATTGTGTTTTCGTTGCAATCTTTCTTTTAACTTTTCAAATATGCCTTTTATTCCTAACCCTCAAAAGATCATTTTTAGATATGTGGAAATATCGGCTTTTAAAATGCATCTTTATTTATAAACATCGTTTCAGATCGTTTCGTATTTCCATCTTACTTTTTATAGCAGCATCTTCTGCTTGAAAAGCTAACTTTGTTTTGTAGATTGAAATAACAAATAAAATTCCTGATAAATGTGTGACGGGTCAAAATAACAGAAAAATAGTTGCAACATTCCTACAAATATGTCTGGCTGTTGTGCTGAAATGATAGCATTATTATTGCAATAAAGATGCTTGTAGTAGTATGTATGGTTTTTTGTTGTTTGCCATTTTTGCTGTTTTTGTTTTTATTTGTTCTGGAAGAATATATGGCCTTTTCATTTTGCTAACGAAGCAATGAAAATAATATGTCCATTTGCCACATCACGTATGATTCAAGTTACCAAGTATTTCCATTTTACAGAATCATCTTGATTTTATATTTTATTAACAGATAGTTCAGCATATCTGAGCTGCATGAGTTTGGAAACTGAAATTAATGTAATAACTGAAATTTCAGTTTCCACATTAAGTAAGTACTTGAGAATGTACCTGCAAAGAGCTGAAATATTTTTGATGTTTCAGATTTTGTTAATTTCTTAAATGAAGTTTGAAGGAATTAATTAAATGAATGAATGCATTCCATGACATTCATAAGCATGTCTACAAAAACATTTTGAAGTGTCCACAATCTTGTAACAAATATTTTCCTTAGTAGTTTCGTATTGTTTCATTATGTAACTGATTTTGGTTGGAATATCTAGAATATCTAGAAATAAATGGAATATCTAGAAATAAATACTGTACATACATCCTACTATGACTGATCAAATTGCCTTGGGTGAGGTTTTGCAATGGACATTATTCCATAGCAGTGTGTTTTGTTCTCAAATAGATTTGTCCACGATAGGATGCAGTTACATTTATTTTTAGAATGTAGTTTTGTGTGTCTTCACAGAATGATGTAGAATAGTGTTTCCAAATCAATTGGAAATGGATTTTCACAGTTTCACGTGTTAGAATAAGAAAGGCCACCTGGGTAATTTTTAGTCCAAATGTTTTCATGGAGAATTTTTTACCTCTTTATTTAAGAAATTTACAGAACAATCCTAGCATATATGGGGTGGAGGAGAAAAATGCTACTACTATGTTAGCAAACAGTCTCTGTATGCTGTATATGCTTGGTGAAGTAGAAAACCCATGAAAAAGAAAATAGTTTATATGGTATAATCCAATGCAGTATAGTGTATTATAAAATATAAAAAGGTAAAATAGTTTATGTTTACACTTACTAGGGCCAATAGGCTGGAGACAAATAAGGCACTGAAAGAATAGTAAGATAGATTCTTAAATAATTAACTGAGAGAGAAAGTAGAAAGGGCAAATTGCAGGATATATAAACTATATTTGTTGCAATTGTCCTGCTTTTATTAAACTGAGAGTAAGGACAGAAGTAGACTCATATAAGAACTGCTATATGTGAACTATGAGTAGACTAGTTCTTCTGATAGCCACTTTATCCTAGAAAAGTTATTTGATCCATATAAATGTGCACCAGGATATTTCTGATTCTTTTTTCCCGCTTTCCCATATAGGGGCACAGCAAATTGGCGAACTGAATGCATGGCATACTGTTTTGAGGTCTATTTTTTCAACTCTCACCCATTTCCACTGCTTCAATGGAATTTATTTATATTTATTTATCAACAAATTTTAAATTCAGATAGGAAAGGCTGGTTTATATTAGATTTTCCAGCCACCTTCCGCAGGGAACTTTTAAACAAGGAACTTTGCCATTCAGTGGTGAGAAAATAACAAAATAACAAAAACAACAGTGGACGCTGTTGGCCAGAGTTTCCTTAAATCTAGCAATTAGAGTACTCACCATCAAATTCCAACTACCTTAATGGTTTAAACCTCTTAATTACTTAGTTAAGAGAATATCAACCAACTATTATCTGGATTCATTTCTGTTGGGTTTCAGCCATGATTCAATCTATGGTGAGACTTGCAGGTTTTGCTGGTTCTCCTGAATCTGTCAGCAGCATTTGATACCATCAACCAACATATTATTCCATAATTGGCAGGAAAAAAGAGTCCCTGAGGATTTTACTCTGCTAGTTGTTGCTGACTACAGGAGGCAATACTCAGGGGTGGGGTTCTACCAGTTCGCACATATTCGCTAGAACCGGTTGTTAACATTCTAAGCAGTTCGGAGAACCAGTTGTTAGAAGAAATTACTGGCCTAATCCTGTAAAGAAGGCAGGAAGGAAACATTCTGGGGTTGCTTACAGAAACTGCCTCTCCGTTAACCCTTATTACCTTCTTGGCAGGTCTAGACTTCCTGTCTCAGGAACTTCTCTGGAGTTTTTTTCCTTCCTTTGCTGGTACTTTGCTTGTATGGAGTGACCATTCAAAGTTACAATGGCACTGAAAAAAGTGACTTATGACCCTTTTTCACACTTATGACTGTTGCAGCATCCCCACAGTCACAAGAGGCCATGTGAGGAGATGCGTGCCTCGGTGTGAGTGATATTGAGATGGCCACTCCCAGCCAGTCACATGACCACCAAGCCACTCCCACCAACTAAGCCACACCCACAGAACTGGTTGTTAAAAAAATTGAATCCCACCACTGGCGATACTCAACTCCATTTCAAGGCCTTTGAGCCAGAGATATCTAAAGACATTTCCATTGTCATATGGCCAGCATGGCATCACAGAGCACTATTAGCCTCCTACTGAAATGGTACCTATTTATCTACTCACATTTGCATGCTTTCAAACTACTGCAACAGCTGAGGCAAGGATGGGAGCTCACCTTATCACATCGCAGTCAGGCAGGGGTGGGATTCTACCGGTTTGGCCCGGTTCTATAGAACTGGTAGCTCCAAAGAGCAGCTGACACCGAAACGGCTCGCTGCAATTATCTTCCGATCTTCTATTTGGCCCACCTGCCCGCCCAGGCTCTCGGCTGTCCTTTAGTGCCTGCTTTTTCCTCCTCAGCTGCTTTGCGCGGCACAGCTGAGTGTCGCTCATCAACTGGAGAAGGGGAATGCTTGCTGGAGCCCATAATTTGTCAATAGTGCGCACACACACACACACATTCCCTGAAACGGTTGTTATGCTGGTAGGATCCCACCCCTGCAGTCGGGTCTTGAACCCCAGCTGCCAGATTTCCAGCCAACCCTAGTGTCTTAATCACCGTACTGCCCCCCAAGTCGCCATGGACCTGGCAGTAATGTTTGAATAATCTGTCCTACTTTATTAGGCTAAGTCTTAAACATGATTTTGAAAATTACAGTGTGTAATTTTATTCCATGTGATTCTGCAGAAGACTAGAAGTTTTCTAGAGCTTTCCATATTATTTGTATATGAAAGAGTTAGGTAGCCACAAAATTAATGAAAAAAAAAGTTCATCTTTCAGGGGTGGTATAGCTGTACATTATTACACCAGGCAGGGTACTAGATTAACTAATTTCCAAAGGCCTTTTTAATCCTTACACTTTATGAATTTGAAAATCAAGAAAAAAAGTAAATAATCTATAACTTACAAGTGAAAAATAACTGTGCCATAATATCTGCTTAGTAAATTTATTCCATTGTAAAACTGATTGACAGTGCAATAATTAAAATCCATCTATGTTCCTCTTTCAGTTTCTCTTTTGCCCAGAATTTTTGAACATTACCTTAAAAAATAGGTCTTATGCTGATACATCTTTTTAAAATTCCAGTGGTATCAAAATCAGAATAGGATTATAATATACAGCTCAATAATCAGTTTTAAAAGAAGGTATATCAAAGGAACATCTCATATCTACATGGTTAATTTCAGTGAGATGTTAGAATTGCATTCTTCTATATTTGCAACCTATCCACATGCATTAATTATTTATATTCATGGTATGCTATTCCAAATATGGATAGGACAGAAGTATAACTTTATCGATACTCTTGTCTTTCCTTTTTACTTTTTACTCTGCACGGAAATAATCAAAATAAATATTGCTTTTCAATCAGTAAGGAAGTCAAGAAGACATGGGATGAGCTCTTTAAGTCTTATAGTATAATACATTTTAATATATAATTTCACATATAGTACTATTCCATTTAAAGTATCTTCACTTGCATAATCACAGCACTAATCTCATAGTCTTTATAGAGAGTAATAATTACAATGTCAAGAATAGTGTTTCTGATATCTAACAATAGCTTTTGCAGCTTGTTTCAAATTCACACATCTTGATTTGGATTGGTGCATCTGCAGATACATTCTTTAAAAGTCATTACTTTACATATTTATATAGTTCTAGTTAGTGCAATACTAATTTCTTTTATTAAGTTTGGTGACTGGGTATTTTGATATGTGCATGCATGCATGTATGTGTGTGTGAGAAGAATATACCATTCCAATAATGTTAAGCTGGTTTTTAAGATATTGCCAATCTTTGGCTTACTGCAGTATTCCACATCAGTCTTGCACTATAGTATGGAGTTAAAGCACTCTCAATATTTATATTCATGATTTTCTTAAATTATATTAAGTCTGCATGCATGAGAAGCAGACTTCATTTCAAGAGTAAAAACAACGAATAATTTTTGTACTATGAATAAAATGATACAAAAGAGATATGCAAAGAGGAAAAAATATCTTCTGGGATATTGCTTATGTTCAAATAAAGAAATTATTTGACATTTTAGATCAAGCAAATCCTCATTTCATGTCCAATATTCATTCATAAAGCAATAGATGGCAGTGTAAACAGAATATGAATAAATTTTGAACAAGCCGTCTTGTTCAAAATTTGAGTGCATTGATTTTCAAAAAGCTCTTTAACTCAGATATTGAGCAGAATTTATGTCAACTTATGCAACTGTAACATTTTTTGTATCACAAATATTTTTTATCATAAATTTATCTGCTTGAAGATAAGAAATAGAAAAAAGAGGGAAACCAAGTGGTGGTTGGAGCTCTTGTCCTGGGCAGGAACAGAATTAAGCTCAACTTTAACAAGATTAAATGGCTTTGGATTTGTGGCTTTTCCAATATCATGGATTTTTTTTCCCCTGTAGTTCTGAATAGATAGCAGTTCCCACACAGAACTCATGTGCAAATTTGATAATTATTCTTGATAATACAGCAATAAAGGGCTTTGAATTTTTTTTAAATGTGTGTGAAACCTATTCAGTTAAACCTATTTCTTTTATAATCTGCCTATTAATTTATTTGTTTTGTTTGTTTTTATTTGTTTTGAAATTAAGTGATAATTTTGTCACACTGTTACTATTTTATATATTTTATATTTTTCTATCATCTCTCTCTCTCTTCTATCTGTCTGTGTGTCTGTCTGTCCATCTGTCCATTGACCCATCTACTCTATCCATCCATCCATCATCTATCTGTTATATATTGTATTATGATTTGAACATTCTTCTGTAAGATAACTGTATATACAGTACATTTTATATTTTACAGTACATGTGACATGAAGCACTGGTGGTAATTGTAGTTGTTACACAAAATATTAGGATATTTAAAAGATTACCAATTGTTGATAAACTTACAGAGTAGTACAGTTGATTAGATTTGCACTAGTAATACAACTCAGGATATATTAAATGAATTATCCATTAGAACAATGCTTAGCAAAATGTGTGTTCTTACAAAACCTGTTAAGGTTTATAATGGCAAATAGTTTGCTTATATATTTTATGTTTAATATTTAATTGATGCACAATTTAAATATCCTAATACAGCTATAGGAACGAAAGAAATACTGATCTTATTACAAAATGAGAAAAACATATTAGGATATTTCTCTCTATAGATATGTTGGTATGAAATGAATCCCAAGGGAGTTTCATATTTTAAATGAAAGTGATCTGTTCCGTGATGCTATTTAATTTATGCTGATTTAGCTTTGATTATACTGTGTAATTTTATACATACTGTCTCCGTTATATGTTTGTTTATCAAATATTCTAGTCCTAAACGACTGCTTAATTAACCTATTAAATGCCTTTGTAGGCAAGTAACATAGGCAGCTTAGAAAATGTGAATGCCACTACAATACATTTTTCTTTAATTTTCTTTCTATATATTAAAATGAAACCTTATCAAACAATAATGAAAATAATATATGTGAGGGTCTGGAGTAAGGCTGTAACTGAGTTATCTCAAATAACAATGTGCTAGCTGGATTTCTTATTGTTAAGTGTTGTATATAATTTCATGATGGTAACTCAAAATGACTTGTATTATAAAGAGGGGGAAGGTGATATCGAAGGTCACATTGGAGAAAGTTACCATCTCTGTTCTTATTCTGCAAGAATATTTATTTAATAGCCTTTAGACTATTCAATTATTTTTGAGATTATTTGTTGGCAATTCATTGTATCCTTATGCCAATAAGCTATGTTGCACAACAATACCTAGTTGGCGAGATCAAGGTTTTTAAGCTATGTTCTATATAGCTTGCTGATAAACATGGTATTAATTCAGAATTGCATAGTTTCTATTCTAGTTTCTAATATCGCCGAAAAGGTACTTCTGTTATCATGTTAACTGCAGGACCATTTCTCCCTGGTTTTATCTATTTGTCCTATTAGATCTGGCAGGGGAGGCAATCTCCAATTCCCCTCTATTAGGGATCATCATCTGGTGAAACCCAGAAAGTCTTTTTGTCATGGCATCATTTTCCTAAAAATTAGGTTGCCTGAACCCTACTGGCTTATTTTAGAGCCACAAAGACATGTTTCTGTTACCAAGCCTGGCACCCTGAGTACATTACTGAGCCTATACTAAAATCATGTTGATTGTCTTGGTTTTCTCTTGGTTCTTGGATGATCATCATCTCCTCCTCCTCCACCTCCTCCTCCTCCTCCTCCTCCTCCTTCTTCTTCTTCTTCTTCTTTTCCTCCTCCTCCTCCTCCTCCTCCTTCCATATTCATCATCAGGCATTGGCAATCATGTTGGCAATTTTTATTTTTATCAACAGCCACACAAAAAAGTGCTGCTGAGTTTTCTTCAAACCAGCCCTTAGATATTGAAATTATGATATTCTTCTTCTTGTTTGGACCTCATTTGCCTTCAATCTTTTCCTGGAGGATTACGTGAAATATGCCGGATTTTTCCAGGTATTGCATCACATGCCCGAAATATTCTAACTACACTTTTTAACGGTTTTGATGATTTCCCTTGGCTTTCCCAGGTGGCTTATCACTTCCTCATTTCTGATTTTGTCAACCCAGCTAATATGTAGCGGCTGTCTGTAAATTCACATTTCAAATGCTTGGTTCTTGGATACCTGTGTTATTGTTTGATTATGATATGTTTTTAACTTGTTTTTATTCATTGCTAGCTGCCCAGACCATGTATTTAAGATAGGCAGCTGTATCAATTTAATGCACGAATAAATAAATAATAAATGAATACTTCCCCAAATATCCATTGTGTTAAGCAATTTTATGACAATATGTATGACTTTTCTCTCCTTCCTGTTTTTGAGAAATCGATACAATTTGGGAAAAGTACTGTAGTTGCCAATGGATAAAATGTTTATTTCCTTTAATTTCAATTTGGTTTTCTTCTATATTATCAGTATACATAATTGGAATCTTGATACATTATAAAACCTGTCTTCCAGAAACTTCCGTTTACTAATTTTCCATAATCTTGTTTCATTTTTTTCAAGAATAAGCAAGTTCTTGTATTACTATGCGATACTTTATTTTGTCCCATGTTACATTCTGAAGGTAGAATAGTGCATGTATTAGTATTTGGCTTGGAGCATCTCATACTGTTTTATTTCATTTTATTTTAATGTTTTAATGTTTAATTCTGGTTTGTGACTGAAACAAAAAAAATGAAAAATTACACTGAAAGATAATACACATTTGTTTGTGTATATAAATATATCTACTTTGTGGACTTAGATGCATACTTTTTTGCTTTGAAGACCCAAGTAAGTGCAGGTTCACAATATTTTCTAATGTAAACATATTTATATATGGAGAATATGGTATAAATATGAACTGGGAATAGTACACATGAATATTTTTTTTTCTAATTGTTTTCCATCACAATATTGTACCCAAGAATAGCTTTAAGGTGCCTTGCATGCTATCTGTTCTTTAGATTTTGACATCGCAATGAACCTAGACATGGTTACATTCAGGGGTGGGATTCTACCAGTTCAGACCAGTTTGGGCGAACCAGTAGTTCTGGTGATTTGGCCTCATCCACCAGCCCCTGCCCTTTCCTGTGCTTTATTAGATAATTAGATTCAAAGCGGGTGCTCACTGAACTGGTTGTTACACCGATTGAATTGCACCACTGGTTACCTTGCAGTAGTGTTGTCTATGTGTAGCTTTTTCCAGGGAGTTTTGTCTTCAGTTATAAGATTGTTTTTTAAGAGGGGGATGAGAGTGATTAATGACTAATGTTTCTGCACTATTGCTATTATTACTCAACTCCATTTAAAGAGAGGTTGGCATGTTAGACAGATACATCTAGATCAAGCGATATTGGAAAATACATATACTGCAAATTTATTCTTCTTGATAGTAAAATAGATTATACACTAGATGGATATATGATTATTAATGAGTTGGTATATTTCTGATGACATAATGGTACTTCAAATCACAATAGCAATATTGTGGACAAGCATAAAGATCCTCAGTTTAGAACAGCAAAGACATTCATTCTACTGAAACTTTTTTATTCTTAAATGTTATGAATCTATAAAAGAAATGCCCAGATGAAATACATAGTATGTGAAATACTGGAAGAATGCATAATATAATTTGTTGACGGAAAGATAGCACTGAATGAATGATAGCCAATATTGAGAACTGGAGAAGATATCACTGATGGAATTAACTGTAATTGTAAACAAATGTGGATGGCAAACAAATTTTGAAACAGTTGTTGCTCTGCTCAATATCAAGGAATATTCTTTTTTCTGGACTTTTCACAGATAACAACCACAAAAGGGGCTCTAAGTCATTGTGCTAAGCATTTAAACAATGTGGCCGCCTCACTGCTCTGAGCAATGGGTTCCTTTGTAAAGTATCCTTCCAAATTTTTAAAAACTGTCCTAATATTTACCACATGACCGTATATGCCCTTTTATTTTTCTGCAATTTTAATACTACTTAATTGGAAAACTTGAGAAAATTAGCTAAAGTTCCTTGTTTCAATCTAAAGATTGATTCCAAGCGTTATAGGGAATAGAATGTTAGTAGAACTCACTGCAGCTTTTGTGACCCACAAACTAATGATTGGATAGGATTTCTTCGCCATAAGCCGCACCCTGATTTTAAAAGCAATAAATACCTTCCTGTTCCTTTCAATACCCCGGGTGCAAGCCTATTTTCCATAAGTTCCACACCTGGAGATATCAAGTGATGTTGATCCTTCATCTCCATCCCAGAGGATTACAGCAACCATGGTGCAGGTTCCCATATAATCCTCCACAGATGCTACAATTTGAAACTGCTGTGAATCATACAGACCATGGGTGTCAAACTCACCACGTCATGTTGCCGTCACATGATATTTCACAACATTTTCCCCTTTGTGGAGTTGGGGTGGGCGTGGCCTGCATGTGATGCATCCGGACCGCAGGCCGCCAGTTTGACATCCTGATATAGACAGTGATTTCATCCACATTCAACTGGGCCCCTAATGCTATGTGTTCTTTCCTTCTGAAAGCTAACAATCACATTTAGTCTCATATAACCAAGGAAATAATAAACAGAATAATTAGGAATGGCTGCCCATTTTCCTCCCAGCAAACTGCAGTTTCGTGTGTTTTAACCACTCACTCATTTCCATTGCTTGCTACTCTTTCCTGAATCATATTAACCAATGCCATCATAAGAAGGATGTCCAATGTTAATGAGGCTCTCATCTCAGCTTATTATTGGCTGATCTGGACAGTTGGCATGGATCATCTCCCAACCATCTAAGTAGTTAAGATGGACCTCCTCTGATCCCACCGTAATTTGATCTCCCCAGTCTGGAAGAGATGATTACCCAAACTTAATTTTCTCCCATCAATGATAAATATTGGAATCAGGACACCAGTTAGCCCATTGTCCCAAAGGTGTTTTTCAAAAGTCAACTGGACTTCTTTTTCTTGAAAACGTTTCACTTCTTATCCAGGCAACTTCTTCAGTTCTAAGAATCATTGACAGTTACTCAATTATACTCTTAATTCTTAATTTCTCATATATGTGGCTTTTTTTATTTTAGGAAAATAAATTCTGATCCATCCCTGCAGTAAATAATAAGGATTCTATGTTTTACCATTTTGATTTTAATGCTTAAGTTTAACATATTAGCTGTTTTAGCAATTCTGAATGTCCAGAGTTTGAAGTGGGAGAGCCATATTGATTTGATTCAGGAAAAAAAAGAATTTCTGGGCATGTTAAAGAGCAACTTTTATTATGGTGCTGAATCAAGATTAAACCAGATTATAACATAATAAACTACAGGTAGTCCTTGACTTACAACAGTTTGCTTAGTGACTGTTCGAAGTTCATTTTCACACTTATGACTGTTGCAGCATCTCCATGGTCATGTGATTTACATTTGGATGTTTGACTTCAGTTTATGACAGCTGCAGTGTCCCGCTCCGTGTCACACGATCCCATTCTGCAACCTTCTGACAAGCAAAGTCATTGGGGAAGGCAGATTCACTGAATAACCGGGTTACCAATTTAACAACTGCAGTGATTCATTTAACAAATGTGGCAAAAAAGGTCATAAAGTTCACTTAACAAATTTTTCACTTAGCAACAGACATTTTGGGTTCAAAAGTTGAGGACTACCTGTCTTTCCTATTCTGGTGCTAGCTAAATATTGCAAGTATTACCTGATGTGGGTGGCAAAATATTGTGAATTGAGAATAGTTGAAATATTTTTGGCATCTTCATTTCACCATTCTTGTGAAAAATCTTATATTTCAACCTTAATGAGGTTGAATGTCATTACAGTTGAAGGTCCCATGAAATTTAGGTTTTTCGGGGGGAAAAATGTTATCTGAGTGCCATGCAGAGAAGGCGGCTGAAGGGTATCATTCTGAAACTGTTGTAAAAATCAGAAAAATAATGTAATGCTAATAAATTTAATCAATGCTTTCACCTCAGTAGTGTCTCCTTCCTATTCATAACAATGTAAATTACTAAATATAATAAAAACAATATTTATAATTCAGAGAAAGAAATGTTTGTGCCAAGTAAATAAAGAAACAATCGTTAAAGATCAGAATTTTATATTTAGATATGCTTGTAGTATTTTAAATTCTATTCAACAAATGCCAACATTATTATTTTTTAAACAGAAAACATAAGTATCCCTCTGGATGTTTATTTAAGTCCTCTGTATATTTAAAAAGCAGTTTCTGACAAAAAAACTGCTTTTCTAGAATGTAGGATTATTCTGAAAAAGACGCAACATGGAAAAAGCATGTTTTTTTAATGAATAAAATTATTCATTTTACCCATGTGAAAACACATACTTTTTCTATCTTTGCCCCTAATTTTATACTAAGAATATTTCTAGTACTTAACTATGTTGAATATTATTTATTTGTATTTTTAGGAATATTTTATCATTAATTCAGTAGTCTATGAAAATTCCTTAGAAAACTATAATTATGAAATTGATCTAATAATGCTATTTCAATATAGATATTGGATTTCCCATCCTTGTGGATGGGATGTGGATGGGAAAGAGCTGTTTAAAATAACAATAATAACAACTTTACCTCATGAATAGCCTGCATTTTAATCATAGTAGACTAGTTTTGTATTTAATTTTTCCTAATTCATTGCTTTATATATTGCAAAAAGATATCTTTTCTGATAATTAGTTACATTACAAGATTTTCTAGTATTCTTATAACTTTTCCATCTTTTCTAAAAAAAATCCTGTAGTAATTTTATATATAACAATGTATCTTTTTCCTTTCTGTAAATTCATCAACAGGTACTGAAACTATACATTTTCCTTTATATAATGCATTGTACCAATAATCCATGATATATTTGCTTTTACCTACGTATCATTTACTCCATCCTAAGTTTCTTTTTTAAAAAAAAAAGCTCTTGATTTTCACATGTAGATTCATGTGAAAATTTGTTAAAATTAAAAAGTGAAAAGGTCAATACCCCATCTCAAAGGGCTATTGTTGTGTGAAAAATAGAAGGATGAAGGAGTATTAGCTATCTTCATCTGCTTGAGTTATTTATAGAAGTAATAAAGGTGGGATAAAAAAACGAAATAAATAAAAATTTGACTACTTCCCACCTACTCCCATTGTTGTCAGACCTGCATGATCATCTTATTGTTTTAATATTAGCATTGTTCCCCAAAAGACTGAATATTTGTATTCTTTTATACCATAAAGATATGAACTTTTAGAGTCTTCAGTTTATTTTTGAAGAGAACATGCTTCCCAAGAATAAGCCCAATAAACTATTCCCACATATTTTACTTTATTAATATTTAACTTCCAAAGTGTGTATAGAATTTCAGCCTTGGTTTGCCTTAAATATCCATATGTGATCAGAACATCCAGAATAAGAATTGCTTTCTACAAGAGATAAATCTCCAAAGCTAGAGATGGTATCAAAACAGGATATTTGTTCTCCACATGGTTCTGCAAACTCATCCTTGACTAATTCTGCACTCTATAATGTAAAAGGCAATTCAAATGGAACTCTTTTTGGTCTATTCTACAGACTAGTGAAATACAACAGTGATTTCTGAAATAAAATGTAAGTCATATCCGCACAAAATACAGTATATGCCTTGGCTTTTGGACTGATAATCCCAAAGGATAAGCATCCACTCTGTTTTTGATGTGAACTCAAGAGTTCATAACACCTTAATGGTCTTTGGTACACAGTGTTATTGTTATAACAGTAGTTTTTACAATCTTTTACTTGGGCAACAAGATTGATGGGAAAATGTTTAAGTAAGTCCTATTAATTTCAATGAAGTAAGTCCTATTGATTTTAGTGACCCTTAATGAGAGGTAGATAACTTGCAGTGTTAAGGAATTATGATAAGGACATGAAATGCCAATAAAAATTCTCCTGGGAGCTGCTGGGATGTCAGTGGGTAGTTTTGAGTAGCAAGTGGGTATGCCCTGAGCAAGAAGCTAGCAATAAACTGCAGATGGCACAAGGACAACACTGATAGAAAGAAACTAATGGAAACTGGGATGGAAGAGAAATGAAACCAAACCATGTTAAATAGCAAAAAAAGCTTGCAAATTTAGACGTCAAGACTATTTTTCTTCTCTTTGGTTTGTTTCCCAATGGCTGTATTGGGAATAATTTCATTTGCCTCACTGCTATATACATACTGTTCTGTAAGCTACTATACTTTTACTATACTGCTACATACATACTGATCTGTAAGCATTCTGTAAACTGCTATACTTTTACTATACTGCTACATACATACTGATCTGTAAGCGTTCTGTAAGCTACTATACTTTTACTATACTGCTACATACATACTGATCTGTAACCGTTCTGTAAGCTACTATACTTTTACTATACTGCTACATACTGATCTGTAAGCGTTCTGTAAGCTACTATACTTTTACTACACTGCTACATACATATTGATCTGTAAGCGTTCTGTAAGCTACTATACTTTTACTACACTGCTACATACATACTGATCTGTAAGCGTTCTGTAAGCTACTATACTTTTACTACACTGCTACATACATACTGATCTGTAAGCGTTCTGTAAGCTACTATACTTTTACTATACTGCTACATACATACTGATCTGTAAGCATTCTGTAAGCTACTATATTTTTATCTCCTTCCTTTAGAAAAGTAGGTTGCTGGTTGCTTTTTTTTTTTTTTTTTCAAAACTCAAAACCACTTCTTGGCCTTTTAGCCAGCCGGTTGGTTTAGCAGCGCAAAAAGTCTTGGAAGTCTTCTTCATTTTGGGTCACTCTCACCCAGGTCGAGCAGGAATGAGAGATCTGGCTTTGGAGATCACAGAGCTTCCTGACCTGTTTTTTTTTTCTTTCTTTCTTTTTTTTTGGACACCATGGCTACGTCGCGCCTTTTCTCTGTCCCTGAACAACCGCCTCGCCCCTCAAGGAGAACTTGAAGCTGGGTTTAAACAACCAAGACCCGCCCGCTCGCCTCACCTTCCCTTGTTTACCCGGAGAGCTGACTGCGGGGAGCGAGGCGGGAATCCGCGCTGCCCAAGTTTTTCCCCGCGCCTTAGCGCGCAGGCTCGCCTCTCGGGCATGCTCATTAATAGCGAAGGAGCCCCGTGCGCCGAAGGAGCCGAGGCGGTGGGAAAGTTACTCGATGGCGTGAGGGATCTTTAAAACGAGAAAGCCGGGATCGAGCGCGCTTGAGGGGATCCGCTTGGACCACCGCGGCGGTCAGACGGCAACAGAGCAGCCGCCTTCTCCGGGAGAGGATTCCCGCCTCCCCTCTAAAAAGACCCGGTCGGATCCTCGCTCCTCCGCTTCCTCTTTCCAGAGAGGGGAGACTCGGGTTGGCAGAAGAAGCCGCGGGCACTGACGGGGCTCTACCTCGGCCGGCTTGCCTAGCCGTCCACGCAGCTTGGGCATCACCCGCGCAACAGGGAGGTTGCAGCCGGCAATCCAGCTATATAACAACCCCTCACCCTCCTCCTTTCCGCCCCGAAGAGAAGGAAGCTCGGGGGAGGGGGGGGTAAAAAAAAACAAAAAAAAACCCCGAGCCGCCTGCCGTTCTCGCCCTTCTCTCCTGTGTGTGCCCATCGAGGCAGCCGTTGGGGGGAAAAGCCGTTGACTGCCTGGCTGAAGCCGAAGAGCCTGTCTGTTATTTTATTTTTTTTCCCCTTGCGAAGGGGAGGCTTCTTTCAGACCCCGCTTCCCTCAAACCAGGGTCGTCGCCTCGCCTCAGCTTTGGAATTGCACGGATTTCTGAGGTGGCGGATGACGACGAAATAACGCGGGAGGGGGGCACCACCGGCTGGTCTTCTCGAATCGGAAAGCCAAGCCGACCGAAGCGGCGGCACCTCCTCGCTGATTATTATTATTATTACTATTACTATTATTATTATTATTTTGACTGGTGGTGGCGAAGGGGGAAGGCGACCCCCTACCCCCCCCCTAAAAGCCGCTTCTCCGGACGAGGCTGGGGAAGACCGAAAGGTGGCAGCGGGGCCGGAGTGTGTCCGTGTCCGTGTCCGTGTTGCGGGGGCGTCAGGAGAGAAGGAAACTCCCGCATCTTTCCCCAAGCTTCGCAGAGCGACGAGAACTGCGCTGCTCCGGCCAGCTGGCACCGGCGATCAAAGGATTAATTGAATTGCTTTGAATTGGGGGTTGAGTCGGAGAGCGGGGGGTGGAGAGGAAGAGCTCGCTGGCGGCGGCGGCGGCGGCGAAGAAGCGCAGATCGCGCGGGCGTCGGAGGGAAGTTGCAGGGAAATTTAGCCTGCCGGTTTTTTTTTTTTTTTTTTGCCTCCCACCCTCCTTCCTTCCTTCTTTCCACTCGGGGAAAAAAAAAAAAAACAACCACCCTTCCCGCAGCCGCACTTTTCCTTCTCGCCTTCCTGGACTCAGCCAGCCCTGGGTGAAGAGTGGCAGCAAGCAGCAGACCCCTTGCCAATGGGGCATCGGCTTCCCGGCAGAAGGATCGGCTCGCCTCCCGCATTCTGCTAGCTGCTGAACCGAAGCGGCCGCGGAGGAGAAGAGACAGCGGCCGGAGGGGGGGTGGGGTGGGGGGGAGGACAAAAAAAAGGGGAAAAAAAAGCAGCAGCCTTCATTCGAGTAGGGGGAGCGATTGCGCAATTCTGCCCAGATTGTCTATCTCCCCTTTTCTTCTCGACCTCTTTCTTTCCCCCCCCCCAAAAAAAACAACAACAACAACACACACACGATGTTGTTCAACTCGCAAGGAAACAGAAAGCTGATTCATGGAGCCCCCGAACCTTTCTTCTCCGTATTCCTCTCTTTGGGGGGATCATGTTGCTGCCACCGCCGCTGCTGATTGAGACTTGGTGTTAGCCCCCCTCTCTCCCAGCCTTAGAAAGGAGTGGGGGTGAAAAAATCGCTATCTCCTCCTATCGTTCGCCTTTTTTCCCCCCCTCTCTCTTATTTCGGAAGTGTGGCTTTACTGGCTGGCTCCAACCTCGAGAAACATTGATGCCTCGCTCTGGAAATTCATTGTGTGACTTTCTTGGTATTTGCTGAGTTCCAACCCGAGATGCAGTTCTTGAAAGCTTTATGGGCATTAGCAGGAACAGCTATCTGCTGTTTTCTTATATTTGTAATCCACTCCCAGTTCCTTAAAGAAGGTAATTATATCTGCATGCCTGCATAGACTGGGTTTTGTCCTCCTTTTTTTTTTTTCTCTCCTTTCTTTCTCCAAATGCTGACTCCGAGGCTAATATTTTGGAGTGCATATTTTAGAACGCCCAATATATTTTCATTACATAATTCTCTCTCTCTGTATTGATGACAAACAGATTTTTTTAAAAAAACAACTTTGTTTTCTGGCAAAGCTTTCGTGGGAAGCTAGGAAGTGCATTTTACGGTTTATTTTGAGTAATGCTGGAATTTGTGAGCAGTTCATGGATGCATTAGCTGTATTTCTTTCTTGGTGTTTGATGCAGTGGGCAGTTACTCAGTAAACAGATAGGAGTTATCATATAAGAGTAATAATATGTTACTCATAAAAGTAAATAATATGTATATGAACGTGTGTGTGTGTGTGTGTGTGTGTGTGTGTGTGTGTGAGAGAGAGAGAGAGAGGGTTTCTCTGTACATCCCTCCTTTAAAAGCCAATTCAGTCCATTTTCAATAGATGGCACTCATGTTCTATGGTCAGGGCAAGGAGGAGCTCTTGGGCTGAAGGTTTCTTCCTCCTCCTCCTCCTCCTTCCCTTCTAAAATTGGAAAAGGCCTTTCTGCCTAATTTTAGGATTTCTCAGTGGAATGTGAAATTATGATATAAGGAAAGGAAAGGTAGCAGTTTACAAGCAATGTAAATAATTTCCAAATAATTTAAAGCATGCATTATTTGTACAAGACTTTCATTAATTGAAAACTTTATTAATTGATTGAAATCCTTTTCTTCATTTATAATTTTAATTTGTTTTAGAAATACTATGCTATTCATAATTAACTATGAGCATATTGCAGTTGTAGAATAAGATGATACTGTATACTATAGAATGGGATATATGTCGGCATCTCTCTCTCTCATTTTTATAGCCAGTGTTTGTTTACACAAACACACATACAAAATAAAGTTTACACCCATCTTTATAAATGATAAATACAGAGTCAGATGACTCATAAGAACTTTCAGTGCATTTTAGAAAAACAGCATCCAAGTTACCACTGTAATGCCTTCATTCTTATTCTACACATGCTGCTCATTCTATTATTGTTTTAAAATTATGTAGCTGATTGGGATGAAATACAATTTTTTATTTGAATTAAATATAGTTTTTAGTTAAAATTTTATTTTTAGCTTCAGATGTTTTCAGTGCCTTGCTTTATCTCCCAGAAATGAATTCATTTTAAAAATAACAATAATAACACAATAATATGAGAAACATTCTTCATACATTATTTATTTTGGTAAAAAAAAGTCTTATTTCAATAGAAGAACTACAATATTTAAATCTAATTTAAATATTCATTTTGTCACTTAAAACGAAGTCTATAAATTTCAAATAGTGAACTGTCTTTTACAAATAAAATCCTTTAACTAATCAGGTATATACATTAAACACTACATGGTGCATCAAATTAGTTTTACAAGAAGAAAAAAAATAAGTTTCAGACTTTGGAAGAAAATATTTACCTCACCGATATTGTTTTATATTTTACATCATATGCAGCAAGGAATATTTTTGTGTAAACTGCAATGTTCAGTCTAGGTTTCTGATGCTGCTAACGTTTTGTTTGTGAATCTAACAGTTCTGTTAAGGCCATGGTTTAAAATGATGGATGGACTCTAGTAGCATTACAAAGTTGAATAAGTCTGGAATTTCATGTTGAAAGAAATTTTTTTACTTGCCTGCATGTTTGGAACATAGTTCCTTCCTTTCATGGCTTATCCTAAATGAAGGTTCTTTGTAAAGAGAGATATTGAGGAAACATTTTTGTCTAATTAGAATTCAGACTCTGCCTTTCTTTAGATCAATGCAAATGGGGACATGACATGGCAAAAAGCTTGATTTTTAATACTGTGCTATGTTTAGGCCTAAAGTCAATGGTTATTAAAAACTTTTACCAAACAAAGAGAAATATTTAATTAAATGCAGATATTATTAATTAAATGCAGATTCATACTTGTATATGTTTCAAAAAAGAAACAAATCTGATTTTACTATCTTCCGAGATTTAAGTGTACAATATCTCAGTAGCTTATCATGCAGTGAGATTGGATTGCTCAAACTTTCTAAACAATATGATTTCTAAAAAAAACTTTATACAAAATATGTGTGCAGTGACTGATGAAGTCCTAAGATTCTATAAAATAAGCTAGTGTGGTAGCTGTTGGTTAAAAATTGTTTTAGGTACAGGTAGATCAATTGATTATGAAGAATCAAGTTCATGTTGAATCTTAACCACATGGGTTTTTTCAGGAGGATTTATCCCCATCTTCAGGTATTCCAAAGGTGCTGATTGTCGTCGTCTTTCTTACCAATTTTCCCAGCGTTATAGATTTGTCCAAAGATTTGGGTCTTTGCATAATGTGTCTGCAATATGTTAATTGAGCCTGGTCATTTCTGCCTTGACCCATCACCTCTCAGCTGATATTATCAGGGATCCTTTTTTTCCTTTCCTTAGCTGCCCATTGTATTCTCAGGAATCTTCTCCATTACCCAAGGTTCAAAAGATGATGCCCTATTTACATCTTTAACTAGTCCAAAATTTGCTCCCATAAACTATAATAGGAACATTGTTGCTTGTAAGATTTTGATTTTTGAAAGTATAGATAAATTCGGCCATCTGATTTAGATAGAGAGTACATTTTAATGGACTATAATAGGTGGTTAATTTACTTTTAAAATGTTCAATCAGATCTTATAGAACTGTAGCAAAAGTATAATAATATGGATTCAAAGTAAATTATCTTTGCAGTAAGGGTAAAATAATTGCTTTAGTTGAACTTGCTTGGTGACTACATGGAAAAAGTTCATACAGAATCTTGGCAACAATATAGAAGCTGTACGCCACTGCATCCTTTCAGTACTTGCTTAGAGAATGTCCATAAAATCAGTGAAACTTGAATTAGTTTTACAGATTGGTTCCATAGATTTCATTGAATGTGCTATTAAGATGGCTAATTTAAGAACCAACCAACCAACTGTGCATATTCTCAGTAAACAATAAAGTAAGGTTTTGATTTAGTTATCATTAATATCTAGAAACGTCAGTATATGTTTTCCAGGAAAGATGCTGATGGAAATGCAATGGTATTTGCCATAGTACTTTCATATATAATAAATTTTCTGCATTGGCTTCCTATGCAAAAACTACATGATTGATTTCAATATATTTGTTTTCTTTCTTGTAGCATTATACTTAGCAGAAGTACAAACCATTTCACATTAACATGGGATATTATACTGTAGGTGATAAGAAAACAGATTAGATTTGTCCTGAAATGAGTGGGAAAGTACTGTTTCGACTGTTTCCATGAATATGGAGTTTTTTTCCTTCTCCAAAATGATGGAAGGTGCTAACAGGGTGCCATTTTTCCACACTTAGGCTTCTGTGTGGAAACACGGGTCATCCTGTGGCTAATCCATTTCCTTATGTCCAATCTGCCTTTCACTGTTTCAAAAAGATGAATAGAGCTCTGAACCAAGAAAAGGCTATTGTGATATATAATTGCAGTC
The DNA here is from genome assembly GCF_049901715.1 of Pseudonaja textilis. Lineage (NCBI taxonomy): Eukaryota > Metazoa > Chordata > Lepidosauria > Squamata > Elapidae > Pseudonaja > Pseudonaja textilis. The sequence goes on along the minus strand of NC_141994.1, from coordinate 13,858,844 downwards.
CCATGCCTGTCTGATCTTCATACAAAGCACTTTAACATATTCAGTTGGCTCCTTTCAGTTTCAAAAAGACTTAAAAATTAAAACATTTAGCAATTGCTATAGAAAATTAAAAGTGGACATGGTATATTGAGTAGCCTTTTCTAGTTCAAAGCCTTGTATCATTTCTCTGACATTATCTTCAGCAGAAAGAGAACTAAATAAACATTATAAGGAGCAATTCTTGCTCTGGCAAAATAGTAACACCCTTTTCCCCATGCCCCTTAGCATCTATTTGATAACATGATACCAGTGACAAAAACAGTGAAAGAGCAGGAGATAATTTTTTGTATGGTTTCTGTGTTGAAACATCTTAATTAGAGAATAAGATAAATTATACTGATCCATCCAAAGCACATTTCACTGTATGGCTTACTTGTTTCTTTAGTTTTGGACTCTTTGATTTTAATAATATTTACCATGTATGCTTCTGATGTTTTATTATGTTATTAGGTTCTCATTTAATAATGGAACGTTGTGCTGTGCTGCAATGAAGTGGTTGTATAAAAGTTAAACATTACAAGACAATTGCTCTGAAGGCATGCCATACTGTACCAAAGTCATAAAAAAGCTTTGAAATTGTAGGTATTTATCTACCTGCAAGTTGAACTGTAGACAATTATCTCACTGCAAGTAGGTAACATGTATTTTTTATTTATTGCATTTGCAACTTGAGATATCATTTTGATGCATTTTGGTGAATTATCTCATATACTTTTAACATACTTGTTAAAATAGCTAAGCCATATAATGGTCAGTCCAGTGATGATCAATCTATTGCTGCTTATAATCTTTTGAGAGTTTATGTTGATAGATAGATAGAGATAGAGATAGAGATATAAATAAAGATCTATACACAGACCGTATAGGATAGTTTGGGCAGAACCTCAAGAAAACCTTATATGGCACAATTATATAATATATAATAAAATAATTATGTAATAATATGAAAATTTGTAAGAAGGTAGGGATAGCAAGCAGACTGTAGTTTCTAGAACTCTTTCGAATCTCTTCCTATAAAGTTCAGTCCAGATTGTTAGAGAGGATACTTGATTCAATCTGTTTTTTTTAACTTACTATTTCTTTTGTACAATTCTTCCCCCAGATCAAATATGGTCCCATTGTGTTAAATTTTCAGAGAGTTATGTTGACTGAAAGACAGATGAATAGAATTCAGAAATGCTTTACCTATTTTCTTTCCAACACATGATTAGGTTGGAAAGAATAAGGAAAATTTATTTGGAAAAGCAGTGTTGTTGATTGTGTCATTTATTACTTAGTATATATATAGCAGTACCAACCAAACACAGATTCATGCTAGAAAAGAATAGAAAAGCATGAGGACTGCATGTCATTTTGAATGCCTTGATATGAAATAGTTTCAGAGCCTCTTTTGCTGTCAGTGGATAGGCTCACCTGTCGATCTTTGAGGCATATTAACCATTACACATAGACTATGGTAGGCTGCAAGCAGATTAGGTATTACACTGAATTGTTATTATTCATTATTACATGATTTTTTTAAGGTAGGTGATTTTTTTTTCAAGGCCCATAATTCTGGTGCATAAGCAAGATTGCATGTACTCATTATTGTTAAACAGCTTATCTATACTAATTATTAGAGTTCCAAACCTTCTTGCTTAACTGAAATAAACCAATGGGTAGATTTTAAGTAATTCTACAGAAGCTCAAGGGCATATATTAATTAAGGAAAAACTCTTTATCCTGTACCATACAAAAGTACTATTTTGTAAGATGACAAGCTTTTCTGTTGTTGTTTTTTTAAAATTTATTATTTTGAGTAAGTAGTCATGAACATTAAAAAAAAAAACCCACCCATTCCTCCTACCTTCCCAAATGAAGAGGCTATTCCAGAAAGCAACTCTGGGGAAGAAGAGGGATGATAGTACCAAGGTTAAAAAAATAAGCCGCCTTGCTTTTGAAAAATTGCTAAATAAGTTTAGAATGGATTTATTGAGCTGGATATAGACATTCTTTCTTTCCACATCAGTAGAAGGAGTGACAGGGAAAAAGAAATGCCCAACTCCTCTGATTTTCTATGTGATATGTAGGGATGATAATTTATAGCTAGCCCTTCCCAGCTGTGCCATGATGCATGAACACATGAATAAGAAAACTAAAGTATAAAAATCAAACGTAATTCTATTTTGTTATTTCCCATGTAAGTCTTGGATGAATGAATATTGCTAAATATAATTTATGGGATCAAGTTTTGAAAATTGGAAAGTAAAACTTATTCCTGCTGTTTAAAAACAATTAGAAATGTATTATCAGTTTATTTCAACATCCTTCACAGTATAATTGATTGGTAGATTTATGGACTCCGTAGTATGCAAATTTTTACAATGCTTAAATGCTTCTTAAAATCCTGCTTGCTTTGGAAAATTTGTATAAAATATACTTTTCATATTTTGAACAAACTTCATTTTGCAAAGAAATTTACTTTTAAATTAAGTTATTTGAGTTAACAAAGAATTGCAGGAACATAATAATGACAGGCAAGGAAGTAGTTCCTGAAGAACTAGGTTTGGATGAAAAGAATGCTGAACATAAATTATTTTTATTGGTTATCTTTAGCAAATAAATAGAATGAGTAAAAGTAAATATATACATACAGCATCTTATTCCAGGCAAGTTACAATTTTATTGGCTGTAATTATTGTCCATCTGGAAATTGACCAGAATATTTTCCCTTAAGATAAAGCTTTTTATCTTAAGGGAAGTGCTTAAGATCTTATCTAGGTACTGGATAACTATATATAGAGGGACATTTTATTATGTTTGGATTATATGCCAGGTGGTTTCGCTTCTATAGGTATGCATCCCTTGCTTCCTACAAGTTAGTATTGGTTTAAAATAGAGCAGTTAGACTACTTCCCAAAGACATTTTTTCTAAATAAAATTTACCTAGATTTTATTTGTGTCAGTGGCTTATAACAAATTTATATTCAAGTCCAGCTGGTATGATTAGGTCATTAAAGTGCAATTCCAAAGGAATTTGAAATACTGATAGAACCTCTCCATGCAGAAATCTGTTTTTTTTTAAAAAAATGGTTAGAATGATTTAAGCCAGTTGTTACATCCCCCTAATTGGCAATTAGCTCACCCTTACAATTGCAATATCCTAGGGTTATGTGATCACCATTTGTGATCACCGACTGCCAGCAGTTTGGCAGTTTGAATCCCACCAGGGTAAAATGAGGACCCAGATTGTTGGGGCAAGAAGCTGACTCTGTAAACCACTTAGAGAGGACTGTAAAGTAAATACTATATAAGTCTAAATACTATTGCTATTGCTTCTCATCCAAGAAGCTTCTTCATCTGACAGGATAATCCTTCCATTCCCCACTATCCTGTCAGGGCTGAAGAAGCTTCTTGGATGAGAAGCAAAATATCTTCAAAAGACAGTCGTCTTGCCTTCTGAAAAAGCACCTTTTGGTGGTTACCATTTGTAATTTTTTCCCAAGAAGCTCTGTTGCAGAATACAAGAAGATCTCAGGAACTTACAGGAGTATGCTTATTCCACAGCACCCCTTCCATAGCTTGCATGCACTCACATGGCATTGCAGCACCCTACTGCAATTCTCATGCACTCTGCAGTGTGGCAGCAATCCTTACCAGCTGCAGCCAGTTATCTGAAGCCCACACGCACTTGTATGGCATCACAGCAACCTCTCCCCAGCCCGCATGTACTTGTTGCAGTACTGATGCCTCACTTAGTCTTTCCTCCAACATCCTTGTGAGGTGCCTAGGAGTTTGCAACATCCTGCTAGCTTCCCCATTGACTCCCCTTGTGGGAGGCTGACAAGAAGTCACAAATTGCAGCCATACGAGGCTCTCTTCCTTAATGACCCAGGGATTTTGCTTAACAGTGGCACTGGGATTGCGGTTGCTAAGCAAACTAGTCACATGGTGTCATACCGTATGACCCCATTGCTTAGCAATGGGAATCCCAGGCCCCATTACCCTTGTTAAGCAAGGACTACCTATAAACCAGGGTGTCAAACTCGTGTCACACCATCATGTGACGATATCATTTTTTTCCCCTTTGCTAAAATGGGGGTGAGCATGGTCAGTGTGTGATGCATCCAGCCCCTGGACCGCGAGTTTGACACCCTTGCTATACACCCTTCAAAGTCATAGTACCTCAGTAGCTTTGTGTCTGATTAAAAATAAGGGGGAGTGTTGGGTGTTTTTTCCTATTTCTGTTTTAGGATGAGCAGAGCTCTTTCTTTTGCTACTTTAAGTCATCCTTTTTTATATGGAACTGATTGGATATCCTTTTTATGATTAGGACTTTCTATTGCCTTGTTAAACTGTCTTATTTAAGAAAAAAACATTTGACTGAATGTAATTCATAATAAAAATGATTCTGCCTAAGAACTATTTGTAATTTGAACGTGATGTGTATTGTAATAAAGAAATCACTACTCAATAGAGTTACACTAACAAGTAATTTGAAAAATGAATTTTGTTTCACGCATAGATGAAATTTATAAGCTAGTAGTTAGATGACGAAGATCAAATTAAAAACATTATTTCTCTACTTGGTGCATTGCTGCCTAATGTGCTTATTCTGCCACTTCCATTTTGATTTAATATCCGTTAAGTATAATGGGAGTTGTACATATATATATATATATAGATGCTATAGCTATAGTCCTTTTACCATATTGTATTATATCATAAGAACTTATTTTGGTACTTGAAAAATGCTATCATATATTTTTTTCCCTGGGAGCTATTAACTTGGAAGACAAGTTGCAGCAAGGTTAAAATAATATTTAATATGCTAAAGGATTTTTTACTTAATTCTGAACAGATTTTTGAACATTTCGTGTTCCTCTATGCAGAGGATATATTAAGGTAATATAATATTTAATATATCAAGAGTACAACTTTCAGTAAGAGGGATATGTCTTGATCATATCAAACCCTTCCATAGCATACCATTATGGGGTTAGTTTGTATTATTCCACTTTAATAATTCTATCAGATACTAATAATATTTATTTGAAGTAATGTTCAGATACATGATTTTTCATGGCAGTCCCAAAGGAAACAAGCCTTTAGGGAGATGAACAAACAGAAGAAAGATTTCCAAGCTAAGCAGATGGATAGGAAAAAAAAAGTTGCACATTGTTTTTTTGGCAAACTAGATCGCAGTACCTTTTGAGTATGGACATTTTTTTTTTCCTTCTCCATCATCTTTGGAACTGGAATATCCTAACCACTTTTGAAGAAATACTCTTGGAAGTCTTTAAGTGGCTCTGGAGCATCATGGTGCAGAGAAGGCTTAGCATGATCTGGGGGAAAGTAGGGCATTCAAATATTCTTGGAATGAGGCGTTTCTGAATCAACGAGTCTTGTACATCAGTATTAAGTAGTGTTGATTATTTTCTTATTTCCACCTAACCCCATCTCCTCTCTCTCCCCCCTCCCCTCCATTTTCCTTTCCTTTCCTTTCCTTTCCTTTCCTTTCCTTTCCTTTCCTTTCCTTTCCTTTCCTTTCCGATCATAAATTTAGGTTCTGTGTCTGCCCTAGCCTTATCAGGATCAAGAGAAGAGGTCTATGGGTAGAGGAAACTAAAAAAAAAAAAAAGTTGTGTTAAATCACTCACTCAAATAACCCTGTTGATTAAATTGAGTTCTAAACAGAGGTAGCCTTTTTACAATATTAAAGTCTGCATTGCAGTATTGTAGGAAATCCACACACCCAACCAATTGTCCCAGTTTGCCTATCTAGTCCACCAAGAAAGAAAGATCTGATGGGAAAGAACAGCTTTAAAAAATGTCATTTTAAAAATTCTGTTGTCATAGTAACTGCTAAATATGCATTCCTATGTGCCTATTGGTTGATTTGGGGATTTGTTTGCTTCTTGGCACTTACCAAGAGGAAAGTGATGTCAAATTAGAGAAGAAAAATAAAGTAAAAATATGAAACTGCAAAATTAATATATGCCCTTACATCCTCTGAAATATGAACAAACAACACTTTTTGCAGATATATGTGCCTTATGTAAAGGAGGGGAAAGAGAAGTTGCAGGTCTGTTGCACTGTTTTGGGGAACTTTTGATTCTTGCCTATGTGTCCTGGATGTAGGAATGTGTTCTGAGTTACCTGTGTTTGTTTTCTCTCCATCCTATTCCTCTTTGAGCTTGGCTGTGCTTAGAAGATTGCATTTTTCTTTTAAGGAGTGTGAGCAATAAGCTGGCTTTGAAGGATAGATCTGAGAATTTACCTGGTTAGGGACAGGAAGTCGGAAGTTACAAATTGCTGAGTTAATGAATTATTTTTAGAGTTTTTCTAAAAACTAGATCCTCAGGACCATCAAAATTAAAACCACTCTCCTGAACAAAGAACAAATATCGAAGAAATGTAAGGAAAATCCTGTAAATATCTTCCGACTCTCAAATTCCACATCATGATCGTAATTTATACCATCTCTGATTCTGTTGAAGGTGGTGTATGGCCTGCTAGACTTTGGCATTTTATCATTTATTGGACTATATTTAAGATTATTAACTTTTTCTGAAGTTGCATGCATAGGTATCTCCGGAAACGTATGACAAAATTTTAACAACTTAACAGAGTTGGAAGGGACCTTGTAGGTCATTTAGTCCAACCCACTTACCCAAGCAGGAGACCCTACACCATTTCTGACAGATGGCAGTCCAGTCTCTTCTTAAAAGTCTCAAGTGATGAAGCTCTCCCACAACTTCGGAAGGCAATTTCTGTTCCATTGGTTGATTGCTCTCACTGTCAGAAAATGTATCCTTATTTCTTGATTGAATCTCTCCCTGATCAGTTTCCATCCCTTATTTCTTGTCTGGCCTTCAGGTGCTTTGGAAAATAGGTAGACCCCCCTTCTCTCTATGGCAGCCTTTCAAATATTGGAACACTGCTATCATGTCTTCCCCGCTCCTTCTCTTCACAAGATTAGCTGTGCCCAGTGATAATACTGGAGTGCCAATTTAGATATTAGGGGTCAATTTTGCAATGAAAAGTACAAAAGGGAGGAGCTTCTTTTATGACATCTTGATAAAATAGTTAGGAAAGATATCTATGGTTATGTGGGTACTGGCATTGTGGGTACTGGCATCCATCTATCTTTTATACTATTCTGGTGAAGTAATATCAAATTTAATTTATTTACGATTCAGGGTGTCTTGTTTGTCTTTTATCCTATATAACTACCTACCCTAGCCAAGAAAAGTTAGAAAAGAAGGTTGTCTTGAATATTGACTGCTAAGGAAATAACTTCCACTTTTGCTGTTGTATCCATTCCTGCAAAAATCAATCAAACAATAATATATAAGAGGTTAATAACAAGTTCCTAAGTTTTCATGTGGTCAGTCTATAAAACTATTACATTACTTTAGATAATATTACATAAAATATTAGATAAGGTTTGTTCTGAATCTTTCCTAGATGTAGTAGTATATTAGTTTCATAGATGTTAAGGACCGAAATAATTTGAAAGTTTATGAATATTTATCTATTATTGTATTTTAAACTTCTAATTATGATTTAAAAATAACTGAATGAAGAAAGATTTTTTTAAAATTCTAAGCATTATTATAACACAAAGACAGATGGCACTTGATCTTATATTAGAATTAAATCTTAAATGAGCATCTGCCAGTTATTAAAAATTGGGATTAAAAACAAGCTTAGTTACTGATTACAATATGCATCAAAAGACAAATTTTACATATCTACTTACAAATCTGTGTCTTTTGTATACTGCTTAATACCTGCATATTCAAACTGAGGAATTATCTCAACTTTGAATTATCCTATTTACACTTTCTTTAAAAAAGGGCAACTTTTTAAATGTGTACAAAATACAGATACACATACGTATATATTTATAATCCACAGTTGAGAACACAAGTTTTAATATGAGTGTCTGTCCTTTTTTTTTTTTCTGTGTGAGATAGGTGGGGCTGACGGAGTGATTATTCCAGGAAACTCCTAGTCAAAGCTATAGCAGTTTAGAAGTATATACTGCTTCAGAGGGTTTTACAGCCCTCTCTAAGTGGTTTACAGAGTCAGCCTATTGCCCCCCAAAATTTGGCTCCTCATTTTACCAACCTCGGAAGGAAGGAAAGCTTGAGTCAACTTTGAGGCAGTGAGAATCAAACTGCCAAACGGCAGGCAGCTGGCAGGCAGCCGGCTGGCAGCAGAAGTAGCCTGCAGCAGTACTGCATTCTAACCACTGTGCCACCACGGCTCTTAGGACACATCGAGATGCAATTCACATTCCATTCCCAGGTCCTCGGCACCCATTCAGAAATGCAGTTAAACACATACACCTCTTTTAGTGCAGTCTTTTGTTGCTCTAAAGCACACATTTGTAATCACCCACTCACATTTGTATTCCCTATTCCCACTCACTCTTATTCTCATTACTACCTCCCCCACTTGAGGCAGCAGTAATGCAGTAGCAGGAAGCTTGCTGGAGAAGATCTAGATCAGTGGTGGCTAACCTTTTTGGGCTTCCGTGCCGAAAATTGTGCGTGTTCTCGCGTATGCCCGCTTACACGCCAGGACCCATAAGGCAATGCACACAAACTCCCCACACACCCCTGCACGTGCGCGCAAGACCCCAGTGCACCATGTGTCTCTGCGCATGCACGCATGATCCCCCTGTGCCCCGCATGCACGCAAAAACCCCAGGTGCACCCCACATGTCTGCATATGCGCGCACATCTCCTGAAGCCCCCCGCACCCTACGCATGCATGCCAGGTACCCAACAATCAGCTGTCAGGTGTGCGTTGGGCGCGCATGCGCAGTGGGGCTCTTCCGGGCAACCTCTCTGTGTGTCACTTCCGGCATGCATGCCATGGGTTCGCCATCACAGAACAAGATCACGCTCTACAGAGCAGAAGAATGGGGGAAAGTATCAATGGTAGGAAAGGAGGAAGGCTGGATTCTGAATGGAGAGTCAGGACTAGTGACAGACACAAGTAGCAAAGTAGGCAGAGTTGGGAATTAGGCTGGTTACAGAAGAGGGGATGATTAAGAGTGGAAAGGGAAAATGTGGGCGTGTAACATTTGTAAGTATTACAGAGCCTAGATTCTTGAGTGACACAGTTTATATTATAAATGTTTAAAAAAAAAACGAATAGGCATCACATGAAATGAGAAGGAAAAATTAAAATTATAAAAAGTGAAAAAGCTTTTAAAGGACTGGTAACATGATATATTTATGCTGGTATTTAGCCAGAGGAAGGGAGAAATAGCTTATTTGTATATTATTTTCATATCAAGCTGAACATGTTTAAAACTTTTGTAAGGTATTATCTCACAAGTAATTGGACAGTTAATTCCTAGTTGTACTGCAATGGGGTGGCTGATTTTGATGCTATAAATCTCAGGACAGGTTTCACAGCCATATAATAGGTTGGTACTAGCTTAATTGGGACTAGAGAACACACATTGAAAGCAATGATAACTTACTTGACTTAGTGAGTTAGCTTAGCCACAATTATATTAAGTCTTCACTGATTTTTTTGTGCCTGTATTAAAAACATTCTGATTGATCCACCACAAGAAACAGCAAAATATATTTTGTTTTATAAGAATAGTTAGCATGGCAGTCCAGGACAAGTGCTACATACCACTTCCATATAATTTAGCTTGACCATTTTGCAGAAAAATGGTCAAGCTAAATTATATTTTTCAGAATAATCAGAGGGGAGATGGGGAGGTTACAAGTCTAATTAATACATAACATGTAAACATGCGTGCACACATGTATATATGTGTGTATGTTATATATTAAACCAGGGGTGGGATGCTACCGGTTCTGAAGAGCAGCAGACACAGAACCAGTTCTGTGTCTGTGTCTGCTGCTGTTTGACCCACCTGCCTGCCCAGGCTCTTACCTGACCTTTATTTCCTGCTTTTACAACCTCAGCTGCTTTGCATTGCATAGCTGAGGTTGAAAAAGCAGTAAAAAAGGCGTTTTTCAAATGATGTGCACCCGCGCGCAGCGCTTATCAGCTGTCTGGGCGGCACAGCTTTTGTTGTATTACATGTGCACGCAAAGCGCGCATGCATACGCAAAACATAAGAACGGAACCAGTAGTCATACCAGTTAAATCCCACCCCTGTATTAAACATACACACATAGTAAAAATAACTTAAGTTTGCTTTTTACAACATGCACAAACAGAAACAACCACAGAATTGAGCCCAGAAGAAATAAAGCAGTAACAACAATAAATTCAGTACCATCCTTGAACATATAATAACAGCAATACACTTTTGGGGGTTAATTGGTTTGATGTTTCTTTCTGATGCTTAGTGCAGTACACGTTTCTGTAAGTGGTAATCTGTCTGCCATATTCATCAAAGAACCAAGCAATATAGTTTTGTATTTGGCAACTAAAAACCATAGCAACACCTGTTAATGTATGTGTATAGTCAAATTTGCAGCTCCCTCAAAATGAAACCATAATATATACTGCATGTACCCTCTAATTCTAATTTTCCTATAGCATAGCCAAATAAAGCAGCAATAAACTTACAGACCAAGTAGTCAAGGAATGGTTGCTTGTTTACTATTCAGGCAGTTTCTCCATCTCTGAACTTGTGTTTAATTTGGCTGTCTTTCATACTCCTGCTATTCTCCCCTCAACTAGTTCAGCCAATGGCAGTAGAGGTGAAATTTTTGCCTTCTGTTTCTACACCAGTATTCTCTGTAGCTCTTCAAGGCCAATTACAGGACATGGGAACATTTTTGAAACAAAATGGAACAGAAGACATCATTTTTATTTTCAAGTTGGAAAACAATCTAGAAAACATGATACATTTTATTTTGTCGCTAAGGCACAACTCTGAAGTGACCATTCCAAATGTAGTACATTTTGAGAACAGAATGTTTTTACGTAACTACTACAGTTGTGCAAAACAATTAAAAGCATGTGCCATTAACCATTTGTTAATGTCAGGGGTTTTTTTGAAGCAGCGGTAGCTTGAAGACTTGTATAGTTGCTTTCACAGCTATCTAGGTATACACAGGCAATATTTCCATTGAGAACAATAGCAAAACTACTGTATATGTACAATGTAACTATTGTTAATTTCCAAGTAAATTATTATTTGAAGTAGAAATCGTACCAACAGCAGAAACCAATTTTATTTATACTTGTTTGTAATTAGACTTACAGCTAAGTATGGTAGTCACAGGAAAGAAAAACAGCACAAGGTAAATCAGTATGAGAAATAAACGTTTAACAATATGTGTTGATTTTGTTAAAGCACTAATTCTGTAAAGAAAAGTAGTTGTAAGATTATTCAACGTTCAATCCATATTCTTTCAGTAGCCATTCATTCTTGACCCTTCTTATTTTATCAGTAACAAAATACTCGTTACGTTCAACTAATTTTATGGTTTTTTTTCTGGCAAACCAAAGTATGCCAAAAACAAAAAAGGGCAGAAGCATTTTACTTTATTCGAATGACATTCCTATCTCACAGTAGATCACTGTCTTTTTCTGAACATCTTAAAAGTTCTCAATTTCTTTATCTTTATTATACAATCTACCTAGCTATGTTCATCTGCTTGTTCCAGTTATTTGTTTTTTGAACCAAATCAGTAAATTTGGAAAATTGATATCAGTAATAATCTTTTTTTTTTCTTTTGTTTAATCATAACCAATTCTTGGAAACTGGACAAATCCTTGCAGTTTTCTTTGCAGTTTCTTTTCCAGAAGTGGTTTGCCATTGTCTCTTTCCTAAAGCTGAGAAAAAGGTAGCTGGCCCAAGTGTATCCAGTTGGATTTGTGCCTAAGGCAAGGCTAGAACTCACTATTTCCTGGCTTCTAATCTGATGCCTTAACCACTACATCAAATTGGCTCTAATAATATTACATAAATTACAATTTAGAATCACATGTAGCAACATATATGAAGGAATTTGAGCACATCAAAATACTTCAAAATACTTTAGAAGTGATAAATGATAAACAGGAAAAGCTTTCACTCCTGTTATGGGAAGAATTATAGTAAAATGGTTGTAGTAGTCAGAACACGATTCAATTATTTGTTTCCTTATTTGTTTTTTTTTTCCTGAGAAGAAAAGAAGTCATATGTTATACATTATTTTTAACCCACTGGCACAAAAGTATTATCCAAAAGAGAACAGTCCATGGATTGCTTTGCTAAATTTATTTACAGTTAAGCAGAGCTTCAAAAGAAGACTTCTCAGATCATGCAAACTATTGTAGTGTATTCTTAATTTTACATGTTAGCCAAATAATGCATAAGATCATCTGATGCAAATGAGTACTCTGTGGGAAAAGATGCTGGATATTCCAACTGGCTTTAGAAAAGGCTGAGGAACATGAGATGTTACTAATGCAATGCTGGGTAGCTGAGAAAGCCGAAGTAAATATATAAAAAAAGAAGTGAGTAAATGGTTCATTGATGATAGAAAGGCATTTGATTGCATTGATTATATCAAACTGGAATGTGCTCAAGGAAATGGGAATCCCAGAACATCTTAGACTAAAGCACCTGAGATTAGGGCAAAAAGTAAAGAAGGGAATCCAACCCAAAATTAAGATGAATTTTTGTTATAGTGAGACCAATTATTCAGTGGAACAGCTTGCCTGTCTAAAAAAAGAGCTGTGGTAATGCAGTGGTTAGAATGCAGTACTGCAAGCTAACTCTGCCGACTGCCAGCAGTTCAATTCTGACCCAGCTCAAGGTTAACTCAGTCTTCCCTCTTTCCAAGGTTGGTAAAATGAGGACCCAAATTGTTGGGAGAAATATGTTGACTCTTTAAACTGCTTAGAGAGGGCTGTAAAGAACTGTAAAGAGATATATAAGCCTAAGTGCTATTTTATTACCTCTAGTAGTTATCAGGATTTCAGGATTGGACAGAGATTTGCCTGGAATAGTATAGAGTCTCCTGCTTGAGCAAAGTGGTTGGATTAGACCTTGAAGCTCCTTCCAACTATTATTCTGTTATTTTGTTATCATTTCATTATTCTGATGAGACACCTATATGCAGATCAGGAAATCACAGTATGGATAGAACATGATGAGACACTGGCTCCAGCTTGGCCAAATTAGTGCAAGAAGTCTGTATATTCTATCCTTATTTATTCAGCCTCCACGCTGAATTTATATGCAGGGAAGCCAGGTTGATTTTTAAATTGGAGGAAGAAATACAAATAACCTTTGCTTTGCTGATGACAATTTCCTGGTAGCTGAAAATGAAAATGCTATGCAAGCTGTAGTAGTAATAAAAGTTAAGGAGCAACGTGAAAAGGTTAGATTAAAACTAAATATAAAGAAGATGGAACAACTAGCCTTAGAATTGGGAATGAAGATATCAATGTGGGGATAGTTTCTGCCTTTTTGGATCTATGATCAACAGTAAAAGAACAAGCAGTCAAAAATCACACTGAACTAGTGCTTGTTTGAGGAGCCCTGAAGGCCTTGGAAAAGATATTCAGATGCTGTGATGTGTCTATATAAAGATCATACAAATGCGAGCCATGCAGAGGTGATATTCAGCAGGTTCTGACCATTTCTGGAGAACCGGTAGTGGAACTTTTGAGTAATTCGGAGAACCGGCAAATATCACCTCTGACTGGAAATTTTACAGTATCCCTTCCACTGCCATATGCCCACCAAGCCACGCCCACAGAACCGGTAGTTAAAAAAAAAAATTGAATCCCTGAAGCCGTGATCGTTCCTGTGTCATGCTAGGAAAGCAAAAGTTGGAAGCAGGATAGGATAAGGATTGCTACTTTGAAGTTTTGATGTTGGAAATGGAACATTGAACGAATTAATCCAGAGGGACAAATGACCAGACTCAAATTTCCTACTTATGTTAAATAAAAACCTAGCTTTCTGGAGAAGGGTCTAATACTGAAAAAGGTAGAAGGAAAGAGAAGATGACCAGAAGCAAGGTGGATGAATAGTAGGAATGGGTGCACTGTGAGAAGACCTGAATGACCAAGTTAGACACAAATCACCATGGAGAAAATCTTATCTGTTGTCAATAAGAAATGACACCACCTTGATGGCAGATAACCTCTCAGATCTTGGCAGTAATCAGGTTCCTCAGATACTTAAATCAAGTGATGTTATACTTAAACATGTTCAATACGTTGTAACATATTAAGATGTATGGTTCGTCTTAAATATAACTGTATGCAAGCTTAGAAAACTAATACCAGAATTGGACTTTAAAAAATTGTCATTAACTAAATCCTATGGTCACCAGATGAGGCTGCTTCCTGCCAGTTTTCCACAATCAAAGTCGATGGGAAACTGGCAGGAAGTTTGAAATCTCAGACTGGCAGACAGATAAATGGCTGATGATGGGTAAGGGAAGGAGAGAGGGGTGTGTAGTAGGTGCAGTGTGGTTTAGGGAAGGCATGAGTGTAAGTGTGCACAATTGCCAGTCAGAAAAAAAGTGTGCACAGATATGGGAGAAATCTCAAGGGACATGTGACCTTCCCTGTTGTCTTCTCTTTTGATTTTCTTGGAAGCTGTCAGGAAAAGTTACAAATGGCAATCATGTGATCCCAGGGTGTTGCAATCAATCATAACTAAATTGTAAGTCCAAATTGGATAAACAAACTATTGTAACTTAACATGTTTCACATTTAACTCTTCTATCAATCAGCTCTTTGGGCTCTAATCAAAATAGTAATAGGGGCCATTAGTAATGTTTAAGATAGCCATTGTTACCTTTTAACACTGATCACCGGGATCTAAAGAATGGACCTACATTGACTAATCTGGATTCAGCACAAATGTTTTTTCTACCTATAAGGCTGTAACTTAAATTTGTTTACTAAATAAATTTTATTTGCTTAATGTATTTATACATAATTAATACTCTTTTTAATTATGAGGCTTAAGTCACATCTAATGCAGACTATAGATAAGGAAACTAATTATACTTGATATGATTATTGAATTAATAAAGCTTGGTATTTGTTGGAGATCTCAACCCTAAAAAAAAACAGTGTTTGAAGGAAAGGTCACAGTTATTAAATGAGAAAATTACCGTATTTCCCATGTATAAGCCACCCCTTTTTTCCAAAATTTTCAAGCCCAAAAGTAGGGGGTGGCATATACAAAGCAGGTACACTTTTATACGTGAAAATGCATAAAATAATAAAGTAGGAATAAACTGGTTTTCTAGCAGTATGCTATACTTTTTGTAAAAATTGTAAGTGATAAAAAGTGTAAGTGATTACGAAAAGTGCGAGTACGCGATAGCTAGGCATCGGCCTGAATGCTTTGTTCCTACCGTACTCTCGTTCTGATGCGTAGATTGCAGGCATCGCCCGCACCGCCTTCGATGTCATGACCGAAATTGTAGATCTAGACGTCGCGGACGACTTTTGTCTGAAGCTTTTCTCTGTCGCCGCCCGCACGGACGCCGCCCGGCTTGGCAGCGACCGTCCAGTCGACCTGCCGGCGATCGCGGGACAGACAGTGTTGCAGCACCGCTGCTTTTTTTCGTGCGACTTGTAAGATTGTACACAGTATTCATTA
Source organism: Pseudonaja textilis (assembly GCF_049901715.1). Classification (NCBI taxonomy): domain Eukaryota; kingdom Metazoa; phylum Chordata; class Lepidosauria; order Squamata; family Elapidae; genus Pseudonaja; species Pseudonaja textilis. The sequence goes on along the minus strand of NC_141994.1, from coordinate 13,843,249 downwards.
CTGTGTTATTTTGAAATTCTAAAATGGACAAGAGACAAGCCTACACTGCAAGCTTTAAGTTAAAAGTCATTAAGTTTGCCAAAGAATTTGGTAATCATGCAGCTGAGCGGGAATTTGGACCTCCACCAGATCGGAGGGCAATCATCAGATGGAGAAAGCAGGAAGAGAAACTTATTATGAATCTTGAATTTTGTTTCTTTGTAAATTTTCTTTCTTCATAACTTGTTTCTCTAATAAAATATTTTTTTCAAAACTTCACAGTCCAAAAATTGGGGGGGTGGCTTATACAAAGGGGGTGCTTATACATGGGGAAATACGGTAACTTGAGTCAGAAATCATTTCTGGATGAGATTCAAAGTTCTTGCCTTTTGTATGAAATCTTTTTCAATACTTTTTAAAATAAGTATTATTATGCAAAGCAATAGCATTTAGACTTATATACCACTTCACAGTGCTTTACAGCCCTCTCTAAGCAGTTTATAGAGTCAGCATATTGCCCCCAACAATCTGGGTCCTCATTTTACCAACCTTGGAAGGGTGGAAGGTTAAGTAAACCTTGAGGTGAGAATTGAGCTGACGAAATGCTGGCAATTGGCAGTCAGTAGAATTTGCCTGCAATACTGCATTCTAACCACTGTACCACCACAGCTCAGTGTTTGTTGTAAATGTCTTACCTCAGGAGTCCCCAAACTTGGCAACTTTAAGACTTGTGTGATGGGCTTCAAAGACCAGTCATTGTGCAGGGTGCCAAGATGTTTGACTGCCTATACCATTTTTACAAGCAAGGAAGAGTAACATAGATACAGCATTTGGATTGGAGTGTAGATACCACATGGGTGAAACCTCCCAACCACATTGGTACGACCTCCCAACCAATCCTTAAGACTAGTGGTGATGTTAGTAAAATGAGATCATCTATAAGTCTGGAAAGTCCAGGACTTTCCAACCCAAGATAGAGGATGAGGTCATGTAATAACAAAGAGGCCCCCATAGGCATCAGAGACACTGCAGTTTGCTGCTAGCCTCTAGCACCATCTATAGCAGGGGTGTCAAACTCAAGGCCCGGGGGCCAGATCCAGCCCACAGGGTGATCAGATCTGGCCCGCAGGGCCACCCTGGAAACGGTGAAAGACTGGCCCGCGGTGCCTCTGCCAGCAAAAACAACTCGGGTGGGCTGCACACAGCCCTCTTGAGCTCTGTTTTCATTGGCAGAGGGTTACTTACAGGAGGCCGTTGCAACCGAAAACGGAGCTCAGGAGCCTGTTTTGTCTGGCAGAGGGCTCCGGCCACCACAGGCACCCCGACACGGGTGATATTGAGCTGACCACACGCAATCTGGCCACGCCCACTCTGGCCCTCCGACGTAAAATACAATCCTGATGTGGCCTTCAATGAAATCGAGTTTGACACCCCTGATCTATAGGATCTCAGTAGCTACTATACTTGTGGACTTCAATTCCCAGAATTCTGGGAATTGAAGTCTACGAATCTTAAAGTTGCCAAATTTGGAGATCTCTGTGTTACATATACAGTAAATGCAACATTGTTTATATGTTTTTTCAATATTTTTTTCTGTCCTATATTAATAACAGTTCTATACAATGTATAAATTTGGAAAGCATTTCCTTTTAATTAAATATGTGGGGAAAATGCCTGAAATTAGATTTCTGGTAGACGGTTACAGTTTGACCTTTGATAATGTAGTATGTTTCTACAAGACAGCAAGAACAAGATTTTCCATTGAAATGAATATTGGATTGGGACCAGTAGAAAGACAAATATATGCTTTTTTTAAATAGATGTACCTTAAGCTTGATCTACTAGCAACTTTAAAAGTGGACTGTAGCTCTTGTCACAAAGATAGAAAAACCTCTCACCACCTTAGGCAAAGTAAGTCCTGAAATATATAAAATGGCTTTACTTTTAAAAGAAAGGGGGAAAATACAACAGCATCTCCTTTCTAGGAAGCAAGTCTATAAAATTAAGAGGCAGGATGAAACCCAACATCAGTTTTCCTTATCACTTATGCTCTGAGTATGAGCAAGTCCCATTTTCTGAATTATTGTATTCCAGATATTGAAAGAAAACCAGGCTGTCCAAATCACACTTAGCAATAAGAAATAAGGACGTAAAACACTCTTATGTATACCCGTTAGATGATCCAGATGGTAGAGACGGAGGGAAAAGTTTTGTTATGAAATTAATATCTGATTGTTAAATAAAATATTTTTGATGGCATGAGTATTTTAGTTGCACTTGCTATAATGAAGTTAGCAGAGTAATTGGACAAAACCTAATATCTAATTATTAATGCTAATGAAAATGTTTTTGTTTTCAGAGAGTGTTATCTTGAGAAAAAAAAACCATAAACATAAAATACAAATCAATGTGGTTCTGTAGAGAATATGAGTCATCAGGAAAATGCCAAAGTCTATTCTTAACTGGATTTATCTTATGGTTAGCATAGAAACGATGCTATATTTTCTGTGCATTCTCCCATTTATATTTTTAGAAATATATTTCCTTACGTAAAGAATAAGGTAGCACAGTGAAAAAAAATGTATTTTTATTAGAGCTGTGCAGCACTTTGGAAATAATTTGAAAAAGGTAGTTCACAGACTTGTCTCTGCAGATACTACATGCTCTGGATATGAAGTAGTTTCATTGAAGGACTGGAGACAAATGATACATTTTCATCCCTGAATGCTATGAAACTTATTTTAGAAAGCTAATTTGAGGTTAGATTATGTATTTTTTCAATTTTGGTGGCAATTAAGTTCTCAGAATAAAGTATTATATTCTATACAGTACGTATTTACAGAGAGAGAAAGCAGAATTATTCAAAATGATGGGAATGTATCTAGACCTAGCTAGAAGAATTACGTATTCAGCAATGGGAAAGGTTTGTATCAACTTCTTGTAGAATTTTAATATGAACTTCTTTCTCTAGGGAAAAAAAAATGCTTTTCTAATTTTAAAAAATGTTTTTAATTCCTCCCAAATTTGATTTTTTTATTTTTTTTCTGAAAATGAAATTTTATTTTGTTAGTTGGGAAGGACTGTTACGTTTGTACTCTTTACACTACAGTACAGTTGAATTCTCTGATTGCGAAAAAAATTTATTGGAGCTTGAGTAAATCAGTTTTACAACTGAAGTAACGTTTAGCAGTTACAGACTAATCTAACTTCCTAATTGAGAAATCATAACTGTGAATTGATTTGAATTGCACTCATGTATAATCCTAAAATACCTCTTAAGATTAATACAGCTCAAAATGTTAGTTTATGTTTGAAAGTCACCTGTTTTTTGTAATTGGAAATAATTTCATAAGTATTCACTTGAACATAAAGAATAATTAGCTGTGTGGGTTAGTATAAGAATATTATAAAGCTAGTGGAGATTTTTGTTCTAAATTTTGAAAAAAAATGTGTTTTCAGTTCCATCTACTATAAATGCATATAAATAAATACAATAATGGAATGGAAAGATTTCAAACAATATTTTGAATGAATTTTAGTAGTTAGTCTGAATTGAGGATTGCCTAGCATTTGTTTTTGTTGCTAAAGCTATGCATACTGATTTCACACATTTGATATCTATAATTTGTAAGAGTGGTTCAGATACAATGTTTATTTTCAAACATTCAAACTTGTATAACCTTGTATAATATCAGGAAATAATGTAGCATATCTTTTCAGATCATATGGTTCCATTTAAGGAGATAACTTGATATATATGAAAGCCTACCTATATATTAGAATAATTTATTATTTCTGTTTATAACCATAAATGAAGTCTGTCTTTTCACTTTTCATTACTCTGAGCTAAAAAAACTGGATGAAAACAGGAATAGCTTGAATTATCCTGTAATATAGAAAACAGTATTATTTTGAAGTTATTTTTTTATGTTAAACTATGTTACACATTTTCTAGATGTGTTCTAGGGTTTTGGTCTTGGGGAGGTATAGATAGTTGAAAATACAGAAGTTTTATTTTTAGAAATATGATTTCTAGATTTGTTTTTTTATTCAAGCAATGATCATTTGAGTATTAATTGGTAAGACATGTTATCTTTAATTTTCTTTATGTTGGGCATAATATCTTTGTGACTCAATGGTCACAAAATTAAACATGATTTATTTATTTAAATAATAATAACCATTATTTTAGATACAAATTTTATTGCAGTTTTATATTTAACTGAACACTTTCTGGTTGGATCATTCTGAGAGCGACTCTTATATTCAACATATAGTAATTATATATTTTAAATTACAAGACAAGCAGCAGTTTTAAAAAGAAATTGCATTGTTAGCCTAACAATTTCACAAATGTTTCTGTTAAGCTGCCAAACTAAATGAATGAATCATTGTGCTGTTTTCTGCTTCCAAGCTGAAGTAACTCTCTGTCAGAGCAAATAAAGGCAATCCCTAAACACACACGTATATGCATATACATGTACACACATATGTACCAACATACCACATGGATGGAGACACACTGTCCTAACAATTTGCTGGTTACAGCTTAATACTATATGTAGAAGAAACGAGTTTATTTATTGTAAGAACCGGTCACCCAGAAAGAAACAGTGAAAAACAGCTGGTTTGGACTTATTTAAGGCTGTTCTTATTCTTCTAATAGCAGCCTACTTCCTGAATATCACACATGCAGAGAGGTGTATTCAGAATACATTTTTCACATCTTAGTTACCTTGAGTTCTATACAGCCTATACATCGATATCTATTTGTGTCATATAAAAAGCAGGATAAAACATATTTTTTTCCAAATGGAAATATTCAAATAAAATGAAAAAAAAAAAAAACAACAACAACATATATTACAATATTTCCACTTCTAAAGATTTTTTAAAAATATTTTTTAAGAAAAGGAGCAGTAATTACATTCTAGTTTACAAGTCCATTCCAATATCCAAAAGTATTACTTAGTAATGATATTCCTACCACAGCTAGTCCACAAGTTACGCTCACAATTGAGCCCCAAATTTATGTTGCTAAGTGAAACATTTGTTAAGTAAGTTTTTCCCATTTGATGACTTTTCTTGCCACGTTTGTTAAGTGAATCACTGCAGTTGTTAAATTAGTAGCACAGTTGTTAAGTGAATCTGGTTTCCCCATTGACTTCGCTTGTCAGAAGGTCACAAAAGGTGATCATGTGATTCTGGGACACTGCAACTTCGTATATGTGAATCAGTAGTCAAGCATTCAAATGTAAATCCCGTGACTCTGGGGATGCTGCAACGGCCATAAGTATGAAAAATGGTCATAAGTCACTTTTTTTCAGTGCCTTTGTAACTTTAAACTGTCACGAAGTGAACTGTTGTAAGTCGAGGACTACCTGTACTATGTTTCTGCAATTAATTATAAACAGGCAGTCATTGCAGAGCTTGCTATTCTGAAGGATACAAGTTGATATGTCTGCAACAGAATAACAGAGTTGGAAGGAACCCTGAAAGTCTTCTAGTCCAATCCCTGGGGTGTCAAACTCAAGGCCTGCGGGGTGCTTAGATCTGGCCCGCGAGGCCACCCTGGAAACAGCGAAGGACCAGCCCGCAGTGCTTCTGCTAGCGAAAAAGGAACTTGGGAGGGCTGTGTGTGCCCCCCCCCCCCGGGCTCCGTATTCCCTGGCAAGAGGGATAGCAAAACAAACTAAAAACAGAACAAAAGGAGAAATGTTTCCCCTTTTGCATTTGAGCATCCAAGAAGGGACAGGAAAGGAGAAAGGGAAATAGAAAAGACGAAGAAAAAGAAGGAAAAGATGGGAAGAGAGTAAGGAAGGAGGAAGAAGGAAAGGGGGGAAGGAAGAAGAAAGGAGAAGGAAGAGGGAAGGAAAAAGAAGGAAGGAAGGACATTATCATGAGAGGGGGGCGGGTCTGAGGGAATTCCTGCTTTAGCACTTGGCCACCACAGGTGCCCCCAACACGAGTGATGCCAAGTGGCCATGCCCAACCAGGCCACCTCCCCACCATGGTGAAACACAACCCTGCTCTGTACTATTTTAGACAAATGGATGACTAGTCTTTTCTTAAAAACCTCCAGTGACAGAGCACCCACGATTTCTGAAGGCCATCTGTTCCACTAGTTAACTGTTCTCACCCTTAGGAAATTTCTTCTTATTGTAAAGAATCCTTCTTATTTCATCTGTTCACTGGTGGCTAGCCACATGAAGAATGGTTGCTTATGCAGCACCATGTTCAACATGTTTGACTGTTTTTATTTTTATTTTACCTCAGACTACTTTCAGGCCTGCATGTTCCTCTCTTGCCTCATGTTCCTCATGTTTAGCACCTTTGGTGCTAAAATTTTGCTTAGTTTAAACTACAATTCCCCACTGCATTGTAAATAGGACCTCTGATGACAGTTAACTAACAAGAAGTCACTTTGTTTATCAGCCTCTGCACAGTTATTGACTCACCATGAGATGTTCTTGGTTGAAGTTCAATCTTCAGTAACCTGACATTAATTTGATGTTTTCTATTTCAGGCTTAAAGGGCAGCTTTTGTTTAAAGAGGCCAGAATTATGGTGCTGAACTAGTATCAGGTGCATGCAAATGATGTTGATCCCCGACTTGTTAAAACAAATTAAATATTTGTATTTGCAAGAGTCTGTGGAAATGTAGCTTAAAAAAAGACTTTGAATAGTTTGAAATGAGGGAGAAGCTGTATGTTAGACATAAGAAAGTGAATAGAATTCTTTATTGGCCAAGTGTAATTGGACACAGAAGGAATTTGTCTTGATGCAGATACTCTCAGTGTACATTATCAGGATCCAAGATGGCGCTGACGATAGCTGCCTCGGTGAAATGCTCTCTAATGGTTTTTTTATTCTTTATTATTATCTGCAATTCACTACGGATTTCATACTCGTGAGACCATAGGATAGTGTTATAGTTTTAAACACAATACTTCTTTCTTTCTCTTTCCTTTTCTTTCTTTCTCCCTCCGTCCCCCTCCCTCCCTCCCTCCCTTCCATCCTTCCTTCCTTCATTATTTTTACAAATAACTGGAAACAGAGAATACACACAAGCTTTGTTTTTCTCCTATTTTCCCCACAACAACAATCCTATGAGGTGGATTGGACTAAAAGAGAATGAGTGGCCCAAAGTCACTCAGCTGCCTTTCAAGGTGGGAATTGAACTCGTGGTTTCCCGCTTTCTAGCCTGGTGCCACTAGACAAAACTGGATATATACAATGCATATATCCATTTATGCTAATAAACCACTATCCTAGGCTAATCATTATTCTGTGCTGTAAGGATGTTATATAAGTCTATTTTGCAATGCACATTTTTTCAAATTAAAATTGTTTATTATTGTCTGAATTAATAACATGCTTATAGAGAATATTACTTGGGTGTCATGCCTCCAAGGCATGCTGGAGCTGTGACACCACGCGTTGTGCCATGTCAGACTATGCTATCGCGGGGGAAAGTCCTGTTAACTACCCAACCCGGGGCTTCGACCGTTCGACGGAGGTGATAAGCCTTGCTGACGTCACACTCTGAGCTGTTACAGCCTGCGGGTGGTTGTAGACAAAGTGATTAGGATGCTGCCTGCTGAACTAACAATCTAGAAAGGGGTGGAGGGTACTTCATAGGTGTAAAGACAGTGATGGAATATGATCATTTGTACAAGTATAGTAAAAAGGGGTAAACAATTAATGGCTAAAAGCACGGTGTTACATGGTAATCAGATGTGATGCAGTAACGCTCACTGGATGGTGGATAAACTCATTAAGTTATTAACTGTTGTTTAAATACAGCTCTGGCTACGAGGTGCGCCAGAGCTGACATTAATTCCTTTTGGTTACTCGTTGTTAGCTGAATCTGGAGTATTGTATAGATGAATAAAGACTCATTTGATCATTACCTTGAGACGTTTTTTCCCTTCCTGTCTGGAATTCGGCGAAACAGCTGAAATTGGGTTTGGGTTTTTTTGTTTCTTTTTGCACTAAATACATGTATGTATAAGTCTTCAGAAATTTAAAAAAAATCCTTGTTCATTACAATAAACAAAAAAGCTCAATTCCTAGCTTCTTTCTTGGTTTGGATTCACATATAAGCCAAAAAGAAACAGCTTATTTGTTCATCACTAGGTTTGAATTAGGTAGGTTTGAATTAAGTGTTGTAGTTTAAGGTAGCATTGTAAATTGAAATAAAATTCACAACATACTATAGCCTGAAGAATCTTGCATTACTTCTATTTTTGGGCACTGCTTACATCAAACGTCTGTTTTGTGGTCTTATCTTAAATATGTTAAACGAGTTTAATCAACTTACCTTTAGACAACTATTAATCATCAAATACGGTAACTAAATCATTCCTGATTTGCATTTTTGTATTTCCTGTTTCACACTGTTAGACTGAGAGTCCTTTCCTCAGACATGCCTGGTAGCCTCATCTAATGTCTGAGGATATTGGTTTTGGTTAGGAAAATGTAATTTTTCCCTTTAATCAGTATTTTTGATCTCTGAGCTTGGCCATAGGATTAAATTTGCCTCTGGTTTCTGATGATATACAGTTTGTGACCAATGTTAATATACATTAATACTGTTAATACAGTTAAATAACCTGCCTTTTTGAGAAGTATGGCAGCCAGAAGTTGTTGTTGTGACAGGACAATTGGCAGTTAGAGAAGACCAGACTTCTGGCAGCTGCAGACAAGATATGCTGTGGTCGACAGTAAGAGCAGCAAGAATAGACAAAGGTGAGACTACTAGATTCACCTGAACCTTGTGTCTAACTAGCCATAGATGGATTCCTGCTTATATAATTCTGGAGAGCAAATTTCCAAATGTTATTTATTGGATTGATCTATTGGACCATCTATGGCAGGGGTGTCAAACTCAATTTCATTGAGGGACACATGTGGGTTTGTTTGACTTCAGGGGGCCAGGGGAGCGGTGTGGCTATGTGAGCATGGCCAGATCAATGTCATTCATGCCTAGGGCACCTGTGATGCTCCGGGCAGCCCCCCAGGCTCCATTTTCAGCTGGGTTGGCCTCCTACAGTGCTCTACCAGCAAAAATGGATGTGTCCCCAAGCTCCATTTTTGCTGGCAGAGGGCTGCAGGAGGCCGTCGCAGTCAAAAACAGATCCGTGTGTGTGTGTGCGCATAGCCCCCCTGAGCTCCATTTGCACTGAGGCACCATGGGCCAGACCTTCACTGTTTCCAGGACAGCCCCGCACGGGGCCAGATATAAGCACCCCGTGCTTGACTTTGATACCCCTGATCTATGGCATTGTGTTTTTGATGATATTTTAGACTGGGTCTATATAGAGACTATGTGCATAGAACAGTATTGCACTTCCTGTTAGCTCCACTGGAATTAGGGCTTAGTAGAACGCATAAGTAATACATGGGGGGACCATGAGCATGGCTGGGAGGTTTGTAACAGCCAAGCATCCCCTGCAGCTGATGGTATGATATGACAGAACCAGTTTGGGGAAAATAATGGACTTTCAATACACTGAAGATAGTTCATTGTTGTTGTGTAATGGTGGTTATGTTAGATGATGCCCAGGATTTAAAGGAGGAATGAGGATTCGGAGGACTGAAGGTAAAGATATTACTACAGATATTAATATCTAGTGGTGACAGCTAGAGAGACATACAGGTGAAACTTGAAAAATTAGAATATTGTGCAAAAGTTCATTTATTTCAGTAATGCAACTTCAAAGGTGAACCTAATATATGAGATAGACTCATTACATGGAGAGCAAGTTAGTTCAAGCTGTGATGTGTCATAATTGAGATGATTATGGTTTACAGCTCATGAAAACCCCAAATCCACAATCTCAGAAAATTAGAATATTGTGAAAAGGTTCAATATTCTAGGCTCAAAGTTTCCCACTCTAATCAGCTAATCAAACCATAACACTTGCAAAGGGTTCCTGAGCCTTTAAATGGTCTCTCAGTCTGGTTCAGTAGGAATCACAATCATGGGAAAGATTGCAGACCTGACAGTTGTGCAGAAAACCATCATTGACACCCTCCATAAGGAGGGAAAGCCTCAAAAGGTAATTGCAAAAGAAGTTGGATGTTCCCAAAGTGCTGTATCAAAGCACATTAATAGAAGGTTATGTGGAAGGGAAAAGTGTGGAAGAAAAAGGTGCACAAGCAGCAGGGATGACCACAGCCTGGAGAGGATTGTCAGGAAAAGGCCATTCAAAAGTGTTGGGGACTTTCACAAGGAGTGGACTGAGGCTGGAGTCAGTGCATCAAGAGCCACCACACACGGACAGATCCTGGGCATGGGCTTCAAATGTATTCCTCTTGTTAAACCACTCCTGAACAACAAACAACATCAGAAGAGTCTTACCTGGGCTAAAGAAAAACAACTGGTCTGTTGCTCAGTGGTCAAAGGCCCCTTTTCTGATGAGAGCAACTTTTGCGTCTCATTTGTAAACCAAGGACCCAGAGTCTGGAGGAAGAATGGAGAGGTGCACACCGTAAGATGCTTGAAGTCCAGTGTGAAGTTTCCACAGTCTGTGTTGATTTGGGGAGGCATGTCATCTGCTGGTGTTGGTCTACTGTGCTTCATTAAGTCCAGGGTCAACATGCCGTCTACCAGGAGATTTTGGAGCACTTCATGCTTCCTTCCACAGACGAGCTTTATGGGGATGCTGACTTCATTTTCCAGCAGGGCTTGGCACTTGCCCACACTGCCAAAAGCACCAAAACCTGGTTCAATGACCGTGGGATTACTGTGCTTGACTGGCCAGCAAACTCGCCTGACCTGAACCCCATAGAGAATCTATGGGGCATTGCCAAGAGAAAGATGAGAGACATGAGACCGAACAATGCAGAAGAGCTGAAGGCCGCTATTGAAGCATCCTGGTCTTCTGTAACACCTCAGCAGTGCCACAGGCTGATAGCTTCCATGCCACGCTGCATTGGGGCAGTCATTGCTGCAAAAGGGGCCCAGACCAAGTATTGAGTACATATGCATGCTTATACTTTTCAGAGGTCCGATATTGTTCTTGGCGCAATCCTTGTTTTATTGATTGCATGTAATATTCTAATTTTCTGAGATTGTGGATTTGGGGTTTTCATGAGCTGTAAGCCATAATCATCTCAATTATGACACATCAGGGCTTGAACTATCTTGCTTTGCATGTAATGAGTCTATCTCATATATTAGTTTCACCTTTTAAGTTGCATTACTGAAATAAATGAACTTTTGCACAATATTCTAATTATTCGAGTTTCACCTGTACTTTATGGTGAGAACCTCGGAATGTGCCTTATTCTGGGAAGGTAGAGTAGATGCCTAATACTTTTTCCTGGCACTCAATGTTAATGAAACATTTTATCTAAAGTGTCTTATAATAATTGTTGACATTTTACTGCTTTGCTAATTATAAATGCCTGCATAAGTACTTATTGTAGTTATATGTAGAAATTGCTCACAGATGAGCAATTAAAGGCTTTTGTTAAATGAATAACAATTTTGAAACTGTTTCCCATGGAACTTTGGGCTTTCTTAAAATTTATTGATGATTCATAATTGACTTTATGTTCAAGTTTATAAAATGGAATGTAGAATGTTTATAACGTTTAGTCTTCTTGCTAGTAATGAATACTAATATAAAGACAAAAGTGTTTAGTATGCCAATGAAGTACTAATCTTGTGTTAAAAAGTGACACTTGAGTCTGCAGTTTCTAATGGATATCAAGATCTTCATTAATATGCACATTAACTGAACGTAATTGACTGTAAGCCAGATGGACAGTGGTAAAATATTTAATAACGAACCTCTTCAATGCAGCATTTGATGCCTCAAGGACAACAATAAAAGCACTCAGACTTCCTTTAATGTCTTTCAATAAAATGTTGGTATATTAATGGGCAAAAAATGTGATGTCCTGCAAAGCCTTTAAAGATTTAGAGAATTAAAATATGTTAAACAATAAATAGTTTTCACTGCAGATAGATAAGATTGATTATTAACGCCTCAAGATTGCTGCAGGTGTGTATGGAGGTTTGCTGATCAGTGGTGCGCGTTGTGGTGCAGTCTATGAATATAATTGATCCTATTTGGAAAATATTAAATGTTGAGTATCTCAGAATTACAGCCAACATTCTAATCTATTTGGCAAATAATAGTAAATATTTAAGCATTTACAGCAGTGGTAAGATTCAATTTTTTTTTACTACCGGTTCTATGGGCGTGGCTTGGTGGGCGTGGCTGGGGAAAGATAGTGTAAAATCTCCAGTCAGAGGTGGTATTTGCCGGTTTTCCAAACTCCTTAAAATTTCCGTTACCGGTTCTCCAGAACTGGTCAGAACCTGCTGAATCCCACCTCTGATTTTACAGTATGTAAAAGCGAACAATAATATTAAAAGTCTAGGACTAGTATCTTTCTAAAATTTGAAATTTCTACTACCATCAAGGAATCCAAGGCATAAAGTTTCTATTTGGTTAGTGTCAGTGGTGGATTTCCATTTTTTTTTTTCCTATTGGTTCTATGAGAGAGAGAGAACTTCACATTACAGTTTCCAAATTATAAAGAGAGATTTAGCTCGATTTAATGCTTTTTTTTCCACAGGTACTTTGGAAGGAAAATATAGGGACAAAACCCAACACTACCCCTGTGATAGAAATCAAACCCATGTGCAGCCAATTCTACAGGGATGTTTGCCACCAACTATTTAACTCCTTTTATCTAAGTTTCCAGGTCGCTCGAATAATTTTTATTTGTATTATTTGTTAAATGATCAGGATTAATTTACCTCTCTAAAAATAGCAGAAAGCCTGGAGTGGAGCTGGCAGCAGAGTCAGACAGTGAGGAGATTGGGGAGGAACATGGGCCAGACCTGGAGGCTGAGGAAGGCTTGGACGAGGGCTCTGCATCAGAGGCAGAGATGGGGCCAGGGCAGTCTGGCAGTTATCAGCTGCTTTCAGAATCGGACAGCAGTGACAAAAGAAAGAAAAGAACAATTATGAACTAAGGGTCGGTGTGGGAGTAAGGCCACAGATGAACGGTGAATGACCCCTCTCATAGGGATTAAAAGAGGAGCCAAAGGGGAGGGGGCTTTTGCAGGAAACAATTCATTCGTTGGTTGGTTGCAGCAGTGTGAAGATCCGTCTGTGCATCTCAAAGACTCTGTGCCGAGTCCTTCCTTGTCAGTACTGCATTTGAAAATATTTACACGGCAGCTCTCCAGGCCAGATAAGGTCTGTGCTCCTAATTAGACCCTTGAAAGACTGTTTGCCAGGCCTTTGGCTGAGTGTAAGTGCAAGAAATTCACCTTCGTTTAATAAAAGGGATTTTGCTGGGACAAAAAGTCTGCTTAGTGCTTTTTAGGGAAGCCTAAGTTAGAACAGGAGCTTCCATAAGCCATTAGTGGGTCTCATAAGATATTATAAAATATTATAATATTTTCTCTATCAAGCAGCACAGCTGTAGTTTCACCCAGCTGTGGCTTTTTTGACATTGGTACTTTGTCTACATATTGTGCAACATCATGGCTTGCTTTAAAGCTTTTTGGCTTGTTTCTGCAGGAAAATACTATCATGCTATGAGCAATGTCAACCTCAAAGAATGTATAGATATTTATAGCTGCATTCCTCAAACGAAAAAGGACAATTTATTTATGTTGTTAAATTATGTTATTTCACATGAACACATATTTTACATTGTGATATCATTGCTTTTCACACTGGCCTGGGTTTTAAAAGCTAAGTGAAGTACTGACTGTTTTAAAAGAAAAGCTCAGTGTTCTTTCAGCATGTAAAACAAATTGCTTGATTCCATGAATCCAACCCAAACAGTTTAATCAGAGGAATGATAATTCAGTGGAAACAGAACATTGATTTTCATTTGCTTTTAAAAATGCTTTTAGAAATTTAGAAACTCTTTTACTTATTTTCTGCTTTCTTGAGTTTAGAATAGCTCTTGTTATATATTGTGATGCTATTCAGTCTGCTTAGTAGCTGGGTCCCAGGCCATGAAAATAAACTGATCTGCATTGCAATGGCCAAGCAGTAATTTATTCTGACTTTTTAGAAGATAAATTGGGATAAATAAAAGCCGCTGTTATAGCAATAGCACTTAGATTTATATACTGCTTTATAGTATTTTACAGCCCTCTCTTAAGTGGATTACAAAGTTAGCATATTGCCCCGAACAATCTGGGTCCTCATTTTAACCACCTTGGAAGGGTGGAAGGGTGAGTCAGCCTTGAGCCTGGTGAGATTCGAACTGCCAAATTGCAGTCAGCTGGCAGTCAGAAGTAGCCTTCAGTACTACACTCTAACCACTGTGCCACCGAGGCTCTTTTTTGTGATAACTTCATGTACTTTGTCATATATTTTTTTTGTTTCAATTTCTGATATATTAAGACTATACAGACACACAGAGAAACTCACAGAGATTGCAAGTGTTTAGTAGATGCTTATAAGTAACTACATGCAAGTTTTATAGAGAGAGAGAGAGAGAGAGAGAGAGAGAGAGAGAGAGAATTATATTTTGAAATAAGGGTTTTACATCATGTCTGCTTAATTTTTTTTGATTGGTTAATGCTGCTGGGGGTGTTCTTACTCTATATCAAATTATTGATGTACAAAGTTTATAGCTGCTGCTTCCTTGGATAAGTTAGTATTCTGTCCTTGCTCTTACTACTTTATGTAGGATATTGTCCGTTTGGATTCCTAGAAAAGGATGCATGGATAATTTAGAGTAGATTTACAATACATTCCTAGCAGGGGGCCAAAAACATGGTGGGAAAATAGTATTGTGTAGTCTCATACTTTAGATAAATTTCAACTACCATGAATACATCTGGTGGCATTAGATTAATAACTTGAGCAATACTGAAAACTGGATATTTATAAAGCAGTTGGGATACAATTGGTTAGCAGTTTTTCCTTCCTCAAGTTGCCTCCCTAGATTCTAGGGGTGGGATTCAACCGGTGTTACGACTGGTTTGCTGACTACGTTTTGCCCACGCATGTGCGTTTTGCACGTGCATGTCAAAAAATCTTAAGCTGTGCTGCCCGGACAGCTGAAAAGTGCTGCGCGCAGGGGCACAGCATTTGAAAAGCCATTTTTCCTGCTTTTACAATCTCAGCTGTGCCACGCAAAGCAGCTGAGGTGGAAAAAGCAGGAAATAAAAGACAGGTAAGAGTCTGGGCGGGTAGGGCAAAAATAGCCGCAAACACAGAACCGGTTCTGTGTCTGCTGCTCTTCAGAGCTACTGGTTCTATAGAGCCGGGCAGAACCGGTAGCATCTCACTCCCAGTTCAGGGGTGTCAAACTCAAGGCTGGATCTAACTCACAGAGTGCTTAGTTCTGGCCACCCTAGAAAGAACCAAGGACAGGCCCAAAGTGCCTCTGCCAGCAAAAATTTAACTTGGGAGGCCAGTTTTTGACTGTGATGGCCTCCTGCAGCCTTTTGCCAGTGAAAACAGAACTCGAGATGGCTGCATGCGCCCCACCCCAGCTCCATTTTCACAGGCAGAGGGTTGCAAGAGGCCATTGCAGATAAAAATGGATGTCAAACACAACCCTGATGTGGTCCTCAATGAAATCCCTGCTCTAGCTCCACTCAATCATTTTGCTCCCTCAGTTATAATGGTATAAAGGAAAATGTCGGCATATTTAACAATGCCAGAGTGAGCAGTTTGCAGATACCTTTCTGGAGCTACTCTCAGCCGCCATCTGAGGCAAATCTCTTGCTAACTCTTCTAAGAAATCCTGCTTCCCAATCTTAGCTTGTTTGAACTGACACGTTGGGTTTTAGGAGCTGTGTCATTGTCGTTGTCACTTCTTTGTAAGTTTCAGCTGGTGGGGATTCTTTAATACAGGGTCTCAACCTTGGCAACTTTAAGCCTGGTGGACTTCAACTCCCAGAATTCCCCAGCCAGCTGGCTGGGGAATTCTGGGAGTTGAAGTCCACCAGGCTTAAAATTGCCAAGGTTGGAGACCCCTGCTTTAATAGACCACAGAATCCTGGTCCTGTTGGGAAATTTTTGGGGTGGGTGGGTGTCTCAGTTGTTGCATAACTTATTGCTACAATTGCCTTCTTCTTTTTGGAGTGGGAATCTCAGTTGTTGCACAGCTTATTTGTGAATATGTGCAACAAGGGTCTCTGAAATGGTTTCTGCTAAAGTGCTTTTGGCTTTTTCCATAGTTTTGCTCATGATGTTTGGATTCCTGCTGTGTCATCCAGGATTTTCTGTTCATTGCCATTGGCCTGTTTTCTCCATCACTTTTTCTTTATCTTCTTCTGTAGCTACAGGCAAGCTCTGAGGGTCTATTTCTTGTCTATCAACTCAGTCACTGGGTCTTCAGAATGCTCAGTTTTCAACAATCCAGCTCACTGTGAATGCATTTGTATTTACCTATTGTTGCTTCCTGAACGAAGTGACCAGCATATCACCTCAGTTCCAAATAAGGAAAGGGGTGTTTCTGTGTTAAATCTTCTTTCTGCTGTGCTGTGATAGCTCTTGCTGGCGCTGTCAGTATCAACAACTGAGGGTCCTTTAAAAGGAATGGGAAAGGATGAGCTCACAGGACATTACTTTATTCATACTATATAGCTGTGATGGCGAACCTATGGCACGCATGGCACAGGTGGCACGCAGAGACATTTGTGCCAGCACGCGAGCCACAAGCAAACTTACCTCACTGCGCCTGCCTCACAACTGATTTTCAGCCTGTTTAGGCCTTTTTCGCCCTCCCCGAGGCTTGAGGAAATACTGGAAGTGACAAAACAGGCCCATTTTTCGGCCTACAAAAGCTATAGAAGTTTCCCTCAAGCCTCCTGGAGGCCTAAAAAGGCCTCAAACGGGCTGAAAATCAGCTGGGAGACGCAGTGCAGGTAAGAGGGCGGCAGTGGGTGGGGGATTGCATGTGCATACGCAGGGAGCATGGGTGTGTGTGTGTGTGTGCATTGCCTTCTGGGTGCTGGCACATGAGCACGTGCACGCAAGTGCGGGCAAAATTTTTGGCACACGAACCCAAAAACGTTAGCCACCACTGCTATATAGGCTAATCCTTCCACAGTTAACCTTCTGGTTATAATCAGTGGTGGGATTCAAATAATTTAACAACTGCTTCTCTGCCATAATGATTTCTTCCAACAATCAGTTCACCAATCCGCTCAGAAAGTGAACCACCGGTTCTCCCGAAGTGGGGCAAACTGGCTGAATCCAAACCACTGGTTATAATTAGTAATAGCTATTGTCATTTTGTCTTTCTTCCAGTGCTTTATTCTGGCATATTTAGACTCGAACTGAATTTCAGCACATTCATAAATGAGTTACACAGATGACACTTGTATTTTTTTTTTTGTATACTCCTGTGCCAGGATATTTTCATTCATGATAGTTCATTGATATGTAGTATTATTTTTGATTAATCCATTTATTTTTATTAACATTCTAAATTGTGTTAAAGACCAGTTTCAAAATCTCATAATTTAATTATCTTGTTGCATGCCGGTAGGGGAGAAAAATAAAATTTATGATGTTTTCTTTCCTCCCTTTTTGCATTCTAAGATCTTCAGCTTCTCTTGGATTTGTTAAAGCTAAGCATGTCAAGACTATCAGAATTAACAGATTAACAGAACACTACCCAAATCAAGGCTGTACCATAGTTCACATTCAGCCTATTTATTTCTACCTTCAGCTCAGCCTTACCTATCTATGAGAGGCAATTTATAACATAAAGAGCTGATGTTGAAACATACTCATTCTGAGAATTTACCATTGTCTTTTATTAATCTCTATGTATGTAGTTTAATTTGTTCTTTGAATTGTAAATTGCTTTGAGATCAGTTTAAATGAGAAGAAGCATGGAAATGTTTAAAATAAATAAATAATGCAGCTTCCTAGGTAATAACCAAGAATCTCACCTTATGAGAGAACCACTTCGATGTAAAACTCAAGGTTCTTCCTTTGGCTCAAAGCCATCAATATGACCGTGGGCCAGTCCTCATTCATCCTTGAAAAGAAGGCAGTGTCAACCCACTTCTGAGATATTGTCAAAAAGACTGCAGAGACCTGTGCGGGGTGATGCCTGTTCCTCTCCAAAAAAAAAAAAACATCTTAGGAAAATATTCTGATAGTAAAGGTCAAACATTATTTTAAAAGAAAATGAAAGGAAGTGATATATAAAAAAAACCACCCTGAAAAGCATTACTAATTCATTGAAGTTGCAAAAAGATTTTATTGTTCCTTGTGCAATATCATGCTGCCCAACTTATGCAAGGAAAGGAACATGTTGATATTTTTTTTAAAAAATTGTGTGCTACAAAGAAACATTCTGATCAACTGTTGGAGTGAGAAAAGTATAAAAGTGGCAGAGGCAGCTGTAAATTTACTACTTTTTTTTTAAAAAAATGGTGGATTACACAAGGCTGTTTGGCAGGTCAAATGTAGCCCATGGGCCATATATTGGTCAGGCCTGTTACAGCTTATGTTATGGTATTGTTTAAAATATCTCTGTTTCTCTGGAGGATAATATATCATTTCAAAATGTCAATACAATGTCGTGACCTAGAAGGAAGAAATATTTCTATTAGAATTTTACTTGCTGATTCCTTTAATAATTCCAGTGATTGCTTAAAAATAAGTATTGATAACTTTATGAACATAAAAGTTGTTCTTAAAATACATCTCATTAAAGCTGCAATATAGCCCACTGCATACAGAATTACTTCAAAACAGATATAAATAGGTTTGTATCAATGACACATTGGTTTTACACTATGTCATATGCATAAGTTCACAGTCCATTTATCTTCTGTAAGTTTTAACACTTCCACCTATTTTCATAAATCTTTGTGAAAATATACAGTTATACCTTCCCCTATATCTTCTCCTTTTATCTAATTAGTTGTGCCATAATAGCATGGATAGTAAGTGCCCATCCAAGCCATGTAGTACCTATAGAAGTGAAGTTTAATTAGACAGCAGAGGCAGATATTTTCATCAATGGTATGCACTCCAACAAATTGTCTCTCTGTCTATAATGTTCAACCATTTTTTTTTCTTTTACTGCGAAGTTTGTTCTCTGTAATACATTCCAACTGCTAATGAAATTAATTATGCATGGAGCAGTTGTCTGTAAAAGCTCTGCTGGATCAGGCTGCATATCACAATCTAACATTCGTTGAGATAATCTTTTCATGTAGCACTCAAGTAGAAATGAATTCCCATCTATAAATTTGCACATTTTTCAGTTTTCCACAAGAGCAGCATGATCGACTTGGCGGCCTAGCTTTTGCCTCCAGAGATTTTCTTTGCGTGTAAAGTTTTGCACGTGAAAATGTCCATGTAATCTTGAATACCCTCATGGCTCCAACTCATATGGAAGCTGTGCGTTTAAAATTCTGCACTGAAATTTTATATGTTGCTAACAGACAAATTGTGGAAGTCAGTTAATGCTACACGACGGAATTAGGTTGTTCAACCCATCTCATGTATTGCCTGAACAGAGCTTGCACTGTGTTATGCCAATCACATGTATTTATGAAGCTTACAAATATACTGTATATGTAGAAAAGTGATAACCCTTTAGCACTATTGTTCATTATCATTTAGCTTGCCTCAAATCTATCTCTGTTGTGCTTGGTCTCTTGTTATGAGCTAAAGGACCTCAACGTTGCAATCTTGTTCTTTGCAAACTGGCTATAAATCCCTAATTATTTTAGTTGGCTTTCCATTTATTTTTTCAAGATCTACAAACTATATGTTTTAACTAAAGCATCCAGTACTTACAAAAAGTACAACGATATCATCGATTTACATAAGGCATTTCTATATTTATAATTTATTTTCAGTTATCTTCCTTGCATGGAATGTGTTTTTTATAGCTTGGTACATAGTCATAGCCTTTAAACCATTTTAATCATCGTCGTGAACAACTTTTTTGAAATTAAATATTATCAAGCCACAGTCCGTGGATGTATATGTAAAATTTGGGGTTTCAGAGCCAGTAAAGGTCACTTTGCAGTTGCTTATGTTGCTCTGCATTTGTCTTGTAGGGCTGTTTTTTCCAGCCTGGAAACATCTTTTTGGAGTTTTTCACATTTTTTTTTCCAATTTTCAATTCTGAACAATTTGCTATGTGAGTAAACATAACTACCGATTACTTAGTCCAAACTCCAGATGATTTATAAAAAACTAAAAGGCACTAGGCACTCCTCTCTAGAGAATTCCCATTGTGTGCATCAGTTTAGTGTAATGTACACAGCTTCTATTTTTTTTCCCCTCTCATATTCTTTAGCCAGCATATTAAAAAAACCAGCAAAGTTTTAGGGATGCGAAACAAATTCAGATTTGATACGCTCTGGAGACCCCTGAAATGTTTTGCTTTTATTTCAGATTATGTGGCAAACCACCCTGTTGCTTTGGGGGTCGTTTGTCAACTTCAGGAAATAAATCTTCTGAAATGGAAGCAGTTTGAAATATTCCAGCAGAGGTTTGGCCTCAAACTAGGCACATAGAAGACTCTGTAGGATCAGCATTTTGAAAACGCTGAACTACCCCTCAGAATGATGTGGTCTTGGGGAGTTTGTTTCGTTTATGGCCTTGTTTTGCAAAATGCTAAAATTGAAACAGATGCAACCAAGTATTCAAGGAAGTAAGTATTGGACAATTGTAAAACCTAATGAAATAATTATAGGAGAATTCCACCAACTGCTGTTTTTTAAATGCAAGCCTTATTGGTAATAAAATCAAGATTCAATTATTATAACTTTTTTCTACTCATTTTGTGCAACAAACTTGACCTTCCTTCCTTCCCCCCTTCCTTCCTTCCTTTCCCCTTCCTTTCCTCCTTCCTTCCTTCCCTCCTTCCTTCCTGCCTTCCTTCTTTCCTTCCTTCCCCTTTCCTTCTTTCCTTCCTTCCCCATTCCTTCTTTCCTTCCTTCCCCTTCCTTCCTTCCTTCCTTTCCCCTTCCTTCCCCTTCCTTCCTTCCTTCCTTCTTCCTTCCTTCCTTCCTTCTTCCTTCCTTCCTTCCTTCCTTCCTTCCTTCCTTCCTTCCTTCCTTCCTTCCTTCCTTCCTTCCTTCCTTCCTTCCTTCCTTCCTTCCTTCCTTCCTTCCTTCCTTCCCTCCCCATTAGAACAGTATTCATTAAGGTATCCTGTCATCAAAAAGGGAAGTCTAAATAGTGGCTGGTAGTATCATCAGAATCTTCTCCATTTCTTATTTTCTTTTGCTCCTATGAGATTTGAAAGCAATACATCATATGGTAATTAATGATAAATTGAAAGGGAAATGTACTTTTAACAGTTGTAATAATCAGATCTATAATAGTTTTCAGTTACGACGTGCATTAAAATGTATGTAAATAAATTTAACTGTAAAAGGAAAAAATCATATACTGTGTAACTTTCACTCCGATTTTGAAAATTTTAGTTAAATCATATTGGGGGAAAAAAAGACAGGTTTTGTCAAATTTACAACTGTTCTGACACATACAATGCAAGATACATATTTTTTTCATAGTTCTGTTTAGTAGGAAAGTATCTGTTTGGCATGTATATCTCATATTGCAGAAACTCAGACACCCAGCCAACGTAACAGAATTTCAGAAAATGGGAGAGCTTTGAATTATCTTGGGCATATTTTATGGATGGATGGTGATACTACAGCCAGTGTGGCACAGTGGTTAGAATGCAGTACTGCAGGCTACTTCTGGTGACTGCCAGCTGCCTGTAATTTGACAGATCAAATCTCACTAGGCTCAAGATTGACTCAGCCTTCCATCCTTCCGAGGTGAATAAAATGAGGACTCAGATTGTTGGGAGCAACATGCTGACTCTGTAATCTGCTTAGAGAGGGCTGTAAAAGCACTGTAAATGGGTATATAAGTCTAAATGCTATTGCTATTGCTACTAAGTATGAGTTACCACAAAATACATTACCCCAAAGTCTTCATTGGGCAGGTGTGATGATTCCCCTGGACACTTCCCAGATACCTCTCCAAATGTCAGCTCAGGGAAAGATGAACCAGTTCCTGGCACGTCGGGAGCTGAGTTGATTGATGTCTCTGAGCGGCCATCTGTGGGGATTTGGTTGAGGCTCCAGGTATGAAAGCATGCAGCTGCAGCCAGACAGACAGGAGAGGAACTGCCTTCCACACCTGATCCAAAACATATTGGCAGAGAAAAGGCAGGAGCAGAAATCAGCCAGACTGCTCGCGAGGAGAAAACTTTGCGTTTCTCGAGGGCTGCGCTGGAACCTGGCTATTTAGCACAGCAGACAGATGGAGGCGATGCTGGGAACAATACGTTTGTTTCCTAGCAGTGTGTTTTCTGGTCGTTGTAATTCCTGTCTCGCTTTGGATTCTGCCTTGACTTGGATCATGCCTTGGAAACTTTTCTTGCCTGTTGAACTCTTTTGTGTTTTGGATTAAAGTTTGCCTGGTGGATTTATTTAGATTCACAAACTTTCAAGTGCCTTGTGGACTCTTTGGCCATTGGTCTGTGGACTAGCATTGGCCTGCTCATGGATGGACTTAATTGGGACAGTTCTGAGGTTTTCGGTGAATGGACTTGCTGGGGAATATTAATGAACTCACTAAACCCACAGTTACATGTGTGAGTGGAACAGCACAGTAGGGTAGAAAAATAGTTATTTTTCTGCTATGTAGTTTATTATGAATGCACTGTTTTTTCTTGCTTGACTTATGAACACAATTGAGTCCAAACTTCAGATAAACTAAGTCAAATTTAAGTTTTATAGGATCACAGAAAATTTGCCAATAATTTTCACACTAAGTATCATCTAGCCCAATGATCACCAACTGGTGGGCCAGGGACCACTGGTGGTCCATGAGAACATTTTGGTGGTCCTCAGAGAAATGTCCCCCCCCCCAAAGCAATTAATGCAGCCTGTGCGGGAACCCAAGGCTGTGCTGCCCACATGGCCCGCCCACCCGCTGTCCCCCACCCTTCAGCTGAGTGCAAACCTTACCTTGAGTAGAGCCACACGAGTTGGAACTGGAAGGTAAACTGAACGGCGGGGAAGGGAGATCCGTCCCGGGATGGCTTGCTGACGTTGGTGGGAAAATTGGTCCCATATTCCAGAGCTGCAGTAGTCACAAGACTGGCCCTTTGGTCATCCCGGAGCAGCTCCTTCACTCTACAACAGGCTGGTGCACCCGGGTGGAGGAGCAGCTGTTCTGGGGTGACCAAAAGGCCAGTCCTGTGACTACTGCAGCTCTGGAATATGGGACCGACTTTCCCACCAACATCAGCAAGCTACCATCAATCAAAATTCATATCAGTGGTCTGTGGGATTTAAAATTATGAGTTTGGTGGTCCCTGAGGTCCAAAAGGTTGGCAACCCCTGATCTAGCCCAATCCCCTATTTGGTGCAGACCCTGCTAAAATTTTCACAAGGATGGATTATTTTCGTCTTTGACCCCAATAAAACACATTCAATCATGCAGACATATATCTAACCTCTGCTTAAGGATTTCTAGCAGAGAAATGCATACTACAAAGATCTGACAACAGCCAGGAGTAACATGAAACCAGTCAAAAGTTCCTAAAATCAGAATGTTCCTCCTAATCTCTAATCTGAATCTTCTTTCCCAGAGTTTGAATCCATTGGGTCCAACCTTGCCCTCCAGGCCACACAGAACAAAATAAGCTGCACTCTCTAGAACAAATCTTTCAGAGAATTAAAAATTGATACTCCCATAAATTCAGTGGGGATAGAAGGTAGTTTCCAGCACTGGGCAAATGCCAGTCTGGCCGCGGTTAAGATATGGATTGTAATATACTTTGATTTTTTGGATATTCGTTTATCAAAAATTCCTAGAAGGAAGGACTCCGGTTTGTACTCAATCTGTTCCATGGTTATTTCCTCTAGCCAGTGCCTAATTTTTTGCCAATACTTCTGGGTTTCCTTGCATGACCACCACATGTGGAAGAAGGTACCTTCTATGTTTTGACATTTCCAACACTTGGGGCTCGTGTTGGGGTGCATCTTGGCCAATCTTGAAGGAGGCAGGTGCCATCTATAAAACATTTTATATAAGTTTTCTTTATAAGCTGCTGATTTCGTGATCTTAATGTTCCTGTTCCAGACCTTTTCCCATTCTGCTAGGGTAATGCTCCGACCCACATTTCTGCTCCACGCAATCATATTTCCCTTGACAATTTCTTGTTCCAGTTCTGTTTCTAATAAATATTTGTAAAATTTAGATATATTTTTTTTACTTGGTCCTAATAGAATTTTGTCTAAAGTCTGTAATTTATTGTAGATTCCAAATTCTTTAATGTCTTGTTTGTATTTACTATGAATTTGAAGGTACACCCACTGATCAATTATAAATCCTCGTTCTTGTAATTCTTGTCGTGTTTTTAACTTTCCTTGTAGGTCTAATAAATTTTCATACTTAATCATTTTGGTTATATCCAAATTATTAGGGTGTACTATCGCTTCCATTGGAGACAGCCAAATCGGTATTTTTAGATAAAGTTTTTACGTACTTTTTCCAATTAGTTAATAAAGCGTCCCTAATAAGATGCCTATGGAAATATGATTGCCTGGGTTTCCCTGATTCCCACAGAAAGGCATGCCATCCTTTCTGCATATCGTGGCCTTCTAATACTAGTGTTCTTTTGTTGGTTAGGTTTACCCAATCCTTTATCCATAGTAAGGTGGCTGCCGTATGGTATATTTCCCAGTTTGGCAAGGCTAACCCTCCTCTGCTTTTCAAATCTTGTAGGGCTTTTACGTTAATCCTAGCTTTTTTCCCCTGCCAAATGAAATTCAATGTTATCTTGTTTAGTTCCATAAAAAAATTTTTATTTAGTTTGATTGGAATTGTCTGGAATAAATATAGAAATTTTGGCAGAATATTCATCTTAATCAAAGCAATCCTGCCCGATAAGGAAAGTTGTAACTTGCTCCAGAAATCCAAGTCTTTCTTAGATTGTTGAAGAAGTTTGTCATAATTATTATTATTTTTTTTTTCATTGGGTCCAACCTTGCCCCCCAGGCCACACAGAACAAAATAAGCTGCACTCTCTAGAACAAATCTTTCAGAGAATTAAAAATTGATACTCCCCATCAACAACCTCTTCTGCAGGTTAAACTTTCATCATAGATTTCTATGTTAATATTTCTTATCAATATGCCACCATTTTACTTGTTTACTATATGGCTGATTGCATTTTTTTCTCCTTTCTCTAAGAATTTGTATGAATACAAAGTATGTATGTTGTACGTTCCTTTTACTGTTTTGCTCCCCCTACCCTTTAATACACGCAATGTATTTTTAAATACATTAAGCCTGCATTCCTGCTTGTTCATCCTCTTAAGGAATCCCACAACTGCAGTGTGTAAGAATGTTTATCATACAGCTGTGCCAAAAGTAAAGGCTGAATGAATGAGATGGAAGATTAAAGCCAATAGACTGAACCTGTATTCAGTTACTGCAGTTGTGCAGTTTGCCGCCTGAATGCTGATGAACTTTCATGAATGGTCCCATATACTCTTCAGTCCAGTATATTTTAGGCAGTAGTGATTATTGCTTGTGCTCAGCTAAAGCTTGAGATAAATAGCAAAGCCTTTCTTAGCAACCAAAAGCTTCATCTTATCTCTCATCGGACTTCACACTCAAGAAATGTTACATAGCTTATAGCAAAACAAGAAAAGGCAATATGTACCTTGGTTTCCCTGAAGATCTGACAACAGCCAGGAGTAACATGAAACCAGACAATTAAATAAACTGAGAATTTGCTTAAAACAAGTCATTGTTTTCTATATCAATGCAACCAGCTCAAATATTATTTTATCATTCAACAAGCAGGTATAATTGATTATACTTAAATTCCAATGGTGTTGTTATTTTGTGTAGTTATCCGAATCTTAAAATGATATTGTGAAACAATTTTACTATTTTGGGTCAATGAGGTATGTTTGCATATTTATTTAAATCTCAGGATTTTAGTGTTTCGTTTCTTAAATTATTTCACCTGATGGTTGTTTTTAGTATAAAGTCTATATTTCCTGCCGGTATGTCACTAAAGAAACAAATTAGTGCAGCAATGCAAAGAAGGAAACTGAAAATCACAGGGAGTTGTAATTGTTCAGTTTAATGGAATACTTTTTTCTTCTTCTGAAAATGTAATTTTAGTGTGTCAGACATTTCTTTGTTAGTTCTTGTCTTTGGTCTCCTGAAGTTGCTTTCAGTAACAATGTTTCTATATTTTTTTAAATGAAAACAGAGCCAAAATATTTTTGGAGAGAGAAGGATATATATCTAGATACCTCTATATATCTCTATCTCTCTATATCAGTGACGGGATTCATTTTTTTTTACTACAGGTTCTGTGGGCATAGGAACTGACTGATCCTTACTCAGTAGTACCAATCAATCGTTTGTCACTGAAAACAACCCAGTTGTGAAAATAAACATTTTCTAAACTCTTGGGTAATTTTTATCCTTTCTAATAGCCTCCTCATTAAAATCAGATATGTGAAGAATATGAAAGGATTTCAGTGTGGAAAGAACCGGGATATTTTATCAAATATATTGCGTTTTGCTTTAAGTTTGAACATTTCTTGTTGTGAACAAGCAAGAGCACTAATGTTTGTTATATGATTACTCCTATTTGCATTTACCAAACAATGCCAGTGGCATTCTTGAGCTCTTCAGTATAATTTTGTTTTCATTTTTGTTTAGCTGCTTCCACTGTCAAAAAGGAACAGCCAGATACAGGTAGATAGAATAGGAAGTTGTTACTTTACAACACAATATTGTTATTTTTTGTAATACAAAAATTATTTTTCTAATTGTGTTTCATATTTTAAACTGCATATATATATATATATATATATATATATGTATGTATATATGTATATATGTATATATGTATGTATGTGTATTATATATATATATACTTTTCAAATTATAAAGCATATCTAAGCCATTTACTATATAACATTTCTAAGGGATTATTGAATTCTGAGAATCAAGCAGCCAGGAAAGATGTGGTGCAGGAGATAAACTACAGTATTTTAACTGCACTTTGATACGGAATTGGCTTGAAAGTCAGGTCACAAAGTAATTTGAATCAATTGTGTCATACAAAATACAATGTTTTTTGGAAAATTGTCACTTCCGTGGACAGAGATTTCCTTGATAGCAGAAACACTGCTTTGACTTCCTCAGCGATCTTCCCATGTGCCCCCAATTATGCATTTAGACTCCCTGCAGATGCTGCTGTTCACAAGAACATATGACTTAACCCTGGTTTTCATTAGAAAGTCATTATATGCTAGAGTGATTCACCTTATTAGTAATGTAATGGTCATACACAGCAGTCTTTCTCTAATTGAAGAGAACTAAATATATCAGAAACAGCTGTAATTTAAAAAAGGACTTTGATGCTTAATCCAAGCTTTTATGTTATGTCGTTTGAAAAATTCAGTGTGCAATATTTTTACTTTCAAAAATGTTCAGAATGCTACATTAATGTGTATAGTTTGATTTGTGTATATGTGTGTGTGTATGTATATTTATACAGTGTGTATATGCATATATACATATACATACATACATATACATACATACATGCAAATGTATATCTATGTGAGCCTCTGTGGCGCAGTGGTTAGAATGCAGTACTACAGGCTACGTCTGCTGACTGCTGTTCGGCAGTTCAATTCTCACTGGCTCAAGGTTGACTCAGCCTTTCATCCTTCTGAGGTGGGTAAAACGAGGACCCAGATTGGAACAACATGCTGACTCTGTAAACCGCCTAGAGAGGGCTGTAAAGCACTATAAAACGTATATAAATCTAAGTGCTACTGTTGCTGTTGCTATATGCAAATGTGTTCCTTACACTTTAAAGAAGTGATCACATAACTTTTGTAATTATTAAAACCTTACAAAGTTTTATGTTTTATTAATTTATTATCAGGTTCTGATTAACAGCCACAATTAAAACAATTTATATGGTATGTAATTATTATTTGAGCTAAAACATGTTTATCTTTAAGGCTTTTTTTTTTTTAAAGTAACACAAAATAGAACTACGTTACACAAAAAGTAGCATATGTTACACAATAAATTCAATGTTTCTTTTAGACCTAAAAACCAGGGTCTCAAATGCCGTTAATTGTCAGACAGGTTTGTATAAAATGAGATGGAGCTTTTTAATCACTAGAGATAGATTCTAGCTGGGTGTTTTAAATTGGGCATAAAAAATGAATTGTGGCCAATGGGGGAAGATGCATTTCCTCTGTGATGATGGTTACAATGATTTTTTTTAAAGGTTCACACAAAGTAAATGTTTATTGTGTCTATTTTTAGAATGGTTGTATTATTCATAAAAGGTAGCTTGTTTATTATCCTTTTACTGCAACCTGAGTATAGAGTGATGGATTTTCCTAGACCACATAAGTTTTATGACTGGAATAGATTTAGACTAGGAGCATACTGATTTATGCCTCAGTTCTTGAACCACTCTGTTATGCTAGTTTTATTGCCTTTTTATATTGATATCTTATGCCTGTCCTGTGTTTGCGATAATATGGCTTCCCACTTAGTTTCCATTGAATTTATTTAGCTTGCCCCCCAGGATTTTGGGGGAAACTTTTGGCAGGCTACAAGTGATGAACAAATTATGTATTTTTTTACATAAATACTTCAAGGTATTTGTCATACACAGTTAAAGGAACTGCTTTTTCTTTTTCCTGTTCTTTAATATTTATGAAAGCTAATCACAGAACAGAGACATAGCTGGACTATATTATAAATTTATACAATAAATTGATAAGTATAACATTGATCCTTATGTCCTGTACAGTTCAAGCTTGACCAATAACTAGTTTACATTTCTTTTCTAAAGTTATAGATCACCATGATCAGTGTATTCTTCCACCTTTATATGACATGCTTATATTCTCAGCACAGTATTACTCTTAGGATGCACACAATGTATTTACAACCACAAACAAGGTTGTTTTTTTCCGTTGGATAATTTCTACTGATTGGGGTAGATTGTAGGGATGTGATACCAAAATCTAATTTAATCATATTTTATTTATATGTTAAATTATTTTATTCCAATTTCATTTTAAACTGTATATTATTCCAATTTCATTTAAAATCATATTTTACCCAATTCCACTTTAAATTGTTTTTATCAGATTTTAGGAATAATTTGTGTCTGGAAGTCTGCATTTTGATATGGCCCAAGGGCCAATCAATAAAGTAAACTAACATTGGATAATTTCTACATACCCAAATACTGGATCTACTGAATACTTTTTTTTTAATTTCACCAGTTTCTCTGTTGACATAAATTAGAAAGCTCCTGCAAGAGTATACATTTCAAATTTTAACATTTTAAACATTAAAATATGATCTTATATAATTTGCTGTTAGTTTTATTTTAATAAAGGTTGATTTTTTTTTATCACCATGACACTCTGATCTATCTTCCAAGAACAGGGAAGAAGTGACTGATGGTTCTCGTCAATAGATGAAATTAAGTATGCAACGTATTTAACATATCTACTATTTTTTTTCAATAAGCTTCTCACCACTCTTTAAAAAAGCATAACTGTTTATAATTCCTACTTCTAAATGTGTCTAGTTTGCTGTGGCCAGTAGCTCCAAGCATGCTGTCTATCCCTGTTCCCAGCAGGTAGAGTTGTGTCTGTAAAAAGCCATGTTTTTTTATATAAAAAGATAGTCAAAGAATATGTGTACATACATATATATAATTTCACAATCTTTTTTGAGCATTTTGCTAAGAATCTTTGTACTCAAGTTTTAATTGACTTCATTTCTTTTCTCTAAAATTTGCATATGATTTGCATATGATTACAGTATGACTATAGTCACAGTATGACTGTTGTTGAGCAAACTGGGTTGACGTTTGCTAAAATCAAGTAATTCAATATAAATTTATTTATTTGTATTGACATTCACAAATTATGCCAATATTATTTTTTACATTTGTTTTCTGGAGAATGAATCATTATCCATTGCTTTAATAAAAATTAACCATAACACGTAACTGTATGAATGTAGCATACTCAGTACTTAGCTGAAATACTATTATAGTGATTCATTCAAATTAAATTTTGGGTCTATTTGTTTATATATATTTGCTTCAGGATTTTTTTTAGGACTTCTATAAATGCCATGGACATAGTATATGTTTGTTTAATTTGGTAAACATGTTTAAACTTTTTAAATTTTCACGTAAAATCTACCTTGAATTGATCTTTGCTTTTAAGAAAGAATACCATGAAGAGATAAAAGAAAAAAATATGTATTTTTTGTAAGGTCACGTAAAATATTTTATACTTTATTAGTAATTGTTAAAGTAATTTTAATATTTTAATTGTTTACATATCTTACTTACAATTGATTGTTGATACAGAGATTCTTTATTGGAGATATTTTTTTTATAATGAAGTGTCTCAAACTATATTTTATGCAATTGAAATTAGTACAGATGGTCCTTGACTTAACACCCATAATTGGAACCAGAGTTTCTGTTGCTAAACAAGGCAGTTTAGGAGCGAGTCACACCTAATTTTATGATTTATTTTGCCACAGTTATTGAATGGATCACTATATTTTTTAAGTGAATCACATATTATCCAGCTTTCCGCCTTAACTTTGTTGGTTTGCCTGACTGGGAAGGTCACAACTGGTGATCTGCCAACCCAGGATGCTGCAACTATCATAAATACTTTCCCATTTCCAAGGGCCCAAATTTTTGATCACATAACTATGGAGATACAGTCAAGGTTGTAAGTGCAAGAACTGGTCATAAATAATATTTTTTATAAGCATTGTAACTTTCAACATTCACTAAATAAGTGGTTGTAAATGTTGTGCTTAGCTGGTGCAGACGGCAGCGGAATTGGACGGGGGGAAAAGGGGACCAGTCAGGGAGTTTGGAGAGGACTCGGATGAGGGTCCTGCGTCTGATGCATAGATGGGGCCAGGGCCATCTGGGAGTGGGGTGCTGCCTTCGGAGCCTTTGGAGTCTGGCAGCAGCAAAGCAGAGGACCCAGGGGAGCCTGTTCCCAGTGCGCGTGTGTGCAGAGCTGCTAGAAGGTGAGAGCAGCTGAAACAAAAGGAGTCACTCAGGAGTAAGGCTGGGAGGTGATTGCCTCTCTCATAAGGGATAAAAGTCAGGCCAAGATGACGAAAACTTTGCAGGAAGCAAAGTAGTTTGATCAGTTCCTAGTCATCCTGGAAGTTCTTTGTACTTCGGTTGGTTTCTTTTCTAGTTAATTTGATACTTTTTGGCAGCACTTCACAGAACTGAAAGGTGTGTGCTTATCTTGGGGGACTATTTGAGTTTAATTCTGGCTGGGAATGAAAACAATTACCAGTGTTGCAATATAATAGGTTTTGTTTTTAAAACATGTTTGTGAATAATTATGGTTTATGAAGCCTGTGTCAGAACAGTAAGTCATAGTGATAAAAATAAGATAACCATTTGTTGTTCTGACAAATAAAGGAAAAAACGTATGTTTTTTAAAAAAAAGTCTTTTCACTTAATTAATTGCTTTTACCTAAGGGAAAGAAGAAACAGAGATGGTGGGATACTGGCATTCCTACAAATAGTATGGTTCCTTGCTGTGTAATGCTTTATAGATGATAACTAGCTCCTTGAATCACACCTAAAAGCCCACTGAGAGTCAGTTTGCCTCCATGAAATAACAAACCCCTAAAATTGTTCTTGCGGATTCATTCTGGACCAACTCCAGTTTCCAAATGCTCTTTGAAGATAGCCTCATGTGCTGCATATTACAGTAATTCAAGTAGGAAGTAGGGCCTGAGTCACTTTTACAGACTCCAGCCCAGAAATGGTGTTCAGCAGGTTCTGACCAATTCTGGAAAACCAATAGCAGAAATTTTGAGTAGTTTGGAGGACTGGCAAATACCACCTCTGACTGGCCTCACCCCCATCTATTCTCTTCCTCCTGAGTCCCAGCTGTTCAGCTTGGCTTTCTTTTGTTGCCCTGCACAGGAGAACGGAGCTGGAAAGCAGGTTAGTGGGGTGGGGAGAGAATGGGATTTTGTTGTATCCTTCCCCCCAGGAATGAGGAGGAAATGGAGATTTTACAGTATCCTTCCCCTGCCACACCCACCAAGCCATGCCCACAGAACTGGTAGTAAAAAATTTTGAATACCACCACTGTTCCAGCCCAGTGAAGGAGACAATTGATAAACAAGGTGAATTTGAGCAAAGTTCTTCCTGGCTACTGGCTGTTTAATTGGGAGTCTTGAGTTCATAAGAATCACCAAATTGCACACAATTTTGATTGAGGAAGTATAGCTCTATGCAGAATTAAAGGTGAAAACTGTTCGTGTATACTTTCTTACACACACACACACACACACACACACACAGAGAGAGAGAGAGAGAGAGAGAGAGGAATTTAGCAGAAATAGCTTTAGTGAATCAAAAGTATAGGCCCAGAACTGTATAATAATAATAATTGCAGAATCACCCTGGCTTCCAGGCTTTCAACCCACAAGGAATACGATTGTCCTCTTGTGTGAAAGAATACATAATTGAATTAATGTCTCTTTCTGCTCAAAACAGTGTCCACAGTGCTACCTGTGTTATTTTTTCCCTATAACATTTCCATGAGACTGATAGGGCAGAGAGTAACTGTTCCAAAGTCACTCACGGAGCTTTTGTGGCTGTGGATATATATTAGCTTCAGCATCTCTCTAATGACTGTCCAGCATTTTAAATAAAGAATAGCAGAGTTAGAAGGAACCTTGGAGATTTTCTTGTCCAACTGCTGACTCAAGCAGGAGACCTTATATCATTCTGAACAAATGGCTGTCCGATCTCTTCTTTAAAACCTCCAGATATGGAGCACTCACAACTTTGGGTGGCAAGCCATTCCATTGATCAATTGGTCTCCCTGTCAAGAAATTTCTCCTTAGTTGTAGGTTGGATCTCTGTTTCTTAAGTTTCCATTCATCACTTCTTGTCATGCCCTCAGGTACATAGCTTGATCCCCTACTTCTGTTTCAGCCCCCTGAAATATCGTAAAACTGCATTCATGTCACCTCTAGTCCTTCTCTTTGATAAACTAGACATACCCAGTTTGCATGGTTTAGCCTCCAGTCCCCTAACCATCTTTGTTTCTCTTCTTCACTCTTTCTATAGTCTCAACATTTTTTTGGTAACATGGTCCCCAAAACTAGATGAACTATTTCAAGTGTTGTCTTACCAGTGCAGTATAAAATGGTATTAACCTTTCATGCTATCCCTCTGTTCATCCAGCCTAGGACTGCATTGGCTTTTCTTGGCAACAGCAACACTACTGGTTCATACTTAAGGGCTCCTTGATCCCTGTCAGTTGCCGTTGTTGAGCCAGGAACCACCTATTTTATACCTGTGCAAGCTGAGCTTCCAGTTTTCGGTGTTCCTGCATGTGTGAAGACCAGCTCGCTGGCACACGCATGAGCACCTGGGAGCTGCTGTTCCAGATTCCAGAATTCTGCATGCACAGGTGGCCGGTGCGTGCATGTGAGCTGGGGGGCTGTTCTTCCATTTTCCGGTGCTCCCATGGAGGCAAAGACCACCCGGGCAGGGCACACATGCGCAACAGGAAGCTTGTCTTCCAGTTTCTGGTGCTCCTTCGTGTGCAAAGAACAGTTGCATGTGCCGGAGCCCGGAAGAGCAACGGGCAATAGCTGGTGTGCCCAGAGAGATGGCTCTGCGTGTCACTTCCTGCACACATGGCATAGGTTCGCTGACACTGAACTAGGTTCTCTCCTTGATTAGTTTGCTAATCCATTTTGTGGTGATGCTGCCTATTTCACATTTTTTCTACCTTACCAAGGAATAGACTCTAATCCATTTTGTCAAAATGCCTTACTGAAGTCCAGCTATACTAAGTTTGTATATTTTTTAAAAAATGTTACATTATGCCAAGTACACTTGGTTTAATGTAAGGTCTTTTAGAGTCTTTCTCAGCCCACAGTTATTACCAAAGGATATAGAAAAATTGTAGGTTTATAAAAATTGTAAGAAATGTAAATTCTCAATTGCTCTCAATAGCAGTATTAGTATATATATTTTAGCAGAATTTCTAATATTGTCTAATTTTGTGTAACATCACATCTTCTTTATTGGTTCCTGATTGCTTTATTTTTACCAAGGCACTTTTTTCTCATTTCCAACATTGTCTGACATTATTTTCTGAAAAATGACCATCCAGCTTTTCAAGTTAACTACTTGGGAAGTTGAAATAAAAAAAACTGATCTCCCATTAGTTTTTTTTAATTTTTTTTAGAAAGTTCCTCTTTCAAGCTATTACTGATAAAATTATTTATTGGTTTAATTTATATTCCAAATTTCTTCAAAAGCTGAAGAAGTCTCAAATTCCTCCTTTTTTCCTCCTTTGGAGTAGGTTTGGCTGAAAAACTTGTCAAACTTTGATGACCTCAGAATGTTCAGTATCACAATCTGCTTCTCCTTAATTCTAGGTGAATATCATAATACCGTAGCTGTTAATTTGAAGTAATTTCTAAAACGGGCACGTTTTAAACCAGTTGTCCTTCAAGACAAGACATGAGAAAAAAATGTTGTCTTTGTTTTATTACAAATATCAATATCTATGTTTGTCAACTGAATTTCCATTTGTTGAGAAGTGTCTGTTGCAACACTGAGTCATGACTCTTTTGGATTATAATAGTAATTGACTATGATACCTGTTGCTGTTTTTTTTTTTCCAGGTCAGTTGGCTGCAGGTACATGTGAAATTGTTACATTGGACAGAGATAGCAGTCAGCCTCGAAGAACTATAGCCCGACAAACAGCTCGTTGTGCATGTAAAAAAGGACAGATTGCCGGTACTACAAGGGCAAGACCAGCATGTGTAGATGGTAAGAACTGGAATATAACTTGACTTAGAATCCATCTCAAATGGAACTACAGGTAGTCCTCAACGTATGGCCACAATTGAGTATAAAACTTCTGTTGCTAAGTGAGGCATTTATTAAGTGAGTTTTGTCCCATTTTATGACTTTTCTTTCCATGGTTGTTAAGTGAATCGTTGCAGCCATTCAATTAGTAATACAGTTGTTAAGAGAATCCAGCTTTTCCATTGACTTTGCTCATCAGAAGGTCGCAAAAAAATCACATGCTCCCACAAGCACTGCAATTCTTCTAAATATGAGTCAGCCAACAAGAGTCACAATTTTGATGCAGTGTTCGTAAGTGAAAAACAGTCATAAGTCCCCTTTTCAGCGCCGTTGCAAGTTTGAACGGTCGTTAAATGAACAGTTGTAAGTCGAGGACTACCTGTAGTTATCAAGGGGTTGATTTGATCATATTGTGAAAAAAATATTTAAAACTTCTCATTGAGTGCTTTAATGCAGACAGGAGGTTTGAAATTCTTGCTGCCACCTGCATTTGACAACTCTTTTGTTTGTTTTCTGATACAAAGGTTTTGCCTGTTATAAGGCTTGTGGCTTGTTCTGTCAAATGATGAAATTGAGAAATGTTAGGTCATTTTCTCAGTGCAACCACATTGACAAATTGGTTGTAGACCAGCGTTTTAATCATTGGTATGCTATACTCACCAGGAGGCAGAGTAGAATATCTTGCCTTTTCTGTTAGTTTAGTTTTTGTGCCAGCATTTACAAAAAAATAATAATAATAAAATTGGTTTGTGTCACAAGGTAGAAAATGGTCATCCTGCACTGCAGCATATATTTTTTTTAAGTGCTATCCCTAAGGTTTCTTAAGTGGTTTTTCTCTCATTTTGTTTAAAGCTTAAGTGTTTGCATGTGGTCATCAGCAGTGCTGAACAAAATGTGCTTTTTCAGGAGGCAGTTGGACATTCTTTTTTTTTTTTTCCTTTTGAAGATGTTTCGCTTCTTATCCAAGAAGCTTCTTCAGTTCTGACAGGATAGTGGGAAAGGAAGGATTTATACTCCTTGCAGAGAGATGGTCATTTGCATCATTTTAGAGCAGGGGTCCCCAACCACCCAGCTCCGGACCGGTACCGGTCCGTGGATCATTTTCTACCGGGCCGCCGGTTTGCTGGTTGCTGCCATCTTGTTTCGATGAGAAACTGCTTCCAGGTGAGCTTTTCCGGTTGGAAAGCGGCGTTTGGGTCCTGAAGGAATCCTCGCGCCTTAGTTTCATCGAAGGGGGGGCGGCTTCGAACGAAGAGCCGTCCTGATGGCGGAGGAGATTAAGAAAGCACAAAAAAGGTACAAAGGAGGAGTTGAAGGTGACGGGGAGAAGCGGAGGACGGCTGGCTGGCCGGTCGCTCGGCTCGCCTTGCCTTGTCATGCGTGCTGATGCCGGTACCGGGCCGCGGGTCATTTTGTGATGCCGGTACCGGGCCGTGGCACAAAAAAGGTTGGGGGCCACTGTTTTAGAGGATCCTTGAAGCATCTGTATCCCCAGGGTCACTTGAGTAGTACTCCTGGTTCTTATAGTCTGCAATTTTTTTTCCCTTCTGGAAATCCGTTCCTACTCCCATGCCATTCAAAGGATATTCATTCCATATTCTACAGCTAAACGTCTGTAGAAACTCTACAGACTTTCAACATTGCTGAAGTACAACGCTCTTCAGTCTTTATGTTAATGTTAATCATATCATGATGAGCATTCCTGCCTGAAAATTAATGGGTTGGTGGAGAGAAGCCAGAAAGTGCTAATGATCTTAGAATGGAACTGTTATGTCATACCTTTTATTTCTGCTATCCTTTCCTTCATTAAAGATGTCATTCTGTATGATTCACTGCCGATGCAGTGTGTTGCCTGCAGCTTCAAAAATGCTGATGTGGAAGGAGGAGGAAGATATTTCCTTTTAAATTCATTTTTTCTACGTTTCAAATGAGTGGCTCTGTTCTTACCAATATAGCACTGCAGCAAAGTAATGAAGGCTTACAAATGAAAATACGTTAACAAACATTCCAATTTCAATTAAAAGAAAACAAAACAAGATTTTGTGTTGAAATGTATGGCATTAAAATAGCGTGTTTGAAATAGGATTCAGAGAAAAGCGGGGGGAAGGATCATTCTATAAGAAAGTAATTTCTGATTTCCTTTAAATGACTCATGCTTGAAATCTCTTTTTATGAAAAGTGCTGAGCTTTCATAAATACTTGATCAAAAGTTGACCCCCCTCCCACCATCAAAAGGGTACTTCACTGCTGGCCCACCTAGCTAAAGATGAAATATTATTTGATCTCTTTTTGTGTTTTGCTTTCAATCTTGTTGCTTTTCTGCTTGCTATTTGAATTCTCCATCACATTTTACTATGGTACGTTTAATCCTCCTCCTTTCCATGACACCCCACGTTCAATGAAAATAATTTTCGGAGATGAATAATTTATATCCAGCTTTCCTCTAACTGAATAAATTTGTTTTGAAAATCTTGCAAACCTTTACTCTGGAAATGCAGATATAGGTTTGGGGAACATAGTTCATCATATATTTATCATTTTGGAACTACTTACGTTGAACAAGTGGCATGAGGCCAGGTTATCTGAGGATAGCCACCACCAGTGATGGGTGGATTCAATTTTTTAAAATACCAGTTCTGTGGGCGTGGCTTGGTAGGCGTGCCAGGGGAAGAATACCGTAAAATCTCCAGTCAGAGGTGGTATTTGCCGGTTTTCTGAACCACTCAAAATTTCCGCTACCGGTTCTCCAAAACTGGTCAGAACATGCTGAATACCACCTCTGGCCACCTCCCAATTACATCTGCTCATCCTCACAGAACAGATGGGCTATGGGTCCATTTCTAAATAGTTTGATTTGCAGGATCCTGGAAATAGACCTCTTCTGCTGTAGCACCTGCCCTATCGACACTAGCAATTATATCTGTAGCATTTGAGGCACTTACGATCATTGCAAAGAGCATTTAGGTGCTATTATCAAAACAATATTTAATAAAATGTAAGTATTAATTATTAGTATAAATGTCAACCAATATGAACAATTATTCACTGAATGTGTTGAATAGTGTTTTAGAATTAGTTTTCATGAAGTTCAAGCTCAAGAAATACTCCAATAGGTGGAAGATAGCTAGTTAGCTATCTACCTACCTACCTACCTACCTACCTAGCTAGCTAGCTACCTACGTAGGTAGGTAGGTAGGTAGGTAGAGTCAGCCCCAGAGCCATTTTCCCCCTTGGCACTTCAGGGCTGCCACAGCGAAGAAAGTCGAGCTGTGGGAACAGGAGGGGGCCTGAAGAGATAACTGGGGGATTATAGCCATAATAAAATTCTTTCGCTTGAGATACAAGAGTTTTTCCACCAGGTGCAAGAAGGTGGGGTCTAAGATTGAGTGAGCCTTGGACTGCGACCTGATTGGACCATGTGATGGACTACATGGGCAGGGGAAGGAAAACTCTACTTTTAATTAGGGGAAAACCTGAGGGGGGCTTAGAGTCAGGTTTCCCCAGATGTGCCAATATATATGGCGTGCCTAATCAGTCTATACTTTGAGGAACATGCCTGCCTTGGAGTTTTGATTCTGTTGGGTTTGTTACTTGGAACTCGGATGGATGGATGGATGGATATCTATCTATCTGTCTGTCTCTCTATCAAGAGAGAAAGAGAGAGCATGTGGTAGGGAGGGAAACAGAGACAGAGAGAGAGAGAAAGAGAGAGACAGAGAGGGAGGGAGGGAGAGAGGGGGAGAGAGAGAGGGAGGGAGAAAGAGAGAGGGGAAGAGAGAGAGAGAGAGCGCTCCCAGTGATTACAATGTCCCTTAGTTTTTTGACATTTTTTATGGTCATGTGGCCATGTACCTGGACTTAAGGGATCTGAGTATCTGTTGGAACCTGTGAATATGTTTTATTTGTGTTGTATTTAAAGTATTTGAATTGATGGCTTTCTTGTTCTTGGTTATTTTTTATCATGGCTGCCAATTGTCAAATTAATTCCATCATAAAAAGCTGGGGAGATGTAGCACAGATTCTGTATTTGTCTTCCTGTTGAGTTGATTTCCTGGTCTCGTTTATCTAGGGAGACTGAGAATGCCATACCTTCACCTAGCACTCATTTTTATTTAATTTATAAACATAAGACCAGAGTACTGTAGAGACAACATTAGTTCCATTCAGTAGCTTTATTTATTTCTTGCTGTGTTAGTTTTGAAAACCTACAAGGAACTATAAGTCAAAACTGATTGTTAATTGAATTGTGATTTATGAGTCTGTTACAAAAAACAAACAGCCTGGTTTACTTTTCAGCTTTTTAAAATTTGTCTTTGTAAGAAGCAATGTAAAATATGGTGCATCATAAATAAAAAGCAGGAGTAATACATAATTAAATTAATGCACTATGATTGTGACCCATGAAATAGTTATGGCTGCAGTTGGACTTTAGGTCTCTAATTGCACTAACTCAAATAGTTGCTTTAAATAAAATAGTTGCATCTTAAAGGTAAATATTCAGTAAAAGTAAAATGCAATAATAATATATCTCACCTTACTGTATTCATGAACTGAGCTGACATGACAGGTATATTTCACATGGCTAAAACAGTTTTATGGGTTGTTGTCCATTACTTTTTAAAGAAATACTCCAAATACACTGAAGAAAACCTGTTGACCTATTGGTGGTATTTCACTGAAGATTTAAGGCTTCATAAGTTTAGAGAGCTACCTTTATTTATTTATTTTGTCATCAACCGTCAACCAATCTGTGGATCACCCCTCTCCATGCCTCTGTATCTCACGCCGCCTCCTTCATCTCCTTCGTAGTTAGATCTGTCATTTATTTATTTAGATTTATACAATTGCTAACTCAACATTTGACCCTGGGTGATAAAGAAGAATGAAAATTAACAGTAATTTTTTTAAACAATGAAACAACAAAATAAATCAGGATCTGCCATCCTAAGGGTTACACTAAACTGAAGAAAGGGCAAAAAAGACCGAGCTTTAGTACTTCCAAAAGTCCACAGAGATCAGAACCATCCAAATTTCAGGAAATATGCCATTCCAAAGGACAGACACAGTAACAGAGAATATATGCTTCCTAACTTCCATTAAATAGCATTGTTGAATTTAAGCAGATCAGATCATGTCTTCTCTATTGCATATTGTGGACCAAGTGGATGTAATTGGAGGCAGAAGGCTCTGCAGATAATCCAGCAGAATCCAGAATATTCTACATTCTTATTGTATGATGGTGAATTGAGGGACTGCAGGCAGTCCTCAACTTAACAACAGAGACCATTTAAAGTTATAACAGCCCTGAAAAATGGGACTTATGAACGTTTTTCAAAGTTACCACTTTTGAAGCATCCCCATGATCATGTGATCAAAATTCAGGTGTTTGGCAACTGACTCATATTTATGACTGTTGCTGAGTCCCAAGGTCATTTGCAACCTTCTGATAAGCAAAGTCAATGGGAAAAGCCACATTTACTTAACAACCAGGCTACTAACATACCAACTGCAGTGATTCACTTAACAACAATGGCAAGAAAGGTTGTAAAATGTGGCAAAATTCACTTAACAAGTATCTCATTTAACAACAGTAATTTTGGGCTCAATTATGGTCATAAATCAAAGATTGCTGTATTTAGTGATTAACAATGCTAAAACAAAACGAAACAAAAATCTTTCTGGGGAAGAAAAAAGATTTACAATTACCACTATTGTACAGTTGATGTGTTCTTCGCCAGCTCATACACAATAAACTATTATTTGTTTTCATCTAACTTGATAAAATAAAATTATACTAATTTCTTAGGTTTCCTTCCAATTTGGAAAAGATCATATGATTAGCAGTGCATCTTCATTACACAGGGAGATTGTAATATTACCAAGTAAATGTGGAAATTAATGCAATTTATCAATTTGCCATTGATGAAGATTTATTCTAGCTAAGAACTAGATTGTTATTTGGATGGCAAAATTATTTAATATTTCTAATAAAATAATTCCAATTATCCATAAACATACTAAACATTTTCATCCTTAAGTGAAGTAAGTGGTACTAATGTAATACATTGTTTCAGGATTTATAACTGTTTTTACAGATATAACATTATTAATTTGTAAATATTTATTTTAAGAGTTGTAACATTCTTGTAGTTCCACTGAATAATAATGAGACAAACTAGTTATATAAAAAAACCCCTCTTGTTATACCCCCAATAAATGTTAAATTTCACATCATGATGAATCTAGATACATATCTATATTGTTGAGCAGATAAAACATATATTTCCTTTAATTTTTGAAAATATATTGTTAGGAAGTTCAGCCATTGCTTCCTACATTTGAAAAGTTGCCTGCATGCATAGTGTCTGAATTATGTTCATAATATAATTCTAAATATAGGAGTAACCCACGTGTATTGTAGCATAAATCTAATAGTGAGGCTTTATGAATATCACAATACTTATCTTCATATTGTGGTAGAAGTATAAGAGATAACATCACTGATACTTCCTATCACTGATACTTCCTATTAAATAAATTACTCCTGGGTATTTAAAATAATTAGTGCATTCCATTGAATGCCCGTACATCACAAAGCTGTGCAAATCCTTTAAAAGACAGTGCTTTGAACCATTAAAAGAGATACATTTTTTTCCATGTGGAGCAGTTTCATAAGTAGAGCAGGACTGTATATGCAGCATAGATGGAGATAACCATAGCAACTTATGAAACATTCAGTATAGGATGGAAAAAATATCAGCTGTTTTAATGTCTTGTCTGTCTGTCTGTCTATCTATTATCTAATATATGTATGTATGTATGTATGTTATTCAGCTTTGTTCGGGTATTTTTCCACATCATTGTAGTTGTGCTTTTAAAGTTATAGCAACGTTTTGGCAGAAGCTCATCTGCCATCATCAGGCTTCTGTATTGTGTTCGTCTGTGAGTCAGACTTGTCTGACTCACAGACGAACACAATACAGAAGCCTGATGATGGTGTGTGTGTGTGTGTGTGTGTGTGTGTTTGGCATTCAGCTTTGTTCGGGTATTTTCCCACGTCATTGTAGTTGTGCTTTTAAAGTTGTAGCAATGTTTCGGCAGAATCTCATCTGCCATCATCAGGCTTCTGTACTGTGTTCGTCTGTGAGTCAGGCTTTCACAGCCGTTTCTGTTTTAAATTTGGTGCTAGTCTACTGCTGTGCCAGAATGTTTTTTTCTTCATCCTGATTGGTTGGGAGTCTTGGTCTGTATTTATTGTTGCCAGCCAATCAAGACAAAAAAATCCACAAAACAGACAGAAGATATTAGAAACACCAATCTAGCAGAACACAGCAAACTCCAAGACCAATAAACACAGACCAAGACTAGCAGAACACAGCAAACTCCAAGACCAATAAACACAGACCAAGACTCCCAACCAATCAGGATGAAGAAAAAACCATTCTGGCACAGCGGTAGGCTAGCCCCAAATTTAAAACAGAAACAGCTGTGAAAGTCTGATTCACAGACGAACACAATACAGAAGCCTGATGATGGCAGATGAGATTCTTCCAAAATGTTGTTACAACTTTAAAAGCACAACTATAATGACGTGGGAAAATACCCAAACAAAGCTGAATGCCATGTATGTATGTATGTATGTGTGTGTGTGTGTATGTATGTATGTAGGTCTTGGCATGTTCAGGTCTTTTCCCATTTAAGATTGAGAGCATCTTGGCAACGTTTCGACGAGGTCCCACCCGCCATCTTCAGGCTGGTGCTTTCGGCTTCATGCTTGTGCGAGCAAAGTGTGATCGGAGCTGCCGTCTCCCTATATATACTGGTGGGGAGGTTGGCTGTGTTGTCATTTCTTGATTGGTTGATGGAGTTGATTTTTGCAGATTGGCTGGCTTTTTTGTAAAAACATGTGTGGCTGAGGTATTGGCTGTGTGTATATCAGCCTCCTGTCTTGTAACGATCTGGGTAATGGGCTGAATTCTGAATTCTATTGTTTTGACATCCTGGGTCTTGTGCTGTAATCTCCTGGGTCGTTGGCTGTGTTGCAACATCCTGAGGTTTTGTGGTGTAACCTCCTGAGTTCTTTGATGTGATAACCTGAGCGGGTGGCTGTGATGTGATGATCCGTGTTTTGGTTTGGCTCCGAGTTTGAGGCCTG
The DNA here is from genome assembly GCF_049901715.1 of Pseudonaja textilis. Classification (NCBI taxonomy): domain Eukaryota; kingdom Metazoa; phylum Chordata; class Lepidosauria; order Squamata; family Elapidae; genus Pseudonaja; species Pseudonaja textilis. The sequence continues at coordinate 13,800,167 of NC_141994.1, read as the reverse complement.
GATATGTGTTCATATGCATCAATTTAAATCAGGAAGTAGATGTTCTTTGAATTGGAAAGTGTATATGTACATGTGGGCATATATTGTGTGCACATACAAACATGTACATATATACTCTTCCTCTCTGTGTTTTATCAATACCCATAAAATTGAAAAATTGATAGAGAGAATTGATAGAGCGTAATGATGAGTGAGAAACTGTTATAAATTTAGCAAATAATATTTTCATACTTTGAATCCATGTGCGCATGTGTGTGTGTATATGTGTATGCACACACACACATACACCATAGGTGGTATTCAGCACACCAGTTCTAGAGAACCAGTAGCAAAAATTTTGAATAGTCCAGAGAACCAGCAAATACCATCTCTGACTGGAGATTTTATACTATCCTTCCCCTGCCACGCCCACCAACCCACACCCACAGAATCAATAGTAAAAAAAAATGAATCCCATCACTGACGCACATATATAATATACTGGTATATATAATTATGCATTGCAGTTGCTCTACTAAGGCTATTTTTGGAAGACGCTTACATAAATATATTCTGCATACTGTGCAAAGACTGCATTCGTTGCCAAATTGTTTCTGAATTAATTCAAATTGCCAGTTGCTTCATGAAAAAATATGAATTAATACCTCTATGCCAGTGAGGCAGATGGAGTAGGTTTCCTGTATGTCTAAACTGATAGAGGTTATTTAACTGAGACAAGAAAAATGAAGTGCAACCATACCTAGGAGTTAGGTAAAATTCTGCCTTAAGTTGTCAGCTTCTTATCTTCTTTTTGACTTGAGACTTCCTTGTGTAGATAGGCCTTGTTGCTATTAACCAAGTATAATGTTGCTGATATGGTTGCTATATCTGGTATATCCATCTATTTTTATTTTATTTTTTAAATTATCTGATTAGATTTATTATTAGTTCACTTGTGTGGTAATGAAGAAGAATAAGGGTAGAATGAAACCAAAAAGTTGATATCAATCAATCACTTAATTTTAGTTATCCCCACTGCAGTGGCCCTGGCATATGTTATGTGTTTATTTCTTTACTCTATTTATATGCCTCTTTTACCTTAAAGCAATATTCAATTAGAAGAAAAACAGCATATTAAAATGTGGAACATCTGTAGCAGCTTCATAAATGACATACTGTAACAAATGCATAAAGCACTTAATAAACAGTAAAGCAAAATTACAGAAAAGGGGGTCAATAATGGAGATATTACTGTTTATACTATGAAGTCATGGAAATATTAAACTAAAAATGTTTGTGATGATATTTCTGAAAATTACTGGGAATTTTAGGAAATCTTTTGGGATTCTATCACATCCAGTATAAGGGGGAACTTCTCAAAGCTCTTTTTTTTTTTGCTGAACCATTCTAAATTAGCATGAAGGGAGGGATGGAGAGAAGGAGTGAGAGAAAACGATAGAACTGTTAGAAATAATGGACAAGGATATCTAGGGATTTGTTCTAACTAGCAAAATTTATGTGGATATGCTTATGCTTAGCAGTATATTCCAGTTAATATTTTATTAAATGAATGGTCAAGGTTATCCACATACATATGTACATCCTATTATTTTGGGTAAGTACAGTCATGTGATACAATATGACAGCATCGGAATAGCAACGCATTGGAAGGGATGTCAGAGGTTTTCTATTCCAACTGCCTGCTCAAACATTAGACTCTATACCATGTCAAATAAATGGTGTTCTCAATGATTGGAATTTTTTCTTTATTTCTAGGTTGGTTCTTCTCTTGATTAGTTTATATCAGTTGCTTCTTGTTCTGCCTTCCGGTGCTTTGGAAAATAGGTTGACCATCCTCTTTTCTGTGGCTATCCCTCAAATATTGGAACACTGCCCCCCCCCATCCTCCTTTTCTTTAAACTAGACATACCTAGTTTTTACAACCATTCTGTGTACAGTTTAGTTCCAGTCGCTAATCATCTTAGTTGCTCTTCTGTGCACCCTTTTTACACTTTTTTTATATTGTGGTGACCTAAATTGGATGCGATATCCCCAGTGTGGTCTTACCAAGACATTATAAAATGATCCTGCACTTCAGGTGATCTTGATTCTGTCCTTCTGTTAATGCTGTCCAGGACTGTGTTAGCTTTTTTTGGCAGCTGCAGCCCACGGCTGACTCACAGTTATCCCTCTCACAGTTTCTACTATTGAACCAGGTACCAGCTATTCCATACCTGCGCATTTGGTTTTTCTTGCCTAAATGTAGAATCTTACTTTTTCTCACTGTTGAATTTCATTTTGTTGGATAGGGTCCAGTGTTCAAGTCTGTCAAGATCTTTCTGTATCTTGAGACTTATATTCTGAAGTGTTGGCTTTTCCCGCTAGTTTGGCGTTATCTGCAAATTCGATAAGTTTCCCTTCTATCTCCTCATCTAAATCATTGATGAAGACATTGAAGAATGTTGAGCCTAAGACAGTTTTTACCATCAATAGCCATTCATTCTCATGTCAAAGAAAATAAGGCAACACAAGAGCCATAGTGGTACAGTGGTAAGAATGCAGTACTGCAGGCTACCTCCTGACGGCCATCTGCCTGCAATTTGCCAGTTCAAATCTCACCAGACTCAAGGTTAACTTGGCCTTCCAGTCTTCTGAGGTGGGTAAAATGAGGATCCAGATTGTTTGGGGAAAATATGTTCACTCTGTAAACCACTTAGAGGAGGCTGCAAAAGCACCGTGAAGCGGTATATAAGCCTAAGTGCTATTGCTATTTTTATGGCTTATACTACCTTTTATTTTTATTCTTACTATTGAGAGCATATTAATCTCACTGCAGTGCAGTTATTTTCCCCCAAGTTGTTTTGAAGCACTATTGGCCTTATGTGGCTTTCTTCACTCTACAATTTGCAACTTGAATTCTAGATTAGTGATTGTGAGAGTCAGTAATAAGGTCAAAATTCAATTTACGTGCTGTTAACAAAGTGGCACACTTTGCCACTATTACTTCCCACTTCTCCTGAAATATAAAATGCCGACTATGCACATAATGCTTGTTTGTTTTTACATTGTGCAAAATGTTCAGCTCCAGGACACTAAGCTTTAAAAGATTTTGAACTCTACTAAGTTGCTATTTTATGTAGTTTCCCACATAACATATGATGATGTACGTTTTATGATGATTTATTAACCAATACACCAATCACATTTAAAAAAAAAATCAAGCTAATGTTTAAATCTGATATTGTGTTCGTATCTTGATCATAATATTGATGGGGTGAGCTGCCTAGAGTTACTTTCTAGATGAGATGGGAGGCATAGAAGTTTAATAAATAAACATCTATTGAAAATTAAAAATTTAATTAGCACTTTTGCATCAGACTTCTAATTTCTTTCTTATTAATACATAGTAATTCCAGTGGGTTTTTTTTTCTGCTGTGGCATTCTACTTTGCTGTAGTTGCAGTCTGTATCATTTGTTCTACCCCAAAGGTGCTTTTTCAAGAGGCAACTGGACTTTCTGGTTTTTCTTTGAAGATATTTTGCTTCTCATTCAAAGAAGAGCTGAAGAAGCTTCTTGGACGAGAAGCGAAACATCTTCAAAGAAAAAACCAGAAAGTCCAGTTGCCTCTTGAAAAAGCACCTTTGGGACAACCATGGCCTGGATGACTGACAATCTCCATAGATATTATTTGTTATTATTTGTACAAACCATTTTCTAGCATTGGGAAAACAATAATATCTTAAATTGGAGAGTGCTATCAGGGTTTAAGGTATACACCATTCAAACTGTCATTTACTGTTTTATTATTAAATACTCTGTGGTCCCTTAATCCTCTGTCTTTCTCATATAAGCTACTAATATTTTTCTGAACACCTAAATAAGCATATAAAAAAAAAATAAAGCATGGGAGAAAAATGTTTTCAAAAGACTTGTTTTCCTTTCTCCAATTGTAGCTTTCAGATGACTGGTATACATTCAGACTTTGTCCTGTGATTGTTGTTGTGGGGAAAATAGGAGGTAGACGTTTTGTTGGATATGTTTGCCATCTTGAGTTATTCATAAAAATAATAAAGGCAGGATATAAGTTATAAACAAAGAAACCATGTATCTTTTACATTGTCTAAATTGTTCTGTGTCTTCAGCAAGAGATCTTTTGTGGTATTACAAATAAAATGTACATTCAACTCAACGTGGATTACCTACAGATAGGAAATAAGTTGCCTGTGGTTAAACTACAGCAATTTCCTGTTGATTTCTGGTTCATATTCTTAACACTTTTTCCTACCTTTGGAATCTAGATACAGTGCATAAAATGTCATTCATATTGAAAGTTCATCACGAGTCTCATTTTAAATATTCTTGTTATTGCAGATATGGTCAGTGGCAGTCAGAGAGTGCAATTTTTGAGCAGTGGCATCTCATTTAGAGAATGATGTTACAGTACTGAAGATACTGTCCCAACACATACATATTATCATTTGAAGTGAAAGCAAGTATGATTTACATTGCCAGATATTTGAAATATGAGTACAATTAGTGATACTGGCTTGCGCTAATTGATATTGTAATCCTAGTTTTCATAAGTTGTATTTTCTATGCTATTAGGTTGTCTTGTAAAACTGTTTTCTTCTATTTAAAGCATAATATATATTATTTACAATAAGAAATAAGTAAATACATACTTGCAATGCCAGAACCATAGAAATTACACATCCTTTTCTGTTTACTGCTTGAAAGCTAAGTAATTATTTAATGCTGAACCATTTTAAATTAAGCTTTCTGTGTTAGACCTATGCAGAAACATATATGGAACCATAAACAGAATTGACTAATGTCTACTTTATTTATAATAGAGCAATTAATTCAAGTATTTTTTTTTTCATGTTTGTCTGATGAATAATTCATCAAAATAATTCATCAATAACATTTCCTAAGTGATGATAGATGTTTCTTAGTTCAACAAAGTTGGTATAACATGACAGTGTTATTTATGAGTGAATGACTCATTGAATTACTTTGTTCTGCAGATAGAAAAGAAAGCTCTAAAATAATTCTGAATTGAGGGCATGCAAGTCTTGAGATATTTTTTAAAAATATCGAATCTATACATTCTCATTAGGCATAACTTTATCAGGAGCATACGTCCTGGATGTTTACCTGGATCCAACTCCTTCCAGGCAGGATATATACAAAATACTAACAATAAATATGATTTCAATGAATGACTCATATTTCAATGAAGCTAAACAACCTTTTTACAGATAAAGTGCACATAAATGACATGTTCTCTTTTTACTTTCTGCGATATCTTTGAATCATATTTAAAAACAGAAAATTATATTTAGTCATTTTATTTTCTAGTGTTTTTCTCACAATAGCAGCTTACTTCATTTCTATTTACTTATTTATTATTACTCTGATATATATTCCATCTTTTGTCAAGACAGCTTATGATGGAATCTACTTTCGTTTTCTTTCCAACAACAACCTTGTGAGCTTAAAATACTTAAAAGAATTGAACCAGTGAGTATTCAGTGAGTTTGTATAACTGAGTTGGACTTAGACAAGTAGAGGAAGCCCTCAATTTATTACCACAATTGAGCCCAAAATTTCTGTTGTTAAGTGACATTTGTTAAGTGGGTTTTACTCATATTCTTGACTCAGTTGTTAAGTGAATCACTGCAGTTGATAAGTTAGTAACCTGGTTGTTAAGTGAATCTGGCTTCCCCATTGATTTTGCTTGTCAGAGGGTTGCAAAAGGTGATCATATGATCTTGGGACATAGCAACAGTCGTAAATATGAACCAGTTGCCAAGCATCTGAATTTCGGTCACATGCTGCAAAGGTCATAACTGAAAAACGGTCATAAGTCACTTTTTTCAGTGCCATTATAACTTTGAACAGTCACTAGATGAATTGTTGTAAGTCTAGGACTACCTGATTTGTATGGGTGTTGTTGATATTGCAGTGTAACTTTCCCAATCACTCTTCCCAACCATGCACACTTTTTCTTATGAAGTCAGAACGGATTAAAAAACCTAATTCAGGTACAGCATCTGCGTCCATCTTCAGTATAAGACATTTGGTGCAGAGATACATCTGCTTCACTTATTTTCTACAGATCTTCATGCACGCACACACAAAAAAACCTAGTTTTGCTTTTCAACAATGCCGCTTTCCTGAGATTCCCCATTCACTTTTTCCAGTCCTAATTTCTTCACACTCTTGTTTGTTATCCTCAGTTGACACAATATTCTTTTCAAAATTATACTGTTGAATTGGCTCTCTGTTAAGGGGGAATTGGCTCTCTGTTAAGGCTCTTTGTAATGTGTTGGAGGCAGACAAGAAAGGACAAGAATTCACGTTCTTTGATAATTCTTTTATTAAGGATAATTTTCCTAGATCCAATGAGCAGAATAGCAAACTTTTTATGACCGGAACAACTAGTAGCTCAGCAGCATGTGAAATTTTATAATTTGTAATGGAAGACCTTTTTTTAGCAGCCCTTAAAATCAATATTTCCTCATTACAAAGTACACTGAAAGAACAAATAGAAAACCACTAGTATACAAGCATTAGGATGATGCCACATCCTCGTGATGGCGAACCTTTTTCACGTTGTGTGCCAAAAGCGCATGCATGTGTGTGCATGCATACGCTTGCGTGCCTGCACCCAAGATGCAGTGCATGCGCAACTCCCCCGCCCCCTGTGCATGCGTGTGTGACCCCTGAGTGTGCACCTCATGCCTATGCACATGCAAAACCCCTGCAAGCCGCATGCCTCTGCGCATGCATGCGCATCTCTCACGCACGTGTCTCCCCCTGCACATGTGTGGCAGATACCCAACAATCAGCTGCTTGGCGGGGTCACCCGTACGCATGCCAAGTGAGGCTCTTCCAGGCGACCTCTTGCTTGCTGGCAGAAGTGGCTCTGCATGCCACTTCTGACATGCGTGCCATAGGTTCGCTATCATGGCCATATCCCATTTCCCACTCTAGCTATTGTGATATGGTTGTCTTTTATCTGAAAGATTTTTTTTTTCCTATTGAAAGTTTCCCAGTGAAGCTGTTGTATTTGAACAGATGTTTAAGTTTGCTGTAACAATCAGTGACTTCCCTTTATTGAATGAGGTTAAAATGAACAATAAACATCACTTTTAATCTGAATGCAGAAAATGAAATATAAATTTAGCTAACTTACTTTAAAGCTTTTTAAAATGAATCTAACATCAGATTTTACTCTGAATGGGACAATTTTCAAAGAATGTATTGCCAATAATATGTGACATAGCTGACTTTTGTTAAGATGCATTATGTCTCGGCCTTAAGGGAATGCCCGGGGAAGAAACATTTTTAAGAAACCTACTGTTGTAAATAAAAATAATTTTAAATTGCAATGGTAAAAACTATACTACCAGGGTTTCTTTAACTGGAAATATTCAGTTATCTATCTGTAGTGCGACTGTGTCTGTCTTTGTAGATTCTGTGTTTTCCCTGTTCCAATTACAAGCTTAATACATTTAATAACAAAAGCTACTGTAGAAGTAGAATTTCTATATAATAGAAAAGTGTATGTAAAGAAATACATACAAATCCAGGAATGGAGCAAGAAGATAATAATTATTTATTAATATTAATAAAGGTAAGGAAAATAGGCCATATACCAAAATATTTATATCCGTTGAAGTTTCGCTTTCGGTGGCATCAAGTGTGCCAAAACATTATCAAATAAATGACCGGAATTATGCCAATTTTGGTGGTGCACAACAATGCAAGTGTATAATTTGTGCAGTTACAGTGTTGTACATTGTGGCTTCCAGAACCTGTGATTTTCATGATATGAAGAGTTGCTAATTGGGAAACAGTTTAATTTTCATGGTCATGATTTATTTTTGTCCATGTACTGAATTGACAACTCTCTTCTCCTTTTTGTTTTTTCTGCTTTTAATGACAAAGGAATGGAAAGAAATACTACAATCTGTCATTAGTCATTCAGTGGGCAATAGTCAACTCTTAGGAGAAAACCTAAAAGAAGAATGTCCTAGTTTTTTTTATACCTTTTTGTTGATAGCTCACACTTCTGAATTGCTTTTTTTAAAAATATAAGGATTAAATCTTCTAAATAAGTAATTGGCTGAATGAAATGTTAGGAGGCATATCAGGAAACATATTTTAGTTTGTGTTGGATGGGGTGATACAATCCTTGAAGGTACAAGATAATTTCATAGTTGTAATGTGGTCTTAACTGTAAATGTCCAGTTTTAGAGGCAGTGAGGATGCTCAGTAAAGATTCATAACTACCTTTGCACCTGTTCATGGACATTTCAATGCATGCCTCAATATAATCATGTTTGGAATATTATAATAGGATTATAAAGCGGATTTTCAAAAAACATTAGCTCCAATGTCCTGCTGCTACAGGGCTAATAAACATACATATATTGCAATCCCATCTCATTTGGCAGAACATCAAACGCAGCAGTTAAAATACTAGCTAAAAGAAGAAGAAAAAAGCAAGCCAGAGTAGACCGGAGCACTGATTGATCAGAAACATAAAGGTGTAAAAATGGCACTGGAGTATAAAAGAAAAAGCCTTTGAATATTCCTTACCCAAAGATACTCCCAACAGAAAAGGTTGAGTGTCCCCTACAAGAAGATTAAACCAAGAAATGTCTTTTAAGCTATAATGCTACTTCAAACAAATGATTACAGCAGTGAAATCATACCTCTGGAACTTGCTGGAGACTATCTGGAGCTGATTTCTCAGTTATTATAAGCAAAACACCACACATTGTGACTATTTAAGTGAAAGAATATGGCTATTCCTCCTATTGTGATGTTGCATTAAAGTTTATCCACCTACCTGGTCTCTTCTTTTACTAAGGAGATATGCAAATTGATAATTTCGTTGAAGTCTGAAAACATATCCAGCTGTGATACTTTTTCTCCTGTATTGATAAAGAATAATGCATATTGATAAAGACCTGTACTGGTTTCAACATTTTTTTTTCTTGGACTAATAGCTCTATTCACACCACTGGGCAAGTCATTTCTAATCCTAACCCTTAGGCATTTATGGCTGAAACTACAAAATTGGTTGGACTTGTAATGCTCTGGTGGAGTGATTGTCTTTAAGACTGAATGTTCCACATTGCATGTATATTTGGTTGGAAGGACTTTGTGCAGAAATGTAACTGAAATCAGACTTATTTGAAAAATGTATATATTGTACTTCGAGCAAACTTTTTGTTCTCTTATAGTTGAATATTTGGTACTTCATCTTTGGTAGATTATCATCTCCTTATTCTCATATATTAATTATATACTGGCAATCTTGGCTTATAACCACAACTGGGATCAGAATTTTAATTGCCAAGCAATGTGGTCATTGACTGATCAGGTGACCATCCCAAGTTTACAATCATTTTTATATTGTCATTAAGCAAGTCACAGTTGTCATTAAACAAATGACATGGACATTAAATGAATCATGGGGTTGTTGGAAGCTAGATGGAAGGGAAGGTCACCAATAGTAGTCATATAACTGCGTGACACCACAACAATCATAAATGTTAGCTGGTTGTCAGATGCCCAAATCGTGGCATCATAAGACCGTGCGGATGATATGAAGGTCATAACTTTAAGATTAAGTTGTAAGTTACTGTTAGTTTTTCACCTTTGAAACTCCAAACTCTCATAAAATCAATGATTTAAATTGAGGGCTATGTGTAGTAATATTAACTTATACCACAAGAAATTTTCTAAAGTGATACTGACTAGGAGGAAATATCCTCACTCCAATACCTTTTAATTTCTATGTCAATTTCTATGGCAGGGTGTTTAAGTGAAATGAAGTGTCATCTCCCAAAGTTAAAAGAGAAACTCTTGGTTTCTTTGTTATATACATTTGATATTGCAATTGCTTCAAAATCACCAATAATGTAATTTTGAGAGAGCTGAAGAGAGTTAAAACCATTGGTCCACTTTTGCAAAGATCATTCATTTCAAGTGAATGTTAGTAATCTAAAATCAGTTAATTGATGTAATAAAACTTACTTTATGGCTATTTATGTCTTGAAGGATATTATATATTTGCTCATTCTTTTTACTGAATCTGCCATTGTCCTCACATTCAAAGTTGCTAGTTTATGAAATAAACTGAAAAAATGTAACTTTTTATCTGCACCCAGTTGGCTGGGTGACTACAAGCCAGTCATTTTCTCATAGTCCATCTCATTACACGTGGTTGTTGTTGTGGGGCAAATAGAAGGATTAGATATGTTTGCCACCTTATTTATAAAAATAAAAAGGTATCTTATTCCTTGTGTTGTAAGTTCTTCGGTAAGATTCGAAGAGAAGGCTGATCTGGCTTGTATAACTGAGACCTTGTTGAGTCCAGAGGGAGGCGTTTCTCCTGTAGAAATGTGCCCAGTGGGTTATCAAGCATGGAACGAGTCTAGATCTCAGGGCCGGGGACGAGGTGTGGCTGTTGTTATCAGAGAATCGCAATAGCTTCCAGAGGCACCGTTCAGCAAATCCCCGGCTGTGAGACCCTTTTTCTTAGATTGAGCTCAAGAGATCAAGTGGGATTGCTGCTGCTATAGCAGCCTCCCTGCTGCGTGGCAGCTTCCCTACCCGGGTTCCTGGACCTCACCACAGGGCTGGTGGTGGAATTCCCCAGGCTTATAGTTCTGGGGGATTTCAACCTGCCTTCTCTGGGGTCAAGGTCGGAGGTAGCCCAAGATTTTATAGAAACCATGACTTCCATGGGCCTGTCCCAGATTATCCAGAGCCCAACTAGTAATAGTGGTCACACACCCCGATTTGGTGTTCTTGTCGGAGCAGTGTCTATGTGACCTGGAATTGGTAGACCTCTCCTTGGTCCCCTTGTCATGGTCAGATCACAGTCTGGTGGCAATGAGTTTCTCAAAAGCTGCATACCCCCTGGAGGGAGGCAGGACCTATTAGATTGGTCTGCCCCTGTCGACTAATGGACCCAGTTGGGTTCCAGAAGGAATTTGAGGTTATAACTGCAGATCTATTATGAAGTCCAGCCAGCTCTTAGTCACTGTTTGGAATAGGAAGGTGACTGAGGCTCTGCATAGGATTGCATCCTTGCGACCTCCCCTCACCCATAGACCTCTCTGTGCCCCATGGTATACAGAGGAACTGAGAGGACATCTAGAATGCCGCTGGCGGAAGACAGGAGATCAACTCGATTGAACACGTGTAAGAGCTGCTACAAAGGCCTACCTTGTGATGATTTGTGAGGTGAAGTGTAAATACTTATCCACACTAATTGCGTCTGCAGATAATCACCCAGTGACCCTCTTTAAGGTGAGCTGTCTCTTCCTAGGCAAGGAGGAGATTGAGGTCCACCTGAAGGGACGCGCTGAGGAATTTGCGGATTTTCTGGAAGACAAAATTGCTCAACTTCATTCCCAGTTAGATGCTGGTGTGGTTGCTGATCCAGTAGAAGCTCCTGAGGCAGGTTCTTGCCCTGTTATCTGGGAACAGTTTGACCCTCCTGAGGAAGTGAACAGGATCCTAGGGAGTATGCACCTGTATTTTAGACCTGTGTCCCTCCTGGCTTGTGAAAGCTTCCCAGGAAGTGACAGGCAGGTGGACTCGTGCGATGATTAATGCTTCTCTATAGGAGGGCACAGTGCCCCAGCATTTTAAGGAGGCTATGGTCCGCCCTCTTCTTCTTAAGAAGCCATTGCTGGACTCCACCTGGTTGGATAATTTCCCACCTGTCTTCAATCTTCCCTTTTTGGAGAAGATTGTTGAGAAGGTGGTTGCGCAACAGATCCAGAGGTTTCTGGATGAAACAGATTATCTCGACTCTACCAGTCAGGATTCAGGCCTGGATTTGGGACAGAAACAGCAATGGTCGCACTTTTGGATGATCTCTGGTGGGAATGGGATGGGGGTAGTGCATCAATCCTTGCTCTACTTGACCTATCGGCGGCTTTTGATACCATTGACCATGGGATTTTCCTGGGGCGGCTTCGGGGGATGGGAGTAGGAGGACTTGTGCTGTCTTGGTTCACTTCCTTCCTCTGCGGCCACTCTCAGTCAGTGTTGATAGGAGGGGAGAGAGCAATCCTTGCCACTGCTTTACAGGGTTCCACAGGGCTCGGTACTCTCTCTGATCCTATTCAATATTTCCATGAAGCTGCTGGGTGAGATCATCCGTCACCATAGACTGAGGCATTACCAATATGCTGATGATACTCAACTGTATGTCTCAGCCCATGGTGAGTTAAGTGTTGCTGTGTTCTCCATCTCGCAATACCTGGAGGCTGTTAAGGGCTGGATGGGGAGCAACGGATTGAAACTAAACACTTGCAAGACCGAGTGGCTTTGGGTTTGGGGTTCGTTAGTTCAGGGAGAATTACCACCTTTAGTGTTGGATGGGGTGGCACTACCCCAAACAGACCCTGTGCGTAATCTAGGGGTTTTCCTGGACTCACAACTCCTGTTTGAAGAGTAGGTGGCGGTTGTGGCCAGGAGGGCCGTTGTGCAACTGTAGGTTGTGCATCAGTTACGCCCTTTCCTGGATCAGCGGTCCCTACTCACAGTCATTCATGTCCTGGTCACTTCCTGTCTTGATTATTGCAACGCTTTCTACATAGGGCTGCCCTTGAAGAGCACCCGGAAGCTCCAGTTGGTGCAAAATGCAGCAGCCCACATGGTTTTATGCAGACCCTGGTGTGCATATGTGTCACCTCTCCTGCAGAAGCTGCATTAAGTTGCCGATTTGCTTCCGGGTGCAATTCAAGGTGCTGGTCGTCACCGTTAAAGCCCTTCATGGCTTGGGATCAGGTTATCTGAGGGAACGTCTCTTGCCAGTCACCTGACCCATTAGAGCGAGGAGGCAGGGAATGTTGCAGGTTCCACCCCTAAGGGAGATATACCAGGTGGGACACAGAAGAAGGGCTTTCTCCGTGGTGGCTCTGTCTCTCTGGAACATCATTCCCCCAGAGATTAGAATGTCCCCTCACTAATACTCTTCTGAAAGGCACTGAAAACCTGGTTTTGCCAGCTGGCCAGGGGAACCCAGAGAGGGATGGAGCCCATCCGATGACTAGTGTGATCTTCTGTCATTGGGGAGCGGGGTTGGAGTTGGTTTTTGATTTTTGTTTTGTTTTGGTTTTTGTTTTCCCAAACTTCGTTCTATTGTACTTTACTGATTTATTTGATTCTTTTTGTTAGTTTTTATTGTTTTTATTTTTCTGTTTTAAATATGGTTTTACATTGTGTAAGCCACCTCGAGTCGCCATGGGCATCAATATAAATTAAATAACTAAATAAAGATGTTTAGATCTCTCATTCTTTGTGTTATTCGACTTATTATCCTGGAAAGGATATATTATCTTCCTTTCTTTTATTTTCTCCAGCTCATGAGCCTAATACACAATCATATCTCTTACCCAAGCACTGACAAATATTATAGCTAAAACTTGTGATCCTTGCATTCTTCTGAGCCAAAGATTAGTATATTCTATAGATACGCTCCATATCTATTTCAGTGAGTTGCGTTTCTGGCACCACTTCATTAATTTTTGGAATAAAATATCCTAATAAGTCATTCTTTCTATATTCCACCTGAATGCCTCTGAGCCTTAAGTTATTTCTTCTGTTTCTACCCTGAACATTACCCAAGTTCGTGTTTCATGTTTATAATATCTTTTTTTTTCTAATTCTTCCAAGATCACTCTCAGTATTTATAGCAATGTCTTAAGCACTCTTAGCTGACTGAGCAGTTTCAGAAATCTGTTTAGTTTACAAAAATGCACAAAACAAGAATAAAAACCTTCTTGAAAGCATTTCGGTTAATATAAAAAGAAAAAAGAATGACATTGATATACCATACCGTGTTTTTCACAAAATAAGGCTGGCCCTTATTTTTTTTGACCCCACCCCCAAAAAACGGCTAGCCCGTCTTTTGGGTGACTTAATTACCCCCCCTTGCATCCTCGGGCATATTTATTTATTACATTGCAATGTTAAATCCTGTTTGTGCTTTTCCATCAACTAGTAAAATTGTGGAATTAGATCAACCTCATTATTTCAATCAGGACAATGTTCAGTTTTTAGTTATGTATTCTGGAATTCTTTCTCCTCCTCCATTTCATCTTCATTTCTAGAGAAAAATTCTACTGTCACACTTTCTTACTCTATCCAGATATGACTACTGTATATTCCTTTGCCTCTTTGTAAAGATACTTTGCTGAATATCTCTAGCAATTATTCTTGCAAGCCAGTGAAATTTTTAATTCAGAATTCAAGTCCTTTTAATAAAAGTGGTTCAGGAGGAGAGCAATTGATACAGTATGCCACTCTCGGTAAATTTAGCATTTTTGAGATCTTTGATCTGTATCGGAGGAGCAGGAATACCTGGAATACTATTGGTTGGAGAACCGATAGCAGAAATTTTGAGTAGTTCGGAGAACCAGGAAATACCACTTCTGAGTGGCGCCCCCATCTATTCTCTGCCTCCTGAATCCCAGCTGATCGGCTGGGTCTTCTTTTGTTACCCTGCACAGGAGGACGGACGTGGAAAGCAGGTTAGTGGCGTGGTAATGGGGGATTTTGCAGTAACCTTCCCCTGCCATGCCCACCAAGTCACGCCATGCCCACAAAGCCATGCCACGCCCACAAAGCCACACCACGCCCACAAAGCCACACCTACAGAACCAGTAGTAAAAAAATTTGAATCCCACGAATGATCTGTATGATTTTTGACTTGGCTTACCATGAAGGGCTGACAGTAGGAAGACAATTCAATTATTGGATTTCATTGATCTATGTAGGAGTAGGAAATGTATTTTGCCAGAGGCCAAATTCCCCTAGACAAAGATGTCAAGGATGAATGAATGAGGTTGTTTTTACAATTCTATGACCAGATATTGCATGGAGATGGAGATGTGTACACACAAACACACAGAGTTTTCTATTCTGACAATTCTTCTTGATCAATAATTAAAAAAACAAACATTTTTCACCAAAGGAAACTTGGACTGAAATGCTCATGTATTAAGATCTCTGGCTTATGGCACAACCTCCTTCTGAATTTTCTATAAACTTGGACATTCTCCAAATTATTGATCCAGTTTCTCTTCTACAGTATTGCTAATCAAATGTATGGATGATGACTTTCAGAAGAGAAGAATGAGAGAAGAAGAGTGTAAATCCAGTATAGTCTTCTTGGGCCCAGTTGAACAGGTCCTGGAGGTGTTCAACTTTTCATTGCAATGTTTTATTATACTTTAAAGAACTGCAATGCAAACGTAGCTTGCTGGTCCTTTGAAACCATTTTATCAAATCTCTGTCTCATTTAGCCTTTGCCAGAGGCTGTATTGTGAGGAAGTAGCAAATCTTATGTAAATTATGTATTTTCGAGGCTTGCTGGAATAATAATCATAGAGTTATATTGATGATGTTTGCCATAAGGTGTGAATGTTAAAATACTGCAGGTATTGTTCACCATCTTTAAGGTCTGAAATATGAAATGAGAAAGTAATATATTAGACCCAGGGGGAAAATGTTTTTATTCATTTAGTTACAGATTTGAACTTACTTCAATGCAAATGTCTCACTTCCATACTGTGTGATCATAAATAAGCTTTATTTGCATAAATTTTCACATTAAAATGTTATGCTGGTTTCCATCTCTATAGAGTGAAAATACAAGATCTTGTGATTAAGTTTTAAAATGCCGTAACATCAAGAATGGAATTTGAAGTGGCAATTTTCATTTTGTGTCGAGCTGTAAATCAGATGGTATGATTTTATTCCATCTATATTTTGTGTATGTATTTAATTATACTCTGTTATCTGAGCTGTGTTAATATATTTTGCTATTGAAATCATTTGAAGTAACCATCACAAACAAGTATAATATTTACATTCAGAATCCGCACAAAAATTACTGAAATAATATCACCTTATTAGAAGTATTGCATTTGCCTGAAATCTAGACTATGATTCTTGAAATGTGACCTTTTAAAAAGTCTTATCTTGAATATACTGGAAAAACAGTAATGAGCCATATAAGTATGTTTTTATCTGTGTATGCATGTATGTAATATGTAATATTTTGTTTTAGCGGCGTATCTTCTTAACTTTCATGTAATGGTCCTTTTGCTGTTCATTATAAACTTATATTTTTTAGTATTTTTTAACATTTCAAAAATCAATAAGATGGTATATAGAGCATTCTGATGCAAACTCCAATTCTTTTCATCACCCATTGAAGTTACAGACACATTAAAAAAACAGAGCTTGAACTACAACCTTCTTTTCATAATACACTGGTTTTTAGTATCCCCTATGGATGCCAATACTGTCCATAAATTTGTACCTAGTTTCTTTTTCTTGGGAATATATTGCACATTATATTAGTAAAGAAATTAGTAAACTATGAATAAATGTTAGGAAGAGAAAACAACTATGTGCCACTTTTGAGATTGTTATGGTATTTAATGTATGAGGACTTCCTTCTAATTCAGAAAAAGGACAATTGTAATGGCAGACAATTCTGATAAATCTAAATTTGTTGTACTTGATTATCCAATGATTACATTTCCGTGTTTCACTTGCCCATAGATATCACATTTATAAAGGTTACACAGAATTGTGTAAAATTAGAATCTATTATGGTGGAGATTATAAATCATTTCCAGATGATGTCAAAGTTGGAAGCAATTTGATAAATCTATATGTTTTTACACATTCCATGCAGATTGGAAATCTTATTTATTTTCTCTTAAATAACCCAGAAACAATTTCCAGCGTGAGTCTGCTTTGCAAAGAGAACAATAGGCAATGCAAAGCAATTTCAATATAAACATACAGAAAAACTAGAAAAAATTATTGATGTATTTAGTTAACCTACTAGCAATCCAGAAGAAATAACAAATTATCTCAGCATGTTAATTTAGAATTCTGTTTAATTCTTACATGTAGAATTCTAAGTGGCTCCTTAGGAAATTGGTAATTTTTGCTAATTTTCTCTTAATTTCAGATCTATATTACAAAATTGAAGCCTCATTCATAAAAGTTTATCAACCACCAGCACTGTAGACCTTTTGTATAACAAAGTGCAAGGCCTGGAGGCTATGTGAAAGATTGTGAGAAATGTTGTCTTTAATGAGCTCACTACAAATGAGGCAAGGAAATTCGTTTTACAATTTAAAATATTTTTTTTTTACCTTTATCCCAAACTAGCATTAATGAATGCTTGCCAAAATCTGTGTAGTTCTTGCTTCTTTGACTCTGCCCATGTGAATGAGGCTTGACAAGATTTAGGAGGGGAAATCTATTTTAAACAAATATAATATCAGAGTATTGATTATATACTTTTTTAAAAAAAACACCCACTATACATTCTAATTTATTAATGCAACCCCCTCCTCCAAAGATTAAAATAGAACAATAGCTTTTAAATAAAAATTCCCACTTAAGATCATGTGGAATAATAATAATAATAATAATAATAATAATAATAATATTATTAATATTATTATTATTATTATTAGACCACCCATGCTTTGCTAGGTCAACATTTTGGGGATATTTCCTTACTTAAACAGAAAAAGAATGACTTCAGGTAGACAAAAAAGCAGTAGGAGCTACTTCCAAATTCATGCCAATTTCCCCATTGACTTTTCTTATGGGAATATGGCACACAATATCCAACATCTATCTTCCTTCCTTCCTTCCTTTCTCCCTCCCTCCCTTTCTCCCTCCCTTCCTCCCTCCCTCTGATAGAAATAATATTGTCCCATAGTAACATATTGCTTCTTATTATTCGTCATTTGGAGCTGATGCTGCCAGCCATCATCTCCAAAAGGAAAGAAAAAATAAGTATTGAAAGCATGGTACTGATGGGATTCTGAAATTATTTTCAAACCACCTCCTCATTTTTTCAATATAGTATGTCATGATCGTTAAATTCCAGTGTTGTTTGGTATAATGGGTAGCCACTTCATTGGCAATTGGTACATTACATCTCTCATGTTCAAATGCTGGTCTCCAGTCAGCATCAGTGACAATTCTGGCATGTCTCAAATTTATTATTTTGTAAATTGGGACACAATTTACAGATTTTGTTATCATAGTAGTTTCTCCAATAATTCAGTAATATGCTGAATTACATTATTGTGGAGTATATTTTTATCAATTGTACATTGTCTTGAGGATCTATGAAATAAAGTTGAATAAATTAGACTTGTCAGTTGGGATTTGTCATTAAATGTCTGCTGAAATGATGGATTTACCCTTGAATAATCACAGGATTCCATCTGTTCAATGTTGGAAGGACTTCTTTGGGGTCAAAACATGTCACTTGGAAGATATAGTTGCATTATCGGGTATTTTTCCTGAAACTGTTTGCAGTAGATTCATGATTGTTATATAAATTGAGGGCTTCTGGGATTCTACCAGTTTGGACTGTTTCAGTAGAACTGGTTGTTACGATTCTATGCAGTTTGGAGAACCGGCAAATTGTGGCCCTGGCTGGCCCCGCCCCTTTCCACCTGCCCCTCCCCTCCCTGCCCAGTCACACCTTAGGGTATTTTTTTCCTCCTGATGATCAGCTTTTCCAACGATCAGCTGTGCCGGGATCCCCCTTGGTGTCTTTCTGCTTCACACAAGAGGCTTTCCTAAGGCCCAGGAGGCAAAAAAAGGAGTGTGGGAGGTGCCGCGCAGCCCTCCCCATGCTCTGTTTTTTGCTTCCTGGGCCTCAGGGAAGTGTCCTGGGAGCAAAAACGGCCTTCTGGGAGGCTTCCCTGAGGCCCAGGAGGCAAAAAAAAATGGAGCATTGGGGGGGCGGCGGTGCTGCAAAAAAAGCCATGCCCACCTAGTCACGTGACCATGCCCACCTAGCACTCCCACCTAGCCATGCCCACAGAACCGGTAGTAAAAATATTTGCTGTTTTTTTCCAGAAAATTGGAACACATGATACTGAGGGTAGACTTTGGCCATGGCACCAACTTCAGCAGAAATATTTTATTGTACACGTCATGCACTGTGCCTCACTATCTGTCTTGAGGTTTTGTTGTTGAAGGCAATTATTGTTGTGCTAGCGAATTCTCATAGTAATTCGTTTTGCCACATATTCTCAAGTTGATCTTCCTTTTCCTCCATCTTTTTCTCTTATCCTCATTATGTACCCCTCCTTGTGATTTTGGAGATGAACAGCTCTTATATCCACTCTTTCTTCATCTCTCCTCCTCCTTGCCACATTCCAGTGGTGTTTGATGTCATCTCTTGATCGTGACATCCCCCCCTCCCTTTCGCAGCATAATTATGCTGACAATATTTTATTTTTATTAATTTATATATAATTTAGCAAAATGTTGCATGTTGCTATTCTCAGAACAGTTGAACATTGTGGGATGCTGTCAGAAAAAGTCTTAAAATAGGATCAGATGATTCTGAGGGCTTGGGCAAAACCTGTCTACCTCATCTCCTATAGCCAAAGGAGAGTCGGTCTATACTCAGTTTCAGAGTAGGAAGCAGCTAAAAAAGAAACCGGATGGACAAGGGCTAAGATGTAGAGACTAATATATTTGATTGACACCAGAGAAATCCAAATGCGCCCACAGCTGCTCACTTGGGAACTTTCATCCGTATTTACCTCACAGCTTTGCTGGATAGAAATGTAGAAGAATGAAGTACTATGCATCTGGCTTGACTTTTTGAACAGACATGGGATATATATATATATATATATATGTGTGTGCGTATTTGCATGCCAGAGAAAGGGCACCTAAAGCAATAAAAATATCCAGGCCTTTTTGTTTCATTTTTGTTTCATTATGTTTTATTCATAGGAATAAAATACAAAACAAAACAAAAACCATATATCCAACAGTAACAACAAAAAAAGAAAAATGTATATATAAAAGAAAAAAAAATGACTCAAGCGTCCAATATTAAACTTTTTTTTTACCCTGGCTGGATGCTGTAATTAAAAAAAAACTGTTAAATTCTACTCCCCTTACATAATAGTTATAAACTTTCTCATCCCAATTTAACAAGAATACATTATATAAACAAATATTTCAGATGAGGAGGTCTCTATATATTAATTAAATTGACCCAAGATCTAATATACATAAAAAATAAAATAAAAACAGTCAACAGGTTAGCCTAAATATTACTCTAGTCTTCAAATCCCTCTGTTAACCATCTGTTATTGTATTTAATACATAAAGTCCATAAATAGCTTTCACTCTCTTATAAAGCTGTCTGGTCCATTATCTCGAATCAAGGCAGTTGATTTAGCCATCTCTGCTAATTCAGTTATTTTAAAATCCATTTTTCAACAGCCGACATCTTTCCAGTGTTTAGCAAGTACAATCCTCACAGCAGTCACCATGTAAAGAAGTAGCGTCCCAAATAGTTTTTCGATTGATTTATCCATAATACATTAAAAGAAAAGTTTCAGGTTTTATTAATATTTGTATCTTAAGTATTTTCTGAATCATCACTATAATGATTATTCAGAATGTTTTCACATACTTGCAAGACCACCACATATCATTAAATGTATCTGGATTTTCATTACATTTCCAACACTTGTTAAAAGTCCCTCTATATATTTTTGCTAATCTATCTGGAACCAAATACCATCATTTTACATCATTTTATAAAAATGTTCATTCAAACTGTAATTCAAAGTAAATTTTAGTCCTTTAGTCCATACATTATCCCATTTATCTAGCATTTTATTTGTCTTCCAGGTTCATCTGTAGTAACAGTTTATATACTTTAGCAATCAAGTGGTCATCTCCAGAACGTAAATTGATATCCAATTGATATCCAGTTTTAACTCCTGTGAAAACAAAACTTTTTTTAAAAATCAAGTTTGTTTTGATGACTGTCTATCTACTCTCCCCCCTCACTTCCCCCTCTCAGGCTTCGTGGCAATTATGATGCCACACAAAATAGCTTCAGCCAGGTTCACTTCAGAGTTGACATGAATATCCAGTCCTTTCTTGAAGTATGTTAAAGTCTTTGCTTCTTAAGAGCCACATGATGAAACCACTCCTTGTTGCTGAGTGAGGGAAGAAGTGAGAGATTACAAAACCGGTTAGAAAACTATAACAGAATTTTGAATTTTGAAGTTCACATGACTATAGCAGCAGCACAACAGTACAGCAACAGCCAGTAGCATTGAAGCTGCAACTTCCCCAAATTTCAACCCCTAAGAAGTCACGGTTACAGGTTTTTGGCCCAATTCTGTAAGATAGCCTATTTGAGGTACCTGCTTAAAAACATTGCCCTATGATGCACCATTTAGCCCAGGTAAACATCATGACAAGACTTTTAGTATTCTATCAATTATTTAAAACATGATTGCAAAATCATATTTTGCACCAAAATCAAATGAATTATGATGACCCAGAGTGTAACACAAATGTAACAAAATTCAAAATGTAAATAAATGTCCTTTAATGCCTTCACCTTGGCCCCACAGTTCAATCATTCTCAGTTGGAGATAAAACATATTCAAAAATAGTCTTCAAAAGAAAGCAGTACAGTACGAACTTAATGAGCAGACAGAGGTGAAATAAAAAATAAAACAAACTATAATGAAAGAATTTCCACAACGCACCAGGATAAGTAATTACCAACTTCAAGGATATAACAAGGCACAGTCTGTTGGAAGGACTCCAACCAAGATAATTTCAGCCCAAAATAACACACACTTTGCTTCTAGCAATGCTGTGTTTTAACTGCCTCTTATATACTATTCTCCTCAGCTGCAACCAATGAGGGGATCATGGCCGCTTCCTTTCTCGTAAGCCAAGTTGTTGCCTTCTCCGTTCCTCCCTGCGTGTCCTAGGATGAAGAAGGGATGGGCCTGGTTCTTCCTCTGCCCATCTGGCCTCTGTCCCTCCCAGCCTCCTCCATAACCTCCGGATCCACACCTCCACTCCCTGTTGGCTGTTCCTCCTCTCCCTCAGAGTCTGACTCTACCAAGGGCATGACACGAATAAATTAAAATTTCTAATATGGTAGTTGGTAGTGTTTCTGTGCTATCAATAGGGAGAAACCTTTTTGTAAAAAAAAATACTAAATTATAACTTACAAAAGAACTGTTAATGGGATATTAAAAATGATGTATTGGAACATTAAGCACATAAACAAATGATGAATATCTTCATATACATTTTATCATTTATTAGCCTTTTCTGTTCTGCTCACTTTCCTGTTGCATCACTAAGAATTATAAAATAAGTGCCATCACATTGCAGAGTATTGCTATTACTAGCTGTTGTAACAATGGAAAATATAAAGCAGAACAATTGGATTATAATTCTGAAATCTATTTAACTTTATCCTTGGCTCACATTTTTGGTCTAATTTGGGTATGTATGAAAAATGAGTCATCTTGGTTCTAGTAGACAATATTTTACGTCATAAGTAACCTTAAATTACTAATCAAATTTAAAGAACCCAGCCAACTTTTAGCTTTGGTAATTTGGGGGCCAAAAATCTGATGGCACAGTTTCCTGATATTTTGAAATAGGAAACAAAATGGAACTGTAGTACAAGTCATCATGGTGATACTAACACTTTGATGGTCAAAGTAGAGCAATCATCCAGAGTTATTATGGACATTGATGTAATCTTCCAAAATTATGGGCATCAGGATACAACAGAATTTTAACTTTTCACATATATCTAAAGATAGTTTATCTGAGATAAAAGTAATACATTTACCTCTAGAAGCAGTGTAAATCTGAATTACATTTTAAAAATTATATTAGCAGTCTTGGTTTGTAGTACCAAATAGTATCAAAATATTCTGATGCAGCATTACCTTGACACAGTGGTGGGGTTCAAATTTTTTTTTTAATGCTGGTTCTGTGGGCATAGCTTGGTGGGCATGGCAGGGAAGGATACTGTAAAATCTCCAGTCAGAGGTGGTATTTGCCAGGTCTCTGAACCACTCAAAATTTCTGCTACCGGTTTTCCAGAACTGGTCAGAACCTACTGAATCTGCCTTGATACCATAATTGACTTATTTTATCAAATAACATTTGATAAGATTAAACTGAGACAAATCTAAATATGTGTGTCTGAACATGTAAAATTGAAATGAACTGAAACCTGAACAGTTTGTAACATAGCGATGCCATCCAAATTTTAAATTACGCTAGTAAAATACAGGATCAGTTATAATTTCCAAATTTGATTAGATTTTGAACTGTAATGCTCAAAAAAGTCTTTTCTCTCAGGGCAGATTTTATCAAGTTTTTTTCAATACTTTCTTGGCTAACAGTGTTAAATAGTTACACTGTCCTAGGGAAAATCTCCTTATTATCAAATAAGCAATTTATTGCATACCACTCAATAAATAAGAAAAATTTCCTATTGCACATTGCTTCTACTTTCAATTTGAATGAAATATAAAGGAGAAATGACTGGGTTTCTCACGATTGCAATTTTCTTTCAGAATGCTTCAATAAAATAAATACATGTTTCAGCAATATAAATTTTAAATGCAGATTACATAATTGGAGATGAAGCAGGACAAAATGTTGCAATCACCCTCCCAACTGTAGCTCGTGAATATTCTTCAGTGATATATACAAACAATAATCTAGACATTATTTTTCTATGGTGAATGTCAGAGTAACTACATAAAAGTAACTAGTATAACAGGACTTTTTTTGGTTCTAAGAAGCACACTATTTTGGATCTAAATTAGAATGATAAAATGCTATCTTAGTGTAGATTATTAATATTTCTAGATCTTTGTTTCCAGTTCTGAATTGTAATCTTACATTTTTTTAAAAAACAGCAAAAATATAAACTGTCATGTTATAAAATTTGAAGTCAAAGTAGATGTAGTTGTAGAAGATATTAGAAGAAGAATGTTATTAGGAAAGTTATATATGTTAACTTATTTCATGGTTAATTGTAATGTTGCCATACTGCAGAATATGTGTCCATATGATTAGGTAAATAGATTGTATAAAATAGGTAATGCGTATATAATATTTTGGTAGTGTTTTTTTGTAGGCTATAACACATTTATGCAGTGATTCTTTGTTAAACTATATAATGATATTAATTGGTAAAAAGAAATGAAACTATTGATATTCTGCAACTGAGGCATCACTTTTTAAAAACCATAATTGTTCTTCTTATACTATTTTTAATACAATTTTTCCATCAATGGAATATTTTTGAATCAGTTAGAGAAGCATTACATAACCCAGCCAGAAGAAAGTGATCATAGCCTTAAGCAATATTAATTGCTAATCTTTCTATAATGATGATAGAGAAAAAGGGCCAACAAAGTAAGTGTTACTGCAAATTCCAACCCTTTTGTTTTGCACTGAACACAAGTATGTAAGAGTGAATCCAATATCATGATGTCACAATAAACTTTTATTCAGGGTGATTAGGAGAATATATTTGCTTAACTACTAGGAGATTCCTAAGATTTTGTTCTCTAAAATGTCCCTCTTCAAGAGTAGTTGGAAAATTTGCAGCTTTTGGTTTTGATTGAGGGTCTGGAGAGGAATTACGGGAAAATATTTTTAATTGTGAAAGATGCATGATTGGAGAGTTATATAATATGCACAGTTAAAGCTGTCAAATCAAATCATATCAAATCATTACTATGGTTGAAGACCAACATAATCAAAGCTGTCTTTTTATTGCTTTGATCAAATCCTTAACCCTATTCTTTATTTCTCCCATTCCTTCTTACAGACGTAGTTCAGAGAGAAAGAGAGAGAGAGAGAGAGAGAGAGAGAGAGAGAGAGAGAGAGGGAGAGGGAGGGAGGAGGAGTTTCGTGTTCCTGAATCATATGAACAATAGGAACAGAACAAGTACACATTTGATTAGAAAAAACAGGCAGGAAAAGTCACAAATAAATATTTGGGTAGAATGATAATTAGGGGGGAAACATGAGAGAAATCTCCCACCATCCCAGCCTGCTCAACATTTGGAAGATTAATGAACATTCTGTTTGTCTTCATTAGGATATGCATTGTAGGAGCTTTTAAATACAATTCAGAAATGTGACATCTCCTAAAACGTTAAATAATATTTTGATATTATCTATCAGTAAACTTTGACTCCTGAGTGCTTAAGAGACTTCCTAAGGCGTTTCTGTTGATGACGGATCAGACGGCGATTTAACTATACTTTTATTCATTCATGTTTTACAAGATAATCATAATTTACTTAGTTTGTTTTATAACAGTTAATATTATCATCCCAAATCTATCCTAAAATCATTTTGTAGATATAATAAGAAAGAAATACATCTTTATATATTTATTATTTTCTAAGAGTCTACATATTTCATTACTGTATTTTATTGTCTAACCATTGATAGAATAGATCCCAGATTTTATAAATTTGTTTATCCTCTTGTTCTCTAATTTCAAATGACAATCTACTCATTTCAGCACATTCCAATATTTTCTTAATGATTTCCTCCTGTGATGGTGTTTTCTCATTTTTCCAGTTTTTGACAAATACAATCCTAGCCACTGTTAATACATTTACAATCAGATATTTCAAATCTTTACTATATATTTCAGGTAAAATTCCCAATAAAAATATCTCTGGTTTCAAGTCTATATGTTTTTTTGTCATTTTTTCCAACCACATGTGGAGTTTAGTCCAGTATTTTTTAGCATCTGCACAAGTCCACCACATATGCTAATATGAGCCAGGTGTCTAATGACATTTCCAACATTTTTCGGATTTATTCTTGAACATTCTTGCTATTCTTGTCGGAGGAAAATGCCACCTGTAAAACATCTTATACAAATTTTCTTTATATGCTGTTGACATTGTCATTTTATAATTCTGAGACCGCAATTTTTGCCATTTCTCTAAATCAATCCCATATCCAAAATTCTTCTCCCAAGCAATCACAGTTTCTTTAACTTGTTCTTCTTCTTCTAATTTAATTTCTAATAAATATCCATACAATTTTTTAATCACCTTTTCATCAGTACCTGTCAAAATCTTATCTTAATCAGTCAATTTATCATAGAAACCTTCCATTTTAGAATCTTTATCATACCTTGAATGTATTTGCGCATATGAAAACCAATTCATCTTTATACCTGGTTCCTCTAGTTTTTGTATAGATTTGAGTTCACCCTTTTCATTTGATATTTCACCATATCTAACTGTTTGTTCCTTTTTGTATATTATAGGATAAGAAAATGCTTCAATAGTCGATAACCAGACTGGAATTTTCAAATAACATTGCCTTTTAATCTTCTCCCAGTTTAACCACAGAGACTCCCATATATAATGTCTTCTAAAATACCCCTGTGTTTTAGTTCCTTTCTACCATAGAAAAGCATGCCACCCCAACAAGAGATCATGTCCTTCTAATGTCAACAATCTAGTATTTCTTAGTGTTATCCATTCCTTAACCCACATCAGATTTGTAGCTTGATAATACAACTCCCAATTAGGTAAACCAAATCCTCCTCTAATTCTAGCATCTTGCAAAAGTTTTAACTTTATTCTCGCTTTCTTACCTTGCCATATATATTTCAACACAATTTTATTTTAATCTTCAAAGTAATCTTTTCCAAGCCTAATTGCAATTGTTTGAAACAAATATAAAATTCTGGGTAATATATTCACCTTGATTGTTGAAATTCTCCCTATTAATGACAGTTGCAAATTTTCCCATTTCACCAGATCTAGCGCTATCTGCTGTTTAACTTTGATATAATTATTCTCTTTTAGTGTACTACATCTTCCTGTCAAATATATCCCCAAGTACTTGATCTTATTTGTGACCTGAATTTTCAATAGGTCTGCCAGTTCTTCCTTTTGTCTTAATAGCATATTCTTTGTCAGGATCTTTGTCTTATCTTTATTTATTTTCAAACCAGCCACCTTTCCATATGTCTCTATCTTTTCTATCAATTTTGGTGCTGTTTCTAGAGGGTCTTCTAAGATGAAAACCAGATCATCTGCAAATGCTTGCAGCTTAAATTCTTCCTTTTTGATTTTAATTCCTTTTATATTCTTTTCATCTCTAATATTTCTGTTTAGCACTTCCAAAGTTAACACAAACAACAAAGGTGATAGTGGGCACCCTTGTCTTGTTCCTTTTCTTATATTGATAGAGTCTGTAAGTTAAATAGTGGAAAAGATTAACCATTTACTTTTCCTCTGAAGTTCCTGCACAGACAGACTATGTTGGATGTAGAAGTAGCTAATTGAAAGTAACACAGTATCTCTAGCAAATTCTAATTAAAATCAGAAAAACAAATACTAAGTCTTCTTAACTTTAAACATTTATCCCCTTGCAAACATAAATTAAGTTACCAAAGGGAAAAATATGGAAATAGCCATTATCGCTATGAAAACCTAAGAATACCCATAAATCATTTTTAGAAGGAAAAAAGCTTGAAGAAAGAGAAAAGAGAATACCAAAGACCCTCAACAAGAGCATTTACTCAGTATTTCAGCGTTGAATACTTCGCCCACCCCTTCAAGCCAATGTTTTAAGCTAGGTTTTCTTTAGAAAAAGGTTCACCACTGGAATCTTATACAAATATAATCTCCAGAATACAGTCAGGTATTTAATCATGGAAGAAGTGTAGGCAGTCCTTGCCTTATGGCTACAATTGATCCTGCAGTTGGGTTTTAAGTCATTGTGGTCATTAAGCAAGGCGCGCACATGACTATGTCACTCAACAACTTCAATTTCAGTTTCCACATTGTGGTTGTGCTCGGAGGTGGCCTGCCACTTATGTTAATAACCGGATCACTGATTGTGAGCGTGCAATCTTTCTCGCTGGGAACCCTTATTTATGGATAACTCTTCCTTCCTATCCCAATCCCAGAAATACAGTCAGACGCTTCCATTTTGTAAAGAACTTTGTCATCAAATAAAGCCTGACAATAAGTTTTCCACATCAATCACATCTCTTGATTTGACTGTTGTATTTTTCCCCTGCCAAATGGGATAGGATTAGTCTTATTGACTGATAGTTAATGTATGTACCAACGTTAATGTATGTACCATACATAGTTAATGTATGTACCAACGTTAAAATCACAAGACCATTACAACAGTCTGTTAAATTTGGGAAAGGCAAAACCTTTTGGATATGAGTTTTTAACATTAGTGGGCAAAAAAGAAACAAAAGGCTTTTTAGAGAAAGTTAAAGCTTATACATTTAATTATAAGCTTTCAGTTCTTAATTAATTTGAATGCCTGTGGTTATAAATTTATGTCAATTTCATATAATGAAATTGGCTTTGTTGCTCCTTAGCCAGAGGCCTTTATGTGGGCTATAAATATTGTTCAGTAAAACAAACAAATAATAGATGAGGGATTTCTTATCTTGGTATTAATGTGTCCAGAAGCTTTAGTAACAATTCAAAGTCTATTTGATAAGCACAGAGGAGGGTTAATGCAGTATTTCCCAACCATGCCAACTTTAAGGTATGAGGTCTGCTACTCTCAAAATTCTCAACCATGCTGGCTGGGGAATTCTGGAAGTCCACGCATTATAATGTTCCTTTAAACATTGTATTAGGTCCCTGCTATTCCCACTCTTAGTAAAAAGGCCAAGACCATTGTCTTTACTTATAGTGTTTAAGTTTGATTTTAATATGATTTTAACTTCCTTTATAAGTCTCCTTTTTTAATTGACTGTTAAGTTGTGTTTTCCCTGCAGTAAGAAGGGGTGTTGTTATTACTATAATTTGCAGTGACTTTTCTTGGTTTCCCCCCCCCATTAATCCCATTTCCTTCTCTTAACTATATGTCATGATAAAAATAACTCAACAAAAAATAACCTACAGCTGGATAATGTCCAAATGATCATTTATTTGTCCAAAGCTAGTATTATACAGTGAGTAATTGGTCTTTTGCATTCTGGCAAAAAACAAGAGACCCAAGTTACATAGCTGCTATTATTCTCGTAATTATATTTTTTATTCTGCCTTTTTTATATATAACTCATGGGAGCAAGCATATCTAATACTCCTTCCGTCCTATTTTCTCCCCAACTCTCTGTGGTGGGCTGAAAGACCCTTGTATAGTAAGTTGACCAAGCATGTATGTACAATGTAAGACCAGTGGTGGGATTCAATTTTTTTTTACTACCAGTTCTTTGGGTATGGCTTGGTGGGCGTGGCATGGGAAGGATACTGTAAAATCTTCATTCCTACCCCACTCCAGGGGAAGGTTACTGCAAAAGCCCCATTCCCTCCCCACACCACTAACCTGCTTTCCAGCTCCGTTCTCCTGTGCAGGGCAACAAAAGAAGACCCAGCCGATCAGCTGGGACTTGAGAGGCAGAGAATAGATGGGGGCAGGGCCAGTCAGAGGGGGTATCTGCCGGTTCTCCAAACTACTCAAAATTTCTGCTACTGCTTCTCCAAAACTGGTCAGAACCTACCTTCTGTGTACGACTGCAAATACAGAAAGAGATGTTTGCAGCAGATAGGGAAACAAGATACCTGACAAGGGAAATATAGGGATTCTTCATAATATACCGACACATTTCTGGAAATGAAACATCACAGTTTTGATGTAGAACTTACACCAAGATTCCATATAATGCTCCCCTTGTTTAGACACTCTACTTTATTCTAGAAGGAAAAGAGATAATTAAATAGTTGTTACTGTTACTTTTTGACCTCCATTTTTCTGTAGTGACTCTAAGCAGCTAACCGTTTTCATCCCGTGAACCAACTCTCAAAGTGCAATTCCTGCAAGCAATTAGTAAGCACAAATTGTTTACTAACACAATACTATCATTTTGATTCTTAAAGAGATTACATGATCAATAAAGCAAGAACATACTACATATGAACCTAGAAAAACATATAATTATATCAGTAACTTTGATGCAACCCGAGTTCTTATTCCGCTCAGCACAAAATTGTTAGTCTTTCAATGGTGAGGTCAGTGAATCATTGCAGATATAGTATTAGTAAAAATTAGAAATTGAAATTCCCGCTGTGCCTTTTGGAAGGCTCCATAGCATAAAAGCTTCTGGGTTGAAGGGCAAAATTTGTGAGTTTTGGCTTGGAAATGGTTCCTATCATGCGTGTGCTCATGTCAGATGATACTACATAATGATTAAACTACCTAGAGTCACATAGGCAATAGAATAGAATAGAACAGAACAGAACCGATGGAATGGACCTTGGAGGTCTTGAAGTCCAACCCTCTGGTTAGGCAGAAACCCTATACCACTTCAAATTGTTGTCCAATCTCTTCTTAAAATCTTCCAATGTTGGAGCATTCACAGCTTCTGGAGGCAAGTTATTCCATAGATTAATGTGTGTGGCATATAAAGTTAATAAATAAAAAATGGCAAATCCTTCTTTTTATTATTCAAGACCTCTTCTATCTTTCCCTCCACTTTCCACTTACCCTTTTCATTTGCCAAAACACAATCTATCCTGTTTAATTTTCAAGTATTCCAACCATTAAAAATAAAATAAAAAGTCTGTATTCCACAGCTCAAAGCAATGGCCAAGTTATGATGAGTATTAGCAATTTTAAACTAAAATAACTTTGCCAAATCTCATTCTGTTTATATCAAATTCAATTAATAGCACTGTTTGTAGGCTTGTATCAATTTTCAGACGAATATTTTGTGTTAGGTTTTATGAGAAATAATAATTATGAAAATAATTATTTAATTGGATAATTGCTTTCATTGAATATATCTGTAAGAAAATAGATGCACAAGTACAAAGAATGTATTGATGTTTTCCGCAAGTATTCATTCTTATCCATTACTTTAAGTAACAAGACATCAGAATATCTTTCTTTTATCTAACAATGACAATATGTTTTTTCTGTGGTTGGAAAGTGACATGGAATTGAAAAGAGTTGGAATTGAAAGGAGTTGGAATTTGAAAGGAAGGTTATATTTTTCAAATCTTAAGGAATTATGATCAGCAGTATCCATAACAAGTCAAAATGATATAAAAATGATTATGTCTATATTGTGCCGTCACTTCACTGTGGTTATGTAGTGACATCTGATGTCTGACTTATGCATAAGTTGCACAAGCCCATAGCTCCTGCCTATGTCATCTGCACTATGTCATATGCCATAGCACTTACTTACAGCACCCCTACACCTTCCCATGACACCATCCTGCCTATCAGTAACTCTCACCTGCAGTTCTCATATGCCAACTTGCTTTGCTGGGATTCCTATCTCTTCCCATTTGATGATTGATACAGTCCTAGGCATCAGGTGCCGCAGAGATTGCCATCGTTAAGTGATACAATCACATATTGTGAAAACTGCATTGCTTAGCAATAAAAATTCGAATCACAATTGCTGTTGTAGCCCAAGGACTAACAGTATTGTCAAACATTATCAAAATGATTAAGAAAATATAGGTTTTCTTCCACATTCAAGGTATTTAGAAGATAATGGTTAAGATAAGTTAACATAAGTTAATAATAATAATAAAGATGAGTTAATTATATTATATTCTGGTTTTTATTTTTATTTTTTTTTGTCTCCAATGTATGCTAATGTAGGAGTCATAAATCCCATATAGGAATTGATAGTTGTATAATTAAAGAGGTGCAATGTTGTAACTAATCAGTTTGCAATTCAAAATAATCCTCTGTTGTTGAAAATACATACATTTTTCTTTGTAATTATTTTGTACAAAAATGAATATTTAGGTAGATAATTTAAAAGCAAATATTTTGAAAATAAAAAAATTTCTGAAAGTACAAAAGACTATTTTAAAGAGCTGTTTCCATGGAGCGATTGCATCCTTCTGGTTAATTAAGGTATTTTTGTATGTGCGCCTTTAAGTATGGGTAATCCTGGCATGTATCTTTGGCAGGATTTATAGTACATTAACATTAACAAAGACTATACTATCAGAAATTAAACAGATTTGGATTTTTCATATTTATCAAATAATATATTTCTTCGGTATAATCCTGGAGTAGATATTCAAAATGTGGAGTTCCTTTTGCCAAAAATATTTTTCACAGTCAGTTCCTTTCCCCCCCTCTATATTTGTAATAAAATGGAATATGAGCAGTCTTTTTACATTATAAGGCATAAAAAGGCACCTTTTTAAAAATAATTGTTTTAACACACATCATTTCCATTTGTGTTGTGTTTTGTTTTTTCGTTTTTTGCCATCTTGAAAATCTTTAAGCCATTCTTCTGCTGCAGATTTCCAAGCTGCGGTCTCCAAAAGGTTATTTATGTACTTCCAAATCAATCAAAGCGTATCTGTGGTCCAAGACCAAGCACAAAACAATAGTAGTTTTTTTTTTTTTTTCATATGAGGGATTATCATTAAAGGTACAGGCTACCCAGTACCATGGCTGTGTTGCATTGTTCGTCAAACAAAGACTTTGAAATGGGGTTAGATCAATATAAAAAGGAGGCTTGTTGAGCAGTAAGTGGTTTTTAGTGAGGCAAATGATTTTCTGATAGTTTGAGATTATTTCAAGGACATCACTGGTTGTACATATAAAGTGTCTCAAACAGCCAAAGGAGCAATAACAAGAACAACAACAATATTGCAATGAGATCATAGCCACTCTGTTTATCCAGACAAATCTTCGTCTGTACACATAGTCCTCAACTTACTACAGTTTGTTTAGTGATAGTTCAAAGTTACAATGGCACTGAACATTGACTTTTTCAGTTGTGGACTACCTGGAGAAATCATGGTCATACAAGACATATAATAGGAATTTCTCTTTAGTTAGTCATCCTTAAATGATTTGTTTTATAATCCGAAACAGTCATAATTAAACTGTATTTTTAGACATTTTCAAATTTCTTTTGGCATAAAGAAGATAGGATTAGGAATTAATCAGTATGGCCAAAAAAAACCCGGTTCATTGTCCTCCAGTTGTCCTGCTCACCACTCCCATCGAGATGTTCCCCTCCTTACTCATCTCTGACTTCAAAGGCAGCTGCCTCTCTGGCTGGGAAATGCCAGGTGTCCCTGGGTTTATCTCTGTGTCCAATGCTGAGCATCCATCAGAGCCTTCCCCAGGCTCCAGTACTGGCCCAAGTTCTTCTCCAACTTCCTCATCGGCTGAGTCGGCTGCCAGCTCTGCTGGTAGCTGGTAGACCACAACAGTAGGCCTCTGAAGACTCCCTCACCCCTATGCTACTTTTAACAACTCTCCCATTCATTTAACATTTGCATCAGGGAGAGTAAGGAATATAGTCATTTAGGGAGAATGTTCTGCATAATGACTGTTGTGACCATGCAACCATAATAGGTAAGTTTAGGGAAGTCAAATTCACTTTGTCACAGCAGTGTCACGTGACATATTGGGACTCCCCCTTTGCTAAACTAGGCGTGGCCAGCATGTGACGCATCTGGCCACGAGTTTGATTGGGCCAGTTCCATTACCGCCCATCTGAAATGTTCTATTAAAATGGTTGTTTTTCAGTCATTTTTAGATACCTGGGTATTTTTAGTTAAGCAATTGACCTAATTACTATAGATGTAATTTTAACTCTAGTTTTAAGAGAACTAATTTCTTCACTGTAACATCTTCCATGTATATTAGTTCATACTTAGCAGCAGTTACTTAATAATAACAATTACGCTGTTGCATACTGTTATTATTACACTATGAATTTCAGTCACTAGTCACACTTAGAATCCATGTTCCCTTCCTGCTGATCTAATCTTATAAGTGCTGTTTAATCATGTAAAGATTTATTACAACCGCCTCCCTGTTGTATCAAAAAAGGTATGAAGGCTTTTACTTTTAATTAATATACTTAATTACTCACTAACTTTGGACACATTGCATGAAAGCCCAGCTTTCTGGAAACTTCTCTAATCCTAGGAAAGGTGGAAGAAAGAATAAAAGCAACGGCAAGGTTGATGGACTCAATTAGCGACGATGAAAGTATCGTTGGGAGATGTGGGAGAACAGATTTGGATAAATTGCCATGGAGAAAATCTACATGGCCAGTAGGAGTGAAAAACGACGGCACATAATCCATTTATCAATTCGCTAAATTAAAAGCAAAAGTGGATACCTGCTTTCATTATTTACAAAATGTTTCCCTCTGTTACAGATAACTAATGTATCCCTTTTGTATTTTGGACTGGTAACCTTTACAGTTCCTTGACATTGGTTATGATTGTTGGTGTGACAGGTGTTGAAACTGTGGCATCTGTAGAGGGTAAAGAAAACTTCAGTACTAACCAAGAGTGCTAGTGAATCCTATGACTTGAAAAGCCAAATAAGTAATTGTCAGATAGATAGAGCTTATTATTCTAAAACCTAAAATATTCAGTATTAGAACAATGCTTCCATGATATAAAATTTGTTCTTCTAAATAATTAAATGGTTGTAGGCTACACTGAAATCATGATTAAAAACCAAACACACTCCTACCAAACAGAATACACTGAGCAGTAAAACATAAGCAGCTGCGGATAACATGAATGTTTATAATTCTAGTAGTATGAAAAACTCTTTTTTTTTAACAAGTAAAACATCTTAACCCAGAAACAGTGCTTATACAATAAAACAGGTTCCCTTCAGTAACACAGTTAATATCTCCATTGTAGCATTAAATTCACTATCATAAAACAAAACTAATTTCTAAAATAACAGGAATGAGGAATGCAATCAGCAGTAAACAACCGAAAACAACTTTCATAATTAGTTTCAAATGTAGGATTAACTAAAATTTATTTCCTTTTTTGACTAGCTTTTTATGACAAATGAACTAAAAATTACTGATACAAATGCCACTAATGTAAAACAATGGTGGGATTCAAACATTTTTTATTACCGATTCTGTGGGCTTGGCTCTGTGGCATGGCATGGCTTGGGGGGCGTGGCAGGGGAAGGATACTGCAAAATCCCCATTCCCTCCCCACCCCACCAACCTGCTTTCCAGCTCTGTTCTCCTGTGCAGGGCAACCAAAGGAGACCCAGCCAATCAACTGGGATTGGGGAGGCAGAGAATAGATGGGGGCTGGGCCAGTCAGAGGCGGTATTTGCCAGTTCTCCGAATTATTCAAAATTTCCGCTACCGATTCTCCAGAATTGGTCAAAACCTGCAGAATACCACCTCTGATGTAAAATTGTTTAAAGGCTTAGTTTGGATATTTCCAACTAGGTCTCCTCTGTTTTGCTTGTTATTAAACTTGGATTCTCTGAATTCAATAAATGTGTCCTTGAATTGATACATTTTTTTTCCTTCTCTTTTCAAAAAAAAAAAAAAGTCTTGACACAACTGAAGATTTCCAGGTTAATCAAAGTACTTACATTTTCAGGATCAAAGCAAACAAGTACTCTAAAGCAATTGAGGTATTGATTCACATAATGGTTTCATTTTTTAAGTCTTTCATATCTGACCAATCTCCTACTATTGTAAGAAACCCAGCATAGATGAACTAAGTATAAAGCTGTATATTGAATAACAAGACTTCTTAACTTTTTTTAAAAAAAAAAGATTAGACAGGATTAGTTCCAGTGTGCAAATATAAATTTGATATACCAGGCTGAGGAGTAAAGAACATTTTGTTTGAATCCCAAATAGCAATTCGATAGATAAAATTTAGGAAGCGACATCGTAATTGTAAACCAAGCTTGCTAAATAGAATTTCTAGAAGATAAGTAGGTATAATTGGATTCTAAATGGTTATATTAATTGTAAACTATTTAGTATTCCACTGTGAAGAAGTTACAATGTGGATGAGCTGAAACATCCTGCATAAAAATAAGTATATTTCTATGCAATATAGAATCCATTTAATTCATTTTAATGTGATTGAAACTAAAACATTTGCAGTTCCATACCAGCAGTAATCCTCTGGCTGATTTTTGCATAAGAGTTGTAATAGAAATATTAGGTTCCTGTGTATTTTTAATCCATTTTGCACTCATCTCTTGTGCTTGTCTCCCGTACATGAATTACAACCAGATAGCCAAGGAACACAAACAGCTTGAATTTTTTTATATTATTCTAATTACATTGTTTGTAAAGAAACAGAATTCCAATAAATGACTGTGTCGCAACTGATTTTGAATGTTTGAAAAAGTTTGGAAGCAATTCCTGTTCCTTTCTGGAAGGCATGCGCAGGGGCAAGGAAGGGAACGGAGAGGTCATGCGCATATGTGCAGGGGGATGGAAGGAGTACACACGTGCATTGCATTATGGGTGCAGGCACACACGCGCACGTGCACACTTTTTTCACACAATGACAAAAAGGTTAGCCATCACTGGTATAGGGCAGTGGTGGCTAAACTTTTTGGGATCCTGTGCCAAAAATTGTGCGTGCACTTGTGTGCATGTGCTCACATGCCAGCACCAAGAAGGCAATGCGCGCAACCCCCCCCCCCACGCCCCCTGCACTTGGATGCACAGTTTCCCACCCCCTTACCTGCACTGCGCCTCCCAGATGATTTTCGGCCTCCCAGGCTTGACGAAAGCGTCTGCAGCCTGAAAAATAGGCCCGTTTCATCACTTCCGGTATTTCCGGAAATACAGGAAGTGACGAAACGGGCCTATTTTTCAGGCTGCAAAGACTTTCCTCCAGCCTGGGAGGCCAAAAAAGGCCTCAAACCGGCCAAAAATCAGCTGGGAGGCGCACACATGCTCGGTGAGGTAAGTTTGCCTGTGGCTCGCGTGCTGACACAAATGACTCTGCATGGCACCTGTGGCACGTGTGCCATAGGTTTGCCATCACGGGTATAGGGTTTACTGCCTAAGCAGAAAGTTGGACTAGAAGACCTTCAAAGTCCCTTCCAACTCTTGTTATTCCATTCCATTCCATTCCATTCCATTCCATTCTTTTCTGAGTAGTGCTTTGACTATATGGTCACACTCTCCATCTTATTTTGCTCTTTACTGTTTACGAATGCTGCTACGACTACAACTTGCACTGACTTTGAACAAATTATGCTGTGAACCAGTTTGTTAAAAGGTTTATCAGGCCATAGGGCCTCTTAGTTAAAATCAAATTTCGCAAGATCCCTGCTCAAGAAGCAAAGCTGTAGTAGTAGTAGTAGTAGTAGTAGTAGTAGTAGTAGTAGTAGTAGTAGAAAAACAGGCTATATTTGAGAGAATCCTACTGTTTAATGGAATAAATCTGAGCATCCCTGAATTAGACTGTGAACTGCATTTAGAAAGCAAATAATCTAGGGTTTTCTGAAATAATTAGAAAGTGTTTAGTCACAGGAAAAAACTTACTATAACTGCCAATGGACTACAGATAGCCCTTGTTTATTGACTGCCTTGTTTAGTGACTGTTCAAAGTTAAAACAATTGGGGGAAAAGTTTTCAAAGTTAGATGTTTGGGTACTTCCAACAAGCAAAATTAATGGATGTAGGAGTGAATTTGTAAGTTGTGGTCTTATGATGTCTTATTTAACCATCGTGGTTCAGTTAACAATAGAAATGGAAGTGACTTTGTGGGTCCAGTTCAGTCATATGATTTTTTGTTAATTAGTCAGTAAACAAGGACTGCTTATATTTGATGAATTAATCCTATCAGGAAAAAGTATAGCCTATTAGCACTAGACATAGACAAAGCCATAGTTGGAATTAAGAGAGATATTATTGAGGTGATATATAGGTTCATACATCATGTTATGAGTTGAATTAGAACCTTAATTCATCTAAATTTTAAGTAATTAGCAAAGATTTCAAATTCCCTCAAGAACGGGGCAAAAAGAAATACAGGATTTTTTTTAGTTAGCTAGAATATAAACAACTTTATGCTGAGGATTTCTTTAAAATTTTGGATTTCAGATTTTATATAATCAGCTATCTTGTGGTACAATACAAAGTGTCCCAAACTATCCAATCTTATCAGTAACACGTTAAAAACAAAATATTTTAGGGATGGTATGATGTCACTCGCAGCTGGGTTTTACTTTGCTTAGTACAGATTCCTAGGCAGATGTTAGCAGAGTTTTTATGTTTAACTGTTGTGAGACTGAACAATTCACAGAAGGGGCGTTGGTTCTTACCTGATACGCTTCTTTTCGTAGAGCTGTTGAGAGTGTCCAGGTTGGGAGGAGCTCCAGTCTCGGCTCTTCCAGGCTGAGCTTGAAATTGAGGAACGCCCCCTCACCATCACGTGGTCCTCGGGCGCTCCCCAGGTTTTTGCACAGACGAGAAGGAAGGTCCTGTTCTCATCACACTCAGGAAAAAAATATATTAGATTGCTCGGTCAAACAGCCAGGTTTCCCACCAGACGGCCTACGGGTGGGGCTGGACACTCTCAACAGCTCTCACGAAAAGAAGCGTATCAGGTAAGAACCAACGCCCTTTTCCATAGAGCTGTCTCGAGTGTCCAGGTTGGGACATACCAAAGCTTGGCTAGTCCTGCGGGTGGGGCCCCGTCTGGTATAGAATCTCTCCTGGAACCCTGATGACCCGCTGGAAGGCATGCCCAACAGGAGAAAACCCCTGGATATTGGGATGTCTCAACAAGTGGCCTAGAGAGGAGGCGGAGCTATCCGGGAGGCAGTCCCGCCAAAGAGGCCAACAGGTGTGCACTGGGACCGGGATTCAAGAAACTGGGAAGACCGACCCGTGTGGGGAATTCCCTGGGAGAACTCTGGGACAGAGAGAAGGAGGGGAGGTGCAGAGATCTGTGTGAGGCCCGGGAGCGCAAGAAGGGACCCGGCTAGCATTGAATGGGGGTAGATGTGTTGCCGACCAGGCGCCCAGGGCAGGGTGAGGAGGACAAGAGTGCTCCTGGGGTAGGGGCCTGTTGCAAGCAGGGGTTAAAGATCGGAGTAGAGGTAGGCCTTCTCGCACTCCTTCCTCTTTTTTTTTTTTTTTAAAGGACAAGCGCCTGAGGGCGACTGCATTATCGAGAACGACGGAACGAACCTCTCCCGGATCCCCGGGAGGGCTTCCTGGAAGGATTACCTCCGGACCCATCCGGCTCCGCTCGGTAGGGAGATCTATAGGGAGAGGATCGGTAGTATCTGGCAAAGGAGGAGGAATGAGAAGAACCCTGGCGAGGAGAGGGGGAGCCTCTGAAGTCGGACCTCCTAGAGAGGGAAGGGAGGTACTTGCGCTTGTTCCGGGTCTCGGCCAGGAATGGGTCGAGAACCGGTCCAAATAACTTCCCCCAGAGATGGGGGCTGTTGCTAGCTTAGTCTTGTTTTTAACGTCCGCTTGCCAGTGGCGGAGCCAGAGTAGACGGCGGGCGGTAACCTGGGACGAAATGGCCCTGGTGGAGAACTTTGCCGCCTGGAAGGTGGCGTCTGCCAAACTCGGCCGCGGCCAGGATCTTGGCAATGTCCTGGTGCGCCCTGAGATTGGCTGTGGGGACATGCTGCTTGAGCTGCTGGAGCCACTTGATGGAAGACCTGGTGAAAAACGACGCGGCAGTGGAAGCCCTGACTGCCCAAGCGTCAGAGAGGTGAGCGCGGCACAGGGCCAGTTCAGCTCGCTTGTCCTCGGGCTGGAGAGCATCGAGTGAGTCGCTGGGAGTAGAGCGGGAAACCAGGCCTACCACGGGCTCGCCCACGGGAGGGGATCGAGCAAGGTGGAGAACTGCGGTTCCAGGTTAAAAACCGCTTGTCCTGGGCGTTGGGGGGGGGGGGCCCCGAGGAGGCCAGCTGCCTAGAAACCATGTCTGAGAATATGGGCGGGACAGGGATCACCTCAGTTTCGCCACGGGCTGAGAGAAGAGAGAGTCGGGAGGAACCCTGCCGCCGCCGGGTTGGGTGGGGAGGGGGTTCAGGCCCGAGGTGGTCCTGGCTTTGAACAGGAGGGACCTAAATAGGTGTGGTTTAAAGAGCCCTAGAAACGCTGGCTGACCTGGAGGGAGGCCCTCGTCCTCCGACATGTCCCCTTCTAGGGACCTGTTCCCAAAAGAGTTCACTGCCTATGAGGGACCTCATGTCAAGGTCCTGCTCGTCCCCAAAGAGGGAAGGGTCCCCGGGTTCTTGGGCCTCCATTCCTCCAACTCCAAAGGTAAGGTTAAGTCCTCTTGGGGAGTTGCTTGACCATGCGAGGCCGCTGATCCTAGGGCCTCGGGGCGCGGGCCGAGGAGCCAGGCCGGCCAGCTGCTGCATCTGTTGTGCTACCCTTTGCCTGATGGCCAGCTCCATAGCCTGCATTAGGTTTTCGGGTATTTCCGCCATGGGGAGAGACTCCTCCGGGCGCAGTTCTACAGCAGTGGTGGGCAAGGTGACCTCAGGGGCCTGTCCAGGCTGTGGGGGAAGCAGAAGCAGGAGGGGAGGGGAGAGGAGGATGGGTGGAGGTTGATGGAACGGAAGGGTCCCGGGGCACAGAGCTTGACTCCTGAGAGCGTCTGTCAATTTCCCTTTCGAGGGCCCTGTGTCGCCTGAGGGCATCCCTTTGGGAAGCTTTGGATGGTTCCTGTGCCTGTTTGCGCAGGTGGTGGGATTTGGCCTTGGCCTTCAGAGAAGTGCCACGAGAGGTATTGTCGTCTGCCATCTGGAGAGGAGAGAAAAAAAGGAAAAAATTTTTTTGGTTAATGCGAGGCGGTTAACGGTCTGGGTACAGCCAAAGCAGAGGCTGGGACTCCCAGTGCTCGTGTTGCACCCCTTTTTGTCAAGGCCACAGAATTGTTCTGTAACGTGTTGGGAAGTAGGGCCTCAGCCCGGGGCCAATCGGCCAGAATAAACGCCAAGCTGTCCCTGCCGGGCGAACCGGGAAGGGACATGGCAAGCAACTAACTCCTTAGTTGGGGGAGACTTAGGCAGGATTGCAAGGTATTTGAGCAGTCCCAGGATCTGCCCAGGAGTCAGGAAAACAATGCGGCCTACTGGTAGGCCTCTGAAAAAAAAAAAAACCAATGACCCTGAGGCCGCAGGCAGAAGGGAATAATGTAAGCTGAAACCAGGTCTGGATGCGGCCTACGGGAGGCCGGGAATCCCAACGCACGTTCCACGCCCCCCTTTTAGTCAAAAAATTTTTTTCTGTTTAAAATAGAGGTTTGGTACGAACCAGGGCCTAGCCCAGAGACCAATCAGCCAGAAAGGTGAACGCCAGGCAGCTACCCCTGCCGGACGGACCGGGGAAGGGGTGGGGGGGGGGCAGAGCTGCTACTTCGCCTGCTGGGGAAAAAAAGGCTGCAGGGCCAACAGACCCTATTTCTGCAGGAGGCTGAGACGAGGGAATCCCAGGCTGCCTAATAGTCAGTTAAGGCTGCGGCCTGTAAAAGGCCTCTAGTAATGGCAGACGGCCATGCGGCCACTCCCAAGATGGCGGCCGTTCCAGGGCACACCCAAGATGGCGGCCGTTCCAGGGCACACCCAAGATGGCGGCCGTTCCAGGGCACACCCAAGATGGCGGCCACTCCAGGGCACACCCAAGATGGCGGCCGGTCCAGGACACACCCAAGATGGCGGCCGTTCCAGGGCACACCCAAGATGGCGGCCGTTCCAGGGCACACCCAAGATGGCGGACGTTCCAGGGCACACCCAAGATGGCGGACGCCACAGGGGGCCCGAGATGGAGGCCGCAAGTAACGGAGGCAGCCCCAGCGGCGGTAAACTCCCAGGGAAGATTAGAGCCTTTGGGAGAACCAGGGAAGCGTACCCTGGGCTAGAAGGCGTTCGCGGGGGGGGAACGGCGGCTAAAGCGAGGAGAGGCAGGCAGGAACGAAGCGGCCTCGCGCGGAGCGATTAGGCGGCAAACGAAGCGGTGGGGGGGGGCAGCGCTCGAAGCGCTCGTTTTCTCCCCCTAAGGAAACAGTTCGGAAGTTAAAAAACACTCCCTGGGGAGTTCAAACCTGAAGTCCTGCGCTGCCTGCCGGTGATCCAGTAGAAAGCGATGAGAAGGAGAGGCCTAGAATGCTGAACGACCGGAGCAAGGGAAAAACAGCCTGTTAGCCACGAGGCTGAGCAAAAAACTGGGGAGCGCCCGAGGACCACGTGACGGTGAGGGGGCGTTCCTCAATTTCAAGCTCAGCCTGGAAGAGCCGAGACTGGAGCTCCTCCCAACCTGGACACTCGAGACAGCTCTATGGAAAACTATCTGACTGCCTCTTCCTTGCTGCTCAGTCATGGTATAAATATATATCTACACTGAGTTTTGAATACAATACAATCATACATACTCCACATGTATAGGCATACTGTACACACATTCCATAATCCATGTTTTTATTTGCTCTTGACACAAACAGTTTCCATTCAGCTTGGCTGGATGAAATAGGAGAAGGGAGAATCTAAGTGCTATGTTAGCTAATTGAAGGCTAGAAGTGGCTAAAGACTTGCAAAGCTGGGCAGGAAGTCAAATAGCTCAGGACAGAAAGTACTCATTATCTAACAGGCCTCACTTACCTAACAGAAAAATGCTCAAGCAGAAAGAAAGAAGCCTTTGGGAATGTTATGATCTTTGAAGGATCTTGCAACTGGGTCACTTTACTAGAGGAAAATTGTGTTTTCTAGGTGCAAAAAAATTGCAACAGAAAAAAAAAACATGAATTAGACATGACTTGAGAGTTACATCATATAATTGGCATGCAAATTAAAGGTGGGTTTTAAAGAAAAATCTGAGAAATGTGAGATTAAGCAAACATGGCAATCTTCTGTCTTTAAAAAGAGAGATTCAAGAATTAAGCAGGAAATTGTTTTTAAGGTTCAGAATGGTCTTTTGCTGAATATTATGATAGAAAAAAATCTGTTTCAATGCAAATAAGTTAGTGACAATGGAATAACATTGTAGATGTTAGCAGAAAAATATTTTTCTCTACAGCCTCAATTATTTTTCTTGGTATTTTCTGTATCCTGTATATTAGTGTGTATGGGTATCTGCACTGTCTAAAAATCATACAAATTCTATGCCTCCTCAGTTGACTCTAAGGCAGAACTGTCAAACTCCCAGCAACTTTACCTTTAAGAGGTTCCTTGTTGTCTATCCACCTCACTTTTATGAAGAAACCATCTATTTATTTATTTATTTATTTATTTATTTGATTTGATTTGTCAATTGTTTACAAGATAATAAGTATAAGTGTATACATAGTTATGAATACATGAAATGGGTACATATAAGAAAAAGAAACAATAGGACAGGGATGGTAGGCATGTTGGTGGACTTATGCATGCCCCCTACAGACCTCTTAGGAAAGGGGTGAGGTCAATAGTAGACAATCTAAGGTTAAAGTTTTTGGGGTTTGGGGAAGAAACTACAGAGTCGGGTAGAGTATTCCAGACATTGATCACTCTGTTGCTGAAGTTGTATTTCCTGCAATCAAGCTTGGTGCGGTTAACCTTGAGTTTGTATCTATTGTGTGCTCTTGTGTTGTTATGGTTGAAGCTGAAGTATTCATTGACAGGTAGGACATTGCAATGTATGATTTTATATACCATGCTTAAGTCAGACCAAAGACGATGTAATTCAAGGTTTTCTAGGTCTAGAATTTCAAGTCTGGTGGCATAAGGTATTCTACAACGAGTAGAGGAGTGGAGAACTACTCTTCAACATACAAGTAGGGTTATGTGATCATCATTCAAAAGCTTTCCAGCCAGCTTCTGGCAAGCAAAGTCAATGTGGAAAGTTGGATTTACTTAAAGACTGCATGATTCACTTAACAACTGTATGCTTAACAACCGTGGCAAAAAGATTGTAAATTTGGGCATGACCCACATAACAACTGCCTTGCTTAACAACATAAATCTAGCTTCAGTTGTGATCATAAGTCAAGGGTATCTTTACTTCACAGGATTTTCTGGTACACTTATTAGGACGTTAATGAAACTGACACAGGTAATTTTTGATTTACAGTCAAAATTGGGACAGGAAAATTTGTTAATTTGTGCAGTTAAATGAGGCATCATATGACCACAAGCATTTTTTTGACATGGTAGTTAATTGAGTTTACTTTATTAATTAGCACTTGAGCTAGATCAAAGTGCATCTAATAAAAACAATTTAAATGGAATTGGATAAAATACAATTTAAAATAACATTGGAATAAAATATGATTTACAATGAAATTGGAATAAACTATAGCACTTTAATGTTTGGATAAATAAAATATGATAAAATTGTATTTCGGTGTCACCCCTACAATCTACCAAATCATAGTAGTTAAGAGAATCACTATGGTCATTAAGCAAGATGCCGGATTATTTCCCTGCCAGCTTCCACATTGACTTCGCTTGTTGGAAATGAGCTGAGAAGTTCACAAATAGTGATCATGTGACGGCAGGAGTCCGCAATTATTGTAAATTCAAGTCATTGCCAAGAGCCCAGAGCATACTCACATAACTGTGTGGAAGCTTACCATTGTAAGTGTGAAGATCAGCTGTAATCAAGTTTTT
This sequence comes from Pseudonaja textilis, assembly GCF_049901715.1. Lineage (NCBI taxonomy): Eukaryota > Metazoa > Chordata > Lepidosauria > Squamata > Elapidae > Pseudonaja > Pseudonaja textilis. The sequence continues at coordinate 13,755,890 of NC_141994.1, read as the reverse complement.
TTTTAGCACCATCCTAACTTCTGTTGGAAGAAAAATCTGGTCAAGATCCAAGCTGGGAGAAAGATGCTGAAAATAAAATGGAGGCCGATTGGAAAGAAGGGCTCTGTTTATTGATGAATAGAACCAACAAGAGTTCTGGGACAGCTGACAAAATGGCTGAATGAGTGGATGGATCTTTATAGGTTTCTGTGACTTTGCAGTTTGAACTGTTCTTGGGATTGTGCAATGAAGGGGCTATTGTGACTTTTGCTATTTCAGTGGCAACAGGTCATGGTCCTGTTCTTAGAGTTTGGGTGGGGATGTACATTTTAAGCCCATCAACTCTAACCACCTCTGTGTTTTGTCTGTGAATAGATTAGGCAGTCTTTCTTAATGGGCACAAAATATCCACGTCTAAAGACTTCAGGCATCTGCTGGAGGCTATTAGGAAAGATTGGAGCTGCTTTCTGCCTTTGGGAAAATATTCTATCCTGCCTTTCTTAATATGAAGAATAAAGAATATTGAAATATTGTGGGGGGGGTGCTTCCTACACTTTAAATGGTTACTAAACGAACAGTCATAAGTCAAGGGAGATCTGTGCCAATTGCTTGATAAACTTTTTATTTTATTTTAAGGGTATAGGAAACTATAAAATGATATTCTGGGATATTGTTGTGCCCATCTTGTAAATATTCTTTTCGTTTGTATATCCCGATGTTATTCTAGCTGCAGTACTTTAAATTCCTTTTTACAATTTAGATGGTTGCAGAGGAAGGTAATTGATGGTTGTGAAGAGGCTTCTTTCTCTTCTACATGTGGTAGCCACAAGAGTGATTACTTCAGCTTCTGACCTGGGTTCTTTGTTCCAATTCAGTATGCTCTCTATTTTTCCTCTTTTTTTTAATACTTTCTGAATAAATTTCTTATTTGCAGAGAAGCAACACATTCTTTTGCTTTGTTTGATAAATATTTATGCCAAGAAAAGCAGAATTCTCTCTATTTTGGGGGGGAGACTTTCCCATTTTTATTCTCCTTTTTTGCGGGAGAGGCAGAGGTGGGATTCAAAAATTTTAACAAACGCTTCTGTGGGCATGGCTTAGTTGGTGGGCTTGGCTTGGTGGTCATGTGACTGGGTGGGCGTGGCTAACTCAACATCACTCATGTCAAGGGGTGCTTCTCCTTGCCTGGCCTCTCATGACAGTGGGGATGCTGCAATGGTTGTAAGTGTGAAAACGGCCATAAGTTACTTTTTTCAATGCCATTGTAACTTTGAATGGTCACTAAACTGTTGTAAGTCAAGAATTACATGTACAAAAATACAAAAAGCTTCTTGGCTTGCAAAAAGCTGCCCTAAATACCAATCGTTAGATTAAAAATACCTGCAAGCCAGAGTTACAAGTCAGGCAGGGTGCCAGAGCACCTTGAGGAATTAAAATGGTTAAAATGCAATGATAACTATCAGCAGCCAACTCTTGCTCATAAAGTGAAACCCTTTAGCGGAGAGGTCATTTAACCTCTCCAGAAAGAGCACACCCAGGAGAAGCAATCCTTAGATCCATTTGTACCACTTAAAGATACAAGCTAGTCTCGCTCATCTCACAAGATAGCCTAAAGAAATCATCCAGATTTAAGGAAGGTCACATGCCCCCCAGAAAGGCAGTAAAAAAGTCGGTCCCAAGCTTGCATCCTGCCTATTGGAAGTACACCCCAAAAGGACAGTGCCAGATACCATTAAAGCAGTGAAGGAAGATCCCCTCCCCAGATAGAAAAAGAAACCACGAGGCAGGAAAAAACAACACAGATAATTAAACAACAACAGTAGCTGTTGCTTGTTATACCAATTACCAGAACAAATAGACACAGGAACTAGCAGATTTCTCAATCCAGTTTCTTTTCAGGAACAGAGATTAATCTTTTTTCTTCCAAACAAAACTGAGTAGGGAAAATTATCCCATCAATAAACACAAGATTAAATGTCATCAAGCACAGAATTAGCATAGAATCGCCAAAAACCAGTTTTAGACCAAAACTCAGAAAGTGTATGTCAACTCATGTTTGAATGTCAATCTTTCTAGCTAGCCAAAAAGAAGTATTTCCTCCCAACAGCAGTGTAAAAAGCTTAAAACAACCTTTCCCCTTTAAGAAAAAAAGAAACCTCTTTTAGAAACAGTAAGTCTAGGCTGTCTGCCAAGAATGTAATAAGGGTGGAAAAAAACAAAAGGAGATTTCTTCTAATTACCGGTTCTCTGAACTGCTTAGAAAATTAACAGAACCAGTAGAATCCCACCCCTGGGGAGAAGAGGTCTGATCTTTGTATTTAGAAAACGTTGTGTGTAGCTACATGTTTTCCCAACTCAAATCCTGATTGTGAATGGCCCTGCAGTTACTACGAAATGAGAATCATGTGACTTTCTCTACTGACTTTAAGGCTATCTAGATATAGATAGTATATATAGTATGTATATATTGTTTAAGAATAAAGAAAGGGCTACTGATAAAAAAAAACTTCAATGAATGGCAAGTGCACACAAGTTGTTTTTTTAAAAAAGAAATGCTTCTGATATTCACTCTTTATTTAAATAATTATTTTTCTCTTGTTTCGAAAAAAAATCAGAATGTTCATGCAACATACTTTTTGGATGGTGATAAATGGGAAAGTAAACAAAGGTCGGCCCTTTTGGGGAGGGAAATGATTGAACCCCAGGAAATTATCTTAATTTTTGGGCTGTAGAGATTGATGACCCTGAAGTCAAACTCAAGGCCTGCAGGTCAGATATGGCCCACAGGATGCTTAGATCTGGCCCACGGGGCCTTCCTGAAAACAATGAAGAACATTCCCGCAGTGCTTCTGCCAGCGAAAACTGAGCCCATCACAGTTGAAAAGGGAGCTCGCGAGAGCCTGGGTGCGGCCCTCCCAAGCTCTGTTTTTGCTGGCAGAAGATTGCAGGAGACTGTCACAGCTGAAAACACGTCTTGGGAGCCTATTTTCTCTGTCAGAGCACTTGGGCCGCCACAGGTGCCCCTGACACAAGTGATGTCAAGCTGGCCATGCCCCCCCCAGCCATGGCCCCCCACCCCCCCAAGGTAAAACACAACCCTGATGCAGCCCTCAATGAAATCGAATTTGACACACCTGATCTAAGCATACTAGGACTGAATGTTTAACATGAGAAAACTTAGTGTGATCCTTAATACTGGTAGCTGCTGTTCTGCTAAAGTTGCCATATTGCATTCATACATGAATGTGTTGCTTTAAAAAAAGGAGAAAATAAAGAAATTAATGGAAATTCATGTCCTGACACTTTTTTTTTAAGTGAGAAAATAAGCAGTTCAATTTAAAATAAAAGCATAAAACTGGTGCTGAAAAGATGTTTCTTCATTACTTTCTCAAACAAAATATTGCTGCTGCCATTTGAGTTTTTGATGCAAATTGTTTCAGTGAGCAGATGGGTAGTGGTTGTGCGCATTAACATTTTTAGCAGTTTCTGACGAAAGCCACAATTTTGTAGGCTTCAAAATGTATATGTGCTTTGGGATACTGACAATACTGTTTGAATCCTGCCCCCCCAAAAAAAAAAAATTTCTTTTCTGCTATGTGCAAAACGAAAAGGCAAAAATAATGCAAGTATAGAAATAAAATGAAGAATGAAAAGAGTAGCATAGGCATTCTTTGGTTCTTCTATATGTTTTTAATATAAAGTTACATTGAATCTATAAGTCTCAGAGAAAAAAATACGATCACAACATGTAAGTTGCATGTTATTTTGACAGATCTTCAATCATCTTAATATTCATATATAATATTTTAAACATACATTATTGTATATGGCAGTTTCATCTAAAAGTATACTGTATTATGCTGGACCAATTCTTCACTTTGTATATATTATTATTCTTCATGTGCCGGATGTTGGCGATCATGTTGATGATCCTATTTTTATCAACAGCTGCACAAAAAAGTGCTGCTGAGTTTTGTCCAAACCATCCCTTAGATTTTGAAGCCATGATGTACTTCTTCTGCCTCTGGGCTTCATTTGCCTTCAATCTTTCCTTGGAGGATTAAGTGAAGTGTGCTGTATTTTTCTGGGTGTTGCATCACATGTCCAAAATATTCTAATTTTTTGCTTTTTTAAATGTTTTTTAAATGTTTTTTATTATTTCCCTTGGCTTTTCCAGGCGGCTTATCATTTCTGATTTTGTCAACCCATCTTATATGTAACAGTCGCCTGTAAATCCACATTTCAAATATTCTAGTCTCTTGAAATGGCTTTCTGTCAGAGATCAACTCTCCACTCAGTAGAACAGGATAGAAAAGACCTGATTTTCAAGCTCAAATATTTTTCAGCTGCGTCCCTAGCTGCAGATTTCCACTTTCAAAATGCAGAAGTGCAAGCAATGATTTCCAGGTCACCATATACCGTATAATCTGATATAGTAGGAGTTGGTTACCTGTAGTTACTATGTAGTAGAACATATGATTTTTACCAATTACAATTTGAATATTATGTTTCGATCTGTTTCTATCTTTGCCTCACGATAGCGCCGCTGATGGCAGCCTCACTGAAATGGTGTCTTGTAATTTTGATATTTTATATTTTCTGTGACTCTCTGAGAATGTCATACTTGAAAATTAAACTTTTGAATATCAAAAAATGGACTTTAAATAACAAGCATCTTTCTGGAACTATTCCTTATTTTCAAATGTGGAAGAAATTTTGTTCTGTTCTTAGTGTAGATTATGTTAATATTTTCAGTTGACATATTATATGCTTAAATTAATTTCTTAATTATCCTGAAGATTATGATATAAATGCAAAACTTACCTTCACAATAGCTTTGATTCTTTTCTTTCTTTCCTGCCAGCCCTCAGTGGGTTGCACTACCAGTCTGAAAAAAGTGATTTACAGTTGCCGCTTACACACTTATCTTGCATATTTTCATAGATTTAAATGTTACCCAACTTTCCATTTTATAGGAACAAGATTATGGATGTAGCTTTAGAACGATAACAATCAACGTTTTCTCCAATTTAGTCATGGTAAGTCACACACCAGAATCTGTGAGAAAAAAAACACCATCTGCTAATAACCAAGAAATAAAATTATCTTGTTTGAAATGAAATGTGCTAAAACACACACATATACATATACATTCATATGTGTGTGTGTTATATGTACATATGTATAACTATATATATAGAAAGAGAAAGAAAAGAAAGAAAAGAAAGAAAGAAAGAAAGAAAGAAAGAAAGAAAGAAAGAAAGAAAGAAAGAAAGAAAGAAAGAAAACTGCATATAGTTATGTGTATGGACATCCTGAGTATGGACATCCTGGGCTTCTCTAAGCTTTTTTTTAAACACTGCACATGTTGAGGTCCCCCCTTATTTTCTCAATAAAAGAGCAAAAAATAAAATGGGAATAGCTTCAATTAATGAAGCATAATTTTCAAAGGTCTAATCATTAGTGACACAATGGACATCAGATTTTATAAGGCTGAAATATATGTAAGCTAATTATATATGTTATGTGCATTATCGAATAGAGCATGCTATGCTCCCGTTACTTGTCCCAGCTTCTGCCAACCTAGCAGTTCGAAAGCATGTAAAAATGGAAGTAGAGAAATAGGGACCCCTTTGGTGGGAAGGTAACAGTGTTCCATGCACCTTTGGCGTTTAGTCATACCGGCCACATAACCACGGAGATGTCTTTGGACAGTGCTGGTTCTTTGGCTTTGTAACAGATATGAGCACTGCCCCCTAGAGATGGAAACGACTAGCATATATGTGCGAGGGGAACCTTTACCTTTTTACCTTATGCTGATATTTATGCAGTATACCATCCTTTTTTGGTTTTGTGTAATGCAATTACTCAGTAAAAAAAAAAAAACATACAGAACAAGTGAAGGTGTTCAATGTACTTCAAATTGTTTAATCTGTTCAATGTACTTCAAGTTGTTTAATCTGTTCAGTCAGTCATAAAACTTCTGATGACTTAGCAATGTGTGAATTCATCTCCAATGCCTGTCAAATTCTGCCTTTGGATTCTAGACTGGGCAATAAAAAGAATTTAGGAATTTTGATTAATGATATTTACTAGAAAGAAGGGTCCAATTGCAACACAATCATTGTAGCAGATCCCTTATTTCTAAACGAGAGAGTTCTATATTGACCAGTTTTGGTGGCAAAATTCTTGTTTTCTTTTTCCTGCTTTTTAGACATAAAGGTGTTGAGATTTGCTCCATTACGTTTTCAGTTATATTTTGGTTTGGTAAGTGTTGGTCTTTTTAGTAATGTTAGAGGTAACTCATATTTGGTCATTCAGACTTGCAGTACAAGCAGGAATTCATTATACGTGTATAACATTGAAACTGTATAAAGAGCAGTTTTTAATTAGTATCATAATATGTCTCTTCCTACTAAAACAATTTTAGTTGCAGTTTTATGTCATTGGGCGAAGAACTGAAGGTGATATTTCTCTGTTCTTCTTTGAAAATTAGAAGTTATTGGCCAAGTGTGATTGAGCACAGAAGGAGTTTGTCTCCATAAGTTCTCATTATACATACAAACAGCAAAATGGTAGGTTATAGATTATAATCATAGTTATAATATTAGTCATAAGATACAACCAACAAGTGATAAATAATAAGTTACCAGTAAGAAAAGATAGTAGGAAAGATGAGAAGATGAGAAATGAGAAGATGAAAAGGATAATAGCAGTACAGTCTACTACATGGGTAAATATATTTAGGCCTTAGACAGTGCTGTGGAAATTAGGTGTTCAGTAGAGTGATTGGGTATCTTAAATTATAGGATAAAACTACATTTGATTTTGCTAGCTACATCTAACTATAGCTGCATCAGAATAGTGAATACACTAGGTATATTTATTGATGCATTAGATTTAAACTATAGTTAATAATTATACAAGGTAAACCAGGGGTGGGATTCAAACTTTTTAACAATCGGTTCTGTGGTGTGGCTTAGTTGGTGGGCATGGCTTGGTGATCATATGACTGGGTGGACGTGGCTTGGCCATGTTATTGGCTGAGTGTGGCCAACTCAATATCACTCACATCGAGGCATGCATCTCCTTGCCTGGCCTCTTGTGACTGTGGGGATGCTGCAACAGTCATAAGTGTGAAAAATGGTCATAAGTCACTTTCTTCAGTGCCATTATAACTTTGAATGGTCACTCCACACAAGCAAAGTACCAGCAAAGGAGGGAAAAAAGGCTCCAGAGAAGTAGCTGAGACAGGAAGTTTAGTCCTGCCAAGAATGTAATAAGGGTTAATGGAGAGGCAGTTTCTGTAAGCAACACCAGAATGTTTCCTTCCTGCCTTCCTTACAGGATTAGACCAGTAATTTCTTCTAACAACCGATTCTCCGAACTGCTTAGAATGTTAACAACCGGTTCTAGGAAATAGATGCGAACTGGTAGAATCCCACCCCTGAGGTAAACCCTGCATGAGGTTTATTCTGTACATTTTTTTCCATTTTGCAAATGCATTGGAATTTCAGAATTAGAGAGTATCTATTTACTTTGGTTCATTGAAAAGTGAAAGGGAGTATTAGCAAATCTGTTTGAGCAATCGCTGTAGAAAAACCCCTCAGGGCCTCTGCTAAAGTCAACCAAGCTAATTCTACATTACATAAAGCTGCATTTGATCAAGTAATATAGCTCAAATGTCTTAGCACTGTTAGTGTTAACTTTTCCTTCTGCTTCTACGCCCCAGTCTTTTGATAACACTAAACAAGCATCAATTTGTGTAGCCTATGTTAGAATTTATGCATGAAAAACAGCCTTTCAGGACTGAAAACACTGAAGAGTCATCTGCTATATTTCCTCATTTATATTTAACCGTTAGCGGCTTTGAAAAGGCTTTCTAATTTTAAACATTCCTGCTCTCCTCCAGCTCACTCTTCTTTTCTTTGTAGAAAAGCTTTAATTTGCTTGGGTGCATCTTTAATTTAGTCGCCATCACAGTTCAGCTTGGAATAGCCCTTGACGATGGCAACTGCTGCCTGTCTTTTGGAGTACACAGCTTTCTTATATCATGTGGTCCTTGTAGCTAAAAGCCATGTCTGAGGATCACATTTTCCTGAATTATTCTTCCCACATAACATTTGGCTGAGTACTTCTTAAGTGGGGAGCTGAACTTATGAACCATCTCAGGTTGTTGGTTTTGAACTGAAAAGAAGGCATGAGATCAACTCCGACTTCTACCATAAGGGATTTATATATAATTTGTACTTTGTTTTCTGTTTCAATCTAAGCTACAGAGGTTGGAATTAAATACTATTCTGAGGTGTTTCTGATTTTTATAAGATTTTCAAATAGTAAATGTGTATATACATATAGATGTATTTGTTTGTTAGAGACTGAAACTCTTTTTGTATTTAACAATGGGAAAAATGGTAATAATCATGCACTGCTTGTTTCTAAAGATGGCTTGGTTTGCAATTTTCTTTTTAGGAATTCAGTTTTATCCATCCATCAGCTGTTAAGCTTCACTTTCCACCCCCAAGATGATTATTATTATTATTATTGTATTCTAAAATAAAATTCTGCAGATGAACATTAGTTCATAGCTAAATAAAAAGAATAAAATTTCAAATAACTGAGGTAATATAATTTACTCCTAGCTTCTTTTTCTCACACAAATATTTATCAAAACAATTTCATTTTTAATTGCCCAACATTTGTGAAATTGAACATCAGTGATAATGCATGCCCTCAATATTTTTTCTTTTATTACATAGTATTACTGTGCATGGCATTTACAAATGTTATTTGTAATATGTATATATATTTCTATCCCTTTTTCAATTTTGTGTTGGGATTAGGAATTGATTTCTTTTTTCCCATGAAGTCTTGGGAAGAAGGATTTAAAGTAAGCAAGACAGATAAGCATTGGGAACATTCTCTAACAACAGCTTAAAGCAAGGCAGTTGGTCTGCTGGAATGAAAGGCACTATGTTTGTTTGTTCTTTATATAAACAACTCAAGGCAGTGAACATACCTAATACTCTCCCATCTATTTCCCTCACAATAACAACCCTGTGAGGAGAGTTGGGCTAAAAGTAAATGATTGGCCCAAGCCGGGTAGATTTGATTTAAATCACGATTTAAATCACTGGTAAAAAAAGGCTTTATTTAAATCAATTCAAATGATAAAAAAATAATAATTTAAATCGTAATTTTTAAAGAGCAATTGTCATCTCTGTCCTGCAGCGGCTCCTCCTCTGACACGCTGTTGACTCACTGACAGCCCATTCACTTTAATGGGATGACTGGTGATGTGTCAATGACACAAAAAGGTGAGGGACTTGATGGGTAACAGGTGAGTGGATGTCCGCTAACAGGCGCTGCCATGATGGATCTGAAATGACAGGTGCTCTTTAATATTATATTTATAAGCTGCTTAGAAGGTTTCATTTTCATTTTTACTGCTTGACCTTCCTCCTCACACTTAGAGGCTGGTGGTACACAAGCATTTGTCTTCAAACAATCATACAGTTTGTAGTGTACATAGATTTGCCAAACAATGCGATAAAGGAATATTCCTGAACTTTGTTTTATGATTTACCTCATGGTTATTGTGAAATTGTGTGAATGCATCAGTGCAGTTCATATTACTTCAGATTGCAGAGCTTGGATTCATTGAATGAATTTACTATAAATGTAAATATTGCAGATTATACACCCTCATGCTACATAACTAAGTCCCATTTCATGCTGAATAAACTAATTCATTGATGTATCTTAAATAGAAAACTATATTTAGATAAGATTTTTATTCCAAAAGCATTTTATTAAAATAAATTTGATTAAAAAAAAATCTGATTTAAATAAAAGAAATCTGATCTAAATTTTTTAAAATCCATGTTTTTATTTTTTTTTGTTAAAGTCAGCTAACTGGCTTTCATGCCTAACAAGGGATTAGAACTCACATCTCCAGTTTCTAGCCTGCTGTCTTAACCACTAGACTAGACCAAGTTGGCATTATGGCAACTGAAGGTTATAGAGCTGTGTGAGCAAAAGTTCCAGGAAGAAACATGTCTGAAAATAAAATAAAAAATTAGCTGTAAAGGTATATAAGTAGTTTTTGACTTATGACTACGATTGAGCCCAAAATTTATGTTACTAGGCAAAATAGTTGTTACATGAATTTTGCCCCATTTTACAACCTTTCTTGCCACAGTTGTTCAGTGAATCACTCCAGCTGTTAAGCTACTAACATGTTGCTAAATGAATCTAGCTTCCCTTTGGCTTTGCTTGTCAGAAGATCACAAAAGGTTACACATGACACTATGACACTGCAACTGTCATAAATATGAGTCAGTTGCTACATGTCTGAATTTTGATTGTGTGACTGTAGAGATGCTGCAGTAGTTGTAAGTGTGAATAACGGTCATAAGTCACTTTCTTCAGTGCTGTTGTAACTTTGAACATCACTAAACAAATGGTTGTAATTTAAGTATTACCTATATAGAATCATACGTGTAGAAGAGACTTCAAAAGTTGTCTAGTCCAACTTTTCAACCTACTCCAGACAAATAGATGTCCATTCTTTGCTTGAAACTTCGAGTGATAGAGAACACACATGTCCGGGGTAGTATTTAATACCTACACCATCAGAAAATTCTTCTTGATTTTGAATTTGAATCTCTCTCACTGAAAGTCTCTAATATTGGTTCTTATTGTTAGGAATTATACCAGATAAACATCCTCTTCTTTTTGATATCCCTTCATCTATTGGAAGACATGTCTCCTCTTAGCTTCCCTTCTTTAGATTAAATATATCCAGTTTACTAAAACATTTTTCATAATAACATCAAGCTGCTAAACCCTTCACCATTTCTTTGTTGCTATTCTCCATACTCTTCCAGTCCTTCAGCATTATTACATGTATCCTCAGCTATACAAAACTGGACATTGCAGTGCACCAGCCTAGCATAGAGTACAACTTTCACTTCTTATAATCTCAGCATGATACATCTGTTGATGCAGCCCGAGATAGAAATAGCAATAGCACTTACATACCACTTCACAGTGCTTTGTAGCCATCTCTAAGCGGTTTACAGAGTCAGCATATGTCCCTCAACAATCTGGGTCTTCATTTTACCGACCTTGGAAGGATATAAGACTGAGTCAACCTTGAGCTGGTCAGAATCGAACTGCAGGCAGTCGGCAATCAGCAGAATTAGCCTGCAATACCACCGGGCCATCCTACATTGCATTGGCTCTATTGGCAGCTGGTCATTCTTAATCTATGATCTAGAGGACCCCCAGATCCTTCTTACAAGTACAGCTGCCAAACTAGGAACAATCTATGTTAATCATGTTGGATAAGACTCAAATGTTCAGTCTCTTTTTGAACCTCAAGTCCATCTCCTGAAGTTTTCTTATTGAACCTTGACTCCCTGTTTTGAGATATTAGAACCCTCCCCCAGTTTTCTGTCACCTGTAAATTTATTGAATCCCTTCATCTAACTCAATTATAAAAAATATTGCACAGGCCAAGACAGAACTGAGGAACTTCCATCCCTGTAGGTATTCCATCTCCATCTGTTAATGGTTACATGCTAGATGTGGTTTTTCAGCCAATAGTGCATTGATGTGACAGGAAGATTATCCATCCCATTTCACTTTCTCAAAAAGAAAGCTGTGATCATTTTGTCAAACTTCTTAGCTACACCGCATCCATAATATAGACTTGGTCTATTAATTTAGTGGCTTTGTAAAGCTACAAATAAACAAAACCTTTAAGGCATGATTTATTTCAACAAATCCCATGTTGGCTTCTAATAATCACATTATTCCTTTTTAAATGCTTGCAACCTCATTATCTTTTACATGATTTTTCTGGGTATTGATGTCAAGATTATTGACTTGTAGTTTCATTAGCCTGTTATTTCCCTTTATAAAAATAGTAATGATGATAGTTTTTCTCTAGTCTTCTGGCATTTCTCCTATAGTCCAGAGGTCCTGGAGATTGCAGCCTATGGTTCTGAGATCACTTTCACTATCTGCTTCTCCAGTGGAAGAAGGCTATTGAAGATTTTATAAGGAATTTATATCACATAAAACCCTTTTCCTTCTCAGCCTAGAATAAAATCTCTATCTATAAAGTTCAGTGAGAATGTTTTCTGTGTCCCATGATTTCAGTGTAGGAACACTCAAAGTAAGTAGTTCATGTTGTGAAAGAACAACATTAGAAACATTTTTATGTTATGCTACAGGGATAAATGAAAATTTGGAACAAGTTCCTTGTTCTGTAAAAAATGGTAGTCAAAAGTGAATGCAATGTAACATGCTACCTATGGGGAAAATGTGTGTGTGTGTAAATATATATATTGTGACCTCTGTCTGAAACATATGCTTACAGAGTATAAGTATATTAATTTGATTAGACAACTTGTTTAGTATTTGTTATATTTGTATCCCATAATAATTAGCACTTAGCAATAACATTTATATATTGCTTCACAGTGCTTTACAGCCCTCTCTAAGCCATTTGCAGAGTTAGTATATAGGCCTCAACAATCTGAGTCCTGATTTTACCCACCTCGGAAGGATGGAAGTCTTAGCCTGGTTAGGCTTGAACTTCAGACAGTTGACAGCCTGCAATACGAAGCTGGCAGGAATAGCTAACACCCAAGAAGATAGGCTCAAGATCCAGATGGATCTTGACAGACTAGAACACTGGGCTGTATCTAACAAAATGAAATTCAATGTAGAGAAAAGTAAAGTCCTACACTTAGGCAAGAAAAACCAAAAGTACACATTAGACTGGGTGAAACCAGGCTCGATAGCAGTCTTAGTGGACAACCAGCTAAATATGAGCCAGCAGTCTGCAGCCACCGCCAAAAAAGCTAATGCAATCCTGAATTGCATTAACAGAGGGATACAATCAAGATCAAGTGAGGTACTAATATCACTCTATAAAGCCTTAGTAAGACCACGCCTAGAGTATCGCATCCAGTTTTGTTCACCACATTATAAAAAAGATGTTGAGACTCTAGAAAAAGAACACAGAAGAGCAACCAGGATGATTAGGGGACTGGAGACTAAAACATATGAAGAACGGTTACAGGAACTGGGCATGGCTAGTCTAGTTAAGAAAAGGACCAGGGGAGACATGATAGCAGTTTTCCAATATTTGAGGGGCTGCCACAGGAAGGAAGGGGTCAAGCTATTTGCTAAAGCACCTGTAGGCCAGACAAGGGATAATGGATGAAAACTGAACAAGGAGAGATTTAACCTGGAAACAAGGAGGAACTTTCTGGCCGTGAGAACAATCAACCAATGGAACAGCTTGCCCTCGGAAGTTGTGGGAGTGCCATCAGTTGAGACTTTCAAGAAGAGATTGGACTGCCATTTGTCAAAAATGGTGTAGGGTCTCCCGCTTGGGCGGGGGGTTTGACTAGATGACTTATAAGGTCCCTTCCAACTCTGATTATCTGTATCTACTGCATTCTAACCACTGCACCACTATGGCTCTTGGTATTAAAATATTCTTGGAGGTTAATGTGATATAAATAAATATATAAATAAAAACAAATTAAAGTATAAAACCAAAAAATGACAACACAGAGATAAAACTACCTATTAAAAATGGAGATGATGTAATAGAATTTGTAGCTGGTGGAGGTGTGGGAGGAACATCTCCAATAGCACCACAGTTTCTCAGGGAAGAGGCAGCACGTTTCAAATGGAGGCTTAAAATAAGAGACTGTGCAGTCCTGAGTTTTATGGGAAAGAGAGGAAAACATTCAGGATAGCCATACTCTAGAACAGGGGGCCCCAACCACTGGGCCCTGGACTGGTACCGGTCCATGGATCATTTTGTACTCAGGCCGCCTATTTTGCTTGGGCGCCACCATCTTGTTTCGACGATGCTTGAGAAAGTGCTTCCAGGTGAACTTGTCGGTCGTCGGTTGGAAAGTGGCATTTGGGTGCTGAAGGAATCTTCGCCCCTTAGTTTCGTCGAAGAGGTGGGGGCGGCTTTGAACGAAGAGCCGTCTCAATGGCGATGGAGTCTCACGTTACTCAGGAGGAAATTAAGAAAGAACCCGAAAAGCCCATCGACCGCGAGAAGGTACAAAGGAGGAGTTGAAGGTGGCGGGGAGAAGCTGGGGACGGCTGGCTGGCCGGTCGCTCGGCTCACCTTGCCTTGGTCATGCATGCTGATGCCAGTACTGGTCCGTGGATCATTTTGTACATTTTGTACCAAGCCGTGGTACAAAAAAGGTTGGGGGCCACTGCTCTAGAATCAAGGTACATCTATTATGTCACAAGGTTATTGTTTTAGTCTGGCAAGAATTGAATATAAACAAATAAAGAATTGGACTCAACTGGGTCTTAGGTCTGACAAGTAGTACAATCTGTCTAGATCTCTCTTCAAAACAGTTCTGTTTTCATCATTTTTCCTAATCTACTTGTAAAATTCAACAAATAACTAAAACATATTTTTGTTCCATTTGTTCCATCGCAAGAATGCAGTAACTCTTGGTTAATAAAGATATACAGAATTGGCAGCCTGACTTTCACGGATAACCATGAAACACAAGTGAAAGCAATAGCAAACAAAACACAACAACATTATTCTTAAAGTTAGAATATGCACCCTTGACTTAATCCAGTAAGAATGGAAAGGGTGGGGTTGCCTATACACTTTCAAATCTTTATAGGTGTAGTATAAAACAAATTTGTTGCATAACGTTCAAAATAACTGAGATTGAAAAAGGATATTTTTCATGCGGGACCAAATTTTAGAACACTTTTTGTTCTTTGCTTTTAATCTACAATATCTGAAATGTTCATTCTTGACACAGAATATTCTGAGTTTTCCAACTTCCCTTAGTTTTGAGATTAGGAATTGGTATAGAGATGTGGCACTAAATAATTTGAGGAATGCAGGAGGTTAATTTGATTCATGATGTTAAGTGCCAATAAAAAAAGATACTAATCTACAAACAGCTATTCATTTTCTCAATTAACATTGGGCTCAATTTAATTATTAGAAAATAAATTTGGAAGGCAAAAGAATATAGATCTTAAACCTAAACAATTATATGAGAACACTTAGGAAAACAGAAATAGTCAATGGTTTTGTTTTGTTTTAGTTTTTAAGAAAGAAGAAAAGTAGAGGATTTTCATAAAATGATTGTGTCCAGATTACAACTTCCATAATTTCTAGGAAGCAACTGATTAATGAGGCATTTTGAAACACAATAAAATGCACCAACATGAAAAAAAGAATGGAACAGATTATATTATATTTTTGAGTTATTTTCAAGTAATATTTTTAGAGTGCATAAACCTGCCACATCATTTTGACATAGGCAGGATATGATATATAAATGAATATAAAATTGCTAAAATCTGATTTCCTGTTTTTCACGGTATTTTTCCCTTTTGAAATGTGGGCTGCTAATGGTTGTTTTTATTGTTACCTTTCCCTAATATCTGTTTGTAACTCTGCAACCCTCCTTTCCATCTTCTTTCAGCTGAAAATCCCCATATGAGGAATTTATTCATAATTTCTCTCTTGAGAAATTCAGCTATGAGAAGTGGGAGAGACAGCAATTTCTTGGAGGTATTATTGTGCAGTTAATGCAATATACACTCACTGATTCCTGACTGCTTCATCATGAGAATGGCTGCAAAAATCCAACTTCTTATTCATAAACAATTTGCTGAAAATTTCATTCTCACTGGGGAGAAAAGTGAAAGCAATAAATGTTTACAGCCATTTATGTAGTACTTTTAAATTTCAAAAGTGGATTTTCAAATGGCTTAGAAATTTGATCTATTTGGGTATGTAGAATCGAATGCCTACAGTTTGGATATTGGCCCATGCACATTTTACCATAAATATTTCAGCCAAATTGCCCTGTAATTCAAGCCAATAACAAAGAGAAAAGATAAAATGTAAACCTTAGTATTGAATGGTTAATTTGCTAAAATACAAACAATTTTCATTCTCCTTCATATATGGGCAGCCTTTGTCTGCAACGGTTTAAGGCAGTGTTCCCCAACCTATCCAGTTTGGTGGCTTGACCAGCCTGTGGGGGGACATGTGAGTGGCAGGAGCACATGCACATGCACAACTCCATTTGCACAAGTGCACGCACGCCTTCCAGTTGCGCAAATGGAGCTTCACACATGAGCACAAGGGTAAGTGCCCTCTACTTACATGAGTGGAGTTCACGGGATGTGCATGCTTAACCACTGCTTGCATGCGTGGAGTTTCACACATGCGCTTGTCCATTTCTTACATGGCCTGATTTGGTACCACTGGTATTGGGTCTCTTGCTTAAGCAGGCAGTTGGATTAGAAAACCTATAAGATTCCTTCCAACCGTGTTAGTTTTTATTCTATTTCCTCCATAATTTGAGTCACTATTTGTAATAATTAAGTAACTAACACAAATCATGGTGTTGCAGGTGAGAGAATTAAACCTGTACTGTGATTTTTGTAAGAATAAAAATGTAACAGTTCCATTTTTCTCTCTATTATCAAATTATTCACACTGTGCTTGTTAGATTTAACACAAAACAATACTTTTTTTTTTCCTACAGAAAGTGTGGAGTGACTAAAATGTGAGCATTCCTATATTGTTTTATTTGAAAGTAAGCTCCAGTGAACTCAGTGGAATTTGGTTTTGTCTATATTCAGTTGTGTACATGTTTTCTTAATTGCCTTCCTGAAGGCCTCAGAATTACCTATAAATCAATTTTTGAAAAGAAAAAGAAAACCTTTGTTTCTCATTTTGCAAAGGTCTTATGTCAGGAAAATATAATTCATGCTTGTGCTAAGTATCTAACTTCATTGTTCATCAGTAAGAGGTATACATCCTTCCTTTTCCTTTCTGTTTCCCAAGCACTCCTGTCTTCCATTTAATTTACCGCCCCTCTCTGAGGGAGATGAACAGATTAGAAATAGGAGATTATCTACCTACCTACCTACCTACCTCTACCTACAATATACAGAAGCAGGGGAAAAACTTCTTAGCTGGCAATCATTGATAGAAATGCCAAATATTTGACTTTGGTGTTCCTATTTATTTCAACCCTATCTCTATACATTTTTCAGCCCACTTTCTGAAAGGGTTGATTATTTAAAAAAAATAATTTTCAAAGGAACTGAGAATTCTGGTGTGATGTATAGCAATAGAACATTTCCTGTTACAGTGCTGAAAAAATATATGCTAATGAATCATTTTGAAAACAAGAATAAAATGTATCCATGCAGAGAGAGTAGCACTAAATGACTGTGGCGAGTATCCTTAAGGTCTTTTCAGTAAACAAGAGTACAGCTTGGGTGTGTTAGTAGGAAGAATTCACCCTATCCCTCATTAACCCTCATCATCTGACTAACCACAGAACTCATTTCAGCAAGCAGACAGCTTGCTGTTAAGGAGAGCAATTTTCTTTCACACAAGAAACCCAACTGTCTGACAAATTTTGCCATCGAGCAGCATGCGTAAGTAGCATTTTCCTACAAAGATTATTGCAAATGGACAATAAAGTGTGCTTTCTGTGAAGAAGAAAATTAATTGAAATGGAATTAAAGTTATAGGTTGCTTTCGTTCTGTAACAATGCCTTCACTCAATTGTTAAATAATGGATTATTCGACCTAAGTAAGGGGATTGATTTTGCCCAATCTCATCTTTGACAGGATAAAGATGGGAGGAAATCTTACCAATGTCTTGATCATTTCTGGATAAACATTTTTTTTTTGCATTATTTGGTTTCTTAAGACTTAATCTAATATAAATTAAAATGCAATATAGGATGCAGTATACAAATGACCAATTTTTTCCATGAAAGTTTTGCACAACTCCAATGCTGTTGTATTTAATTGGTTTAATGAATTTGTAGCCAGTTGAAAATGAAAGCAAAACGTTCACAGTATTCAGTGAATAGTGGTGAGTCTGCTGAATAAAGAAGCATATGTTAATATGGATCTTGGAGTACTCATCTCTAATGAACTAAGTGCTAGAGCCCACTGTAACTACATAGCCAAAAAGGCATTAAGAGTTGTTAACCTAATCTTATGTAGCTTTTTCTCTGGTAATATTACACTAATAACTAGAGCATACAAAACATTTGCTAGACCAATACTCAAATATAGCTCATCAGTTTGGAACCCACATTGCATATCTGATATTAGCACAGTTGAGAAAGTCCAGAAATCTTTCACAATAAGAGTTCTCCACTCCTCTACTCATTGTAAAATACCTTATGCCACCAGACTCGAAATTCTAGACCTAGAAAACCTAGAACTATGCCGCCTTCGGTCTGGTCTAAGTATAGTATATAAAATTATACATTGCAATGTCCTACCTCTCAATGAATACTTCAGCTTTAATCATAACAACACAAGAGCAAACAATAGATAACAAACTCAAGGTTAATTGCACCAAACTTGATTGCAGGAAATATGACTTCAGCAACAGAGTGGTCAATGTTGGAATACTCTACCTGACTCTGGGTTCTTCCCCAAATCCCCAAAACTTTAACCTTAGACTGTTTACTATTGACCTCACCCCTTTCCTAAGAGGTCTGTAGGGGAAGTGTATAAGCACACCAACGTGCCTACCGTCCCTGTCCTATTGCTTCTTTTATTTATTTATTTTATTTTTCTTATATGTATCCATGTATTCATAACTATGTTTTTACTTATACCTATTATCTCGTAAGCAATTGACAAAAATAAATAAATAAAAATACATAAATAAATATTGGAAGATTAAATGTTTTGTAACAAAGAATAATGGCAAAGAATCCCAGTCTGCTAATAATATATATTTAAATATTAATAATAACATTTAAAGAATTCTAAACTCAATAATGTCCTTTAATAATGTTCTTGAACTGGTCTTTAAGGGTTGTTTGAAAATGAGTTTTCCCAGTGTCCATCCCTTTTTCTTATCAATTGACTCACTTATATTAAAGCAACACATAACTTCAAATGACTTGATCTGTAAACTAAGCTTAAAAAAACCAAACAAGACCTTATTCTACCAGCCCCTAAAAAAGATTATACCAAGAGCACTTAAACTTATACACTGCTCCATAGTGCTTTACCGCATACTCTGAGCAGTTTACAAACGTCAAAACAATCTGGGTCCTCATTTCACCAATTTCAGAAGGATGAAAGACTGAGTCAACTTTGAGCTGGTCAGGATCAAACTCCTAGCTGTGGGCACAGCAAGCCTGCAATACCGCATTCCAACCACTGTGCCACAACAGCTCATAGATTAATTACATCACTACCACCACTAATTTACCCCCCTGCCTTAGCTACAACTAATATCTGTTTAGCAGTTGACTAAATATTCTTACAATGATGCAGTAAAGCCTGTTGTTCAAATAAAGCCAACATATTTTTCTGTTTTACCAAAAATATGGCTTCAAAGCAAGTACAAACCATTTGAAAAATAAAATTGTGTACAAAAATACTTTCAAAATGCATATGTCATAAATACAATACCAAATGTATATGCATATAATTACCATACTATAAATGCATATAATTCCATTCCTAACAGAATAAGTATATTTACAGCTAACTTTTATTGTAATCTGTTTTGAGTTCTCGTTGAGAGGCTTGATTTGAAGAATTAAACAGGAAGAACAATTGTGTGATCTGAGGTGTTCCAGGGAGACTGCCTACCCTGAATATTCCTTTCACTTTGTGTTGGAGGCCATTTTAAACTTGCAAACTTTAAAGATTTTTGTTAAGCACTTTTTCCTGCTATCTCTAAGCCCACCTTACAAGTACATCATAGGTATGAATAAAATCTAAAATTAACTTTAGAATTCAGCGATAATGTCAGTCAGTGAAGAGGATTCAAACAGCAGGACTATGAAAATGTCAACCCTGCTGTCTCCACTTTTTCGGAGAAATGTAGTAATGCAGACCTAGGCTTCATGGAAACAGTGAATAAAAGCCCACTCAAAATGCACAACCTAATGTTGTTTACCTTTGTTTACCTGAGGGTATATTGATTCAACTCAACCTGCTGAAAGGGTTTTTGAAGAGAAGTATCTTGTCATTTTATTTCTTTCTTGACCTAATGAACTCCATACCATTTCTGCTGCCACTCCGTTGGCCTGATTCTGCCAGAAACATCTGAGAACTACATGTTCTTTCAATAAGGAAGAGGCTTTGTACCTTAAAAAAAAAAAAGCATTTTGAAAGTTAATTCCCTTTTGCAACCGACTAAGAATTCTTTTTTTGTATTATTATTTATATCCCAAACCCTGGCTCAAAATTGATGAGTATACAGTTCTGGGGATTTAAATTATTCATACTGAGAAGTTTAGGAAGTCTATTATTATTATTATTATTATTATTATTATTATTATTATTATTATTATTATTATTAGTAGTAGTAGTAGTAGTAGTAGTAGTAGTAGTAGTAGTATTACAAAGAGAAAAACCAATAGAATTAACATTACAGGTAGGTCAGAACTGGTCTTTCAAAACACAAAGTTACCAAATCTATCTTCTGATATTACTGTTCTCTTTTTACAAAGCTACAGGTTTTACTAAATTATCTATCAGTGCCCTGTTGGAGAACATCCTTAGGCAATATATGTTGTATGTTTTCTTTGCTGTAAGTGTGTTTATAAAGTTGACTTCTCTAAGGATCCCTTTGGTTACACAATTTATTTTTCCCTATTGTAAGTTATTGTAAGGATGATAACCCATAGGGAGAATGTTTAACTAACCTAACAAATGAGAGATGCCATTTCTTTTATAGATAGAACTTCCCCTGACTTTTAAAATCCCCACTTTGTCTGACCAGTTTGAACTTAAACCATACTTAATAACTAACTGTGAAAAAGCCCATAACCTTTGTCCTTTTGTCCCTTGAGTTTCAACCGCTGAAGAGTTAATAGCATATGAAGACAGCTATTCTGGTAGAACTCAAGAAAGCTGTTATTTTGTATTATAAAACTTTTTTAAAAAATAGCAGCTATTTCCTGCAAGGCCCTTAAAAGAAAATTGGTCTTTTGTGTTAAAGAACCAAACAGTAAAACAGTTGTTTGTGTTTGCAAAATCAAGGAGAAATTGTCTCTGACGTTTGAAGTACTTTCTTAGGAGTCTAGCACAACTGAGTTTCTTAAAACTCATTTCTAATTAATTATTCCACCTTGATTTTTGGGGGGTGTTTTGTGAGTGCCCCTTCACAATGCCACAATGCTTAGCACTAGTGTTTCCTTGCCTACCATTCTAGGGTTACCGGTTCAGAAGGCTTTTCTTATCTTTCATTGAAGAGATGCCACTTGGACTGTAATGCCTATTTCTTTTATTTTCTTATTTTAACCTCAGTTCTTGGGCCCTGCTCACCTGTTCAGTTTTAAGGTCCTTCCCAGAGGGAGTTCTCCTTTCAGTTGCCACTGCTGCCATTGCTTTTATGCTTCTCAACTTCCTACATGTCTTCTTTCTGGTGCATTAGCTAATGTTGCTTGGTTTCTTTTCAAAAGCTTTTGTATACTGACTCTCTGGTAGAATAGCACAGGAGCACTTAGACTTATATACAGCTTCATAAAAATTTACAGCCCTCTCTAAGTAGTTTACAGAGTCAGCCTATTACCGCCAACAATCTGGGCCCTCATTTTACTGACCTCGGAAGGTTGGAAGACTTCTTCAACCTTGAAGAAGAGCATGGCCATTAAAGGGAGGGCTAGTATCATACATTCCATTCAGAATCCTGGGGCCAGAAAAGGCAACATTGGTAGAGTTTTTCCCCCCACCCCTTTTGCTATTCATTTTTTCCTTTGTCAATATTTTTTTTAAGATGCTACTTGCTAGCATATCTTTCTACCTGCTTGAGGGATGCTGATTGGCAAATCTTCCAGAGGGTTGCAAGAGACCGTCCGATTTCAGAGTAGAAATGGCAATGGAAATTCCTGTGAGAATTCCTCTCCTTAAATCTTCTAAACAGTTATTTTAGATAAGTTTATGTGGGTGGAGGGAAAATATTCAATATGAGAGACCCCCCCCCTCAGAATTTTTGAAAACAATTAAATTAATGAATTAATAATTAACACCAAAGCGTAGAAATGTTGAAATTCAATAAGAGACTTCCCATGCTAGGAAACCATAACGTTGTACTATTTATTTATTTTTTGGCATGTGCTGTATAGTTGACAAGTACTTCTGGGAGTAGTTATATGGCATTTTTCTTGTTATTATGGTGCTGTATATCCCATTAGTTAGGCCAGACCCAGAAGTCAACCCCATAGCCTCCGGTGGAAGGCTGAAACTATTTTTTTATTGAAATTGTCTAAAATTGGCTAGAATCTTACAAGTGCGATTGTGCTACACCATCTCCTTCATACAGTTTAGTGAACTAAGGAAGCATCTGTGTGAAATGATTGTGAATGATATCCTGGTGTAGGTAAAAGATGATGCAGCCGCTTTTGCCAAGTTAGCAGTTACCACATATCTCCATCAAGGTCCTGTTCTCTACAGTACTGTGCTGTTTGGTTGGTTGGTTGCTTATGTGCCATCAAGTTGGTATAAACACTTACAAACTACATATAGAAATTGTCTAAGTGATCCTTCAGGTCTTCCAATCATACATCCAATGCTACTGTAATTGACTCTTAGCTACCTTACTCTAGGTTATCTTTTTCCTCCCATCTTTTTCAGTATACAATAGAATAACAGAGTTGGAAAGGACCTTGGAGGTCTTCTAGTCCAACCCGCTGCTTAGGCTGGAAACCCTACACCACTTCAAACAAATGGTCATCCAATCTCTTCTTAAAAACTTCCAGTGTTGGAGCATTTACAACTTCTGGCGGCAAGTTGTTCCACTGATTCATTGTTCTAATTGTCAGGAAATTTCTCCTTAGTTTTAAGTTGCTTCTCTCCTTGATTAGTTTCTACCCATTGCTGTTGTGGTGCAGACGGCAGTGGAGTCGGACAGTGAGGAAGAAAGGGGACCAGGCAGGGAGTCTGGAGAGAACTTGGATGAGGTTCCTGCATTTGATGCAGGGCTGGGATCAGGACCATCTGGGAGTGGAGTGCTGCCTTTGGAGCCTTCGGAGTCTGCAGCAGCAAAGCAGAGGACACGGGGGAGCCTGTTCCCAGTGCACGCATGCGCAGAGCTGCTAGAAGGCAAGAGCAGCAGAAGCAGAAGGGATGACTTGGGAGTAAGGCTGGGAGGTGATTGCCCCTCCCATAAGGGATAAAAGTCAGACATCAATGACGAAAAACTTTGCAGGAAGCAAAGCAGTTCAATTAGATTCTTGAAGTTTTGTGAACTCTGGTCATTTTTTTCTGGGACTTTGGTTGTTTTATGTTATAATTAATTGGACTTCTGTTTTTTGGCAGCATTCTACAGCACTGAAAGGCATGCTTTTATCTGGGGGAATTGTTTATAATTAGTTCTGGCTGCGAATGCAAGTAATTCCCAGCATTGCATTAAAATAGGCTTTGCTTTTAAAATAAGTTTGTGTTTCATTAAGTTTGACGAAGCCTGGGTCAGAACAGTTGCTTCTTGTCCTGCTCTCAGGTGCTTTGGAGAATAGTACTATACAGATTTCTTAATAGACCTAGTGTTCGTGTAGGTAGTATAACTATGTGAAAATTTGAGTCTGATCATTTGTGCTTTGACTTAAAACACTAGATTGTTTTAGAGCCATTTGTTTGTTTTATCCCTGGCCATGGGTACTCTCAGGATTTCTCCAACACTGAAATTCAAAAATTGCAATAATCTTTCTGTCTGGCATCATCAACATTTATCTATCGCTTTTGTATAGTATTGCAGGGAAAACTATTATGTTGATATATTGTTTTTTGTAGACAAAGTCACATCCTGGTATCTGAGTATCTTTTTTAAGGCCTTCATTACTACTCAACTGATATCAGGGCCCAAACCAAGAATAATATTCCAAGATGAGGGCATTATTGTTTCACACAATCCGCCAGACTGAAGACTCTGTTATCTGTATCTACGATATAGTATCTGAATTATTAGGAAGGGACTGTCTGTTTGTCTTATACTGAGTTGCCCCTTTCTTCTCTCCCTCCTGCTAATCTGAACCATAGTCTGAACCAAATGCTAATCTGAGCCATGTATCTTGACTGCTGGTTCCTTTATAATGATAGTCACTCCGAACAGCCTAATCTATATATTATTTCAGTACCCTCATTGTTAATTCTAAGACTGGTTGCTGTTCCTGTTGTCATCAGTTTGGGCTTTATATTTAATCTTATTCCCATTTTTTCATTATTTTCCTTACTTTTCATTATTAAGGCTTTCAGGTCATTCTTCTCCAATGTTCTCATTTTTTTTCCTTATTCTGCTGTAAGTTTTTAAAAAGCTACTATCATGGAGTTTTACTTCCCAAAGGGTACAATTTTAATAATTGTTTGGCCCAATCTTTTGTTGTCCTACTTGTTTCATTTCACACTGATCAGTAATAAACATAGTAATTAGTCTAATAATGCATCACTGTGAATAGCAGCTGGAAAACAAAAGAAGCCAGAATACGTGGTTTTAATCAACGAGACAAATTATATTGTCAAGCAGTTTAGAGTCAAAAGTATTGAAAATTAACCGCAAAAGAAATGATAAAATGAATGTTGCTTTCTGTTGTGTAGTATATGAAGTATTGTACTTGAAACCTATATGATCATCATTACAGCTATGACAGTAATTGGAAAAGTAATATGTAAGTTCCATTTCTCTGAATTTGTGCTTCAACCAATAGTATACCATTGCCTCCCAAGAGCAAGTAGATGTTGCCTTTCCAGTGTAAATTTCCTGTCTTTCAAAAAAATGTGTAATCTTAGAAGACTAATGAAGTCAACATTTGTTGTGAGAAAATTCTGCCAAGCAGTTCTGGCTGAGAAATTCTGAATTATTTTACAATGTTCTCCTTCATAGGGTAGAAGAAGCCATAAGAGGATCAGGGATGACTTTATACTAATGCATAGATTAGTTGGATAAATAAAGGAAGCAGTAACATAAGGAAATGTGATTATGCAATGCTAGTGTTCTTGATTTTAAAGGAAATGAAAAATTGAACGTAGTATTAATGTCCTAGACTTGAAAGATATGGATTTTAATAAATACAGGGAAATGTTTAAAAATATTCCTTGTTAAAAAAGGTTAATGTGAAAAAGAAGTAAAATATATGGAAGTTCCTAACAAAGAATATTATTAAACACAATTCCAGGAATTGGAATGAGGAGGAAAACAGACGCAATACTAACTAATGTGACAACACAAAACAACTTAACAAACACATAAAAACTTATATGGGCAAATAGAAAGAGGACCAGGATAAAGGAAGAGTATAGCTAGATAGATCAGAACTGTGTGTATGATGAAAAACTTAGAATCAAGGTCATTTACATTGTAAATGGTGTTATGTAAATATAAATGTCATTTACATTTATGATATCAAAATAATGATATGTACACTAAGGTAATCATGCAAAAGTTGTGACAATTAGATCAAGACATAAGATACAAAGACTATTGCATGGAAAGGCTTAGATTGGTCAGATTGTATGTTTTGATTATTCCCTAAGTAAACAGCAGTTCACCTGACTTTTACATGGTCTAAGTTAAATAGATATTTTCTATTATGTGCAATTAGTTATATATTCCAAATAAGAAAACAATTGTTTACAATTAGACTACGGTCAACAAGAGAAAAGCACGATAAATTTCTACCACTTTGATTCTCAATTAAAGGCTATGTCTTGTGGGAATAAGTGAATGGTATTTACATTCATGCTAGCTTCTAAGTCATTGAATTGTATCTCTTTTTGCCTGGAGGTTTTCAAAAAACCATATGTGTTTATTAATATGAGATATAGGAAAAAGTAAAAATGAAATTCTAGATTAGATTAGATTAGATTAGATTAGATTAGATTAGATTAGATTATTCCATGGCAAAAAGTAGCTGACTTGTCAGATCTTGCACAATATGCTAATCAAAGACAAAGAGTTTGTATCATTTTCATTGTAGCTGGTTTTCAACGTTGATTTGGAAAACATCAGGGTCCATTTAACTGGATATGCTGTCATGGTCATGAAGAGAAAGTTCCACAAATTATAAAAATGAATGAATGAATGAATGAATGTCTCTTTCTCTCTCTCTCTCTCTCTCTCTCTCTCTCTCTCTCTCTCTCTCTCTCTCTCTCTCTCTCTCTCTCTCTCTCTCTCTCTCTGTGTGTGTGTGTGTGTGTGTGTGTGTCTGTATAGAGCACTTTGAAAATGATTCAAAAAAATAGTTTGGACTTCATGAAAGCACAGCACCACTATCTATAATGGATAATGGCTTTAAACAATCATTATTATTATTATTATTATTATTCTGCTTTTATTATTTTTTAAAATAACTCAAGGTGCCGAACCTGTTGCAACACAACTTCCTATTAAAATTAATTCAATATTTAAAGCAGACTATCTAACTAATTAGCCTGACAGCAAAACATTGAGCTACTTTTATTAATAACAAAGAGATTTGATGCACCATAACTCATGTTTGTACAAGGTCTAAAAATGCTTCTAAATATTTTTGAGGTACATGAAGCTCTAAGAGCAAGAGATTATAGTGCCAAGAAATGAAAGTGAAATGTAGTTTAACCTTTTCCTCATGTTCTTTTAGATAGTTTGAAATGATAAAAATCCAAGTAACAGCAAACTGGTGATAATTTCTTAATTGTAAAGGCAAAAAGGAATTTAGCTTTTTTCATAAATGTAAATTTTATGATGAAGAGTTATTTTTATGTAGCCTTCATTTGGAAACTTTAGCCATGTTTTTGAAAAAGCAAAATTTACTTTAACTGCCAATTTTATCCTGATTGTGTAACATTAGATTCATCTCATTGATATTTATGTATGCACACTTTTCTTTTTATTATTTAAGTAATGTGTGCTTTTTCCCCATTATTTCACTTTCTTTCATTTTAGAGAGCCAATTTAGTACTGATTATATTCCCTTGATTATTACTCTGGGTAACAGTTACTAGGGAACAATGTGGTCTAGTTTAAAGGATAAAGTCTAGTTTAAAGGATAAGATCTTAAATTGAGATTAATCCCTTCTATCTTCTTAAATGCAAATTTCAACCCATCTTTTAACATATAATATTATTTAGTATATTACACATACTACAAACTATTATTGTTCAACATTGTACTGTATGTGACTGATTGATGTATATAGATATATTTTGCAGTTGTGTCCAAAACACTGAGGCTTCTGAGTTGAAGGGTTAGCTGATGGTATCACCATTGCCCTGGGGATGCCCAGTTGTGAGCTCCTTTCACATCCTCAGTAGAAGCTGGAGCTTGATAGGACCTCAACTCTGCCCCACAGCAGCACTTGGGTCTCAAGCACCCGTTTGCTAACCTGCTACCCAGCATCCCACCCACTCAAGCCTCCTACGTGTATAAGAAATATACATATCAGGTATATTTACTATACTTGATGATGCCTAGAAAAAAATTAGGGGCGATTAAGCTTAGTGGTTAAAGAAAGCTGACAACCCAGAAGCTTAAGCGCTGTTCTCAGTGAATTGAGCTCTCATTATTTGCCCCAGCTCCTGTGTACTTTAACAATTCGAAAGCAGGCAAATGTGAGTAGATGAATAGGTACCACTTCAGTGGGAAGTTAGCAGTGTTTTTGAGCATCTCTGCATATAATCATGATGGCCTCATGACCAAGGAAAGTCTTTGGACAACACTGGCTCCCTCTTTGCCTAAAAATGGAGATGAGCATCTTCCCCAGAGTCAGACATGACTGGACATGGGAAACCTTTATCTTTATCTTTACAAAGCAATCAGATAACAGGAGGTGGAGCTTGCAGCCGGAGAAAGAAAATTAGGAATGGTCCACTCTAATGGACCAAACAGGTAAAACTGGTGGTAAAAAGTTTGTACTTTCAAGATTCTATTAATGTAACCTTATGATAAAGTAGAATTTGTTAAACTAGTTGTGTTTCCTGTCTAGATTACCTCAAAGGACTGATAGGAGTGAATCTTTTGTGCTGCAGAATGTTGTCATTATCTTTCAGTCAAGTTTGGTTCAGGATGCTGTATCCAAGGGTGGGATTCTACCAGTTCACACCTATTCACTAGAACTGGTTGTTAACATTCTAAGTAGTTTGGAGAACTGGTTGTTAGAAGAAATTACTGGCCTAATCCTGTAAGGAAGGCAGGAAGGAAACATTCTGGTGTTGCTTACAGAAACTGTCTCTCTGTTAACCCTTATTACATTCTGTTAATGTACATTCTGTTAATATTACATTCTGTTAACCCTTATTACATTCTTGGCAGGACTAGACTTCTTATCTCTGGAACTTCTCTGGAGTTTTTTTTCCCCTCCTTTGCTGGTACTTTGCTTGTGTGGAGTGACCATTCAAAGTTACAATGGCACTGAAAAAAGTGACTTTAACTGTTTTTCACACTTACGACTGTTGCAGCATCCTCACAGTCATGAGAGGCCAGGCGAGGAGTTGCATGCCTTGATGTGAGTGAAATTGAGTTGGCCATGCCCAACCAATAACATGACTACAAAGTCACACCCACCAACTTAGCCAGGCCCACAGAACAGGTCGTTAAAAATTTGAATCTTACCCCTGGTTGTATCCACCACAACAACCATTTGTTTAATGACTGTTTAAGCTACAATGGCACTGAAAAAACTGACTTTTGACCATTTTTCATATATTAATGATGGTTGTGGTATCTTTTATGACCTTCTGATGAAGTCAATAAGTAAGCCAGATTCATGTAACATCTGTGTTACTAACTTAACAATTGCAGTGATGCATTTAACCATTGTGGCAAGAAAGGTCATAAAGTATGACAGACTTATTTAACTTATTAGTGTTTGCTAACTGTTGATCTCAGTTGTAATCATAAGTTGAGGATACATTTATAGACCTGTCTGAATTCTTCTCTTGGCCTATATAGAAATATGTTTGCGGCCCAAAATTTTGAGACCAAAAATTTTAATATTAAAATTTTAAATAGTCTGCACAAAGAATGGGCTAAATCTAAATTATTTCCTGATTTTTTTTCCCATTTATCAGTGTTGTTAAAACCTGCACTAATTTATGGAATATAAAGAGATTTTGGATAATTGAAATTATCACCGTTAAATAACGGAGAGTTGGGGCTCTCAGTAGTAAGAGGGATAGCAGAACAATAAAAGACCTCTTTTTTTCCCGTCATCTTTGCATAGAACACGTCAACAAGCCATCATCTTCTTCCTTCTCCTGTTATATAAGGGTTTCTTATCAGGATATTTAATAGATATAGTTAACTAAGTACATCATACGTTCATTGTGAACACTCTTTAATATTGCTTATCTTGTTTCCAATTTGGATCCCAGTTAGGGGAAGGTCACATTAAGGCACTATTGTTAACAACTTCACCAGTTGTTTTGTATGCTTTGTACTTTGATGAACGTATCTGGAGAAGCAAAGGCATTTTGCTAATTCTATCTTTTTCTGGCTGCTAAATTACTTGTGTGAGATTGGTTAGAGAAGGTTATAAATTGTCCTTGGAAAGGGCTATATTACTGGCTCCTTAAAGGAAAAGTTCATAATATCTTTAATGTAGAATCTACTTTGGATCACACACTATTGGATAATTCTAGGTCAGTGTCAATTAACTATTCTTTACCATGGTGAGAAAGAAGATAGTGAGTTTACAAATTCAGGAGATCCTGCATATATAAATCATTCTAATCAAATTTAAGATAGGATATGAGATATGAGACAGAAACTATTATGTGGGTGACTGATGCCAGAAAATGGATAAAAAGGGAATACAGTCCTGTTAAGGTTTATTTACGTACATTACATCTGTGGATGGCAAGGCTGGACATTGGAAACATTATAATGCTGTTATTTTTTTTTTGTGTCAATTGTTCTATTGAGAATTTGGTATTGAGGAACTGCATCGATGCTGTGGGACTCTCTCATCTTCTTTGTTGTTTGTGGGAAAGATTATCCAGTTGAGATGAAGTATCAATATGCTAATATTACTCGGTGCAATTGTTCTTGACCCAAGGAAATGATTTAATGATTTAAATACTTCATAATTTGTCTAAACTAGCTGCATGAAAATAGATTTTGAAACTGATTCAAGGAAAGACAGAGATTCTGCTGCTGTTAGAAAATAAAGCTTAGATTCCCTGTTGAAACAACATGGAATTGATATATTGCATGTTTGTTTAATAATATCTTGTATTTGCTACTATGAAATTTAAGACACTGTAAATGTTCCATCATTAGAAAATGTAATCAACCAGTTCCCCACCCCCAGAAAAAAATAAATGCATCCCCCACTGAGGCCTTGCTCAACCATAATAGAAAATTAACAAGTAACAACTCAATCACAATTGAAATTATATAAAAATAATAATCTAAATATATACTTAATAGAGTTACAGTTACAGTGAAAATAATGTTGATGCAATTTTAAAAACCTACACCTATTTATCATCTAATTTTGTTAATCAGATTTACAGTAAAACAGCCCTAGCGTCATTCTCTGCATCTGTTCATAATTACTTCCATTAGTCAGTTTGCTTTATTGAATAAATAGGTTTTCAGATCTTACTTAAATAATTTCAACTATGGGTTCAGCTGGGTTGGTGGAGAGGAGAGAATTATACAAGCTCTAGTTTGCTTAAGAAAGCAATACAGTATATCTATATTTGCATATAAAGAAAACAAATGCATCAGGGTGTGTTTTAGATTAGAATAGATTAGATTAGAATTCTTTATTGGCCAAGTGTGATTGGACACACAAGGAATTTGTCTTGGTTCAAATGCTCTCAGTGTACACAAAATAAAAGATACATTCGTCAAGAGTCAAGAATCATAACGTATAACACTTGATAATAGATCATAAGGATACAAGCGACAAAGTAACAGTCATACAGTCACAAGTGGGAGGGGATGGGTGATAAGGAGTAATGAGAAGATTCATAGTAATAGTAATGCAGACTTTGTAAATAGTTGGACAGTGTTGAGGGAATTATTTGTTTAGCAGAGTGATGGCATTTGGGAAAAATCTGTCCTTGTGTCTAGTTGTTCTAGTGTACAGTGCTCTATAGCATCGTTTTTAGGGAAGGAATAGAAGGGAATTTGGTAATAATTGTTTTTTCTGCATTATAATTTTCTCAAGAGAGCAAGGTTTTTGTATAACTTGTCAAAAGAAGGGTTATTCTGAGCCTGTATATTAGTTTCTCAGAGGAGAACTCTGGATTCATTTGTCTTATAGTGCACCTGTTCGTTTTCTTAGCTCTCTGTAGTATTCTATGAAGGCTTTTCCAACACCAAAGTTCAAAAGTTCAGTTCAGTTCCTTCCATGGAAAACTATTGCCTATGTGATTCTGAATTTTATAGTCAGCTAATCAAGGCATATAAATATTGTTTTTAATGCCTTCATTGTTAGTCTACCAAGCAACACACAATTTCAGTAGGACTGAAATCTTCAATTTGATTCCATAAAAATGTAGGCAAATGCATAATATCCACGTAATAATCAGAATGGTGAACTAAACACAGGCATATTAATTCAAGGTTTCTAATTCCATGTATTTTTAGAATTTATCCTTTATAAAGTTTCCAGTGTATAAAAAGTGCATGAAGAGCAATTAACCATGCATTATTACTATTTGAAGAGATACACTTTTTAATATAAAATTTATATTCAGTCTCTTACGAAAGCAAAGTGTGCATATAGCAGACTTCATGGCAAGTAAACACAAAGTTAAAGAGAAATAGATGCTATCCTGTTTTTAATTGTATTCTGCAAAATACAATTTTGTATGATTGATGGGGTTTTCCAACCTATCAAATAGCAATAGCACTTAGATTTATATACCACTCCATAGTGCTTTAGCTTATTGCATCCAACAATTTGGGTCCTCATTTTATTGACTTTGGAAGGATGGAAGGCTGAGTTAACCTTGAACCAGTCAGTATTGAATTCCCGACAATGATCAGTTAGCCTGCAATGCTGCATTCTAACCATTGTGTCACCAAGGCGCAAAATATGTTCAATAATATATAAGATCTTTACTGATCGACTTAGTGTCTGAGAAGATGAATGCTTTGAATTTTGCCAGTCATGGCTACTAGAGGGTGGGGGGAGTTGAATTTATGAACAATTGATTTTTTTTTTTACAAAATATTTTGGCAGTACAGGAACAACATAATCTTGTGTGGTAGTGCAAAAGTAGAATCTATGAGCATTGGTTAGAATGCAGTACTGCAGGCTACTTCTGCTGCCTGCCGGCTGCTTACAATTTGACAGTTCAAATCTTATCAAGATCAAGGTTGACTCAGCCTTCTATCCTTCCCAGGTGGCTAAAATGAGGATCCAAATTGTTGGGGGCAATATGCTGACTCTGTAAACTGCTTAGAGAGGGCTGTAAAGCACTGTGAAATGGTATAAAAGTATAGGTGATATTGCTATTGCAGAAAGTGGTCTACAGAAGGAAAGAATGTGTGACAGTAGTTGTGTATATCTGGTCTATATTTTAAAAGGCAAAAGACAATACATGATTCTATCCTATAATGTAAGGCCTTAGTTTATAATGTATATATTCAGTGAAGTTAGAATTCCAGGGAAATCCATAGCCTAACTTTACCTCAGAACTGGAATGGAAACTAGTCATCATTTCCATTTCTCTAAATGCTTTGATACTATTTTGAGCCTCAGGAAATGGGTCTTTGTGATATTGATATTGCATAAAGTATCCTTGAGAAATGAAAACAACAAACTTTTAAAGGAATGCTGTTTGTCACAATCATACCACTGCTGGCAAATAATTCCCAAAGGAGAAACTTCACTTTAGAGATGAAAGACCAGACACATAATATCATAAGGTTTTCTTCTCTCTTTCAGAAGCTTTGCAAGTATTTTCATGATTTGGTAAGCATCCAAATGAAGTTTTGATGGGGGTTTTTTACACTGAGTTTTGATGGTTATTGAAAACTAATGAAGTTTTCTTATATTTTTAAGAAAATTAGTTAATTACTTCCAACTTGTCCACTGATTTCAGGGCATGTGCTTAAACTAAATTCAATGATAAAAGAATGGAGTTCTGTTTGAAGGGTACCTCATGAAATAAGAACATTCTTAGATACTTTTGGGGCTGCTTATAGTTTCAATTTAAAAAATGAATCTATTATTATCGCATGATCAAAATTCAGACCAAAAAATGTGACAATATTGTGAACGGTTTTGCTTTTCATCATAGTATTGCAAGGTCAACCTTCTTCTCTAAGCTTTGATGCCAGAGAAATTCTGGCAATATGGAATAAATAAAAAGGTATCAGAATAATAAACTGTTTGTTTGTTTATTTATTTATTTATTTTTATTTTATTTTAAAAAACAAACATACACATACAAAACATAAAACCATCTTCCATTTTATATATATACAGTGTGTCAGTTGGTTATGTGTCTTTTGTGCTATCCTTTTGTAGTCGTTTACTCACAATTTATATCAGTCTTCACATTGTCAAACTAGCATATGCTTATATATTTATCAGTTATTAATCATCCATGATTAAACTATTTATTCCATCATTTTTATGAGATTTCCAAGTTTTGTCTTAAAATTTGTGTTGTACTTTCAACCAGTGGTTATATATATCTATATTATGTTTTATATCAATCTATTAAATTTCTATCACGAAATTATCTAGTCTATTACATTACCATACCTTTTTATCCAACCATTGATAAAACAAATCCCATATCATATAAAATTGTTTGTCTTCTTGTTCTCTAATTTCAAATGTCAGTTTACTCATTTCAGCACAATCCATAATTTTTTTGATAACTTTCTCCTGCATAGGTATTTTGTCTTTTTTCCAGTTCTTTGCAAATACAATTCTAGCCGCTGTTAAAACATTTACAATCAAATATTTCAGTTCTTTATTGTATATGTCCAGTATGACTCCCAATAAAAAGATCTCTGGTTTAAAGTCTATATGTTGTTTTATCATTTTTTCCAACCATGTATGGATTTTAGTCCAATATTTCTTTGCGTCCGAGCATGTCTACCACATATGATAATATGAACCGTATCTGATGACACTTCCAACATTTATCCGATTTATTCTTAAACATTCTCACAAGTCTCGTCAGGGGTAGGTGCCACCTGTAAAACATCTTATACAAATTTTCTTTATATGCTGTTGACATTGTCTTTATAATTTTGAGACCACAGTTTTTGCCATTTTTCTAAATCAATTCAGTATCCAAAATTTTTCCCCCAAGCAATCATCGTTTCTTTAACTTGTTCCTCCTCCAATTTAAATTCTAATAGATGTCCATAATTTTTTAATTACCTTTTCATCAGTACCCATCAAAAATTTATCTAAGTCAGTCAACTTATCATAAATACCTTCTGCCTTAGAGTCTTTTTAAAGTTTCTTCCAACTCTTTCTTTTGTCTTGTTAACATATTCTTTGTTAATATCTTTGTTTTGTCTTTGTTTATTCTCAAATCTGCTACTTTTCCATATTCTTCTATTTTTTTCTATTAATTTGGGTGCTGTTTCCAATGGGTCTTCTAATATAAATACCAGGTCATCTGCAAAAGCTTGCAATTTATACTCCTTTTTAATTTTCATTCCTTTTATTTCTTTTTCTTCTCTGATATTTCTGTTCAATACTTCCAATGTTAACACAAACAGCAGAGGTGACAGTGGACAGCCTTGCCTTGTCCCTTTTCTTATATCTATGGATTCTGTTAATTTTCCATTCTCCATCACCTTTGCAGTTTGTTCATGATACATTGTTTCAATGGCTTGGATAAATTTCTTACCAAAGCCCATTTGTATCAGTTGCAATAAAATAAATCACCAACTCACATTGTCAAAGGCTTTTTGAGCATCTAGAAACATCAAGGCCATTTGCTTCTCAGGGTGTGCTTCATAATATTCCAGAGTATCCAAAATGATTCTCACATTGTCTTTGATTTGTCTCTTTGGCAGAAATCCATTTTGATCAGTATGAATAAAATTTTTTAAGTATCTTTTTAGTCTTTCTGCCAAAAATGAAGCAAAGATTTTATCATCAGAGTTCAATAAAGATATAGGTCTATAATTTTTAACTTGCTGCAGGTCTGTACCTTCCTTCGGTATAAGTGTAATGTATGCTTCTGACCATGTTTTTTGGTATTCTTTTCTTTAACATAATTTCTAAAAGAATAAAATTCAATATTTCCTGAAAAGTCTTGTAGAATTCCGCTGGCAAACCATCTGGACCTGGTGCTTTCCCAGCATTCTTTTTTTTAAAGGCTTCTGTTAATTCCATCATTGTTATACTTCCTTCTAACATTGTTTCAATGTTTTGGGGTATCTGAGGTAGGTTCACTTTCTGAAGATATTGCTTAACTTTTTCTTCTTGAATATTCTCTTGAAAGTATAGTTTTCCATAATAGTCTTGTATAATTTTTTTCTTCTCCTCATTTCCATAACAAACCTGTCCTTCTTTATTTATCAATTGACTAATTGCTTCTCTTTCTTTTCTCAGTTTATAAGCTAGCCATCTGCCTGGTTTATTTGCATCTTCAAAGTAATTCTGTTCTGCATTTTTATTTTATTTTTTGTGCTAATTCCTCTTTTTCCATTAGTCCCATTTTATGTTTAATTATATCCATTTTATTTTTAATGTCTTTTTTTGTGGGGACATCTGTAAATCTTTTTCCAGTCTTTTATACAGTAGTCATCCTCTCATATCTTAAATGTCTTTTTCTGTTTTCTGTTTCTTCTCCTAGCTATTATCAGGGCCTCTTGTGTAGGCCTTCATCATGTCCCAAAGATTCTGTAAAGATGTATCCTCTTTTCTATTTTTTTTAAAAAAAGAAAACAAGTTATTTCTCTATTTTCTGTTTAAAGTCTTTTTCTTTCAGTATCATATTATTTAAAGTCCATCTAGATCTCCTCTTTAAAGTCCATCTAGATCTCCTCTTTGAATCATTTGAGCAAGTCTCAAATACATGGCACGGATTATTTCAAGCTCCAATTTTCTTGTTTCCTATCCATGCTTCTTTTTCA
Organism: Pseudonaja textilis; assembly: GCF_049901715.1. NCBI lineage: Eukaryota > Metazoa > Chordata > Lepidosauria > Squamata > Elapidae > Pseudonaja > Pseudonaja textilis. The sequence continues at coordinate 13,719,824 of NC_141994.1, read as the reverse complement.
CACCTACACAGCATGTGTAGTGCTGCTAAAATAAAGATCAAAAGATAGAGAAGTGCCAAAATATTCATATGCAAAAGAGAATACCTTAGATATAAAACTCAAGAATAGTCTGGATGACTTTGCAGCTAAATTAGAATTAGCTGCAAAGTTGCTGCACTTCAATTTTTAAAGTATTTGTTTAGATATCTATAACTTCCATATTTCACAAGCAAAAATCCAGACATCCAATAGTTGGAAGCAAAATATATCATTTTCTGGTAATGGTAATTGGTATCTGGTAATTATGCTAATGATTATAATAAATTAGCTTGGTGTATGGCTGACTCTACTATTTCAAATACATTTCATAGGCAGTCTCTAATTAGTGGCAACTATTTCATGTTTCTTGTACTAGTTATTTTTAATGACTTTCAAATAATTTTGCTTTAGTTAGTGAAAATTGCAAAAAATGAAAGGAACTCTTGAGAAATTACTATTAGTTACATTTTGTTCTTCAAGGCATTAATATATTCTTATGGGAAAATGTATGTGCCTACTGTTTTCAGTGCTTTGTACATACATTAAGCAATACAATAAATTTTCTTTTATGAAAAGAAGTCTGTATGTTTGTTGCTTGGTAACATGAATTTATGTGAATTGGATGCTTTGTTTACGTCAGTCTGGAACAAAGTTATTATTGTACAATAGACTCATTCTCCCCAGTTTTTAATATTAAGTTCTTAGAGTTCAGTAATTTCATCTATAGAATAGTAACTGTGAATGAATTGTAAAATAAAATAAAATAGCTATTATTCAAATGTTAAACTGCCTTGAGTTAATGCATGTTACATATTTGAAGCCTATAAATTCCTAGACCCTGCTGTTCACTAAAACAAAATGTAATAAAATGTCACAGTTCTTCTAAGTTAAATGGAATTCAAGCAAAAAAAAAATTTTTTTTAAATGATAGTCTAAATGTCAGTGATATAGTGTATATCTTTCATTTGTTCATCCGTTAATCATATCAGTATTTATTATGAATTAATATAATGATCTTATCCTATGCTTTACATTTAATCTTTTGTTTGGGTTGTCAGATTTTTCAGACAATTAAAACATTCTTAATTATTATGTGCTTTTTTAAGCAACATTCCCAAGTTCAGCTTTATACATAGACTTCCCTAATATATTATTGTCTTGCATGCATTCAGAAATACACCATTTTCTGGCACCACATTTTCTAAAGATGTCACTGATGGTTGCTATGCACTGTAGTTTATATTGGTAGTTTATAAGATATTTTGTTCCTGGAGAGATCTGTAGCAAATTTTATATCTATAAGTTTGTGGCTAGTCTAAGTATTGCATGTATTCCACATGAGAATAGATTAGCAATTTTCAATATAGTATGAATATTTAATTCTTCTACAAGCTGGTTTATGCAGCATAATAGACTTAGACATTTAACACAACTTTTTAAAATGCTACTTATCTAATTTTTAAGATAACTTTAATCGTGTTACATTGCTTGAAACTGAAAAAAATTCCATGGAAAAGTATCGATAAATGTTGCATGTTTGTTCCTGAAAAAATGTTTACATTGTCATTGCTTTAAACTTGAGAAGCTCCTGTAGTCATAAATACAATTGCTAAATATATTTCAATTTATACAGTGATTTCTCTATCCATGTAGAAGAAATATATTGCAAGAAAATTCAAGATAAAACCAGTATGAAATAGACTTCAGTATTATTCTTTACTATAATTTTCTTTGGGGAGATGGAGTGAAATTCTAGTGCAATAGCAAAGGTTTTTGTAGAGAGAGGAAGGCTGGAGATGCTTATTGACTGAGTTACTATCTTGGGTATTTGTTTGGGCTTATCTGCCAGGAGTGCCAGCTGTTATATCAGTTCAAAAGTGATCTTTCTCTTTTCTTTTTTTGGTTAGCACCCTGAAAAATCTATGGAGTTATGCCTACCAGTGCAGCAAGTTGCTTTTCTGTCATTGGATAACTATTGCTAAGGCAACCCTGAAAAAAGCAATTGCTAACTATTGAGCATATAATATCATTAAAGCAGACATTTAAAATATGAATTGATATAAAATATGACTTTGTATAATATAGCGATCAGCTGCTCATCGTAAACAAATGGGTTGTGAGTTTTTTTTGTTTTTGTTTGCAAGTAAGTAAATAAGGTTAAATACGAGATACATATTTATGTATTCAGGAATTCATAAAGAATGTTTGTAGAGTAACATGTTATTTGAATAGAACTCAGAATTTATTTTTTTAATAGGAATTAAAAATAGGAATTACAGTTAAGTACTAACTATTGAACATATAATATAATTAAGGCAGGCATTAAAATATGAATTCATATAAAATATGGCTTTGTATAACAGCAATCAGCTTCTCAGCATGAACAAATGGGTTTATTTATTTATTTATTTGATTTGTCAATCGCTTACAAGATAATAGGTATAAGTATATAAATAGTGATGAATACATGAAATGAGTACATATAAGAAAAATAAAAGAAGCAATAGGACAGGGACGATAGGCACGTTGGTGCGCTTATGCATGCCCCCTACAGACCTCTTAGGAAAGGGGTGAGGTCACTAGTAGACAGTCTAAAGTTAAAGTTTTTGGAGTTTGGGGAAGAAACTACAGAGCCAGGTAGAGTATTCCAACATTGACCACTCTGTTGCTGAAGTTGTATTTCCTGCAAAAAAGTTTGGTGCAGTTAACCTTGAGTTTGTATCTATTGTGTGCTCTTGTGTTGTTATGGTTGAAGCTGAAGTATTCATTGACAGGTAGGACATTGCAATGTATGATTTTATATGCCATACTTAAATCATACTGAAGACGGCGTAATTCAAGGTTTTCTAGGTCTAGAATTTCAAGTCTGGTGGCATAAGGTATTCTACAACGAGTAGAGGAGTGGAGAACTCTTCTTGTGAAATATTTCTGGACTTTCTCAACTGTGCTAATATCAGATACGTAATGTGGGTTCCAGACTGATGAGCTGTATTCGAATATTGGTCTAGCAAATGTTTTGTATGCTCTAGTTAGTAGTGTGATATTACCAAAGAAAAAGCTATGTAGGATTAGTTTAACAACTCTTAATGTCTTTTTGGCTATGTAGTTACAGTGGGCTCTAGCACTTAGATCATTAGAGATGAGTATTCCAAGGTCCTTGACAGAGCTTGGATCATCAACAAGGTCTTGACTATTCAGCTTGTATTTTATTTTCTGATTTTTTTTTGCCAATATGTAAGACAGTGCATTTATTTGTTGAGATTTGAAGTTGCCATTTGTTTGACCATTCTGATACATAGTTGAGGTCTTTTTGAAGGGTAGCAGTATTGTCTGTGGTATTGAACAGGTTTACATCATCAGCGAAAAGAATGCAGTTGCTCTTGATATGATTACAGAGGTCATTTATGTAGAATATGAAGAGAGTTGGTCCTAGAACACTGCCTTGGAGGACACCACTATTGACAGGTACAGAAATTGATAGGACACTCCCAATTTTACCATTTCTTGTCTGTTTGACAGGAATGCTTCTATCCAGTTATCCAGAGATACCATAAGATTTTAGTTTTAGGAGTAGTTTGTCATGTACCACTAAATCAAAGGCTTTACAGAAGTCTATGTAGATTGCGTCTATTGCTTTGCCCTGATCGAGTTGTGTAGTCCATATGTTTTTGCAGTGTAAGAGTTGCAGATTACAGGATAGTTTTTTCCTGAAACCAAATTGTTTATTGGAGAGTAGGTTGTTTGTCTCTAAATGGAGGATAATGGATTGGTTAACAATTGATTCCATGACTTTACAGGTGACGCAGCATAAGGAGATTGGTCTTTAATTTTCAATTAGGCTGGGGTCTCTCTTTTTGAAGATGGGGATGACTGTGGCTTGTGACCATAGGTTAGGCAAGGAGCTGGTCCTGAAAGATTTTTCAAAGATTATGCTTAGAGGTTCTGTTATGGCAGTAGATAGCTTTTTAAAGAAGTAGGCACATATTCCATCTGGTCCAATAGATAGAGATAGTTTTAGATTGTGTAGTGCTTTTTCAACATTGTCTTCTGTAAAATCAATATGTATTAGATCATTGTAGTTGTCTGTGGTTCGGCTAGGAAATACTGGGCATGATCCATTGCTGTTTACAAATGCTGAGCCGAAGAATGGGTTAAAGATGTTGGCTTTAATGGTGTCATTGTTGCAGTCTTTACCATTAGGTCCTTTCAGGGGTGGGATGAACCTTGAGTCTTTTAGTTTGTTGTTTACAAAATTGTAAAAAGCGCGGGTGGAATTGGTGCATAGAAGGTTTTCCTCTTGTTTAATGTGATAATTGGTGCATTCAGTCTTTATCTGGTGGCATAAATTTTTGTATCGGCTTTTGAAATTGGCAACGTGACCAGATTTGTTTTTCCACCAGTGATCTCTTTTTGGATTGAAATTTCCTTATTGTTATGGGTAATCTGGTTTTTTTGTTGGTTTGTTTGTTTTGGGAGTTGTTGTTGGTACATATAGTTTGATGACTCTTTTGACTTCAAGTAAAATTATGTTGTAATGGTCTTCAACAATATTGCATCCAGTGAATAGAGATTGCTAATCAAGGGATGAGAGATCCTTGTCTATAAGATCACAGTTGCCTTTTTTGAAGTTATAATTGGGGATTACGTCATTGTGATGATTTTTATGTGGGCTTATGTTGAGACAAAAGTCAATCATATTGTGGTCACTGCTGAAAAAGGGTTCTTTAGTTTGTATTCCGTAAATTAAATTCAAACTATTGCAGAAGATGAGATCGAGGCAGTTGTTTAGTCTAGTGTTGTTGGTTACTAGTTGTTCCCGTCCCAGAATTGTAACAGCATTGTCGAAGGTTGCGTGTATGGGTTTAGTTGTACATTCATTTAGGGTCCAGTCAGTATGAGGTAGATTGAGGTCACCAAGAAAGATAAAAGCATGTGGGCAGGATGCTGCCCATGTTAGTAGTGTATTTAGCTTGTTTACATGTTTGATGTCATAATCAGGTGCTCTGTAACATAGTGAGAATCGAAATGTGATATTTAAGGATAGTTCACACATGATGGTCTCAGGAAGAGCAAGCTCCTGGGTAACTTGGATGTTTTTTAGATGTAAGGATTTTTTATAGAAGATAGCAACACCACCTCCTCTACGAATTTCACGATCTGATCGGTAAACATGATAGTCTCTTACTGTGGCAATGGAGTCAGGGAGAGATGCATTGAGCCATGTTTCACAGACAAATATGATGTCGCATTTAGCCATATTTAGCAAGAGGAGAAATTCAGGTATTTTATTCACAAGGCTTCTTGCATTGAGTAGCTTGCATTTAAGGCCAGCAGTAGTTGAAATTGAGGTAGTTAGGGGCTAGTCTTGGGTGATGGTGGATTGGTTGGAGTAGGGTTGTGGTTGAAGGTTAAAGCTGAGTTGCAGGTTGTGTGACTTACTTTTGATACCCTCAGCATGGTAGTCAATGTACAGGTCCTTCTCTCCATTGTCTAGACGTTCTTTGAGTTCAGTACGGAGTACACGGGAGCGGGCACGTTGCTGTATGGTTAGGTCATGGCGACAACAGAGGTTCTTATGGTTGGTGTTGGTTTTGGCGAATGAATTTATAGTGTAAATGAATTTACGTTTGCTTGATTCATTTTTGCAAATGAGCCTGCAGAAGGGTGGGGCCACAGATCCGTCTCTGTTTTTGAGCTCTCAGCCAATGTGGGAAATGTCAAGTATTTCATCAGGGGAGATGGTTGATGCTTAATAATCACTGATGATGTTTCGGACAGTTGTGATGTCATCATTATCATTGATGTCCTCTACACCAAATAAGATGGCGTTTGGACGTTTCCGTTCACGCTCAACAGCTTCTCTGATGAGGATTGGGATATCATTATTTGTCTGGCTTATGTTTTTTTGTGGATTGGGTTGTGGATTGGGTTGTGGATGGGTAGAGATGTGGTTTGTAGCTATTGGATGTTGTGGCTTTTTGTTTTTGTTTGCAAATTAGTAAATCTAGGTTAATTAAGAGATACACATTTATGTATTCAGGAATTCATAAAGATTATTTGAGGATAAACATATGAAGTTTAAATACAATTTAGAATTGTGTTAAAAATAGAATTATGAATAGAATAAAAAACATAATTATCAGGGGAAACACTGCTAGAAAAAATAGTTTACATTCAGATGTATAAATAAATTATGATTCAGTAGCCAGTTTTATTAAATAGATATTGTATTTCACTTTAAAATATTTATGTTTGAGTGTTTAACACATCGTAATGCTGCAGAATGGGCAACCATCAGCACCTCTTTCAAAAAGAACCATCATCACCTTTTTTCCTGGGCTCATTCAGTATGCACATGAGCCTAAGAAAGTACATATTTGCATTAAAGGCGCTGGGGCTGATAGCACAGTATATAGCCTTCAAAGCAGCTAACTGTACTCTCTCAGTGTCTCCTTAATTCAAATATCTTTTTTTTCCCCCCTGGGTTTATGTGGTCTTTTTAAGACCTTGGCTGACAGGTTAAATACAGAATAATAGGCTTGTCAGGTACTTTGGAGGTCTTTTGGTCCAAACACCTGCTCAAGCAGGAAACCCTATACCATTTTGGAGGATGGCGTAGTAGGTATGCCCATACCTGCTCCTATACACATTCCTGTTTAGAAAGTGATATACTTTTGCTTTCATGCTTAGAAAATGAGTTCTTCTTAATACTTAGGAATTGTGGGGAAAGGAAATTGATCATACATCGGGAATGGAAGTGTTAATACTGTGCCATTTGATAAATAAACAAAGCCATATGAAAGCCATATTTCCCTAACATAGTTTATCTACTGACTTAGGGAAGTACTCATCCTCCAATTTCAGACTATCCTCCAACTTTGGTACTCATCTGACCTGGTCATTCAATGGAAGCAAACATTGCTGATTGACATGTTGTAACATGCTATTATTTTCCAATCTGACTATTATCTTTTATCAAACCAAGCTGAGGGAGAGGAATCCGTATGTATGTATGTATGTATGTATGTATGGTATTCAGCTTTTTTCGGGTACTCTCCCACATCAATATAGTTGTGCTTTTAAAGTTGTAGCAATGTTTCGGCAAAATCTCATCTACCATCATCAGGCTTCTGTAAACGTTACTACAACTTTAAAAGCACAACTATAATGACGTGGGAGAGTACCCAAACAAAGCTGAATACCATACATATAAATACCCACAAAAACTTAACATATATATGGTATTCAGCTTTGTTCGAGTATTTTCCCACGTCATTATAGTTGTGCTTTTAAAGTTGTAGCAACGTTTTGGCAGAATCTCATCTGCCATCATCAGGCTTCTGTATTTTGTTTGTCTGTGAGTCAGGCTTTCACAGCCGTTTCTGTTTTATATATATATATATATATATATATATATATATATATAGAGAGAGAGAGAGAGAGAGAGAGAGAGAGAGAGAGAGAGAGAGAGAGAGAGAGAGAGAGAGAGAGACTTTCATTTATTTAACAACATTTATAATGCATCCTAATTCTGATGGACATAGGTGGCAAATAACATAGAAAATAAAATTACAATGAAGCAAAATAGGTAAGAAAAAAAATGCCCTCTGGCACATGATTTAAAGGATTTTTTGAGTAACTTTCTCAAAAGTAGGCCAATTTGAGCTGGTCCAGTAAGTGCCTTGAAACTGTTTAGGACTTTTATCTTAACTTCTTTTGTGAAACAGATGAGATGGAAATACAATGCATAACCTGATCGTTGCTTGATTGGTAAGTAAGAACACCAGCAATTGAATGTGATGTCAAAAGCATTTGCTGAATGTCCACCGAGAGTACAAGAACAAATGGCAGGCTGCTGAAGACTTTAGACAAAGAATAAGTAGAACTGAAGGCTTAACGAAATAACAGCCAGAACTGTCATGACAGGATGAGTTCCAAATGTAGGAAATTGAAGCTATTCCTGAAGGTTAACAAATAGTGGAAGGAGAATGGGAAATGACTGAGTGCCAGTTTTGAACATACTACTAACTGATCAAGATTTCTATCCATTTCCTTCCCAAATGCCAGTGACAAATACATTGGAAGAACAACAGAACCTTTGTACAGGAGCACAAGGTGGTGGAATCTGTCTGTTGCTTATTTTATCACTGAACTGTGCTCCCCTAGGTTGTGCTGTGACATAAACAGTGTTGTAAGAACCAGAGTTAGAAGTTGAGCTCTAAGGGAAACAAAATACCTACCCTTGGTTTTTCTTTTCCAAGCAAGGCTGCTCAGAATCCATCGGTAAGGATTCTGTTGTTATAGGGATGGCAGTAATTCATAGACCTCATCAGAATCCCTTGTTGTTGATTCATGAATTTCATACTACACAATATAAAAAAAGCTTCACCGCAGAAAACTTATTAGTGCTAGTTGTATTAGCACCACATTTATTAGAGAAAATTGTGACTGTTTCTTCAGAAAGGTTGCCCAAGAGAATAGAGATGTTTTTTCTCTCTTGAAAAATAAAAATTGACAAAACTGAATATTATAACTGTGTATGTTATGTGTGGGTGTGTATATACATATATGTATATGTACAGTATGCAGGCATGGGATTCCACTGGTATAACAACAGGTTTGGTGATCATGCACATTCGCGCCAAACACGTTTATGCGCTCACTCTGCAATTTAAACAGCTATAATACTTACCTTCTACAGCAGTCCCTATGAAGAAAATAGCTGAGACATGGCAAATCACTCTGCCATGCAAATCAGCTGTGCTCTAAACAAAGGAAGTAAAGGACAGGAAACAGCAGGGGCAGGCGGGCAGGCCCACACACTTGTTGCAGCAGACTGGTTTAGAGACTGTGATCTTCAGAGCTAGGGAAAATCCCTCTCCTGACTGTATGTATGTACTGTGTGTATGTGTGCACACAGTATATACTCTACACACACACACACGCATGCATGCATTCATACATACATGAAAGAATTACATTTTACAATACTATCTTAGCCTTCATTTGTGTTTCTATAGTTTGCACTTTTCTTTTTTGTCGTCTTAAACTTGTATAATACCTCCACTGTTTATTTCTTCCTGCTCCCATTAACTCTGACATGTTCAGCATACTGGCGACAAAGTGAAATGTCCTAAAAACCTGATTTCTATAGTGTTTTCTGCTGGCATGCCAGAGATCACTTTAAATTTTACTTCGCTTCCAATACACTAATTGAATACAGCAGAGCGGAACAGCAGGAGATAGAAACAGAGCATAGTGAGTCCTGACAAAGATTTTTCTCTAGAGGCAAGCATTCAATTAACATCCCTTGTTAGACAGCAAAAACTAAGTACCCTGAAGCTATCTGTCACTTATTTGTTATTTCTCTGAAAACTAGAATTTCTACAGTTTGGGGGCTGTACAGTTTCAAAATTCCATTCACCCTATGTATGTCACCTAGGTAATCCAAGCTAGATGGTTAGTTAATGTTTGAATTGCTACTTCAAATCAAGGTGGTCGGATGGTCATTATTCCTTATTCAGAAATTTTGTACAGATCCCTTTTTGCATTTATAATCTCACTGCAACAATTGGAACTATGTACTGTCAGTATATATGCATGCACATGTACAAATATACACACATGGGGACATTGGAGCATACTATTTTTCTCATTAGAAGTCTTAAGCAGAAGCTAGGCATATATTACAAATAAATATTGACAAGACATGGGCTAGCCCATTTAGGCAGGGGTGGGATTCAAATTTTTTAACAACCGGTTCTGTGGGCATGGCTTAGGTGGTGGGCATGGCTTGGTGGTCATGTGACTGGGTGGACATGGTCATGTTATTCGCTGGGTGTGGCCAAGTCAATATCACTCACATCGAGGCACGCATCTCCTTGCCTGGCCTCTCATGACTGTGGGGATGTTGCAACAGCCATAAATGTGAAAAATTGTCATAAGTCGCTTTTTTCAGTGCCATTGTAACTTTGAATGGTCACTCCACACAAGCAAGGTACCAGCAAAGAAGGGGAAAAAACTCCAGAGATGTTCCTGAGACAGGAAGTCTAGTCCTGCCAAAAATGTAATAAGGGTTAATGGAGAGGCAGTTTCTGTAAGCAATACCAGAATGTTTCCTTCCTGCCTTCCTTACAGGATTAGGCCAGCAATTTCTTCTAACAACCGGTTCTCCAAACTGCTTAGAATGTTAACAACCGGTTCTAGCGAATAGGTGCGAACTGGTAGAATCTCACCCCTGCATTTAGGTCTCTTCAAACTTTTAAGGTTCTTTGTTTTTAAATATTCTTATAAAATAGTATTTTTTTTTAAGAACTTTAAAAAAAAGCTTTGGAAAGCAATATCTGGAACTTTTATTCACTAAGGTTTATGTATAACAAAGTATCATTAGGCTTATGAAAAATCTGTACCATTAAAGAAAAGTATTTTGTAGCTGGAAATATGTTTGATCTCAAATTTTCCAAACCATGTTGTTATAATATCATATTTGAAGACATAGAAGATCTCAGGATAGGACTATATATCCAGGTGGATTTTTTTCTACGATGGGAAGATGCTAGTAATTTCTTGTACTTTTTATTACTCTTCTTTAAAATTAATAGGTAACATATATTCATTGACAAATAACAGAGTTACTGGTAGATATTTATAAAGATCTGTTCCTACAGTGCGTTCTTCTGATTTACTCAGCAAATCTATATCCATTTAACTGGGACTTAACCCCTATTGATCTCATGACAAGGTTTTTAATATGTTTTCTTTTTATTCCTGGAGAATCCTGGCTGAGTGAATCAGCTTCATGTTAATAGATCTACTTCCATCTGCCCTCATCCCTCTGAAAAAAGAAGTTTTTGGTATAATATGCTTTGCTAGCATACATAATTCTTCTCCTGCAATTTTTTTTCTTTTTCTATTTCAGGTACCGGAGATGTATAAATTGTGCATTTTCTTTAATTCTTCCTGTCTTTGATATTTATGTATTTATATTCATATTTTAACCATAATCTTGGAGCTGCACTTTAACCTATATGCCAGTTAAAGGTTCATCTGATGATTGTTCTCTATTTGATACAAATGCCATCAGACACCTGGTTCATACTATCATATGTGGTAGACATGCCAAAAAGTGAAAAAATATTGGATAAAAATACATACGTGACTGGAAAAATGATAAAACAGCATATTGATTTGAAACCAGAGATATTCTTGTTTGGCATTTTACCGGATGAGTATGATAAAGGGAATTCATATTTGATTTCCATGTACTGACTGCAGCTAGAATTGTATTTCCAAAACAGTGGAAAAGTGAAGAGATTCCCAACATTATCTGGGGGGATTATTACTGAAATATAAACCCATTGTTTTCTAGAGACTGGACACTAAAGTATACACTGAACAGTTACGACAACTGGGTATGTCTAGTCTAACAAAGAAAAGAACTAGGGATTATGATAGTAATCTTCAAATATTTGAGGGGCTATCACAGAGAAGAGGGGGTCAAATCTATTCTCCAAAGTAGCTGAGGGCAGGATAAGAAATAACAGATGGAAGCTTATCAAAGAGAGACGCAACTGAGAATTAAGGACACATTTCCAATTAGTGAGAACGATTAACCAGTGTAACAGCTCCGGAAGTTGTGGGTCGTCCATTACTGAAGGTTTTTCAGAAGACATTGGACATTTGTCCAATGAGCGGGGGGTTGGACTAGAAGACCTCCAAGATCCCTTCCAACTCTGTTATTCTATTATTCCGTTTTTTGAAACAACACACTGTGCATAAGAGAAGTAAAGTGAAGTCATTGAAATAAAATAAGCACTAAGGGTTTGTAACTCTGATTGCATTTTGAAAGCATTTTTAGTTTTAATGGTGTTTTGAAATGACTTAGATTTCTAGTTTGACTTTTGGATTATCTGAACTTCAAATAACTGGTTTTAGATTTTTTGAACTCATGAGACTTCCTTGAAATATTTGTCTCTTTCAGAGAACTATAGCCCCAAATCTCTTTAGGTTACAGCTGTTAACAACTATCGGTACTTCAGATAATCTCCTATAATGTCAGAACAAAAAACAACAACAACAGCACTAAATTATCATTTTGTTTCTTAGTCAAAAAAAAAAAATAACCTAAAACCTGCTGGGTACATTTTCTCCTGTTGCTGCTCTTGTTTGTGTTATTATTATTAGATGGTACAACTTTTGCTTACTGACAGAACAAAAGGTCTTTCTGTTTTGAAAGCATTAGGAGTCTTGATAATTTAACCTAGGTTACCATATACTTATTCTCTTGTTACATTCCAACAGGTCCTCTGAAATCTGTACTCTTGAAAACAGATTCGAGAGGGAAGCCCTGTGGTTAAGTCTCAATCATATGGCTGTGTTAATATTTTCAATTACAGTCTACTCAGTTACAGTTCCTCCCTTGGAACGATACAGGTCCCATGCAGTGATAATACTAATATAAACATACTCAACAGAAAGAGCAGAAAAGGGGGATTTGTGTGGGTTTTTTTTTAAAGGAAGGGGTTTTTTTATTCAGTAGTTGATAAAAGATCAGGCTAGGGAGAAAAATTCTGTTTTATCTATTGAAAAGTAAAAGATGAATGCACATAAGAATCAAATATATACCTGCAATGTGTGTGGTCCTTGATCTTCTCTGAGCTTGCTTGTTTTCTTGCAGATGTTTCATTACCTAAACTAGGTAACATCATCAGTACTAGTCAGGAGTGCAGTTTGGTGTCTTGCCTGTCTTTGTGGTTGAGGGTAGTCTTAGAGATTCTTTGGTTGGGTTTACTGATGGCTCTTTGGCAGTTTCTTGACTGGGGTATTGCCTACTTGATTGTTGGTCTGAAGTTAACCTTGAAGTTAATCTATGTTGATTTGAGTGTTCATTACTGGTGGAGAGGTGCTGGAGTCAGAGGTGGTATTCAGCAGGTTCTGACCAGTTGTGGACAACAGTAGTGGAAATTTTGAATAGTTCATAGAACCAGCAAATACCACTTCTGACTGGCCCCGCCCCCATCTATTCTCTGCCTCCCGAATTCCAGCTGATCAGCTAGGTCTTCTTTTGTTGCTCTGCACAGGAGGACGGAGCTGGAAAGCAGGTTAGTGGGGTGGGGAGGGAATGGGATTTTGCAGTAACCTTCCCCTGCCACGCCCACCAAGCCATGCCTGCCAAGCCATGCCCACAGAACCAGTAGTAAAAAAATTTTTTTGAATCCCACCACTGTCTGGAGTCCTTTTCTCTTTGGGGCTGATTGATTATCTCTTTTTCATAGTCTATAGATGTTATTGATGTCTGTGTGTCTATTGATGGATGTTTTGTCAGAGTGTCAGGCTTCTAGAAATTTCTTGGCATTTTTGACTTGACCTGCTCTAATTTTGTCACATTTTCCCAATTGAAACTATGATTAAATCTGCCTATATGTTGTGAAATTAAAGAATTTTCATCGTGCCTTCTGACCATCTTTGCATGAAGATAAGGACCAGCGTTTATATATGTCATCTCCCAGCACAATTGCTTGTCCAGCAGCATCAAATATGTCTGTGTGAATGTCAGAATAGTCAGGATGGCAGTTGTGGCAAATCAAAGCTCTCCCCTTTTCTAGGTATATAACAACACTGGTACACTAGGCACGGGGATTTTATTGTATGATCACAGCAGTGGTGGGATTCAGAATTTTTTTTTTTTTTTTTTGCTACCAGTTCTGTGGGGATAGCTTGGTAGGCATGGTAGGGGTACAGGGATACTGTAAAATCTCCATTCCCACCTATTCCTGGGGGAAGGTTACTGCAAAATCCCATTCGCTCCCCACCCCACTAACCTGCTTTCCAACTCCGTTCTCCTATGCGGGGCAACCAAAGAAGACCCAGCCAATCAGCTGGGACTCAGAAGGCAGAGAATAGATGGGGGCAGGGCCAGTCAGAGCGGGGAATTTGCCGGTTCTCCAAACTACTCAAAATTTCCGCTACCGGTTCTCCAGAACTGGTCAGAACCTGCTGAAGACAACCTCTCGATCACAGGATCCCCATTATCTTATTCCAAAGATTGGCATTGAGTAGTCTCAAATGCTGTTTTTTTTTTCCTACTTGAAAGAATAGTCACAAAGAGCACTTTCCATGCAGCATCTGGAACTCACATATATTTTTTTTGCCTACCCATCTCTGGACAATAGGAGATTAAAAACTTTGTCTTTGGGTTAATTGATGCTTGCCTGGCTTCCAAACTCAATGTTGTATGATTTATTGAAAAAAAAAAAAAAGAACAACTTCAAATCATAATGACAATTTCAACATTATAATTAAAATTAGCCAGAGATTACCATTTGGCCACAGTGTCTAAGTATGTTACTTCTTTCTCCCTAGAGATATGATAGTGAAGAAGAGGGGTGGCAAAGAATCACACATGCACACATACTGAATCAAAATATACACTAGGGAATGCATGAAGTGCAAACTGATTTTTTTGTCTCTTCTTCTCTTTCCTTTTGAACAGCACGCATTATTAAAACAAAACAATGGTGTGAAATGCTTCCATGTTTAGAAGGAGAAGGCTGTGATTTGCTAATCAATAGATCAGGCTGGACCTGTACACAACCTGGTGGGAGAATAAAGACAACCACGGTGAGTTTTCTTGCTTCTTGCAGTCCTTTGGGTAGAATAAGTGATCTATTGGGTGTGAAAAAGCAACAAAAAGTAAAAGGTTAAACTGCTTCAGAATAAAACGTCATTAATACCATAATACAATCATAGCCATAATTCTCTTACTTAGATATCCTTGATTGCGGTCTGACTCACTATGCATGGTGAAGAAACTTATTTATTTGATACTATAAGTGGTGGTAATCAGATCAGAATTACAGAAAATTCAAATTGTGGCAGCAGGAATTATGTACAATTTAAAACCTCGAGAGTAAATGACACCAAATTTACAGGAACAGTTGCTCAATGATTGCGTCTAGAGGCTGCCTTCTCTGTAAAGCGAATTGTTTCTTAAGATAGCACCAGCGATTTATTTGATACTATTTATTACCAGTTTATTTTTTATTAGTAACTAGAGATTTTTTTAAAAAAATCATTCCAATAAGAATGTTTCTCAAAACTTTTGACATCTAGCAAAGACAAATTTGTTCTGCTGGTTTCTGCTCTTTTAATTGTTGACATATTTAATTAAATGTTTAACAAGCTTTCATGATGGTTTTGATATTTTTATTACAAATTGTTTGGGGTGCCATCTGATAGACAATACAAAAAATATATAAACATAAAAAGGGAATGTATGCGGTATAAGTATTAGATCAAGAAAGACATTTTTTAGGAAATACATGCTTTAGTATCAAAGGTAGTAGAAATCATGTTCTGAATAATAGAACTGACAGTCATTTAACTGTCTTTATACCATTTTCAACATGAATGTGTCTGTCAGTTGGATAGGTATTCAGTCTAAGCAGTCTACAAAATTTAGCATCTCAAAAACAGAACAATTTTCATTATCAAACTGGGAAATCTATTTGGCATGTATATTCTTTGATTCTAACTGCCTGTATTTCTGGTCCAATTGATTTCCATGTCACATGTTGCCATAAAACTAGTCAAAAAAGCCTTCCAGTATCTCAATTATGTGAAGGAAAATCCAAACTCCAGTCTATTTGTGACGGACAAATTAAACACAATAAAAGTATCTAGGACTCAACTTTGCATGTTCAATTCAGAATTTGGGAGCAATCCTTTTCCTTTCCTAGATACTTTGGTGAAAAGCCATCTCCATGTTCACAGTATGATTCTAAAGAAAAACTTATTTTTTTAATGTGATTAAACTGGAATTCCGTGGCTAGGCAGGGAGAAAGTTTGTTCATATTGGAGTTTGTTCACACATGAAGAACAGACTATTATTATTATTTAGTAGTGTATTATTTTTTTTAACAAATAACCAACATTGTTTTAATCAATTGGGACCAGGAAGAAGTTGTTTTAAAAACCTATTGGGTTTGGTTTATTTGTTGATAAGCATGATCAAATTTGCAAATTGTCATTATAAACTATATGAAAGAAATGTGTGATTTAAAAAAAAAAAACTGTGGCAGGAAGTGAAATAGGCTTATCTATTTGATGAGGCTTATATCTGAATTATAGTGGCAATGGTTATCTTAATTTTTATAGCTTAGTGTTACTATAAAAATTCAAGATTTTAACATCTGGTTATAAATATCATTGCAAAAGACATGACATAAGTTTTCTTTTTTAAATATTGTGATTATAATTTTGTCCCCCTTCTGTAGAGCTAAAAAACCTCTCTATAATATTTTACATAGGAATAGTAAAAATACACAAGCGCTTAACTGTGATTTACATGAGCCACAAGAAAATAGAGGAGAAAAACAAGGGAAATCCAGACACCTGTTCTTAAAATTATAGCAAAAGCGTATGACTATTTGAAACAGAAAAAGTTCAAGGAATGGAGATGCCAAATGTGATTGGCTTCTCTGAAGAGCTGTTGAAGTAGCTCTTGTTTTCCGTCTCCTCAGCATATCGGAGTGGGCTGCTCCCAGGTAAATAAGTCTCAAGGCTTCTCATTTCTGCAACCATATGGCCCAACATTGAAGTGCCATTATTCAAGATTGAATTTAATTCGTTATTTATGAGCATTCTTCTTCAGAGCAAATGTTAATTTCTTATAAAGGCTATGGAAATTGTGATTTAAAAAATGTACCCAACTTCAATATATCTAGGGTTTTTTTATTTACTTTCACACATAATTTTAAAGAACTATTAAAACCATGTATCATGCTCATTTATTTTATATGTAACACATGAAAGAGAATTGGAAATGATTCCATCCAATGTCAGGTTTTCATTCTCTTGAACAATAATTATATGGCAAACATTTTTATACCTCTTATTGAAGTAAAAGCCTGCTGTCATTTTGATTTTTGGATTAAAAGATAGCTGGCTAATCTACCCATTCTGTCAAAGTGTTTTGGTGATGTACAGATAGATGAGAATTGTCTGAGTTGAATGCAGTTTGCTTACAAATATTAGTTGTGGAGGAGTGTCTGGTTGCAAGGCATTGATTGAAAATTGTAAGAAATTGTTCCATTTATGTATAATGCTTTCATCCAGGAGGAGATAGAACAGCTTCACTTTGATAATTTGTATATCTATGCAAATTTGTGTCTGTTTTCATCAGTAACTTATGTTTAGTGAATTTAACTTAGAACATGCAAAAATAGATATTTTTTCTTCTATTGAAGTTATAAGGAGAAATAATTTCAACTCCAGGATGCTGTATATATTATCAATCCTGCATAACTATTTAATTGTTATGTCATTATTTCATCATTTTGCATGAGGATGTTTCAAGCCATTGAACCTATTAGCTTGTCATGAGGATGTCTATGGAGATTCTCAGTCATCCAGGTCATGGTTGTCCCAAAGGTACTTTTTTCAAGAGGCAACTGGACTTTCTGGTTTTTCTTTTTGAAAGACATTTCGCTTCTCATCCAATGGATGGTCCTTCCATTCCCCACCATCCAGTCAGAGCTGAAGAAGCTTCTTGGATGAGAAGCAAAATGTCTTCAAAGAAAAACCAGAAAATCCAGTTGTCTCTTTGAAAAAAAAAGCACCTTTGGGACTCCTCATGAGGAGTTGGTAGCATCCTTTCTGGTTAACTGATTCATTAAAAGGCATACAGTTTTATAAACTGTAGTGAGTTAGAGTTCATAAAAACTTGCATCATTTTATAAAATGTATTAATTTTATAGTAGTTATTTATTTATTTAGCATATGGTATTGATACGTGAAAGCCAGAAGTCTACAATGTTATTATAGATTTGGCTTCCTAAAGTTACTAATTTGTTCAGTTTGCATGCTATCGAAGGTGCACCGGAAGGGGTGAACTAGCTCAAAACACAGAGCAACTAATGGCATTCTGTGGGAGTCTCAGTATCATCGGGGCTTTCTTCACCACCAATTTTCACTTTGCTTTTGGGCCAGTTCAGTTTTGGTTGGTTTTTTGCTTCCACTATTATTAGTCCCACCAAAATGGTACCTACTTGCATTTGCATGCTTTCAAACTGCTAGGCTGACAGAAGCTGATCCGATTGCTGGGAGCTCACTCCATCATATGGTGCTAGGGCTCAAATAGCTAGAATGCAGAGAGCTGACCTTCTCCAGGTGACAAATCCAGCATCTTTAAGGCACTGAGTCACCTTGAGTCTTTATTATAAATTATAATTTAGCATAATAATTAAACCAATCCATTTTTATTATGGTCACAGGTCAGCATTACAAATAAAAACATTAAAAACAATAATAAAAAGCAGACAAAATAATATATTATGATTAGTGGTGGGTTATCAGTGGGCACCTAATTTTGTATACAGTGTATCAGAATTTTACCACATTCAGATAAAGTACTTCATATTGATCTGATAATAGCAATTGTACACAGAAGAGATCAATATTTCCTGGGTATTTTACTAGGTGAGGTATTATAAGGTGAGTCCATGAGCCCTTATAGAAGATACAGTTATAACACAGGGGTGTCAAACTGGCAGCCGGTGAGCCCGATGATTCACACACACACCACGCCTACCTTAGCTCCGCAAAGGGTGGAAATATTGTGATACATCATGTGATGGCAACATGATGCTGCGAGTTTGACACCTGTGGTATAACAGGACATGGGTTGAGGTTTCAATTGCCTCTTGTCTATAGGGAAATTATTAGTCTGAAAAAGTATTACCAGATTTCCTGATTTTTGGCTACCATACTTAACAGAGTTCTGCAATCCCTCAACAATTAACCTTTTAAAACTTCTGTGATTTTATTGCTAAATTTTCTGAAATAAGAAATTAAGGAGCATGAAGAAACTAAAAGATATCTTATAGAAGATAAACAATATAATTATTTCAGCATAGAAAAGGACTTTGCTAGTAAAACATACTAAAAATGTAAAAATGTACATAACAGGATGGTTTACCCAGGGATGGGATTCTACCAGTTTGCACCTATTCTCTAGAACCGCTTGTTAACATTCTAAGCAGTTTGGAGAACCGGTTGTTAGAAGAAATTACTGGCCTAATCCTGTAAGGAAGGCAGGAAGGAAACATTCTGGTGTTGCTTACAGAAGCTGCCTCTCCATTAACACTTATTACATTCTTGGCAGGACTAGACTTCCTGTCTCTGGAACTTCTCTGGAGTTTTCTTTCCCTCCTTTGCTAGTACTTTGCTTGTGTGGAGTGACCATTCAAAGTTACAATGGCATTGAAAAAAGTGACTAATGACCATTTTTCACACTTACAACTGTGCAGCATCCCCACAATCATGAGAGGCCAGGTGAGAAGATGCGTGCCTCGATGTGAGTGACATCGAGTTGGCCACGTCCAGCCAATAACATGACCACCAAGCCACGCCCACCAACTAAGCCACGCCCACAGAACCGGTTGTTAAAAAAATTGAATCCCACCCCTGGGTTTACCCCTCCTTCTGATTATGTATGTATGTATGTGAACCAAAGTGATATTTGTCCATATTATGTACACAGCTCCCAGTTTTCCATACCACATCAAAATATATACAATTGATTATTAATTCCATTAATAATGCTAATCTTTATCCATTCTTGGTACACCATGTAAGTATATTTTCGTATAATTTAGTGTTTTATTTGAGATTGAAATGATCTAAATGTGTAGGTATGTTATATATATATATATATTACCTTCAAGAAATAATAGAAATAGAATGTAATATCTAGAATACCAGAATATATATTGTTATTGTACAATGACGTGTCCATCTGCATAACTGTGGAACCTCAAATATTCAAGTATAAATGGTTGTAATGGCAAAAGATTCTAGTCAAAAGTTTTTTATTTACAATTGTTTTTTATCCTTTTAAATCAACTTTAAAAGGCTGAGGCAGCTTTCATTGCACATGTCTACAGAACTGAGGCAATTTGTGGTCCCAATGCAACATTTTTATTCCCATCTCCCATTAAATTCTTGCTATTGTTAAATTCTTGCCCTGAAGCTAAGTCACTGAACAATCAGTGTAAAAAAGATTAATAATTAGTTGTTAATTAACTAGTAGTTAGTATAGAGAAATGTGTGATTCATGCTTGATTAATTCATTAATGAAAGAACCTAGAAATGGAAGGCGATCCTGGCTAGGGGAAGGACGGTAATTTTAGTTTTATTGCATCAAACCAAGGTCTGGAATTAGGGACAGGAAGGAAGGAAGGAAGATTTTCTTCTATTTGCAAATTGTTACGGAACACAAAGAGATGCTATTGTTTAGACAGAAATGAGACCTTTATTTTGGTTTGCTTATTTTGCATTGGTTCATTCCATAAAATCATGTTAGAAAGGCATGCAGTGTATTAAACTTGGCCATGATTTTCTTATCACTTTTTGTTGTTAGAGCAATGTTATTTTTTTAGTCCAAGATTTGTAAGTGCTAATTAAATAGACAGAACAGGAAGTCACCCATCTTTATGTCTTGAAACAGGAGAATATATCCTTTGTGTTTACACAACAGAAAATGGAAAACAGATTCTAATGCTTCCCCTTACCTCTTGTTTTGCCCAAAAATCTATGTATCTTAAGCATTACAAATCTTCTAACAAGATTCAAAAATGGAATAGGTAGGTAAATTGAGGAATATTCCTAAATTAGTACATTACAAGTAGTACATTTATACAACTATTGATATGATCTGCCTTCATTATACGGACATCTGGTAGGGGAGATGGGCAAGGTAGAAAATTAATAATCAAACAGACAGTCAGACAGATAATTCCAGGACATAATGTGGATCTATCCAATCAATTCAAAACAATTCTTGATAATTTAAAACAAATTTAAAAGCCAAAGTAAAAATATTAACCTCAAAATAGACACTTAGCAACAAAGACTAACGGATACAACCACAAAGCATCTTTTAAAATATCTCTCAGAATCAAGTCTGCTAAATTTAACATTTAAATATAACTGTTTAAAGCAAGAGTGAGTCAGTTGCACAACATAATGATAACTATATTCTATGAATGAATCCATTATATTGTTCAGATGTTATCCCCTAAATGCCAAAGAAGAAGACTTTCTATTTCATGATCAATGTTTCAAGGGTTGTAACTTTAGGAAGTTCATCTCATTACTTCAAAGTTAAAAACATTAAAGATCTTTGTTGTTAATATTCTCAGGAAATAAATATGATATAAACCCAAATCATTTCAAATATCTAAAGGAATAGTGTGCAGTTTAAAAAGAGTGTTTACTTTTTAAAAAAAGAATGTTAACTTGTCATAGATAATCTATTCTTATTCTAATAAAGAACAAATGATTTATTGGCTTATTCTAAACAGACTCTTATGTTAAAGCTGTCCCATTAAACACCATGATTTCTTACAATTAGTTGTACACTGATATGGCTAACTGTATGTATCTAGATTGCGCTATGTATGTTTTGCACAGGTATATTGTACATGGAATATGTGTTAAAATGGTCAGCTATTCAAATAACCAGATGAAGAGACAAAGCTCCCTCAGATTTAGGAAGTAATCATAACCACTTGGATATTCATTTTCATAAAATTTGTGCAATTTCAGGCAAATGATTTTTTTTAATTATATAACTTTGGATAAATATAATTGTATAAGTTTTCAAACAATATGATGTAGAAACTTTGTATTAATGAACAGACAGTGCTCTGTTCATCGAGAGATGTGATCTCCTGCTAAAAATACAAAACTTATTAATGTAGCTAAAATGTCCCAGCAAAATAACTGAATTCTTCACGAACACAATCCAGAAGCCTGATGATGGCAGATGAGATTCT
Source organism: Pseudonaja textilis (assembly GCF_049901715.1). NCBI lineage: Eukaryota > Metazoa > Chordata > Lepidosauria > Squamata > Elapidae > Pseudonaja > Pseudonaja textilis. The sequence continues at coordinate 13,697,970 of NC_141994.1, read as the reverse complement.
GCCGAAACATTGCTACAACTTTAAAAGCACAACTATAATGACGTGGGAAAATACCCGAACAAAGCTGAATAACATACATACATACATACATACATACATACATACATACTCATAGATTTTCACGGATACAGGTATGTAGGTCTAGATGTGTTCAGGTCTTTTCCCGTGTAGGATTAAGAGTATCTTGATGTTTTGGTGAGGTCCCACTCACCATCCTCGGGCTGGTGCTTTCAGCTTTGTGCCAGTGCAAGCAGTGGGAAAATACATGCATGACGTGGGAAAATACCCAAACAAAGCTGAATAACATACGTGTGTGTGTGTGTGTAAAGTTTTCGCGGATACTTACATGTATGGTATTCAGCTTTGTTCGGGTATTTTCCCACGTCATTATAGTTGTGCTTTTAAAGTTGTAGCAATGTTTCAGCAGAATCTCATCTACCATCTTCAGGCTTCTGTATTGTGTTCGAACAATACAGAACACAATACAGAAGCCTGATGATGGCAGATGAGATTCTGCCAAAATGTTGCTACAACTTTAAAAGCACAACTATGATGACGTGGGAAAATACCCGAACAAGGCTGAATACCATACATATATATATTCATTTAGAAAAATGCTCACCAATCATGCCTAGTGCTTTGTATTATATAAAAGCATCAAATAATTAAAAGATAAAATAAAAGTAAAACAAACTCATTTTGGAGGGTCTTGAAGTCATGACACCATGTCCCTCCTGCATGACCTCTGGTACAAAAGCAAACTCCATTCTCATGGTCTTCACAGCCTGCAAAAATTGCACAAGGAAACTTACTTTTGTTGTCATATGTTGGTGAATCCTGGTGTGTTACCCTAAACATTGTGGTATGTCACTTTTGACACATATGTCATAGGTTTACTGATTTAGAATCTTTGAGGACAGAATAAGAAACCATATACCATGTTTCTCCAACAATACAGCCTCCACCTATAGGAAGGCCCAGCATGATTTCTAGGCATGAGGTGAAATTAAGCCCCGCCCCCAAAATTTAGGCCTATTCAAACCATGCTTTTCCCCGCCATTTCTCACATTTGTTAGAACTACATGAGGTGAAGAGAAATGGGTGGGGGAAGGGCGGGGAGGATGGAGAGAAAACTTGCCTTTAGGAGTGCCCTGCAGGTAGCCTAGGCCGGTACCCCGATAGCTGATAGAAGCTCCCTGAAGGCAGAGTCCCCAGCCGCTTCAGGCCGTGTCCCCTCGCCTTTAGGGCAGTCTTTTTCGGGCGATGGAAGCTCCCCAAATGCAGTCATCAGCTACTTCAATCGGCCGGTAGAAGCGGCCTCACAGCAAGGTGAGTGTGTGTGTGCCACGCCTCGTCCCGAAGCGGCTGGGGACTCTGCCTTCAAGGAGCTTCAATCGGCCAGTAGAAGTGGCCTCAGGGCGAGCGCACACACACACACTCCCTTCGCCACGAGGCTGCTTCTTTCAGCAGATGAAAGCTCCCTTGAAGGCAGATTCCCCAGCCGCTTCAGGGCAGGGGTGGCACACACACGCTCCCCTCACTGTGAGGCCGCTTCTACCAGCCGGTTGAAGTAGCTGGTGACTGCATTTGGAGAGCTTCCATCACCCAAAAGAGACTGCCTAATGGCGAGGGGACACGGGCAGCCACGCCTCACCCCGAAGTGGCTGGGGATTCTGCCTTCAAGGGAGCTTTCGTCTGCTGATAGAAGCGGCCTCGTGGCAAGGGGAGTGTTTGTATGTGTGTGCGTGCTCGCCCCGAGGCCGCTTCTACTGGCCGATCAAAGTGGCTGGTGACTGCATTTGGGGAGCTTCCATCACCCGAAAGAGACTGCCTAATGGCGAGGGGACACGGGCAGCCACGCCTCACCCCGAAGTAGCTGGGGACTCTGCCTTCAAGGGAGCTTTCGTCAGCCTATAGAAGCGGCCTCGCGGTGAGGTACGTGCGTATGGGCCGCTCTAGGTGGGGGAGGAAATTAAGTTACCCCCAAAAAGATGGCCTACCCGTTTTTTCAGGGGTCAAAAAAAAAAATAAGGCCCAGCCTTATTTTGTGAGAAACACGGTAGTTCATTCCCAGCATCTTAGCTCAGGAGACACTTCTTATAGTTAGGAATATTATTAGACTTATGAGAAGCTGCTCTTCCCTCTTCAAGGAATCTCTTCCATATGAACTGAAGCACAGTATGATTCAAAGCAATGCCTGGAAATTCAAATAGAAGTTGTCAAAGTGGACTGGTTAAATCTGCCTGGCTGTATCAAAATTCCATAACAATGTTCATTACAAGCATATAAATTATCACAATTATTAGAATATCAGAATAATCCACTTAAGTAAAGGCAATAATAGCAGTATAATGACAGCATTAAGTATCAAGTCCCAGTTCATTTATTCAAACTACTAGAAGCAAACTGTAATTAGTACAATTAAAGTACTATTGTAAAAACGATCACCAATCTCAATACATGCAAACTGTGACTTTAGGAAACATCAAGGCACTAGCGCAATATTCACCAATGGGTGTCTTTGTAGCATCTCTTCCTTGCTGTAAAATTAATCCAATTATGCCCCCTTTTTGTGCAAAATAATACTGGGCATTCTGGGAATTGATGACCTTCTGTTTTATTTCAAGAGCCCTTTTTTTTTTCATTTTCCAGCCACCAGCTAGGTAAAATTCAATTGAATATAAACTATTTGTTCAAAACATATTTCACAAGCACTGTTCCCATAGCTGTGCGTCTGATATATTTCCAGATTAAGAATTGCACGTTTACCTGTGTTAAATTCCACCTTCAGTTTGTTTATCAAACTATCCCTTGAAATCTTGTTTTGGTTTTGAGGATATTAGCGATCCCATCTATTTTGTGACATCTGAACATTTGGTAAATATGATTGCTATTTGTGAAGATGCTTAACAAATTTGCAGATGTCACAAAATTGGATGAGATCACTAATATCCTTGAAAACAAAAAGAAAATTCCATAGGATAGTTTTATCCCTTTATCTTAATCTGATTTACTCTTAATCTGATTCATTAATATATTTTTTTTTGAAAAATTGGAGGTGCCAGTATTCTTCCTGAAAGTATCTCCATTTAATCCTTCTCTCTTTTTTATTTTTTTTTTCCTTTGAGTATAATTTTTTAGCAGTAATGTATCCAGTTAGTGGCCGTGTCATCTAGTCCACATTCCTGATGAATACTGATAATAGACTTGCTCCCAGAAATTTCACGCAGTCAATACTTTTGATGGCCTTCTACCAGTATTGTCAATGCAATAATGGAATTGAAATATTTTACATGTTTTCATTCTTGTTCTTTTCATTAATTTTGTGGCTAGTTCTAATGTTTTTCCCCTTCCATGGTGGATTCATTCAACTGTATCACTTCTCTGCAAATTGACAGCCAATATAAAGAAGAATTTATCTTGCTGATATTTCCATGCTATTTCTATGGCAACAAAACAGTGAAAATATTGAAAAAAATGTGGTGCAAATGTTTTTTCCCCCCAATATTTTGGCAAAATAATTCTAGCCAATAGCATTAATAAGTTGACAAGTATAAAGTGGTGGGATTCAAATAATTTAATAACCGGTTTTCCCAAGGTGAGGTTGGCTGTTGTGGGAGGCATGGCCTATCCTCCAGCTCCACCACACAGGTGGATGGGCCTCCTGCGATGGCCAACCTGACCCTATATTGGCACCACCACCACCTGCTATCAAAGTGGATCCTGGGCGCAGCTCTGCAATGGAGAAATGGGCAATGGAGAGGCTGCCACGAGGGGAGGAGGAGGAGCCGGGAGAAGAAAGAGGGAAAACATCCTTCTCCTTCTTTGCACTGGTCACTCCATTGCTCATTTCTCCATCGCAGTGTAGCACCCAGGATCCACCTTGATAGTGTGGGTAGGTAATTTTAACAACCGTTTCACCCGAACTGATGCAAACCGGCTGAATTCCACCACTGCAAGTATATTATCAATCATAACATTCCCACTACTGATACAATAGATATTCAAATAGTACACAGAGCCCTGAGTTAGACCTAATCTATTTAAGACAAGTCCTTTGAAGTGCAGTACTGAACAAAATAGTATATTTTTCCTTTAATCATTACTCCTTTTGTGTTCATTTTCTTAGACATATAAATAAAGCAGAAATTACTAAGCAGACGTCTAAAATCAACAGCATAAAATGTGAATAAGGCCATGTTTCCAATGGCCAATGTACAACATTAACAAAGTTATATTGCACATTTTATTGTACATTTCTCCAGGAAAAATTTCATAAAATTGGTCAAGGATAAAAATTGCTGAAAAAATAACAACCATATCTAATTTATTTATTTATTTATTTGTTATATTATGTGAATTTGATATAATATAGTGGCCTTTTTCTTCTTTCTCTTCTTTTTCTAACTCAGAAGCTCTGAAGAAAGAACAACTTCACATTACTCCAGCAAGGGAAATAATGAGATTTTTACAAGAAAGGCTTTGTCAAATCTGACTACTGCTAGGGAAAAAGGAAAAAATGCATTGATACACATAGCTCAGTGGTGGAATTCAATTTTTTTTTTTTACTACTGGGCGTGGCAGAGGAAGGATACTGTAAAATCTCCAATCAGAGGTGGTATATTTGCCGGTTGTCCGAACTACTCAAAATTTCTGCTACCGGTTCTCTAGAACTGGTCAGAACTTATTAAATATCACCTCTGCATAGAATGAATATTTGGCATATACCTGCAAGGAATAAGACTAGAGAGCAGAGTTCCATTTATTTTTGGTGAAGAATATTCATGTAGATAAATTTGCTTCCTCTCTCCTCTCTGTAATTAAAATTACATTGCTGATATTAATTTATTTTATTTATTTATTTATTTATAAATATTCATGTGGCTTCCCATTTTATAATAGTCTGGGTAACTCTCAGGAATAATAAACCTAAAGTAATAATTTTTCATTGACAAGGAGAAACACTGAAACTTTTACCAAAGCATTTAATAGTTCTGACACATATGTCTTTTCTCCCTTTTTTCTAGATGGTTCTAGAGGCAAACCTGGTGCGTTTCTTCTATTCAGATTCATAGGATTGGCAATCTATCGTGTGTGTGTGTGTGTTTGTGTGTGTGTGTTTGTGTACTGTTCCATAGTGCTTTACTACACCGTCTGAGCGATTTACAATGTCAGCCTGCAATATTGAACTCCAACCACTGCATCACCAGGGGTCATTTTCTTGCTATGTTGGATAAGCATCAGCTTTCTTAAAACTAGCCATTAATTTAGAAGTGTGGGATATTGGGTCCACTACTGCAAATATTCTCTTCTTTTGGAAACGAATTTAAAAATCAGGAGGAAAAAAAAGTGTAATTCATTTTTCTTTTGCTTCCAAATAAGCGTTACTCATTTGATGATGCAGTGGTTAGAATATATAGTATAGAATATACTATTGCAGGCAAACAGATAACAGATAATCAGAGCTGGAAGGGACCTAATCCAACCCTTATAAGATAATCAAGGGAATCTAAAATGAAAGCTTTATGTGGTTCTTTAATTGAGTAAACTACACTAGAATAATACTTTATAGTATCATCTAAGTTCTCTCTTTGTCCAGGCACTTACTGTTTGACAGAGTTATTTGACAGTTCTCCATGACAAGTATTTCTTTTCAGTAAAATACAGTAAAAAATAATAATAACACCTTCCCTGAGTGGTGCACTTTTATTTGTGTGAAGTAGAACTTTCAGCCCATATATTTCTCGGGTTTCTTTGTGTTGGATTTCTGAATGCTGTAGTAAGCAATTTTTCCACCACTTTATTGTAAAATGATGGACCATGGAGGAAATGAAACTGTTAAGTTTTTCTATTAAAACATCAATGTTGAGACTGTTTGGACACATGAATTGTTTCATTGTAAGTGAAATTTCATTGAGGTCCTTGAAGCTGTTTGGTTCCGATTTTGTACATCCCTTTCAATAATTCCTGTTGTAATTTTTAATGTCGCATAAAGAGATATATTCCTCTCTGTGAGGTATTTGCTGATACTACCTGGAAAAGATATCCAGCAAAGTATTAAACTGATAAAAAAATATCCTTTTTTATTGCCTGGGTAATGATGATTTCTGATGATTTGACCTTCCAAAGCAACCTCCAGCTTCACTCATCTCATTATTTCAGGGGCTCTAAAAATTTCCCCATGCAGCTTCTCAAAATATCTTCTGTCCATTATCATATCATCCCATAATATTCCTTTGGGAGTTTTACAGGTTGCATAATTATTTGGTGGAAAGCAGTTTTATTGTCTGTGTATTCTCTAAAGCTAGTTTTTAACTCTTCAGTTCACGTCTTCAGATTTTTCTGAAAGTATTAATGATTTGGTTTTGAATGGTGCAGTGGCCTAAAGGTGGAGCTCTTGCCTCACACAGTCAGGAGACTGTGAGTTCGATCCTAGGTAGAGGCAGATATTTTCTCTCTGGGCACACTGAGAATATATCTGCATTGGAGACAGGAAGGGCATATGGCCAGTAAACACTCACTTCTTCTCAGTTGCCCAGACTCCACTTCACAAGGGATTAAGGGGTCATTAAAAGGAAATGGTGATGATGATGATGATTGATTTAGTTTTGGATATAGAAGTCACGGATGTTTTGTGTATTATACAGAAATCTGGTTGTTTCATTTTGATTAAAATATATATGTATTTTTTTTTACTAATGCAGAGGTTAACTGATTTATATCATACAAATTGCTAATAATATTTCAAATTATTCAGATAAAGTAGAGAAGCTCATTTTGGAAAAAAAGCTCATTTCCCTGAAAACTTATACAGGGTCAGAATTGATATTTACTTCGACATTGATTTTATAAATAATGTGCCTAAAATTTTCATTTTTTTTCATTCCATTTTCTTAACAATAAATTAAAAAAAAACATGAACACATCATGTTAATTGCCAACTCAAATATAAATGTTAATTAATGTCAGGTTGTCTAAACATGTTCGGACCAATATGCCAGTAACCATTGTAATGTCCAGCTGCCTGTGAAACTCGAGTTTAGTCATCTAAATGTACTAGAAAGCACCACGTGAGAAGGAATAAATTTGCTTTTGCTTTTTTGTAATTGGTGTCCACTATTAAGTAATAAGGCTTCTGTTTAATATAAATAGGACAGTAAAAAGTGTGTTCTTTCCAAGACATCAGGACTGTTTAAATACATATGTATTGCATGACAGTGCACTTTCACACTGCATCACATTGCAATGCACTTTCATTAACATGACAGTCTGTATCTTCTGTCATGTCATTATGTCATAATGATCATTATAATCCCAATGTTTTATTCCATATGGCTTCCATAATTGCTTTGCAGGAGGAGGAATCTTCAGCAATGCAGGGATCAAGTGTACCAATAAACTGTTGTCTGAACAGTAAAAATCTTATTGCAGAAGGTCTAGATAAACATATCCATTTAAGTGAATTGATACTTGGAGATAAGGATGTTCCATTTTACTGTCTGTGTTAAAATAGCACTATTATCAGATAGTGAGGACTGTTTTACAAGATGTATGTATGCATGTATGTATGTATGTATGTATGTATGTATGTATATGTACAGTATGTATGTATAGTATGTACAGTACTATACAGTACTATATGTACAGTATGTATGTATTTTTCCTTTGCAAACTTCAAACACATCCTTGGGTTGTTTGATCTTCAAGGGCGTGTTTACATTTTCCCAAAGTTCAAATAAAACAACCCCACTAAACCTGTTTCACGAAACGATTTAGCCTTCATTCCTTTAGTCTGTCTTCTAATGAAAGATAGGAAGCCTGCCTTTTCTATGATAGCTGCTGCCCTATAGAACATTTAGCCTTCCATAGGGCTTTGAAAATCTGGCTTTTCCCCCAAACCCTGGGAGAAGACTAGATAATCACACATTCAAAGATTGATTTGGCATCAGGTTTTTGTTGTTTTTAATGTTTTACTTGGTTTGGTTTTCTAGTTTCTGTATAATTTTATATGTATTTTAATTCTTTGATTGGGAACAGCCTAGAGTGGGTTGAAAGAAGTGTAGATGGATGGAGGGAGGGAGGGAGGGAGGGATGATGGATGGATGGATGGATGAATGAATGAATGAATGAATGAGAACCAGATCCAATACTTCTATTTGCCAGCCCAGATCATCAACCTTAAGGATCAGTTTATGCGTTAGAGAAGGTTGAGCCTGGCAGAAAGAAACCAGCATATATACACACAACACACACACACATAAATATATTTTTAAAATGCTAATTTCTCTGCTTTCATTCTTTGCTCCTGAAATGTCTATTTTTGACATTTGGGGGAGGTTTGGGGGAGTCATGCCTCAAAAATAAATCTTTTGGTTTTGTATTTGTTTGCATTGTTGAACAGAAAGGATGAGTACTTGTTGTAGAACAACACAGAAATCTGTGGCAGATTTACTTATATCCCTAATTCTGACAAGTACATGGAACATCAGAAATACATCTTTTTTTTATGCCAGTTAGATTTTGTCCCAGCTCCGTTAAGTCTATATCCAAAATATAACAAGTTATACTCCCTGCTCTCCATATATAAAGAGAATGTTGTTGTTTGTGTGCAAATCAAAGAGAAATCCGTTTATAATCAAAACCTTGCACACTTCTTACTACAGTTATATAGGCAAAATGGTGGCTGTAACTATTATTAGCCTTTCTATGGGAATGCAGCATATTATATATCTATCTGTCATCTATCTGTCTGTCTGTCTATCTATCAATCATATATCTGTCTATCATGATTTTTGAATATCCATTTAAATTCAGTAATATACTTTAGGTTGGTATTACATTTGTGCATCTATTTCTTGATACAGACATGGTTTATGCAAAAAGTAACTGGAGAAGAAAGAGATTCAATTTGTATTGGAGATTTTATGTTCTAAAATATATTTTCTTCAGCCCAATTCTGCAAGTTGCAGCTTGTTCTCTAAAAAAAAAAGATATTTCTCCATTCTGAAAAATTTATATTAGCGATGTAAACTGGAGGTAATATCCCTTTTCTCTAATAACTGCTTTCCAAACTAAATTTTGGAATTTCCTTTAATTTTGAAGTGGTACTCTAAACAATAAGCCAAGATACATAATAACTGCATTTTACCTTAAAAAAAACTGCATTGGTTTCTTTTATACTTCTTTTATATTTTTTATACCCCTTCATCTGTTGTTGTTCAGTAATTCAGTTGCTTTCAACTTACTATGTCCTGATTGACATCATTTCAACAGGAATGTCAAACAAACGGATCTACTCTGTGTATACAATCTTTAAAATTTTGTACAATCTTGTTTAAGTTCCTGTTTCATTTGAATTTTAATGACCTAATCCAAGTCAGGATTGTTGTATGAAGAATGAGAGAAAAAATTGAAATTTTCTTCAAGGAGGAGTATATGCAATAGGAAGATAAAAACCAAGATGTCAGGTACAGCTGTAAAATTTAAATCTCACTTCTTCATGCATGGATCAGTATCATGCTTGTAACAGAGGATAGAACTTGGATGCTGTCTTGGCCTATGGCCTCCTTGCTGTGGATACCCTGTTCTCAACATGTTATTTGCACCTACCACTGTGCCATTTTTTAAAAGTCTTTGTATGTGTGGAGTGAAGAAAAGCTGGTGAAAGGATTAAGCTTCCCAAATCTCAGAACTAGTAGTTCCAAATGCATGTGTTTAGAACAAAGTGGAACAAATTCTGTGAATCATCTGGTTTGACCTTATATGCTGTCTATCTCACTATCACGTAATTCTGGGCAGTTTGTAACTTTTGTATCTTGTATAAATATAACTTGTAAGCTCTCTAAATTGATTTTTCTTCTAATTTTTCAAGTCAATGGGAAAAATGGGGGGAGAACCATCAAGGAAATGATAAATGACAAACTTTTAATATATTGTTTCAAATTTCTGTTTTTCCTCCATAAGGAGGAAAGTATTATATTAGTATGATATGCAGGCTTCAACCTTGTTGATTTGTAAGGAGGCCAACATATAGAAAGTTATAATATGGCCACCGGATTAGTCCTACATTTCATATCATACTTTTTCCTCAGAGGAGGAAAAGGTGCCTTGAGCTTGCACACATTTTCAGAGGAGCCTAGAGCTTGAACATATCTTGATCATCCTACACAAAGTTTCTACACAAAATTCCCATGTCAGATAGTACATCAGAGTGGAGACTTTTACCTATTTTTACTACATTCAATCAAATAAAGGAAGGTAGGTTAATATTTCACATTTTTTATTACCTTTAGTGAAATCTAATCTTACAAAGCTTCTCCTCCAAAAATATAGACTTGCTAACTAGAGTATACAAAACCTTTGCTAGACCAGTATTCAAATACAGCTCATCTGTATGTATATCGGACATTAATACAATTGAGCGAGTCCAGAAGTATTTTACAAGATGAGTACTACACTCCTCTGCTCGTAACAGAATACCCTATATCACCAGGGTTGAAATTTTGGGCTTGGACAATCTTGAACTACACCGCCTATGGCTGGATTTAAGCGTAGTACACAAAATTATCTGCTACAATGTCCTACCAGTCAATGACTATTTCAGCTTTAACCGCAACAATACAAGAGCATACAACAGATACAAACTCAATGTTAACCACTCCAAACTTGATTGCAGAAAGTACGACTTCAGTAACCGAGTGGTCAATGCCTGGAATTCACTACCTGACTCTGTTGTTACATCCTCTAACCCCCACTCCTTTAACCTTAAACTATGCATTATTGACCTCACTCCATTCCTAAGAGGTCTATAAGGGGCTTGCATAAGTGCACAATTGTGCCTACCGTCCCTGTCCTATTGTCCCCATTTATTCGTACCTATGTCCTGTATTCTTACTCATGTTTATATTCATACCTATTATCTTGTAAGCTATTGTCAAATCAAATCAATCAATAAAATAAATCCTCTAAATAAATAGGACTTACCGTGTTTCTCAGAAAATAAGGCCAGGCCTTATTTTCTTTTGACCACTGAAAAAACGGCTAGGCTGTCTTTTGGGGGTGACTTAATTTCTCCCACACACACACCCTCACCAAGAGTGCCATGCCTCACCACCCACTGCTCCTAACAGCTGATCATGGCGGAGCGCAGAGGGCTCCCTACCCCTGCCAAGCACCTTTGCTGCAGACCCAGGTATAGTGCTGGCTGCAGGCTGGGTCAGCGGGCGGGTGGTGGTGGCATGGATGTCGGCCTTGGTGGCAGCGGGGCACTTTACACCACTGCCGCTGTCGCTTTCCCTTCTGCCCTTGCTGCAGCTTATGCTGCATTTGGACTGCTGCCATTGGGCAAGACGCAGAGGCCAGAGTCCGTGCTGGACATCACAGCATGGCAGTAGTGGAGAAGTGGCCCTTCCAGTTGGTGGAGGAATGGCTTGAGCACATTCCTCCGCCAGCAGCATTTCAGCCGCTTCTCAGGTGGGGGAGCCACCTCCATAGCTTCCACAGTTCCTGCCGGTGGTGGCGCCTCTCTCTCCAGCACCATCTCCGACAACAACAGCAGCAGTGGCGGGACAGACCCCACTGCCAATGAGAACCGCCTGCCCTCCTGCAGGGGCATCGCTTTGCTTGACAGCGGCTGCATCGACAACATCCTACAAGTTGGTGAGTCATTCAGGCTTCGGTGGGTGGAAGCAGCAGTGGGAGGGTGATGCCATCGTTTCCCCCACACACACAAGCCTTGCTTTGCTTCCTGCCCCAGAGCTTCCGGTCATGGTCTCATCCCCTGTACGGTCAGTGCTCCTAACGGCAATTCCCCCCCGCCCTTCCACCCCATTTCGCATATTTTAAATAGGCCTAAATTTTAGGGGGGGTTATTTCACCTCATGCCTAGAAAACATGCTGGATCTTCCTATTGGAGGGGGCGTACTGTTGGAGAAACACGGTAATTCTATACAACATTATATTCAAGCATATAGGAATAATAATGTTTTAGAAACGTAATCCATAACATGTCTGATTCTGACAGATTTGAAGTGAAAAAAGTATCACATAATTAGAGCATTTTAGATCTGCATATGGCACGTTTTACTTTCAGTTCAGTTCCAAATGTTTTAAAATGCTGATTTTGCTGTATATTATATGCATATCTGGCAGAAATTAGACCAAAGTTGCCGATTTTTTTGTGTGGCAGTGTACCAATTCAAATATTATTTAGTGCCTGGTTATTTTATATCTTCTGAGCCCTGCATCATATCATTTTCATCTCATGGACTTAGTGTAAGCAGTTAACCTTGCCACACAGAGAAATTAATCAATTTGTCAATACATGGTAATAGTGGCTGATTGCTAAATTTCTTTGGGACTCTATTTGAGCATCTATGCAGCTCTTCCCATAGGATTTTTAACAGTCAGATGATGAACCCACACATAAAGGAAAACTGAGTCTGCTAAGTTGCAATGCAGCAAAATTCTAATGCATTCGCTTAGGCAGGGTGGAATTGATTGAAGTTAAACAAGTTGAACAATTAGCCTGCAGCTTCCATGGGGAATACTAATGACTTTTGTTCCCAAACTCTTCAGACAACTACCAGGACTGCTTAATAATTGAAATTAATACCTGCCAAAGGCATAAGCACTTTTTTTCCTTTGATTTATCTTTTGCATGCAGTCTCAAAAATGTTTTCCCAAAAAGATAAATAGTACTACTGTCTTCAAGCAATTATGCACTCATGTGTATCAATAAGTAACAAGGAAATAATAAGTTGTCTACTTAATAGGAACCTTCAGCCCCGGCTTTTACAAACTGTAGCTCTAAATCATAGAATTTTACCCAATCAAAGTTTCATGCTTCAGATATTCTAGTACAAAATTAAGTTGCTATGATCACTACCTTTGATTTTTTTTCTGCAAAATTTTAATTCACTCTTTCTTCCAGAACAAAAAAAGTGTCCTCTGATAAGGAAAAGGTAAAACAGTATGTGCATATAAATGGATCGTTGCATGTATCACTTTTTATTTGTCAGATACAAAACGTAGATGAAAAATTCAGATGAAACGTGGACTTCTGTAAAGTGTTTTTCTGCTCAAAGTATATTTTGCCAATTAAACTATTAAAATTGGGTCCATAATTTTTTTAAGAATACAAATATAAATTGTAAAGAGTTTTTTTAAATCAATGGTAAAACTATGGTAGAGCTGCAGATTTATAGTTTACAAGCAACTCAGGCAATATTCTGTACCACACACGCACATATGCACACAGAAACACACACACATACTAACACACACGAAGTATACACAGTATGTGACTAAACAACAGCCAGAAAGACTAAATGTAGTGCAGTTTCATTTCAATTGTGCAATTTACCTCATTTTGAAGTATTCAACTCTTTAAAGTTCATAATTATCTCCCTTTTAAGTACTTTGCTCACCAAAGCTTTAATTAATTTGTAGATAGTAGTATACATAGAACTGCATAAAATGTGGTGTCTGTTTATTTTCAGATCAAATACTGTATGCTAGAGGTATTACAACAAAATAATAGAAATTACTGTTCTTGCTACTGGTTCCTTCAGTAAATTATTGTATATTTATCATAACTTTTAAAGCAAACCCTCAGAAAGTAGATTATGATAAAAATAACTAATTCTCAGAGGAGAAAGATTTAAAGTTAAAAAGCTTTTTCTCCAAAATTTGCAATACAATTTGAGCTTAATTTGAAACAAGAAACTAGGGCTCAGTCTTAGGGGCAAATTTTATGTGTTCATAATGGCCTATTAGATGATCTTTCAAATAATCAGAAAGGAAGGTCTTATAATGTATGTAACTAAAAGAATGGCAGCAATGTATGTATGTATATATATATATTCTTCTTAACATTGTTAGATCTGGATTTGTCAGTTTGAGAAATGCAGTCAAGAAAGGAAAAACATTATAAGAGCTGACAAGCATTTGGTGTCATCAAATACTCATATTTAATAGATTGTACAATTTGGTAGAAAAAGGGGGAAATTGCACAATTTATATTAACCGTGACCCATTTGATAATCATTTCAGAGATATTTCCTTATTACTTTGCTTGTGAGAAGCTTGCAGGTAGAAAGTAAGTGGTAGAAATTTGGAAGTCCAAGACTAGCAGGTAGGTAAGTGGCTGCTGTGAGGTGGAGAAGGGAGCAAAGAGAAAAGTTAGGGGTGACATGATAGCTGTCTTCCGGTACATGAGGTGGGGGTGTCAGCTTTGGAAGCCATATTAACACCAGAAGCTTCCATGCTGCCACATTCCTGTGTCTGGGAAATTAGGAGGGGGGATTTTTAGAGTGTTAATAGTTAGACATAATAGCATTCTTCTTTTCGGTCAAGGTCATGTTATTCCTGTACCTGGAAGAGGAGTGGTTGAAGGAATGTCTCAAGTTGGGACAGATGGTGATTGTGATGGACTAATGGGGTGCAGAGGTTGAGTTTTGTTTTTGTTTTTTTGAAAGTTTTTTGGGGTTTTTTCACAAAAACAAAATACAAATAAAACATCTTTTTTGAAAATAGCATGGTCTCAGGTTCTTCATACAGACACCAAACTCAATTTCTATTCCATATCTTATTACCGTATATTTATATTCTATTCCATATCTTATTACCATTTTATATTTTCTACATAGTTTTTCCCCTCTTTTAATTTTCTCAACTTTATTTTTATTATCTCATCTCAATCAAATCATTATGTTTATACTTTTGTCTGTCCTGTTTCAATTTCATATTATCTTTTCTTATTAAACAAATTTTTCCCTGTAGTTACCAATTAGAGTATGACACCTTTGTATCTTTTAATTTTATCCATTCAAACTCTTATTTAAGCATCAATGTATACCTTTAAGATTATAGCATTCAATATAATACATAATTTCCAATGGAATTCTGCTTGATACATTCTTAAAATACACACTAGATTCTTAAAAAGAAAAAATTGTGTGTGTGTGTGTGTGTGTGTGTGTGTATGTATGTATATATATATATATATGTATGTATATGTATATATATGTGTAAATAAAGCACACATTCCATTCCAATTCAATTCTATCATTAATATTCATTAAAATCTTAACATCTTTAACATTTCTTTTCAATTAAATATCGTATTTCCTTGGGAACACTTATAAACTTTCCATAGTTAATTCTTTTTTCCCCCATATTTCTCACTTATATTTTTATAAATCATTACTAATAATTAAAATTGTTCCCATTTAATTCTCTCAATCATTTTAATTCATTTATTTATTACCATTCAACTACATTACAGTAAATATTTTATCCATCATTTTAATCATATTTTCTAAAATTATTTCTGTTTATAATATAACAATGCTATCTTATGTACCTTTGCAGAATCCCTTTTGCAATTAAATTTTCACCTGTTATCTCTAAACAAGCTTATGGTTACAATCCTTATATCTTTTCCCTGTTTCTCCATTTCTTGTTTCTGTCTTTTACAACTTCTTTTCCTTGCCTTCTTCCCCCTCTTCTTCTCCCTCCCCTTTTACCCCCTTGTCTCTCTACTTCTAACTCTCTCATCTGTAATCCCCTCTTCTGTTGCTTTCTAATATTATACTTATCTTTCAAATTCTTCCTCTTTTTGGTTGTTTTTTCTAGTCTTAAACCTTTCATTCTCTTTCCCCCCTTTTCTTTTTTCCCCCCACTTAAAATTATTTGATCATTAAAGATGGCTTCTTCTTTGTCCCAATCTTCTTGTTCTGCAAGCGTTTCTTGTTGTTTCTCATAGTTCCGGATCTCCATTTCTAAGAATTGAAACACGAAGCCAAAATAACTTGGTACCCAGCCACGGCCCAGGGAGTTATGGACCCCTGGACTAGAAGACCTCCAAGGTTCCTTCTAGCCCTACAATTCTATGACTTGAATCTGCAACTAACAAAATAAGCAGGTTATTTAGTCATTACTTACTTTTTAGACATCAGGAAAAAAGTGAATCAAATCTGCAAAACGCATCTTCTTATATTAGCATTATAATGTTCATCCCTTCTCTGGAGAAGCTTAATTTAGGAAACCCGGACATATTTTACTTTATATTTGCAATAGCTCTATGACACGGGTGTCAAACTCACGCCATCATGTTGCCATCACATTTCAGGACATTTTTCCTATTCGCAGAGCTGGGGTGGGCATGGCCTGCAGGTAACACATCCAGCCTATGGGCTCCCCTTTGTTCCCCCTTTTCTATGATGTAAATTTAGCTGACTTTAGTGATTTGCCCAAGATTAACTCATGTGCTTAGTGAATCGAAAGGTTTTTGTAATCCAGAGGAATATCACTGGTATAACTTCCACATGTGTGAAAGAGAGTTCTTTACGATCTATAAACATTGGATTTGAGAATGCATCAGTACATTTCTCTGATGGCAATGTCCCTTCTTAGTTGTTGCTTACATCATTTTATTGGTGTCTGCCAATGGCTGATGCGTTTTAACATGCAAAGGAGCAATTGTAGCCTCAGGGTATTGATCCGCAATAAAAGTGTGAAGACACATTTGACGCTCATTGAAAAGAGGGTCATATCAGTTCATTTTGACTGCAAGAGATGTGATGTGCTGTGGCTTTTTCCCCCCTCATCAAAGGATCGCTTCAGTACTAAATGTCAAGGGCCTTTCTTCCATTGGAGATTTAATTCGTATTACTTGTGAAGATATAGAAAGTGAATAGGATGACATTAAAATGCATACACCGTTCCTGTGAAGCTGGTATTAGTAAAGTGTAGAAGACTATGTCTTGTTCTCAGAGGAGCAGTGCTTAATGTCTGACCTTATGAAGAAGCCAAGACACTGTTTTCGAGAAAGTAAGTCTGTGTTTTAAGAATTCATTTTTTAAAAAATCATATAAATCAGACTTTAGTTACGAAGTATGTACAATAGAATATTTCTGATTCATTTTTTTCTTCTGTTTATTGTTGCTAGACTTGCCTCCATGGTATCTATCTCACAGAAATGAGCAATTACTAATAGTTTCTCCTGGGACAAATATATCAGAAAGATCAATTCCAGCAACAGAAGGCCATTCACATACTTCAGTGCCGAACCATATAGGGGTTGTGGAAATAACAACCAGACCCTTACATTGTATTAGGAAATACTTGAGGCCAGTGAAAGGCTTCAAGGACATGTGCAATATGATCATGGTGATGAGTGCCATACAACAACCGAAGTACTGCATTATGGACTAATTGAAGGTCCATGGTGGTCTTCAAGAGCAGCTTCATGAAGGGATAATTTATTGTTATGAAAATTACCCATCTAAGTAGGGTAACAACTGTTGTACCAGGATGTGGTGGAACTTATTGATTAATAGAAGAGGAGACCCCGAAAAGGTAAATAAGAAGACATTACAGCTTCGAATCTGTTTCGGGGAGAAAACATTCGAGATCAAGACCTTTGACTTATATTTGCCTTTTTCCCAAGGAAAAGATACTAACAATAGCACTTACACTTATATACACTTAGTGGTTATACAGTCCTCTCTAAGCGGTTTATAGAGTCAGCATATTGCCACCAACAATCTGGGTCCTCATTTTACACACCTCAGAAGACTGAGTCCACCTTGAGGCTGGTGAGATTCAAACCACCAAATTGCAGGCAGCTGGCAGTCAGTAGAAGTAGCCTGCAGTACTGCACTCGAACCACTGCACCACCACAACTTTTAGTCTGGCAAGATTTTATAAACTCAAGCAATAAACTTTGATGCATTCTCAGAAATGTTTTGGTTGTTTGCACCCAACCCTGTCAGAAATAGGCAAAGGCCCCCTTAACTATAGCTTCTACATGTCTTACGTAGCTCAAGAAGATCCCTGATTTATTTTCAAGACTATTTGAGAATTATGCCATCCCTTCAAGAGAAATTTGCTAGACCTGTGATGGCGAACCTGTAGAAGTGGCACGCAGAGCCATTTCCGCTGGCATGCGAGCTGCTGCCTGGAACAGATCCGCTACACATGCGCCCGCACCTCCTGCCAGACAGCTGATTGTTGGGTATCTGCCGCGCATGCGTGGGGGGGGTGGGGAGTGCACGGGAGATGCGTATGCATGCACAGTGGATCTGTGGTGCGTGCGGGGGGTTGCATGCATGCGTGAGGTGCACAGGCGGTCATGTGCATGCGCAGGGGGTGGGGTCACATACATTGCATGATGGGTGCAGGCACACTTGTGCGTGCACACTTTCGGCACACGACAACGAAAAGGTTAGCCTTTTCAATAAACAAACAGCAACTCCATATTGCTTTGAATGAACTTCAGTCTTTTTTGTCCCATTCCTATCTTCAGGGCCTCCAGGCTCTGGGACAACAGATTCCCAGGACCTTCTGCCTGGCCTGGGGTGACAATATAACATTGGTTGTCATTAGCATAATAATGATTTCATACTTTCCTTAATCTTAGGCAAAAAAAAAAATCCAAGAACTATCCTTTCATTTCCAAGATGTATTAAAAAACCTTGTTCCATGCTGAGAAATGCTACTCCTTGAAATTATCTTAGTTACTTTTAGGTAAAGTTAACTTTCATCCCAGTGGTCTAGACCCATTCATTCTTAGAAATCTTTTAAAAGATGTTAGCATATTTCACTCCCTAGGACTCTATACCACTCTATAAAGCCACTCTACAAATACCACTCTATAAAGCCTTAGTAAGGCTACACCTAGAGTACTGCATCCAGTTTTGATCACCACACTATAAAGAAGATGTTGAGACTCTAGAAAAAGTGCAGAGAAGAGCAACCAGGAGGATGAGGGGATTGGAAGCTAAACATATGAAGAACGGTTGCAGGAACTGGACATGGCTAGTCTAGTGAAGAGAAAGACATGGGGAGACAGGATAATAGTGTTCCAATATTTGAGGGGCTGCCACAGAGAGGAAGGGGTCAAGCTATTTTCCAAAGCACCTGTAGGCCAGACAAGGAACAGTGGATTGAAACTGAACAAGGAGAGATTCAGCCTGGAAATAAGGAGGAACTTTCTGACAGTGAGAACAATCAACCAATGGAACAGTTTGCCCTCGGAAGTTGTGGGAACGCCATCACTTGAGACCTTCAAGAAGAGATTGGACTGCCATTTGTCAGAAATGGGTCTCCCACTTGGGTGGGGGGTTGGACTAGATGATCTACAAGGTCCCTTCCAACTATGATTTTCTGTTATCTGTATAATCAACCTATATTCTCTGGACTTTTCTTTTTCTACCTGTTAGGCTTTACAAGCATTAGATGTATTTTTAATAAGCATATAGGGGACATTGATTTTCAAATCTGATCTGTACCTCACAGTATGTGAAATCTTTTCACATACTCCCTATTTCTGCATCTAAATTTTTCACTGGCTCTTAACTTTGGAACATATGGCAGGATGTATTGCTTTCTGTGGCTGCAGGTTTTTTCCTGGGTATTCTGAAAACACCTCACTACAGAAGTGATTATGCTTACGTAGGGATTTCTCCATGAAGTTCTAAATCACATGCTCCCCTGATGTTCTCTATGCAGGGAATCGGGGATGACATTCATCTATTTCAAAGAAATAACCATCTATCCATCCTAAATTCAAGAATACAGTGTTTATTTCTTACTTTTTCTATCTGACCTGGACTCTGACATATCTTTCCTTATTGCTTAACTTGATGCTTTTATTTATTCTATTTGTCCCAGTTTCATCTGAAGATTGGTGCTGGTCCTGTGGATAATATTTTTGTTTTTACTATATGAATATTAGTACTACCATATGGTATGCCTACCTTTTACTCATCTCTCTGTGTGTGTGTGTGTGTGTGTGTGTGTATACACACATAAATTAGAGGGGAAAATGCAAGGTGTTTAGCTTTTCAAAAGCTAAAACAGCACAAAAATTTTTAAATGGCTTTTTTTTTTACAAAATATTTGTTGTTATACTATCCTATGTTTCAGTACTATATGTTGCTTGAACCGAGTATTTTAAAGCTGAATTCAAAAATGGTTTACACAGCTGAAAGAACATCAGATCCTGGGCTTGCATGCTTTTCCTATCATGCCATTTGTCATAAATGGTGTAGGGTCTTCTGCTTGGACCGGATGGGGGGTGGGGGTTGGACTAGATGACCTACAAGGTCCTTTCCAGCTCTGTTAATCTGTAATCATTGCATTGATCTGTTCTCTGGTAACATTATAAAATCAGATTTAGATGATATTTGATCCCAAATAAAGAATGGATTATGATGAGCTTGTTTCACATTCTGTGATAAAGATTGACTACAATTTAGGATCTGGATCAGAGGTGGTATTCAGCAGATTCTGACCAGTTCTGGAGAACCAGTAGCGGAAATTTTGAGTAGATTGGAGAACTGGCAAATACCACCTCTGACTTTCAGAAATCAGTTCATGGGTTATCGTCTCTTGTAAGGAAATCTAGAAAACAGCCCGTGTTGTTTAATTTCTTTACCATTATTAAAGTTTGGGCATAGAGGAACACTGCAAGCTGCAGTTAATTCAGCTGTTGTGGGTGTCTTGCAAAGGATTTTTTAAAGACAACTTCTGTTTTTATAGAGTTATACTACTTTGCAATTTCTGAGCCTACTGAGAGAATTTATTCACCCAAGCTTAGCTGCACCTCAGTAATCTGCTGACATAGGGTTGTGTGCAGGGTGCAAAACGGTAGCATTATGTAAAACTAGGATAGATATACAGCATCATTGCAAACAGAATCTAATGAAAACTGAATCTTGACAAATAGAAAAGGAAATGTATTTCAGAATATCTCATAAATCATTGCAGACTGGAGAAAAACTATTAACATGTAATTTAAAATATGATTAAATTATAATATTCAAATTGAGTAATTTGAATATAGAAATAAGGGGAGGCTGAATGTGTGTGAGAGTTTTTTTTCCAGTCAAAATTAATGACAACTTTATATCAGTTTATTACAAGAATAACTTGATCTAGAATATCCAAAGGCAGCTCACATTACATCCACAAAAACAAAGGATCCAAGGTAATTAAATTTTAACCTTGTTATTAATTAAAATATGTTGTTTTTATAGAACGTATATTTTAATTTTATTATTTTTAATGAAAACCTGTTATTCTTTACTTTTTGTTAAAATTAAGAAATATGTTTTTCTGTGTAATTAATATCTAAAAGCAGATATCTCCGTCATGAGACCTTTTACAGTGTAAGTAAAGATAGCAATGGAAACAAGTCTATTTTCTGGACCAATGGTAGCTCTGCTAACCATCACCTTGGCCTCTACAAAATGGCCCAACTTGCACAGTATTACATTTCACAGATTCTAACTGTTCACTTCTTCTTTTCATGAGTTAAATGAGATTCTCTTATTAACCATAGTTTCCTATTTTTGTTACGTAAAAAAGTCATGACTGGAAGTTTCAAATAAGGCAGGATCATAAAATCACAGTTATTTTAAGATCATGATTTCTTCCAAAGCTGGTAACGGCATTGTTGATTTGGAACAAAACAGCTAATTGATAATTACTGGTTTGTTAATTACTGGTTTGCTAATTACTGGTTTCATTGCAGCTGGGACAAAGCCAGAGTATACATGGGAGCTATGTTCATCCAAACTTTGGCCTCTTAAGTAAGTAGACCATTGAAGTGGACTACAAAACATTGATATTCTAGAAGAATATATTGATGAAACTGATAAATTATAGCTATACCTCATTTCCATTAATATCCCATTAAACCATAACATATATTTGCAAGATTGATCATGGTTAATTTTAAAACATTTCTTTGTGATGAACATCAACGCTGTTATAATAGATGAAGAATTGTCTTTGAAGATCTGTTCATTCAGAAGATGATTAAATAATTTTGGCGTGATTCCCAGATCTGTCACAATTGGGTAGTGTATGAAACATTTTTCTACTGGAAGAATAAGAATGGCTGAATCACCACATTTTAACTCTTACATAATCTTATATGGTCAAAAGGATACATGGTTCTTATTTATTACTTAATGCCATAGTCATTGGCAAATAGCCTGTTTTCATTAATCATCAGTAAGCAATGCTCTTAAGCCTTTTTCTTTAACACAGCACCAATTTAACCAAAGTCTTATATTGCAAGAATCCAGGATTTTTTAATCATAAGTTTGTTGAGCAACCCAACATTTGACATCACAAAACACAGACTACATTTTTTTACATAAAAAAGTTACTTTAACATTTAGGATTAATAATAAATTAAGTCAGTAGGTATATATTGTGAATTACAAAGAGATTTAGATCTTGTGCTGTCATAAATTAAAAATGTTATTTTCATCAACAAATGCTTTCTATCTATATTTGTTACAAAAATCTAATTGAACAATAAAGGAACATTTAAATGTGCATTTAATTTGGGCTCTCAATTAAATTTAAACAATGCTGTCTTTAAAATTAATGGAAAGCAAGAATACATAGATGTCAATTATGTCACATTTGTTTATAAAAGGAATCAGTGAGTTAGTGTTACCGACATCTGAGTTTTTAGCCTATATCTTACTCATTATAGCATTAGATACCAAAGAAGCTCTGGTTTGTTTTTTTTTTTTTTTGCTTATCAGAAGAAATAACAAGTAGGAAATTAATTTTAACTCAATAGGAATTTAGAACAGAATAACAAAGTTAGAAGGGACCTTGTAGGTCATCTAGTCCAACCCCCCCTCCCCCCAAGCAGGAAACTCTGCACCATTTGGAATGCAGTCTTATTTTGAAGTGGTCAAGGAATGCCATCTAACTCTACAGTTCTCATTTTGGATGCTATTAAACGACATTGTTGTCACACAAAGTATTCAAAGGCATCTCTACTCCTCCTTTTTTGCCTCTTAAAGAGACAGGACGTGCAGAAACACATGCAGGCATGCAATATCATTTCTGTACTTTGTGAACCAAGATCTTCATTCAGGACTCTTTTGTGTTCTACTAACTGCCAGCACACTTAGGTTTGATCAAATTAGGTCACCACCACCTCCACCCAGCTTGCATTTCTTGTTTAGAGGCAGCCTACAGCTGTATTTTGCCTCAAAAAACTGATCCAGTCTGACAACAATGCATACTTTCCAGAGCAGAGTAATGCTAGCATAGCTGTACAAAAGGACTTTATCTGAATGAGAGGAAAGCACCTTCCCTTCCCTTCCTCCTTTCCCCCTCACTGTCTCACTCTCTCTTCCGCTTACCAATCATTGCACTTAACCCAGTAGTTGGAATGAAACTCAGTCATTAAACTCAATGGATGTAGATATATCAAGGTTAAAAGCTCATCCTAGGGTTCAAGATTCTGTATGTGTAAATTATGTTATTTACACAACAATTACATTTACATAATAACGCATCCAACTTTGTTTCTAGTGTTAGGTTCTTTTCTTTTTCATTTTGGATATCCAGGTCAACCAAGAGGTTGTTGGACGTTTTGTTACGATAATAACAGTATAATGCAAGTACGGAAGCAAGGGATGGCAGACAGGAAGCACAGCTAAAACAACCATAAAAGACAGCGATCAATGTGTGAATGAGAAGAAGAAATGATTTTGGTGGGAAAAAATTCAAGCAGTTTTGACTAACTCTAGGAAGAAGTCTTGGCACATTTTTTTTTAAGAATTAGAATTCTTTTATTGGCCAAGTGTGATTGGATACACAAGGAATTTGTCTTGGTGCAAATGCTCTCAGAGTACGTAAGAGAAAAGATTCATTCCTCAAGAGTCAAGAATCATAAGGCCCAACACTTAATAATAGTCATGGGGTGCAATAAGCAATCAAATCATACTAGGAAACAGTCCATATAAATCATAAGGATACAAGCGACAAAGTTACAGTCATACAGTCGCAATTGGGAGGGAATGGGTAATAAGGAGTGATGAGAAGATTAATAGTAATAGTAGTACAGACTTTGTAAATAGTTGGATAGTATTGAGGGAATTTCCAGACCTTTGGCTCACTTTGACAATGTTGATAAAAATTCTATAATATGTGGGTTTGGGTTTTTTTAGAGAGGGGACATAAACCAGATCTTAGGTGAAAGTGATCAGTTGCATTAAAGTAAATTTGCATAAAGTAAATTGCATAACATGAGGGAAACTTGCAGTTTGGCCTTAGCTGGTCTCCATTTATTATGGATACATGCATGTACATGCTTATTTTCAGTTCATGCTTCTTTTTAACCTTATTCATTAATAAGATTATTAAGTATTCACAAAATCCATCTTAATTTTTTAGGAAAATACCCAATATTTCAAAAAATACAGTATATCCTTAGTAAACCTAGTGATTTTTGCCTTGTTTAGTTTTTGTAAATACATACTGACTTAGAATGGCTGTTAAAATGCTTCATTATAACATTTCTATCATTGTAATAAAATATAAATTGTCTAAAGAAAAAAAAAACACTTGATAAAAACTATTTGATTAACTTAAGTTAGATTTCGAATTCTCAATAATTAAAACTCACTATTGCATTCAACTAAGGGACTGTGAAACATGTCATTTTATCTATGCTTTTATTAAAAAACAAACCATTCCATGTATTCTCAAATATAGATAACTATAAATTGTATTATTAAAATTACCCAATATCAGGATACTCCGTAAACATTCACTTTAAAGGGATAGCACCAATTTCCAAGTACCAGAACTTAATTAATAATCACATGCTAATTGATAAAAATTATCCTAAGTGTCATTTTGCTTGTCAAACAGCTAGTAGGACACTAAGGGACATTAATTAACTAATTAATTTAGCACAATAAAATATGCATTGATTATTATTATTGTTTTACTATTTCCAGTATGAGTAATGTTTCAAAAGACCTAGCAAGTACAGGAACATAAGTGAATGTCTTCGTATGCACTTTTTTTCTTATGTGAGAATAAATGCTTAATCAAAATTAGAGCTTTCTCCAAGTTCTCTGATTAATTCTGAACCTTGTTGACGACGGTTGACAGAAAGTATGGCATTTCTTGTGGACTTTGGGGTTGTATGTGTGAATGTAAAGATGTTTGCTTTGCCAAGCAGGAAAATATCTCGGCTTGACTGCAAGCACTAATTTATATTAGAAGCAGTAAATATTACAGTCGGTTTTATCATCCCAATAAACGGTTGAATTTTCCCCCGCATCGGGAATATGTAAGACTGTTGGGAAGGAGAAAAGAAGCAAGGCATGAATAGTTGGGTGGAAGAGCTTTACCAAGGGTGACAAACGGGTGGCCCGTGGGCCAGAGGTGGGAATTCAATTTTTTTTACTACCAGTTCTATGGGCATGGCTTGGTGGGCGTGGCAGGGGAAGGATACTGTAAAATCTCCAGTCGGAGGTGGTATTTGCCGGTTCTCCAAACTACTGAAAATTTCCACTACCAGTTCTCCAGAACTGGTCAGAACCTGCTGAATGCCACCTCTGCCATGGACCATATGCGTCACATGCAGGCCATGCCCACCCCAGCTCCGCGAAACATGACCAAAGTCACATGACAGCAACATTACACCGCAAATTTGACACCCGTGCTCTGTAATCTGTCTCTGGACAAGGCCATCATATAGTCCAATAGTGTCAAACTCAAGGCCCGCAGGCCGGATCTGGCCTGCAGGGTGCTTAGATCTGGCCCACAGGGTTGCCCTGGAAACATTGAAAGACCAGCCCGTGGTGCCTCTGCCAGCAAAAATGGAGCTCAGGAGGGCCGTGCACAGTCCTCTCAGGCTCTGTTTTTGGCCGTGACAGTCTCCTGCAGCCCTCTGCCAGTGAAATTAAGCTCGGGGAATCTTTGTGTGGCCGAAAACGGAGCCTGGGTGGGCCACACACAGGGCTCTGTTTTTCCTTGCAGAGGGTTGCAGAAGGCCTTAGCAGCCGAAAACAGAGCCTCAACTAATGACATCGAGCTGGCCAGCTACTTGCCCTGTCCCTTGAGGTCAAATACAACCCTGAATGAAATTGAATTTGATATCCCTGATACAGTTCTTCTCTGTGATGTAAAAATCTTTTTTTTTTTCCTTTACTCCTTGGGAAAAATAAGTGAGACCATAGGGGATCCTGGAAAAACTGCAGGCCGAAGTAGCCTCTTATGAGATCAGCAATGAGCCGAGAAGGAGAATGTATGGCCCATTTTCTTTGGTCTGTAGGGTTGGGTTGCAATATTCTGGTTTCAATAGATGAATTACAAGAAATCCAGGCCTCTGAAGGCAAGCTTTCAATCTTATTTTGCCAATTTCACTTCTGTTTTAAAACATTGATTTCCCTTCCTTTCTACCACATGTGACGGGGTAAGTCTCGGTTGAGATTCATGAATCTTTTCAACTGTCAACCTAAACATCTCACTTAAAGAGGTGTTTAAGGCAGGAACAGAGAAGGGAGCTCCACATCTTGTTATATTATATGAACAGAAAGTAGAATTCCATCCCACAAATTCTAGCTGGATCATTCTCTTTTCTCCATAAGCATTTGTCAACAGAACAGGATAAACTAAATAAATAAGCATGACATGAGGTTTAGCACAATAACAGCCTGGGAGAAGGCAGGGCACTTCAATTAATAATGGACTACAGAGTTCCTGATAGAGCCATTCTTTAATAATGTTTAAAAGAGCTACAAGGAGCCCTGGGAGAGGTTATACAGATAACTGCAATGGGCATTTTTCCCAGCTCAGCCCAAGAGGCTCAGCTGCTCCAACAGCATCAGTTTAGAAAAGAAATGGAAATAACATTCTTTCAGAAGAATGAGCATTTTTGAAGAAGGTTTCAGTCAGCCTAGTTACTTGAAAAAAACATCCATGAATATTGAGAAAGGAATCAGGTGAATGTCTGCTTTAGAATCATTTGGCAGTTCTATCAGCCAGGGAGAATTTGTGCCTTTTGGTGCTGTGATAGAAATTTAGGTTGTTTCAATAATTCATCTGAAGCCTTAATTCAAATCACACACAATTAAAAGTAGTTTCCTCCACTGTACACTTGCGATGTTTCTCTTTTTTTCCAGCATGACAGTGGTGACAAAAACTCATCTGAATATAATTGCACTTGGAGGTAAGCAAAAATAATTTTCAACAGTTGCAATGCACATTATATCTGAAAAGTAATGGCTCTCTAATGAAAACACTTGTATTTGTAAATTTCACCAAGAAGATTTCACCAAGAGCTAAAGAAGTTTCCTTATGTAAAGAATAAAAACTTGTAAAAATGTTGATGCTCCTAATATTAAAAGGAGAGATTTCTTACAATGGAAAGAGTAAGTGGCAAGAAAGAAGTCACCTGAAAACCAAGCAATAATTTTAGTAGAGCTCTGAACTTAAAATTTTCGGTGTTGAGATTTTTTTTAAAAAAAATAGATATCAAGGCTGGTGCCTATTTAAAACAAGGCCAGAAAGTTAAGAGCAAATAGAAATGCCCTTATACCTCTAAAGAATATTGTTTACACAAGTTTTCTTGGTACACGTTACTAGACACATATTTATTTATTTATTTATTCAATTTATGTAGTTACCCATCTCAAATACATGACTCTGTTCAACTGTTCAACTGGCTCAGTTAAAAAAAAAAGCAATGCACAACAAAAGAAAAAAAAACCTTTCAAACAGATTAAATAATTAAAACCATGACGTGTAAAATGCAAGACAGCATAGTCCATTATTACAAATAATGCAGTCATTTTGCAGGCTCCATACTTCTACCAGATCCCCAGGCATGACTCAAAGCCATCTGTTCAGGGCCTTCCAGGCCAGTAGGATCAGGGATGATCCATTCCCCTGCTTCTTCTGCTGTTCCTGTTGGAACAGATACATGTAACAAGTGATAGATGGTCCCACGAATAACCCAGCCCAGTGCAACGTATCGAATTATTGCTCCTTGCCAGCACCTTTAATTGAATCCGAATGCAAACTGGCAACTAATGCACCTCACAAAGCAGAGGTGTAACGTGCTGATCTAAAAGCACGTGAAACTACCTGCGCTGCTGTTTTGCACAAAGTGCAGTTTCTCTAGGTCTGTGATTTTCAGCTAACACTCTGGGCCCACATGAACCTTAGAGAGTCACACACACACACACACACACACACACACACACACACACACACACAAAACCTTTATGCTTTAGGGAAAGTTTCCGAAATTACTTAGGGAAGTTTCAGTAGTCCATGCCTTTATGAAAGAGACAACTTTTATCATTTATTAATTAGTAAAAATTTCTTGCTATTTCTTACTGCAGCTGTAATATATACAAAAATGGGGTGTGAATATTTTTCCTGATCAACACGGCTAGAGAGGAGAGTGAGTCCTAATTGACTATTGGTCTTGGTGGCCATGTCATTACTGTATTCTGAGTTACTTAAGAAACATTCTTAGATGCTTCCATATGTATATGTATTTATCTGTATGTATTTGTGTGTGTGTGTGGTGTGTGTGTGTGTGTGTGTGATTGATATATATATATATATATATATATATATATATATATATATATCTCCATAGAAACATTGTTTCTATTGTTTCAGTTTGTCTTAAAGCATAGTGAAAAAAAATCCTGCCCCTAATGACCTTCAATAGAAGAGAATATTTGCAGCTCAGGTTTGAACAGGAGGATCCTTGCAATTATGCAATGCAAAATTATTGCACTGTCAATACTGCTGATGATGTTATCTAGTTTGGTAATGAAATGTCTGCAAGAAAATCGCCAAGCACAGGGAGCACTAAGTCCTTTCACTAGACATGAATAAAGAGATTGTCAAAATTCAGGATAATGTCAGGGTTCCAGCAAACCTCCATCCTAATCAATAACTCGGAGACAAACATATCTCAAAAGTACCGTTATTAGGATAGTATACTGGCACATCTGTGGAATCCCAAATCTGAAAGTTTCTGGGCTTCCTACAATCCTCCAAACTACAAGTCCATCCCCTCTTGGCTGTCATCACGTCACATGGCCCAATCACAATCCATCCCAAAGTAAGATCTTTACTTCATCCTGCGCCATACTCAATGACCTTGAGCTAACAAAAGAATTTATTTTGTCAACTAAGAGCTACTCAGTTGAATCCACCCCCTTCCTACTTTCTCAGACTTGTGGCAGCGTGGAAGCATCGAATCTCAGTATGGCTTCCGAAGCTGACAGAGATATCACTAAAAGTTACTGTGACATCTACTCTGAAATTCCCCCGAAATGTGTTATGATATTTTGATTCATCCTGGTGAAAGATTTCAGAAGACAGTAGAAGGAACTTTCTGGACATACTACACTGATACCTATAGATAGCATTCAGTCTTATTTTCTATATTACTTCAATTTTAAAGAGTTATATTGGGATACTGTATAGAATAAGCATTTATCCCTCTTAGGATGACTCCAACTATATATCTCTTTTTTATTTCAATCATTTGTAACAATTGATATCTTATATAGTTATTTAATATCAATAATTTAACTGAATTAAAACCAGTGAAGTGAAATGAGAAAAACAACCCCCAAATTCTATGACCTTTTTTCTGCACTGATCTTGATTTTATACCGCATACCTTTAAATATAAAAGAGGGGATTTTTTTTTCTTTGTGATGTATCACAATATTGTTTATATAAGTCTTCATTCATAATATAATATTAGAAATAGATATCTGGAATGTTAATGTTTGCATTTATCAACAAGATTTCAATTGTATCTCTATGATATATGAAATGGTGGAGGGATACAGCCTTCTTTTTCCTAAACGTTTCATGATGATGTTTTGAAAAGCTGGCTCCTAGTCAGCTGAGCTAGACAAGCTCCCAAGTCCTGCAGTATATTGCAATTTAAGAGGAGAAGAACAAAGGAAATCAAACTTTCTACCTGAAGGGAAACAGCATGACCAAGCTAGTAATCAGTAATTAGTCAAGCTACTAATCAGGGCTAGATAAATGACTTGGCTTTTGTTACTAACTCCTTGGGACAACCAGTGTTGAAATTTGCTACCTGGGAATCCGTCTTTATGCTCCTGTTGAGTGACCTGGAACCATGGGCTGGAAATGGATTTGTGTTTCTAAACCAGGACTTGTTAACTTCTTCTGTATCAACGATCCCTTTGAAAGTCCAATGACATTTACCGACATCTTGTCCAAAAATGTATTTAAATACCTAAAGTTGAAATAGACCTTAATCTTATCACAGTGGAAACCAGTTTAAAGATAGCTGAAATACATTTATCAAAATATTTTTAAAAGCAGTTATGCAGTATAATAACATATGTATTTCTTTACTGATTCATTAGCTTTTTGTTTTGTTTTATTTTTTATTTGTCAAGCATGCATTAGGTAACAAATATAAGTATAAACATGATCATGGATAAGTATAATACATGAAATGGATAAGAAAAAAAGGGAACGTTAGGACAGGGATGGTAGGCATTCATAAAAGACAATACCCTTTTCAAGGTATAATAATTTGGGGCAATGAGATTTATTAAACCAGCAAACATTTTTGGAGTCTAGAGGCCATAATATACTTTGCTGCCTACATACAGTACATTATTGAACAAAAAGCTAAATTACAGATAGAAATTAGTGAATATAAAGTTGTCATTTTATAAGTTCTGTTTGTAGCGTGGTTTATTAATAGCTTGTTACTACTTTGGATAAAAGAATTGTGACCACAATAAATGCTTTTAATTTATTGTCAGAAGCTGATTGTGTACATGTAATAGGCCAGGCATAACCCAGACTTTTAGAACTGCTGCTAGTCGAGTGAGGATGTGCAAAATGTTTCAAGATCAAACCAAAGGTCTAGCGATAAGTGTTCTCTGCTAGGCCTGTTCCAATCATGGAACCTAACGTTTATGATACTTATGTCTAACCATACGACTATAGCTATCACTGTTTTCACCTGTGGGGCTATATAAATGCTATGTATCTAATATCAAGAATTCTTACAGCCATTATGAATTTCCATACATTTTTTTTGGTCTTTTATTCCTCCTTTACAGATGGGTTTAACCTGTGTGTGAAGTGACAGCCTATGTTAGACAACTTGGGCTGCTGATCTTTTCTGTGGATTTTGAAGAAAAATTCAGCCAAATTTATAGGCATTTGTTAGCTAACCCTTCAGCCACCTTCACTCTGACTGATTTTGTTGCTGCTCGCATTTCTGTATTTACAGCTAAGTACCAATTGCTGCCATCCTGAACTGCTGTAGGAGCTTCAGCCTCTCACAGTATTTTAGCTTTTGGCTGGGATGAGAAATTCCATTCCTACTTTACTATTCTCGGTTGGTTGAAAAATTACTCTTCTGTTTTTTATTGATTGGTTGATTTGATTTGTCTTATTACTTTATAAGACATTCAAGGCAGCGAACATACATAATACTCTTTCTCTTCCTGTTTTCCCCACAACAGAAACTCTGTTAGGTGAGTTTAGCCAAAAGAGAGCGATCGGCCCAAAGCCACCCAGTCAGCTTTCATGCCTAAGGTGCAACTGGAACTCCGTCTCTTCATTTCTAAGCCAGCACTTTAACCCAGAGGTCCCCAAACTCGGCAACTTTAAGACTTGTGGACTTCAACTCCCAGAATGGAGAATGGCTGGAGAATTCTGGGCGTTGAAGTCCCTAAGTCTTACAGTTGCCACGTTTGGAGACCCCCTGCCTTATCCAAACTGGCTCTCTAAAGCACACACAGCAAGCACATATATCAAGCTTTGTTTCTCATGCAACGTTTGAACTATTTTGAGTTTTGTTCCATTAAATCACAGCCATGGCAAAAATATTTGGGTGGAAAGTTTTGTCCTGAATGTGAATCAAATCAGATTTCCTATTATTTGTAACCTTGATTAGCATTACGCTCACATCTGATACATTTTTTTTAAAAAAAAGCATTATTATAGTGAAGTGTCTAACAACAAAAATATGATATGAATAATACAGTGATAATGCAATAAAAGATTTGTTTGTAATAGAGATTAAAATGTACTAAATTATACTGAAGATAGCCTAAACTTTCATACCATATAGATTCACAAGTGACTCAACTTTTAGATTGTTTAAATCTTTTAATCCTTGTATTTAGACCATATAGAAACATATGGCTCTATTTGTCATTTTTACAATCTAACAATGGATTGTACGTCAACACGGATTAGACTGGCCAACCAAGCAGCCAAATTATTGATTCAGATTATAATGTTTCAGTACAAGAACTAACTCTTCTTTTTTCTAATTTTTGTTCTAATGATAATAACTGCAAACACTACAATTTCTCATTGGAATACAAGATAATCATTACGGAGTTGGAAAAAACTTGAGAAGAAATATTCAAAATTAATTTTCAGATAAATTCTTTTAGTAGCAGAAAAAATGATTTTCTAAGGTTACAACAATGCAGCCTTGAATTTCAGAAGGAATTAATAGGAAAAAATACATTTTTGCAAAACTTGAATAACTTCAAATTTACTTAATCTATGTAGCCCTTTATGTATACTCTATAACACAGTTTTCATTGCAACAGATAGTTTGAAGTGTATTGTTAAATCTTGCTTTTAATATCCATTCTTAGTTCCTCAATGTATTCATAGTGGTGTTAAAGTTCATTACTTAAAGAAATTGTGTAGCTTTTTAAACCATTCTATAAAGAAACTGCTCAGTTGTCTTTCAGTATGTTAAATTTTATTATTGCATTAAAAGGACTGAATCTTAAGTTAAAAAGTCATTTCTTAAATTTCTCAAATATTTTTTGAACATCCATGGGACAGTATATTTAGAGTCACTCTACTCTCAGAAGAATCTTTTACTGATCTCATATCCTGAAAAGTAAAAGCCAAATGAATTACTTGTTAAGACATGGTAAATGAAATGACTTTTTTTTCCTGTAAGAAGAATAGTTTATATTTTTATCCTTAAAGTAAAATGGATAATTAATTCAGTTAAATCTGAGTGACACACAGATGAATTCAGTCGGAAGTAGTCCAATTTTATAAATATATGGCAGTTCTTGGCAAACGTAGATTATGTATTTCAATAATA
The DNA here is from genome assembly GCF_049901715.1 of Pseudonaja textilis. Lineage (NCBI taxonomy): Eukaryota > Metazoa > Chordata > Lepidosauria > Squamata > Elapidae > Pseudonaja > Pseudonaja textilis. The sequence continues at coordinate 13,665,014 of NC_141994.1, read as the reverse complement.
TTTGACTTAGCTTTCAGTAATTTTTGGAACTTGTAAATATTTAATAGAAACAATTTATTACCAAATGTTAATTTACTGTTATATTCTTTGAAAGGTCTCTTAGAAGTCAGATATAAGAATAAAAATATATGGATGAAGCCATCTTTGATTAAAAACTGTAAAGTGAAAACAACTCAGGATTTTTTCCCTTCAAAATATTAATCATAATCTTGAAATACACACACACACACACACACACACACACACACACACACACACACTGGACAGATGAAAGAAGCACATTACAGGTGTATACATATAATATTTGTCATTTGAGAGCTTTGGCTTTTGTGACTGGATTTCTTCTTTCTCCAAAACAAAGGAAAGAGGTGGGGGGGGGGGGAAGAGAATGGGTAGAAGATACCGTCTAAATAAAATGAAAAATAAATTGCTAAATACTCAGATTTGGGGGAAGTAATCTGCCTGTGTCAGTATTTTGGGTGTACCATAGCTAGTGGTGTATCTGTTAGGTAGATTTGATCCAGCATAGAATAACTTGAATACTCTTAGAATCAAATAAGAGCTTTGGTTGGACTTGTCTTCCAATCAAAATATGCTAAAGGTACTATTTCATTATTATTGAATGCTACATCACACTTTTCTATATTAATAAAATGCATTATGAGAAATTACATTTGACCAGAGTCATGGGGAATGATGGAAGTCAATATCTGTTGGAATTCACTATTTTAATGATTATGGCATATGGAATATTGAAATTTAAAGTGTGAGAGAACTTGAGTGCTTAGAGTATAACTGGTAAGGAACTTGAATTCAGTGAAATCAGAAAAAGTATAATAGTCAGTGTGTGTGTGTGTATGTATGTGTGTGTAAAACAAAGAAAAAGAAGAGTGAAGTAGATCATCCACATCACTTGTGGAGTGATATCGCTCAGATTTGGGAATGAAAATTATGAATATTTCATAATTAACTGAATTTGATTTATTTAGCTTGCTATGGGTGCATTTGAAAATAGGAATGAATAGATGTGATAATTATACATTATACTCCTATTAATGAAGATCTTAGAAAAACCAGATATGAATTTTCCTTTTTTTAATTTTTGCCTTGCTCTTATTATTTTTTGTAAGTAACTCAAAGCAATGAACATATATACTATTCCTTCTTCCTCCCATTTATTTTGGGAAACAATATAGTATAGCTCTTAACTTCCAGGATCTGGAAAGAAGTCTAATATTTAATCTCAGCCAAGTAGACTCGTTGTTGATCCTGGAAGTCATTCCATTTCAAGATTATTCCAAAATTAACTCTGGATGCAGGTCTTGGCATGGAACAGAAGCTACGGATGTTGCATTTGTGGATGACATTCAGCAGAACTTAAATGCAAAAGAATACAGCTCTCCTTTGTCATCCTGGATTTCCAAGACAATGGTTGCCTGAAGCCTCTTGCCATTTCACCTTGTACATTGTGCAGGTAATCTGAGTGGTTACCTTCTATACTATTCAATACATATTGAATTCCCTACTTCATGGCATAAATCTCTTCTTTTGAACCAATAAAAAAAGAAGTCCAGGCAGTTCTACCTTGATGACTGAGAATCTTCATCCACATATTTTACACAAACTTTAGAAGTGCGTATTTAAATATAACAATATTTTAAAAGTAATGTTGAAAAAAAATACAACTTTCCATTATTATTTCATAAACTTATGAGAATATAAAAAGGAAGTTATTCATTTTCTTCTTAAAATTGTGTTAGCAATTTTAAGGGAGAACATTAAATCTTTTACATCAAATACAAGTTGTGGTTTGCCATAATCACCATAAAATATGCATCTCGTAATTCAAATACTCAAATCTTAAACTAGAAATTCAGTTAAAACTGGATGCCAAAAATGTTTTGATTGTGAACAAGGTTGTTGCAACTTAGCAACCATTGAGATTCTCTTCTTCAAATGTTAAGTGGTGGATTTATTATATTTAATTGAGCCGAATTCTACTTGAAATGCTGCAAGACCATTCATTGGTCTCATCACTAGAAAATTGCATACTACTTTTGGAAATCTCAAATAAAGGGATATTTAGTTAAGTTTTTTTAACTTTAACACAAGTGACAACGATTGGCAGGTAGTACTTTAATATCTACCTCACTAAAGACAGAGGCAACATTTAGAATTCTAGCTTAGTTATAGCAATAAATATGGTAAAACTGTTTACAACATCAAGGATATTGTGTTCAATAAGGATGGGGTGAGGAGAAAGAAAGTCACATCAGAACACCAAGGCCTGTGAGAAAGGAGGCAAGGGTTTGAAGCAAGCTTCATATATATAAAATTATGAAATTATCAAACTGACTAAGACTGAGTTAAACTGTGATTTGTTTTTGTCTGAAGAAGGTTTAAATTCTATTATAGAACAAGTACAGGAGTTATAGTACAGCAAGAGTCTTATGTATGGAAAAATATGAACCTTGCATTCTTTTGGACTGCTTCTAAGATTCCCCTCAGGTATATGCAGTGATGGTATTCTACCAGTTCTGCCTGGTTCTGCCGAGCCGGTAGCAGCAGTGAGCAGCAGAGACAGAACTGGTTCTCTCCACTGCTCTGCTGTTGGGGGCCCCTGCCCTCCTGGGATCCCATACTCACCTTTATCCTATGAATTTGAAGCGCAGCTGCTTTGTGCGGCACAGAAGAGTGCCGCGCAGCACCTGCTGAATTGACCGGGATCGTGCAGGCTTGCAGGAAGTGAGTTAGAACCTGCACAAAGTACGTGTTTGGCATGCGCGTGCACACAAAGTGTGCATGCATGCATGCCCACCAAGCCACGCCTATCAAACCAGTGATAAAAATATTAGAATCCTATCACTGGGTATATGGGTCTACACAGAACTGCTTCTTTCACTGGCATTCCAGCAGAAATAACATGTGACAAACACGTCCAGCCTTCAAAGCAAGCACGTCTTTTCAGTATTTTGCTTACCTCTGTTAATTTGTGAACTAAATTAACTGCTCAGCTGTTTAAAAGACAACGAATGATTAATTTATACCAACAATTCTCTCTTATGCACACAGAAACTCACCAGTACACTTACACAAACATACCATAAATTTCTTTTTCCTCTTTCTAACCGAAGAAAGAAAACAGGCAGGAGGGGAAGGGAAGAAAATGTAATTATTTCTATTTCATTACCATTTTTGCTTGCTTGTTTTCACCAGATTTTTCTTGTGTCATGAGTAAATATGCCACACTTCACAGACCAGTGTTCTTATCCAGTAAATACAATAATTATAAGTCTGATTAACTAATTTCCTAAAACATCTTAAGGATATTAAGGATATTTAACCAGTATGGAAGAACTAGATATCATGTCCAATAGATATATGTTAACATTCCTTTGTATTTATTGCTATGTCCAAGGTACATAATGAAATATTTGTACACCTGCTGAGGAAACTGTAGAGCTAAAAATAGTTTGTTTAATTAGCCTTATGTTAAGATCATAAAAGACACATAAGAATAAAGATCAGACTTAAATATTTTTCCCAGCATCATCCAATTTATATCTTGCTGTCTTTACACTTAAATTCTGGCTAAAATTAGAATGCCTGCCAAGATTTCAAAGGAACCAAATAATAGATAGCTCTGTAGTTGCATGCATGATGGTAAATATTCATTTATTTATGTTCTAAACAACTCCTGAAACCAATATTTCTAATTATATGAAAGTTGCAGTTTGCAAAGGCAGAAACCATGGTCTGATCATCTCATAAAAAATTATTAGTGGCTTTATCAATATGTCTAATATACCTGTGAAATCCTAGAATATAGTTATTACATTTTAATTAAATTTTTAATCAAAAAATTGTCACAAATTCCTTTTCTCCTTACTGCTATTAAAATATATCCATTTAACATGCTTAATTGAGTTCTACTTTACCAGATCTAAAGGAATAATATAGTACTAACATAGGATTTCTTCATAAATTTTCAAAATTTCCTCAGCTTTTCGTTCCAAACTAAAACGAGAAAATCAATTTTTCTTTCTTCTATGAAGCACAGGAATGATAATCTGGTCACTTAAAGAGCTTTAGAAGCATCTCACATAATTCTTATTTGATGATTTGTTGATAATTTTTTTGGAAAAAAAAGTTTAAACAAATATATTTTGATCAATAAAATTTTGGGTTTTTTGATGATGTAGTAAAATATACTAGCTGAACGTTTTAACAGTTTTTGCAAAGGAATATTAATGTTATTGGAGTATGGTTTGATAAAAAGGTGCCCTGATTACAATTATCTAAACAATTAGCTAAGAATTGGGATATTAAAAGCTAAGCAAAACTATGTACTGCAAGGCATTATGTATTATGTATTCTCACTGGGTCATGTTTAACTGATGCTAAATATCAGCTAAATTAAATTTGCATATATCTGTACTATACAGACATCTCTACCGGGGTGATTGATTGTCAATTAAAGAGCCAAAATTACATTAAAGTCCCCAGCCACCATTGTATGGTCCAATTTTAAACTAGAAAACTTTAGCATAATAGCAATATCATTTAGACATATATATTGCTTCTTTGATGCTTTACAGCCGTCTATAAGTGGTTTACACAGTCAGTATATTGCCCCCAACAATTTGAGTCCTCATTTTACCCACCTTGGAAGGAAGGAAAGCTGAGTCAACCTTGAGCCGGTGAGATTCAAACTACTGAATTGCAGGTAGCTGGCAGTCAGCAGAAGTAGCCTGCTGTATTGTATTCTAAACACTGTGCCACCATATCTCATATGTAAATATTGGTGCGAAAAAATGGAGCTAGTGTTATATACCAAGGGTCACCAATCTTTTGGGCCTCAGGAACCACCAAACTCATAATTTTAAATCCCGCGGACTACTAATATGAATTTTGACTGACGGTGACCAGCTCATGTTGGTGTAAGAGAGAGAGATCTGATCTAACCTTGGAGGGCTGGCGATGATTCTCTCTCTCTCTCTCTCTCTCTCTCTCTCTCTCTCTCTCTCTCACACACACACACACACAAGTCTCACACACACACACATCCCCTCCAAGACAGCCACATTCCTAATCTGCTTTTCAGCTCCATTCTCGGGGAGAGAGGGGGGTGGGGGGAAAGGGGCTGACTTTTGGCTTCATGCAAGGAAAGCAGCAGAAGTCTTTCTTTCTTTCGCCCAAACTCTGCCAGAAATGAGTCCCTTGGAGCAGGGTGCCTTGCAGGGTCCCAAAGACTCATTTCTGGCAGAGTTTGGGGGGCGGGGGGGGGGAGAAAGAAATGTTTGCTGCTTTCCTTGCCTGCAGCCAAAAGCAGAAAATGAAAGAAGTGGACAGAAGCAGCCCAGTGGCCAGGCCAGGCGAGTGGGACAAGTTCCCTCCCTCTGCTCTTCCTCCCTCCCCTCACTACCTCGTGTTGTTCGCAATGCAAGTGACACAGGCCTTGTGTTCCCGCGGGCCATGTGGGCGGCACAGCGTTCTCTTCACGTGCAGCCTGGATTCATTGCTTTGGGGGGGGGTGTGCTCTGGGAGTGACATTTCTCTGCAGACCACCAAAATTTTCTCGCAGACCACCAGTGGGCCGCGGACCAACAGTTGGTGACCACTGTCTTAGAGGGGAAGAAAGCCCTCAAATTCTGGCGTGTTCAGCTTGGGGAAAAAAAAAATCTGCCTTGCATAGCCATCTCAGTCCTTGAAAGTTGCCTGAAACAATTAAGTGAAGTGGAGGGGTGTGGGAAATCAGTTTTATGATGGAAAAGCAGAACCCAAGTTAAATAGAAAATAACAGAAAACGGGGAAAAAAAACTTGTTACAAGTTACAAAAGCTAAAAATTCGCAGAAATTACAAAACAAGAATTTTAAAAATGGTAACCCATTGCAATAGAAGAGAAACAAAGGGGGAAACCCCTTAGAAAATCAGTGTGTGTGTGTGTGTGTGTGTGTAGGAAAAATATTCAGCAGTCAACGCAGAGCTGAAATATACTTCCAAGCAAGAGAAGACAACGACCATTGCATTATACTCCAGCTCCAACTTTTGAGAAATCTTTAAAGGCAGCCACAGGTGTAGCTGCAACTAGCTAACCCACCAAAGCTGGGAAACATACTTTCTAGCTGTAGCTTCCATTTCCTGCTCTTATGTTCCAAGTTGCAATTTTCTGCATGAGGTGATATTCTCCAAACAGGCCTTTAGACTCCCATGACTGCTTTCGTCAATCAAGGTTTCCACGTAAGTTTTTCACTGGGATTATGAAGCACTAAGCCTTTGCAGCACCCATGCCATGTAGAGCAATCTCTGGTAATAATAATACCGGGTAATATTATTTTCATCTGTTCTGAATCTTCCATTATTCATCCTCTCTAAATGATCCAGAATTCTCACACTGTAATGGCAAGAGAGCTTTGTCGCCTATATTCCCCAATACCATGCTTATTTATATCTTCAAGTTCACCTCTGTTGGATTGCTTTTTTTTTTTCTGCTTAAGGTAAACATTCCAAATATAACTTTAAAATATGGACTTATTTCAGCTGTTTGATCTTTTTATTTGTTTGTCTGTTTCAACATCTTCTCCACCTTCAATGAATCTTTTTTGATAAGCAATAACCTAAGCTTTGTAGATTATGCTTTATATTTTAACAGATGCAGGATGTCACTGTTTCATTGTCATTCCTAAGGAATGTTAACATAGTTGTTACACTTTTTTTTAAGTACACTCATCTCCAGAAGCCTAAGATCACTTTGTTTTGTGTTACGAGAGGTATATAAGATCTTTCTAATAATTGTTGATATTTTATAAGTACTGTGTGCTTAGTTTTATTTGGCATTTGCTGATCCTTAACCCATCCTACAGGCCTAAAGAGCTATGGTATAAAAGCTTTTTAAAAGACAAGTACTTGTTTATCACAGAAAGATAAATCCAAGATTATTTTTCTCACAGAATCAAAATAACAGATCTTTTATCATGGGGTGACAATATTAGACAAGGTAACTTCCTTCTATTTCTAAATCTTATTTGCAAACATAATGGCACACTTTATTCATTCATATTTTTTCTCTGTAGAATATTCTGAGTTTTTTTCCTCCCAAAGAGAAATATTGTCAAGTGGATGGAGGTGTTTTAATTCTACACTTCTTGTGTCATTGGGATAGCAATTAATTTTTCACACTGTAGTTATTTAATTCAGTAGTGGTTATTATAAGTCTAATACCAAGGGCTTCAGTTGATTCCCCCATGCCCACAGTGTCAAAGAGACAGAAAAATTATGTTAATTCCTAAAAGTCTTTAACAGTGTGAAACATGAAACCCATTATCATTTTTATATAGCTTCATTTAGATTATTGAGCAGAAAAACCAGTCCCTTACTAGTTTTCAAAATAGAAATGCAGAAGTATGACTAGCTTTAATGATTAGTGCCTTCTAAATTTTTGCCCTTCCCAGAAACACCGTTCTTACTTCACAAAACACACTATTAAATAGTCAAAAGTTGGGTTAAATTTTCTTTCTTCCATAGATCAAACGTAATATGGTCAAACCATCTCCAATGTGAGTATGATTTGAAGAGTAGTTTTGACCATATCTCCCCAAAAGTGTTGTAATTGTTTGAAATTCTGGTAAGTACAATCTCAACACTTTTGGACCTTTTCCCTCTATCTTTCCACACCTCTGAGAACAGAGGTGATAAGTATTTTAACATTCTAGCTTTTAAAATAGAATGTTATCCTACTCCAGAGAAAAGTGAAACACTTAAAATATGCACCCTAAGCACAAGCAAACACAGATACGCTCTGTTGTTGAATAATCAAGGCTTTCTCAATACCCTTATCTCTTGAGAACCAAAGTTCTCAAATGAGGACAAATTTAACCTTAATGGGCTGTTATTGAACTTTTGCATCTGCTTATCAATTCAGAAACAGTACAGTGACAGGTAGTATATCTCACTTGATTTGAGTAATGACATTGCCCCTTCATTCTCCTGATTTCTACCTTAAAAGCTCTTTTGTTTTTCCAGTTCATTACATTTGTCTATGTAGGAAGTTATGACCCACTAAGGTCAACAATATACCTGTTATTAAAACAGGCAAGGATCAGAATACAAACTATGACCTTAATTAACTTCAAAGTGAATTTCAACCATCTTAGTAGTTTGGGTGGGGGTTGCTCTTCCATTAAAAAAAGCGGAGAGGTCAGCACTAATTTTATGAAAGCCAGTATAGAAATATATAAATATGTAAATAAATTAACGTTCCACTACCCTCCTCAGACTCCAAATTCACTTCTCTCTTAGGCCCCAAATACCTACCTTCTTAGAATCACAGTTACAGACTCTAGAATCGGTGTCCTGTTGGGAAGAATAGAGAGATCATTGACTGCCAGCCATAATTATTAGTTGTCCAGGCAATAGGAGAGAAAAGGAGAAACATTGATAGGTACAAACAATGAAGTTGTTTGGTTCTGAATCATTCTATGCAATTGTGTGTTGATTTACTTCACACCCAAACCAGGGTTAATCCTGTTCAGAAAATTATTAGTCACCTTTGGGGGGAAATTGCTTTATAACAATAACCTGTGACATGATTTACTTCAAATTATACTGTGCAAAAGAGATACTTTAAATCCACCTACAGTTGTTCTAGGAACTTTTGGAAAAGTCTTTCAATTATATACTTTGATTTTAATAAAAAAAGTGTATAGTAAGTTAGAACAATAGCATTTCCATTCTTAGTGGCTCAAAAATCTGTTTGTACAATGCTGGTTTTAAAACTTTTTCCCCCTTTTCAATATATTGTTGTAAATTATAATACATTATTTTGATATAATAATTTTTATACAGTACTAATTAACATTATTGACATTCTATTGTGTAGAATAAATAACTTGGAGTATTAGAAATAAGAATACAATAAAATTATAGGTATTAATCATCAGTTAGGATATGAATGTTAGAAGCATTTTACAAAGGAATTATTGAGTCTGTCATCTGCACCTCTATAACTGTCTGGTTTTGTTCTGCAACCCAACAAGACAGACACAGACTTCAGAGGATAATTAGGACTGCAGAAAAAGCAATTATTATTAATATAGCTGGAAGGGACCTTAGTGGTCTTCTAGTCCAGCACCCTGCTCAGGGGAGGAGACTCTATACCATTTCAGACAAGTATTTCAGAGCATCCACGACTTTTGGAGGCAAGTTGTTCCACTGGTTAACTGTCCTCACTGTTCGGAAGTTTCTCCTTAATTCCAGGTTGCTTCTCTCCTTGATTAGTTTCCATCCATTGTTTCTTGTCCTGCCTTCAGATGCTGTGAAACTTGATCAGAGAACAAGAACAAAAAAAAGATGTATTTTCCTCTATAGCTCAATCTAAAGTTGTAAGATAATGCAGTAGAAATAAGCTTCAGATATTTTGCAAATTCAAAAATAGGAATTCTGGCAGTGAGAGTATCTAACATACACTTTTTATGCATCTGCTAATTTACCATATTCTAGAAAACAAATAGGAGCGTGATGGCTCACATGGTTAGGATGCTGATTTGACAATTTGCAGAGCCGCATTTGAAGCTCAAGTCTGCTGTATGTCAGGTTGAGCTCCCATCATTCGCTCAGCTCCTGCCAAACCAGCAGTTCAAAAGTATGTAATGCAAATAGAGAAATAGGTACCACTTCAATGGGCTCATTAATGGGGAGATGAAAGGAATCCCGAACTGGACATCCCACAAGCAATAGTGATGTCACTGGCAAAACCTTTCACCATGGAAGCGCTTTGGTGCTTCCAACACGGAAATAGGTTAGTAATAAAAAAAACCAAATGTCTTTCTTTAAACACCATTTTGTAGAATCAATGCTCTCTTTTTACATGTTGGAATCTATTGAATTTATAGATTTTGTGCATATTAATTTATTATTTGAAACAAATAACGTTGATCACTTAAATATGATTTTCTTTATTCTTAATTTAAATATATAAATATGCCAGGCCATTGGATAAGCAAATAAAAATTATTTCTATCAAATTTAATTGCAAAACTATACAGCATTGAAGTTTGACAGTAAGTGCTTTGTCTATTTCACATTTAAAGTTTGGAAAGTACAATTTATAGGAAGAATTTAGAGAAAAGTTTGGTCTAGTGGTTAAGGCAAATGCTTAGTTTAGTTTAGTTTAGTTTATTGCCATTGCACCTTGTATAATGAAATTAAATACCATCTTCAGTGTACAATTTATGACTATCAAAATAAACACAAACATACATTTCTCACATTCCACACATTGAATTGAAAACTCCTGATATTGCATTAATATTGCACTGTACAGTAGAATTCAATTGAGTTACTGCCCTGGGATAGAAGCTGTTTTTCAGGCTATTTGTCCCTGTTATTATCCTTTACCATCTGCCAGATGGTAATAGTTCAAAAACAGGGTGCCCAGGATAAGATGGATCTTTGAAAATGTTTTGAACTTTCTTAAAGCAGCAGGAGCAGTAAAGCTCTTCCAAAGAGGGGAGAGGGCAACCAATGATCAGAAGACCCTCTGGAGTGCTTTCCTATCTACCACTGTGCAATTGGCAAACCATACAGAGGTGCAGTAAGTTAAGATACTCTCTATAGTGCAGCGGTAGAAGGTCACCAGCAGTTTCCCATTCAGTTGTTGTTTTCTGAGAAGTCTCGGGTAGTATAATCTCTGTTGGGCCCTTTTGACCAGGGCTGCAATATGGGCACCCCACATCAGGTCCTCTTTTAGGGTAACACCCAGAAACTTAAAACTGGCCACTTGCTCCACTGGGTCTCCATTGATAAGCAAGGGTGGATGTCTGATCTGTTCCTTCTATAGTCCACTATAAGTTCCTTGGTCTTACTTGTGTTGAGGACCAAGTTATTGACTCCACACCATGAAAGCAGCCAGTCTACCTCATCTCGGTAGGCAGACTCATCGCCCTCTGAGATGAATCCTACCATTGTTGTATCATCAACCTGGTAACCTGGCAATTCTAAGGCATGAAAGCAGTCTGGGTACTGTGGGCCAGTCCCTCTCATCCCAGCCCACAACATCAGGCCTGGTCATCAAACCATGATCAATTCCTGTGGCAAATTTCCAAAAGGAAAGGAAAATGCTTTCAGAAAAGCACAAGGAAAGGAAAAAAAGGAACTATTTGATACAAAAATAGTCTTGCCAACTAAACAAAAGTAGTCTTGCTAACTAAACAGATTTCATAAGGTTAATCATAAAATATGAGGTAATTATGAATGGATATTATTCTTATAAAATGGACAGAAGGGAGGGAAATGGTTGAACAGTGTGATGGTTCATAACAACAACAAATTCTTCATCAACAATATTTTGAGCTCTAACTGTACAACATTTATAACTGTCCATTTATTTAAATTACATTAAAGCATTATTTTTCTTTTTCTTTTTTTAAAAAATTAAAATAACTTTTTACAAAAATAGTAACTTGTTTTTTGATAGAATTATTATTAACATATTCCTTTACAAACAGGTTAAAAAAATTCCTAATTTTTCCTAAATATATAAACAAGAAATATCAATGCATGTCTCAAATGCCATGTCAAATTTGGAGGAGATAAGAGAAATATTGGTCCATCCATAATAAAAATGTTATTTTTTTCATAAACATTTTGAAACTAAGCATGGTTTGAGCATCATTTCTCGTCATGGTAATTTCATAACCTAATAGCCCCTCGATATGCTCTAATGTTGTACTATTAAAAGTTCTGACCAGTCCTGCCAAGCCCCCAAGCCATGGTCTCAGAACCAGTAAAGAAAAAATTTGAATCCCACCACTGCAGGGAAAGATCACCAGCCAAGAGGGGACTACATATATTTGCTTGCAAAATGTCTATACATAAAATAGGAAATTAGCACAATTTCACAACCTGTTTTTATTTTTTTTTATTTTTGCTTTCAGCCTCTCTGAGGCCAAGTGGTTTGGAGTCAGACTATTAGTCTGAGAAGGAAAAAGATGTCCAAAGTTCTGGGGTATATTTTTTTCTTAAAAAAGAGAAAACTCTCAAATAAATTTTACGCCTCGTATTGGAAAACATAAGTACATATACTCATATACAGCTGTTGGAAGAGGATGGTTTTTTTTATTTACTTTACAAATAGGCAGGTTAAAAATAAATAAATTAATACCTTGCTGCCATTGAGTAAAATAAATATTGCTCTTCAACTTCCTTCATAGTCATTCTTTTTCTTACTTTCTACTCCCATCAAAACAAAGTATTCTAAATGTTGATAGAATCTGAAATTGCAAAAAGAAACATTGGTTTAAGAATGCAACTTAGATTTTCATGACATATCTATAATTTTATTTTGTTTCCCCGAATCTTCATTTCTTTGACTTTTTAAATCTTTAAATAGTGTGTGTGTGTGTGTATGCACGCGCCATTATTTTCCTAATATCACCCAGATTTTCCCTTTTCATCTCTCTTTGTAAAACGTTGCTGTGTTTTACTTTAGCTTACAAGTTTATGGCTCCTTCTTTCCTCATTACTTTTTTCTACATATCAATGTATAGCAATATTAATAGTGGCTATCTGTTTAATAGCAATATCACTAGAGGGCAGCATTGATTAAATTAGCCTCTTGAATAATGAGAACATAAACTTGCATTTTGAAAGCAGAGGGAAAAATATCTGATATAAATCCAGGTACTTTTCTGTTGTACATGGATCGAAGGAATTCTGCATTTTACAATATCCTTACATTATCTATAAAATATGGTGCCTACGTCTCATCTTTTTAAACTGTGCTGTTATTTTTTTTAAAACCTGTTTAAGGTCAGAGAAGGTAAAACTGCAATAAAAGTTATAAGGCTGGGAATCAGTAAGTATTTAATTTATTTGTAAAATATAAAATTAAGATATTAACCCAGTTGTTCTTATTGCTTTACAGGTCTCCTGACAAATGCAGCAACGAAGAAATCTTGTAGGAGTTTTTAGGCTTGGTGTGAGCTACATTCCCTAATCAAGTTTCACTGCTGTGGTTCATCCATTTTACATCATCAATTCAACTGTCTATTTCTCTGTATTTCATTGAAGAAGGCATAATTCTACATTATGAGCTAAAAGTCTGTTCTACCCTATTAAAGAAAGTTGGACTAAGGAATCAAGATCTAAGAGGAAGGCTTGGGCGTTAGCAATACAACAGACAAAACCACAAGTTCACGGTTAATATCGCATCTGAGTTAGTTCCACTGCTAGACTTGATGTGTGGTTACAATAATCTGAAAAGTCAACTAAACTGAGGAGAACTCATCCCAACCAGCCTTAGAGAAGACTGTTTTGTCTACAGAAGGACACTAAGGTATTGAAGACAATTTTTCTTGTGCCCTAGACTGCCTGAATTGCTTTTATTTTCTTATGTTTCAGTATATACAATAGACCAAAGAGCAAAATCTATTTTAAAGTGGACACGACATTACTGTGACCAAGATTGTTTAGATTCAACAGTATGGAGGCCACCCTGTACAAATTCAGTTCACTCTGTGAGGAAACGTTACTTTCCAGCAAAAGCCTTTATGGGACACTGCAGAAGAAGCTGGAGCTACTCTTGGAAAAAAGTACCCTAAAAATCACAAGGGAACATGGAGAGATTATGACCAATCTGAAAGAAGAAAACAGAACTTTTGATTCAAAACAAGACAAACTGTCTACGCACCGTTTTACTCTGTGCTTAGATTGACTTATCGTACTAAAATCATTCTAAGTTTAACCAGTTCAACATGCCTCTTCTATGGTTCCATTCTTTGATCGTTAAAAGTTGGATAATACAGTATTTGCAAAGAGCATGTTTGGTCATCTGTGGCCTATGTCTCATCCGATACATTTAGCGCCAGAAAGCAAATCCAGGGGGAAGGGGAGAGGGGAAAGTAACACTTGTTTGAAAGAGATCATTAAATGTATTTTGAAAAGCCTAAAGTTATATATTTAACAGTTTTTATATGTTGTATATTTGTAGAAAATCCTATTTAACAATTAACGTGGACGGTCATGACAAAAAGGTTCAGAGTTGGGTTGTTGTTTTTATTACTTCAGTTGTCTCTGAAGTGACTGATGTAGTTTGCTTTCTTCCATTGGGACATTCTGGATGTAAAGCATGACCAGAGAGGAATCTGTAGAGAAGCAAAGAATAATGGTGTTTATATTACATAAATGCATTCAACCATTGCACTGTTGGAAGGCTTTCTTTCTCTCTTCTCTTCCTCTCTCTTTTCTCTTTGTTTCTTTTCTTTTTGTTTTCTTTCTTTCCTTCCTCTTCTTTTTTCCTTTTTCCCCTGGGAAGGGAGTGATAGTCTTTTAAATGCCAGCAAAACAGTGTAAAATAGTTGAATCGTATTACTTTCCATACGGAGTTGCATTCTTTCTCTCTCTCTCCCTACCACGCCACCTCCTCCCCCTTTCCTAATTTAGCTCCTTGATCAAGACCTTTTTTTTTTTTACATCACGTTTTTGAAAACTCCCTTATTCAATATTACGGTAGAAAAAATGTTACAGGAAAGTGGTATTTTAAAAAGGAAAACAAAACAAAAAAAAGGAAAAGCATTGGTACCTTCAAATATAGTATCTCCTTTTTCTATAAGTCTGGCTCATGGTGATATGATCAGGTCAAGAGATGGTCTTACTTCTTCCCCCAAAAATATTTGTCAATATTAAACTTATTCCCAATGTCCACTGTAGTATACTACCTAAATACTCCAATTAACTTTTAGTATTATGCTAGTTCTATGCTACTAAAGAAAAGTGTATAGGGATTGTTCAAACAATCATAGATAAGAGGGATGGGGGGAAAATAGTTCATTTAATCAAGACCTCTCCCAGTTTTCAATATAATTTTATTGCACAAGTTGAGGAAGTCATGAATTATAGGTGACAGTGTCTATGAATAAAACATATGTGATGATGGTCTTAATTCATTGTAAAAGTTCTGATCAGTGTCCAGGTAGCAATTAAAGCCCAGCCACTTGAAAAGTATTATGAACTGACTGCACTATAAATGACCAGTGTCTGATTTAAAATGTCATGCAATAAATGATGGTAGATACTTCACCTGTATAATAAGAATTGGAGCGCCACATCCCTCATTCTACTGTTACTATATATTTTTTTCTTTTTTCCTTTTTTTGGAGGGAATGTAGTAGCCTTATTTAGTCAATACTGAACAAAACTTAAAATGTTTCAACTTTTTTTTGTTGCTTTACAGTATTCAGTTTTGTGTTGGTTCAGCTAAATTATGAAAAAATAAAATCATTTTATAAGTGAGATTTCTGGTCACTGCTGATGAAATGAGGCAATAATTCAAAGGAGGGAGGGAAAGGTAAGAAAAGGATCCTGTGAGATAAAATAATTTATTTGGGGATTGAAAGGACAAGATTTATCAGGATTATTCCTGTATTGTGCTGAATATGATTATCAATAAAAAGTGATGACCAATTTTCTACGATTTAAAATATTGAACTGCAATTAGTGATAAAGTTGTCAGCAAATATGTACATTTAAGGGATTGCAGTATTTGGGCCCTGTAAAGGTTATTTTGAAAGTTACTAAATGAGTTTTTCCTCTTACCTGCTCTTCCTGAACAATCCTACTATTTGACTTGTGCATTTAGTTTCAATAGCATAAGTGCAGATTTTTCCCAAGCTTACCTATGACACGCTGTTGCTTTAAAGATAAATCTGTGTAAACAATGTACTTACTGATGGATGGAGAATGGATGGATGGATGAACCTAAGATTTCAAAATCACATCATTTGAAAAGTTCGTATTGCATTTCTGAAAACAAACTTCTCCTCCTTTCCTTATTACCCTGAAAGGTAATGACAGGTTAGTAGGTTTTTGTTACAGTTTATTGTATTGTTAGCCTAGAAAAGAAGGATACTGGAAGCTTTCTAATTTTTTTAGTATATTTTTTTTATCATTCTGAATCCTCCATAGCTTCCCACATATGCCCACTCTGAAACAGCCCAATGGGAAAGTAGCCTCTGGCATTTAACTAAAATTTGAAAGCCACCGGAGTCAACTGACCATTGGTGAGATGTCACTGTATTACCATAAGTTGCTATGACAGAACATTCACACATACTTTTTGGCCATCTCAACATTGCAGTGCATTGTTTGACCAGGCAAACTCTTATAGTTTGAATTTGAACCTGTGAGTCACATACACTGCAGGCAAATACACTCTTTTATTTATTTGCAGTAATAAAATATTTGGATTCATTTAAGAGAAGTTTAAAAAAATCTTACATTATCCTTGATAGTTGCTGTGGAAATTCGGTGTTGACATTCCTCTGTCAATGCACACATCTGGGAGTCTGGATTTAACAGGACGGCTTCTGTTTCTGGACAACTTCCTCCAGTATTATTCTGGATACTTGTTTATAATCTTATGAAAATTATTCTTCCTGGCAGGACTGCCTTTGTTCAGACAGGCCAAGAAAATCAGTGCTAAATGCCTGTCAGGTAAGTTAAAATAAGGTAAGCGTTTGAGGGAGAAGAACAACTATATTATAGGAAGTACATGATCAGCTGCCTTCCAAGCACACTAGTGAGTAATAGAGGCAAGCTAAGATACTTTTAGCTGGTTATACTTTGAGGTGAGGCTTTGATTCAGCTAACTGATTCAGCTAATACTGCGTTCAGTTTTGGTCACCATGATGTAAAAAGGACTCTAGAAAGAGTGCAGAGAAGAGCAACCAAGATGATTGGGGGACTGGAGACTAAAACATATGAAGAACAGTTGCAGGAACTGGGTATGTCTAGTTTGATGAAAAGAAGAACCAGGGGAGACATGATAGCAGTGTTCCAATATTTGAGGGGCTGCCACAAGGAAGAGGGAGTCAAGCTATTCTCCAAAGCACCTGAGGGCAGGACAAGAAGCAATGGGGGGAAACTAATCAAGGAGAGAAGCAACTTAGAAGTAAGGAGAAATTTCTTGACAGAACAATTAAACAATGGAACAATTTGCTTCCAGAAGTTGTGAATGTTCCAACACTGGAAGGTTTAAAAAAGATATTGGATAACCATTTGTCTGAAGAGGTGTGGGGTTTGCTGCCTAGGCAGGGGGTTGGACTAGAAGACCTCCAAGGTCCCTTCTAACTTTGTTATTCTATTCTATTGTAATTTATTTTCTTCTCTTTCAGAGTCTTCTAATGTGGCCAACTTTCCTTATAGCATTGTAACTAAAATACCCATAATGATACCACCTTCCTTCTCTGCTTTAGAAATCATTTTTAATGTAAGAAATCCAGCATGTTTGTTCTATATAGGGTAAGTGTTGAGGAAAATTTCCTAATATGAGGACACCGAGGCTCAGGCTTCTATTATGTAATTGTATCAAATGGCATTAATAATTGTTCTTGCAAATCTGGATTTTAGAACCAGGTACATCCAGAAAAATCAAACAAAGAGCAATACGCCATTTTACACAAGAATTAGTTTGACTTTGAGGCATTAAGCTAGAAATTGGGAGGCTGTAAGTTTTAGGCTGTCCACAGGCACAAAGCCGGTTGGGTGATCTTGGGCCAGTCTTTTTCTCAACCATTGGAAGGAAGCAATGACAAAACACTTCTTAAATCTTACCACAAAACTGTAGGGACTTGTTCTGATTAACTTCAAGAATCAAGCACAATTGAAGAAAAATGTATATTTACCTCTACAGTATTTTAAGGAAAAGGGGGCAGGTTCCTATAGGCATTAAAACTTACTTGGATGGGAAGTGGAGGGGTCAGAAATTTATTTTGTTATAATGTAGTCCAACTCTCTAAAGATTGGACGGCAAAGCTTTTTAACAGAATTATCTTTCATGATTTGGCTGTCATAGCCAAAGGCCTTTAAAAAAAACCATCACATTCCTTCATGTGACAAGCAAATTAATGTCTAAGCTGCTGTGATCCAGTTGTAATGGTTGAATATTTTAAACAAGAGACTATGAATAAATCATAATAAAAATGAGTGCAAATCAATTGAGCATCCTGTCATTCAAACATTAAGAACACATGAATTGCCTTGTAGCATAAGATGAGAATCAATCCAATTTTGTATTGCATTTCAAGAATTTCCAACAGGATCTCTCTGATAATTCAGTCAGAACACTTTCTAAATAAATTGATTGAGAAGGAGGTAACTATTTTTCAAACATTAACATAGTCATTTTAATAGAATTCCTTTGGTCTTAAATAGGAAAGCCAATTCAAGTTGGCTCAATGTTAATTCATTGAATTAACTCATTCAATTTAGCAGGGTTTAGTAGGATACAGTAATTATTTTTATTTATACACACAGGTGGGAGTTCAGTTATTCAAAAGATGTATTCATAAAAGGTGATAAATATAAAGTAAGAATTTTTTCTACCAATTGTGTCAATGTGTTTTTTTTTAATTGCTTTGAGGTAAAATAATAGGAAATTTGATTAAAATGCTTTGTAAATCCTCATTGCCCTATGAAGGTACACATAGTCCTTGCTTAACCACAGTTGAGACCAAAATCTTGATGATTGAGCAGTCATTAATTAATATGTTCCCCATTGACTTTCTGGGGATTCTGATAAAGAAGATTCCAAATCTTGATGACATGTTTACAGGGTACTTTACCATTGGTTGTAAAAGATTGCAGAAAGTAGGACTTCAGCAACAGAGTGGTCAATGCCTGGAATGCATGACCTGACTCTCTTGTTACATCCTCTAACCCCGCCATTCCTTTAAACTAACTACTATTGACCTCACCCCATTCCTAAGAGGTCTGTAAGGGGCGTGCATAAGTGCGCCATTGTGCCTCCCGTCCCTGTCCTATTGTCCCCATTTATTCATACCTATTTCCTGTATTCTTACTCATGCTTATACTTATATCTATTATCTTGTAAGCAATTGACAAATCAAATGAATAAATAAAAATAAAATAAAAATGAACAGGTTGCCAAGCATCCAGATGGGTATCATGTGATCATAGTGGGAGAAATTATGTTTTGCTACAGTCGAAAGTGCTTTAAAGGTCATAAGTGCCCTTTGCAAGCCGGGCAGTAATTTGAATATCTGTTAAACAACCAATTCTGTCCACAATCTATTATCCTTGCCTTTTTGCTACGTGAGGATCATAAAGAAGCATCCTTGCCATCTGTGTTAAAGAGGCCAACTGTGATAAAATTGAACAACCCTCCCTCAACAGAGAAGAGGAATATGATATCATCTATCTACACTCTACAACACAGTCCTTTCAACAATTCCAAGAAGCCTCTACACCAATTTGCACTACTCCAGTGACCGTGATGACACAGATATAAACCTCCCGGTGACCTTAATGACCCGCTAAAAGAAGGCAAATGACCTGCAAGGAGCATAAATCCTTCCATTCCCCACCATCCAGTCAGAGCTGAGGAAGCTTCTTGGGTGAGAAGTGAGATGTCCTCAAAGAAAAACCAGGAAGTCCAGTTGCCTCTCGAAAAAAAAGCACCTTTGGGACAGCTAGGACTGAGACTCTCCATAGGAACATAAGAAGCAGCATGCTATATCATACAAAAGGCTCTGATTTTTGTTCCCTGAGTAATTTATTAGAAGTCAACCACACAAATTCAGTACAGATAGTCCAAATTTAACTACTATGGGCAGCAACTTGGTAGTTAAGCAAAGTAGTCACAAAGTGAAACTGCAGCTGTATCTATGATCTTCAATCAGCTTTCCTTTGATTTGCTGTTTGTAAGGTTGTTTCATCATCATCATAACTCTAAAGGGTCACTAATCAATGCAGCCATTACACTGGGACTGTCTGTAGTACAGTTCCTCTACAAATTTGTCTCGTACTTTACGTTAGCTCTGAGATTAAAGATAACATATAGCCATGCTGACTAGTCCCCATTTGTAGCTTAACCCTCTAGATCAGTGGTCACCAACCAGTGGGCCGGGGACCACTGGTGGTCCGCAAGAAAATTTTGGCTGTCCACAGAGAAATGTCACCCCTCAAAACAATTAATCCTGGCTGCACGGGAATACAAGTCTGCATCACCCACATGGCCCGCGGGAACACAAGGCTTGCATCACTTGCATTGCAAACAACACGAGGTAGTGAGGGGAGGGGGGGAAATGTGGAGGGGAGAAACTTGCCCCACGCGCCTGGCCTGGCCACCGGGCTGCTTCTTTCTGCTTCTTTCTTCTTTTGGCTACACACGAGAAAAGCAGCAAAATTCTTTCTTTCCTCAAACTCTGCCAGAAATGAGTCTTTGGGACCCTGTAAGGCATCGTGATCCAAGAGGCTGTGCCGGCGTGACAAGTCTTACAAAGATTCATTTCTGGCAGAGTGTGCGGGAGAGAAAGAAAGACTTCTGCTGCGTTCCTTACATGAAGCCAAAAATCTCCCCCGAAAATGGAGCTAGAGATGGTATCCTGCTATCCCAAATAAAGAATGATCAAATGAGAGAAAACGAGGTGGGGAATTTTCCTGCAGACTTTTTGGGGGATATTCCCTGGGTCTCTGCTGCTTTCCGCAGAGACCCTGGGAAAACGTCAGCAAGCCACTGTCAGTCAAAATTCATATTAGTGGTCCGCAGAGGTCCGAAAGGTTGGTGACCCCTGTTCTAGATCTCCACCTAATTCTTTTTAAATACCATCCATGATTACATCATTGGGTAACAGCTTAATAATAGCCATTATTGAGAATCCTAGCCGCTGAGGTCCACGCAACTTGGAAAGCACCCAAGCAGGAAAAAGCTGAAATGCTTTCATATAGTTATAACACCAAAACTGTTGTCATCCTGGATTTGTGAGTAGTGGATTATTTCCTGTATAAATCTGTCAAGCTAATCTCATTACACAAATCAGGTTCACAACACAAAAATAAGATTACTGGGGCAGCAGTGTCTGAAGGAGTAAATGAGGTGAGAAGTCAAAAGATGAATCAAAGATGAATATCACGGATGTTCTTTTAGCTAAAATCTGTCAGAATGGAGTTATGGTATCTTCATGGATCAGTGCTATTCCTATAGGCTTTGTTATGCCAGGCAGTTTTTGATCCTATCTCAGCATTACGGGATCTCATCAGGCCAGGTTTCCTTCAGCAGGTTTTTCCCAAGGAGCCTTAATTCAACTAAATATTTCTTGTCAGTCTCTCTGGTCTTCTGATTTTCCACTTTCAGATGACAAAATGACTGGAGAATTCTTCTAGTCCAGTTCAGAGTCTACTGTTCAGAGCAGTGAAAGTGGGACCTCTTTCTCTTAGTTCTTAGGATCTGGCAATATAAGGTTTGGCTCTTTATTATTCTCCTTGTCTGAGTTACAGGATTTTTGCCATCTCTATCCTTGATTATTGCTATGTAATAATAATTTACATTCCATCTGTCTGCTAAGAACAGAAGTGTGGATTAAGTGATTGTTCTAAACCCTGCTAAATTCCCTATAAAAAGTAGCCTTCTATTTTCACATTTTCCTATCCATGGAGACAGTTCCTGGCCTTGGATAAGTTTTTGTTGGAAAATGGGCAAACCCAAGTACTACTCAGATATCCTTCAGCACCATTCGGACCAGATTGTTGTTGTTGTTGTTTCAATTCATCTATAATACCTGGAACATTAGCTTCTACCGCAACTATTTACATCAGCCACCAAGATTTCTGGATAATAAAAATGTAGGTCTAGTTATATGCTTCATTAACAGTGAAGAAAAATGCTATCTATCTATCTATCTATCTATCTATCTATCTATCTATCTATCTATCTATCTGTCTGTCTGTCTGTCTGCCTCTCTTTCTCTATATCCATCTCCATCACTATACATAGAGCATAATGTGTATACATAAACACACATATTTATTTTCTTTGTATCTCCATATCTTCTTTTAACATTTCTCTTATTCTTGATTATCAAATGATCCATTTCTTCTAAGCACTTTCCCATCACTGAAGTGCATAAAAAATGTGTATTTTTTATTATTGGTGTTTCTCTTTTTTAGAATTAATCCCTTTTTTGGGTCCCTTGTGATTTTTAGAGAAAAATTGTGTTTTCACAATTGTGTTTTAATTTCAGAACAAGTTTCCTTTTTTTAAACAGCTTCTTTTTATAGATTTGCTAATATCATTTCTGACTTGCTGTATACATTTTAGATGATTATTTATTATTGTGATTTGAGCAAAGTGTTCAGAAGAGAAATTTTGCCCATGCAACTTTTTAGCCAATCACTTCTTTAAAAGGGCCTCTCTTCTGAGATCCAATATAATAGTGTTGCCTTCCTTAACAATTGTCTTTTCAGATATAAATTATATGATCCTTGGTTGTCATCTATCTATTCAAGGATGAGGTGGATGGTCAATTCGAGTGGCAATGGGTACACTTGGTAAACTAGAAAACTATGGGATAGGCAGCATCACAAACAGATAAACTTGTAACTGGCTGAGAAACTGCACTCAAAGTGTAGTCCTTAATGGAACTACATCTACATAGAACAAAATTAGCGGTAGGGTACTCCAAGGTTCCGTTTTAGGCCCAGTACTCTTTAACATCTTCATCAATGGTTTAGAATTCAGAATAGAAGGGGAGCTCATCTAAACCAGGAGTCTCCAACCTTGGCAACTTTAAGACTTGTGGACTTCAACTCCCAGAGTTCCTCAGCCAGCTTTTATTCAGCAAAGCTGGCTGAGGAATTCTAGGAATTGAAGTCCACAAGTCTTAAAGTTGCCAAGGTTGGAGACCCCTGATCTAAATTGCAGATGACACCAAGGTGGCAGGAATAGCCAACATCTCAGAAGATAGGCTCAAGATCCAGATGGTTCTTGACAGATTTGAACAATGGGCCGTGTGGAAAAGCTTGCCTTCAGAAATTGTGAGTGCTCCATTACTGGAATCTTTTAAAAAGAGATTGGAGATCCGTTTGTCTAAAATGGTATGAGGATCTCTCTCCTGTTTAAGCAGGAGGTTGGGCTGAAAGACCTCCAAGGTCCTTTCCAACTCTTTATTCTGTTACTATTGAAAGAGCTGAATGATCATTATGGACTAAATTTATGCAGGCATTAATAATCAACACCAATGTAATGATATCTAATCAATCTTTCAATGGTTTAAATAATAAGTAAACCATACATTTATCCAGTCTATCCACATAATAAAACTCCTTTACATATTCATTTTTCATATCAAAGTCAACTTGAATGGTTTGGTCATGAAGATGTTAGCCTGTGTTAAATACTATGGTTTTTTTAGGTACCTAAAATTGTCACCCAAAGGAATTCTGTGTGATAATATGTGTCCTTAATTTACACTGATTAATAGCAGTACACTGAATTTGAGGCTAACAATTCCCACAATAGGTGTCATGCTCTTCTATTTTTGCTTCCATTAAACAAATTAACATGACTAACTATTATATTCAAATACTTATCGAGTACTTATGAGGCTTTACTGAGTGCTTTGGGCTAATATTGCTGGCTTAAATTAAGGATTCACTGGATTCTTATTAAAAATGGAAAAGCATGACACTCGAATAAGTATTTGAAAACATCTTGTTGCTAAAAGTTATACATCCTGAACCGAAGTGTAAGAACCTGGGTACAAAAATCCTGTGATAAGTTCATTGGCATAAACGGGAAAAAATGGTTATGTTATCTTGAGTGGCCCAACCTTAAATATTGTTCCCTACACACTCAGTTAAGAGGAAGAAAATGGAAGCATTTACTTTTAGTGAGCAATAGTTTATTTTTGCCTAAATTAGAGATTATTGTTTAAGTAGGACCACAGATTTTAGACTTACTCCCACAGTGGCAAAATAAAACCAAATTTTAATATCTTTGAGGGAGTGTAGACCAGAGGTAGTATTCAGCAGGTTCTGACCAGTTCTGGAGAACCAGTAGCGGAAATTTTGAATAGTTTGGACAACCGGCAAATACTACCTCTGACTGGAGATTTTACAGTATCCTTCCCCTGCCACACCCACCAAGCCATGCCTACAGAACCGGTAGTAAAAAAAAATTGAATCCCACCACTGGCATAGATTCTCACATCTGATCAATAAATCACCTCTTAATTAGATCACTAGCAAATGTAGTAGGCTTGTGATATCTAGGCAAGTTTGTGTCCATATATATCTTTAACAAGCAATTTTTAAAAGCTGAATAGAGAACATACCTTTGAATAGTGTACCATCGTGTAAGTGCCAGCCCAGAATAATTAAAAAAAACAGGACTTGGCAAAGAAAAAAACTAAATTTGATTTAAGTTGCATCCATTTATTGTTGTAATGTATTTAATAATGTAACATTATTTAAAAATATAACTTGTTGGCAACTTTGCAGAGAGGTCCCTTGGGCTACCCATAAGGACTGAAAGATCACCTGTAACCAATAGGTAATAAATGAATAGCCAACTAGGAATCTGCATTCCATACAAACATACATACACTTCAAATCATTTATCCAAATCTTTAAAACATCAGTATCTGGCATGTGCATAATATAACATCTGTTCCAAAATTCTCATGGGTATACGACACTTTAAATCAAAATACTTTCAACCCTCATTCTATGCAAATAATTTCTTATTTGTTTCACAAACTTTGAAACATTCTGTTTTTCTCAAAAGAGCAATTCCTAATATACACATGAATAAATATGAAATCATCATAACTGGATTCAATTCACAAGCCAAAATGTTTTAGAAGAATGCCTTCTATGAAAGGATATAATAAGCCATCTCTTCATTCGGACATAAGAGCGTTTCAAAAGTAAGTCCCCTGAATGTAACTTTGTTCCTTTCTGATAAAACTAAACAGCTCAGAATGTTTATCATAACTGCATTTCTAACACTGGAAGAAGGTCTTTCTCAAAATTCCATAACCTGATAATCTGAAGATAGAAATGTTTCAATACATGGACTTTTAAAAAGGTTTTGTAGCAGCATACGTTGTTCAGTTTTTCTTTTCCCCTCATGTTGTTAGATCTAAGACATCCATTGTAGGAGATTCCAGTAGCATCTCTTTATAAAGACAGCATTTCTTTTTACAACACATAGTTTAAAATGGCAATAGCACTTATATTTATGTACTGTTTCACAATGCTTTACAGCCCTTTTTAAGTTTACAGAGTTAGTATATTGCCCCCAACAAGCTGGGTCTTCATTTTACCAATCTTGGAAGGATGGAAGGCTGAGTCAACCTTGAGCCACTTAAGTCAACTCCTGGAGTCAGTTAGCCTGCAGTACTGCATTCTAACCACTGTGCTACCACAGCACTAAAAACAGAATTCACTATCATCAAACTCTCCTGATGGGCTCCAATTTATATCATTTTCAAAGAGTAAGATTAAGCTATCAGTGGCTTCTAGTCATCAGCTGTCAATGTATAATACACACAAGTTATCACAAAGTTATTTCAAACAGATTCAAGCTTATCAAATTTAGAACACAGATTGGAAATTGATGGGTGGATTTCATGGACAAGGATAGAGAACTTTTAGATAAGCTACAGGCCTTTAAAAAGAAAACAGAATTCTACAAGAACTACAGTATGATAATTAATTTGACTATTCTTTGCCTCTATGAAAGAATATGCACTTGTAAATAATGTAATTTAAATAAAAGTATCGATATTATATACTTCACAGTATAACATTAGGGTAGTATAATCTTACACAAGATAAACATCTAATTGTCCATGGGGATTTATCTATAATACTGGTGCAGAATCTTAACATCACCACAATTTATATACGTAATTTAAGAGTATGTAAACACATATTTTATTTATAATCAGATTATAGAGGAGTGTAAATTGATATTTGTAGAAATTGTATTTTTTAAAATTATTTACATTTGCAAAGAAACCACTTGTGTAACATTTTCATCAAAAATGTTTTAGATAATGTCATGTTTTCTTTTGAGTTTGCATGCATGTTGTCTGGTTCATTACACATACATTCTATTCAAGTGTTATACCATTTACAAATATTTATTTACAAACAAAACAAAACTCATTAATATTAAAACCAATGTATTTCAAATCAAGCATAAATGTGAAGTGATAGCAATTGAAGGAAACATTTAGGCATTCATCACCATGACAAATTTGCTTAACCTTTGCATTCATTATAGACCAGAATACAACTTTCTGGAGACATACAACAATAAAAGAATCACAGTCAAGAAATATGTTTTACATTTTGGACCAAGCATGGGAAGACCAAGATTTGAATAGAAGACTCTAATGCAGGGCTGTTAAACTCATGGCCCACGGGCCAGATGCATCACGCGCTGGCCATGCTTATGCCCAGTTCATACGTCACTTGATGATGCCATGATGATGCAAGTTTGACACCCCTGCTCTAATGCTAGGAAAGATGGAAGGAAACCAAAGAAGAATATGATTAGCAGCAAGGTGAATGGGCTCAATTACAGCACCAAACTAAAATACATATGCAAAGCAAACAGATTTTTATGATAGATTCTTAAGCTGATTGCTGGATAGATGGCAGATAGAATAGATTAGAATGGAATAGAATTCTTTATTGGTCAAGTGTGATTGGACACACAAGGAATTTTGTGGGTGCAAATACTCTCAGTGTACAAAAAAGAAAAGGTACATTTGACAAGAGTCAAGAATCATAAGGTACAACACTTAAATGATAATCTTAGGGTACAATAAGCAATCTAATCATACTAGGAAACAGTCAATATAGAAGCAACAGAGTTACAGTCATACAGTCACAAGTGGGAGGGGATGGGTGATAAGGAGTGATGAGAAGATGAATAGTAATAGTAGTGCAGACATTGTAATAGTTGAACGGTGTTGAGGGAATTATTTGTTTAGCAGAGTGATGGCATTCGGGGGAAAACTGTTCTTGTGTATAGTTGTTCCAGTGTGCGGTGCTCTATAGCTTTGTTTTGAGGGAAGGATAGATAATAGATAGATAGATGATATTAAAATAATAAGATAACTAAATAGACAGATAGATAGATAGATAGATAGATAGATAGATAGATAGATAGATAGATAGATAGATAGATATCAACAGACACAGAGCTAGATATAAAAAAGATGTAAGAGAAGATAAGCACCTGTGGGACAGAGTTCAGAGTCCTTGCATTCATACAAGGGCTCCAAGTTCAATCCCCTCCTGAATTTGGTTGACCCTTATTTGGCACCAATTTAGTGTTGAATTTTAGTTGACAAGATTCTTGTGAATAAGTGTGAATCAATCTTCTATAAGCAACCTTACAAGTGGTCCTGATTTTTTGTAAAGAAAGATTTCATATTACTTAGACCTGAAAAACATGGATAAGATGTTTATATGAATGGGATACTAGGTTATTAGGCTTATATTTACTTCTTGGTAACAACGGGACACATTATGAAAGGACGTTTTGATGCTCAGAATTTATTTTCGATAATGGTATAATTTGGGTTGCTATATCATATTTGTAATAAAAGCGTGGGTGTTTCTAAGGAACTCAAACAGACTAGCAACCAATTCACAAGCTAAATACTACACTGGGAGATGGTTAGTCCCTCATAATATTCACTGCCTTCACTGACTACCATACTGCAAATATGGGAATGGTTTTCCTTGATCCTAAGATGATAGCTTTTTTAAGGAATATGGCTTTAGGAAAGCTGTTCATGTCCATTAATTTTTCACATAGGATCTGGAAGTATCCCTGGGACAATACAATGCAATCATTATAAAATATGCCATATGAAAAATAAAATTAGATGTTCAGGATGCACAGTTAAATTAGATGTTCAGGATGCACAGTTTAATCTTAGTTTAAACTTTGTAGCCTTGAGTTATTCTTTTCTTCACTCTCCTGATAACGCAGTCATTAATTTATGAGTATCCTTCTAGAACATACAATTCATTTCTGTTCCTATCTCTTTCTATCTCTACCTCTAGCTCATCATATCTATCTCTATCATCTGTCTGTCTTATCTATCTATATCTTCTATCTACAGACACAGAGAGACAGACACACACACACACACACACACACCAATACATGAGGTTGTGAAAAATTGAACAGTTTTGTAAACTGTGAGCTATGTTACGCTTTTTAGTAAGTGTAATGCAAAAACAAACTCCAGCAAGTATTGGATGTATATGTATTGGAAACCTGAAGAATATTATTGGCAGCAGACCTTCCTCTCTTATTGAAGACAATCATCAACTAGCAAGTAACCTGAATGTAGGTACTGTAGGTATGAGAGGAGATTACTGTCAACTATCAACTACCTCCCACACATTAGCTACACCAACAGCAGCCCAATGTCCTCCTGGTGATCTTAGAAAAACATATGTGGGATCCATTTCATAGACAAAAGATAAAAGAAGCACCAGGCCTAGATGGAATAACTCCTTCTTGCTTGAAAACCTGGCTAGACAACTGGCCATCTTCAACCGCATCTTTACGAAATCAGTGGATATGTGTTATGTCTTCTATTCTATTCTATTCTATTCTATATTCTATTCTTCTCTGCTCTGCTCTGCTCTGCTCTGTTCTATTCTACTTTATTCTACTCTATACCAAATAGAAATAGGTGTTTTTTTTTAAATATATATATTCATGAATGTTTAAATAAAGTGTTAATTTTCTGACTGAAGCTAACCTGACATTCTTTCAGGACAGGAATTGCAGGAATGTGAGTCCACAAATACTATCTGAAATACACCAATAAATCCTAATTATTTTTATTTCAAGGAAATTGAATTTCAATTCCTTTCTCTGAACACAACAAAATGTTATCTGATCCTTTAGCAAATCAGAAGTCTGGGGCTTTAAAACTATCTATGGGATCAATCTCAACTAGTTTGCTTTAGACTTTGGTTGTCTAGTCACTGGAGTACAGTAACAGATAGTAAATTGTGCATTAAACTCTCTGAGATTCTGAAAATTCTTTGTCTTGCCTTTATGAGTATTAACAATGTTCCTCCAGGGCTAATTAATGAAGACTTCTTAGGATTTAGGCCTTGGAATCAGTTCTCTCTTGTGCCTTACTTAGCTTACATCTTACAACAATTTCTACAATACAGTTTAAAAACAAGGCAATTCCATTAGTAGTGCAGCATACTTTTTCCTGATGGATCAACAAAATAATATCATGTAAGAAGGTCTTTTGAAATAAAGAAAACTCCCCAGGGAACTATTTGTAAGGAAACTGTTGTGCATTTAGCTGAGAAATTTGTTGTTGGAGCACTGGAGAATGGGAGGAAAATAAGAATGTAAACTGCCTACTTTTAATTACTACAGATTGTGGCTGACTTCACATCATAGTGGTAAATAGGATTTAGCCCGAGAGTCTGAATTACCTCTGCACTGATATCAAAGAATTACATTTTTATCAAAGGAATATCATGCCACAAAGAATGTATATATTAACTTAAATGTCATACTATGAGAATTCTGGGAGTTGAAGTCCACAAATCTTAAAGTTGCCAAGTTTGGGGAGCCCTGCTGTAAGCTATTGTCATTTTGTTGGGATCAAAAAAAGGGGCCGTCCATAGCTGGGCTTGCCCTATGGAGCAGCTTCTCCACTGAGGACTGTTGGACCCCAACTTTTGGTGGTTTTCCTCAAGATGAAGAAATGTGTCTCGTTCTACCAGCACTTGGACATAAAGTGATCTGACTGTGTTCTGATTCTATTATTTTAGCCAGACAGGACTAAAAGCATTACAATGATGGGACTGAAGTTGAAAATTACATTTGGGAAACTGCTGATAAAATTATATTACATCCATTTTTTAATGGCCCTCCCCTTCAAACGTTTTAACAATTTGATAATGTTTGCCTCAAAGAAAGCAATTTGATGTGTTGCACTTGCTCTCAGGTACACCTCTGATTGTCAGGCATAGAAGAAGAAGACAATGAACAGCAGAGAGATGCTAGGCTGACACTTTTGCAAGATCCAAAGCACATACCTCAAATAATATTTGAGATATGCTCATCCCTAGTCAGTGAAGATTCTGGTTTGAAGATTTCCTTGGTTAACTGGCTTCTGAGGCTAGGGGTGGAAGGAAGACAGAAAATTGAATGAGAAGGGAACATAATGGAGAATTTTGGCAAGGGCTCGGGCAGGAATTCTTCTCACTGCAATATTTCATTGATGCTCTGTGGTAAAGAGCTAATAAATCTAAATATGAGGGGCAGACTTACTAACTATATCTGAAATAGAACTTTGATTAAAGCATCTGGTAACTCCTTATAGAGGAATGGATGAGTCAAATATTGATGCTGGACTTGTTTCTTTCAAACGATTTAAGATGTTTAAAACACCAAATTGCCATTTAGAAAATCACCTGTGGCCGACACTATTTGTATTCATATATTATGGGGTCTTGGATCCCCTTATGCCAATTTTCTACTTTTCTTGGAAGCTAATTGAAATTCTACAGGGAGCAGAAAGAGGATGTATGTCTTCAAAAATCTGAAAAGTAGTTATTAGCAGAGTTTAAAAGCATGGGAATTGGAGGGAATGTAGCACACTATTTATAGTTGCAGTAGCTTTTAAGCATAGTTTTAAAGTGAATGTGAGGAGGTTAAGAAAATGGTATATTCTTTTTTTTTCTTTTTGCATTAAAGTGTCAATTTAGAGAGAAAACTTTCATACTATCACCATAAATGTCCTTCTTTCCTTCCTTTTTTTCCTAAATTTCTACATCTACCCATCATTTTACATGATGGAAATGTTTCAGGAACAATAAAAGGTCAACATTCATTCACATTTATGCTTTGCTATTATTATTTTTTTTGCTTGTACTGAGAACGTGCCTTTAGTGAGAAGTAAATTTTAATTCCCATCTTTTGCTCACTTACAGATATCCCTAAGAACATATCAATTTTGACCTGTGTCTGCTCCGAATATTGTAGATCTGGATCTTGTGGCACATCATCTCATAGATGTATCATTTTTCAAATTCTTCAAGACAAGGCAAAATATTTTATTAGAGCCATAGAACCAACTCAAAAACAAAAAGACTACCAAGAGAGAGAGAGAGAGAGATCAAATAAAAACTACAGCAAAAACCAATTATTGTAAAGCTGGTGTGGTTAGGGTGAGGTGTATTTTACAGATAGTGAAACAAAACGTAGCCATGTTACGAGAAATAAGATCACCTTCACTGGAGAATAGCAATTGTAAATTGTAAATGTAAATAAAACAGATTCAAATTCCACGTTATATTATGCCTTTTGAGATTATAAAAGATACACATAGTTGTCCGAAAATCGTGTCCCAAGATTATAAAAACATATTTTTCAATTATTTTTGGTTTTAAATATAATAACATTGTATTAGAATTTCTTTAGAGTCTGCTGAAACTTTGTGAGAAACATTTCTCTTGCTTTTTGGTATTATCTTTCAAGTATCTAGAATTTTAATGTGTTGAACAAGGAATAACAAATAAAAACTGGTGACAATGAAGTTTCTACTGCCCAGGGCATCCCCTCTGCTGCCTAAAATTTATTACAGCAAAGCTTGCTTCTTGAAGAATAATTACTCCATCGAGATGTCCAGTTTTATATCTTCTGTTCATATTTGTCTAGTTTTTGTTTTCAATATACCATGCACATATATACTGTACATATTCATCATGCTGTTCTCTTTAGAAGTGAGCAAAAGGATATAGAAGTTAAAAAAAAATAGTGGCATAAGAAAAGGAAACAAACACAGCTGAAACAATTTACAATCAATCAATGAATAGCTTTCTATTTAAAAAAAAAAAAACACCTCTCATTGCTTCCCTAATGTTTGTTCACATTCATTCAGCACCCATTCATTTCTGGCTCCCTCTACTCTTATTTTATTTAACACATAAATTTCTTCAGTACCCCATCATTACTGCATTTTACTTGCAGCTTCCTAAATTCTCATTTCCATATAGCAAAGTGACCAGAGCCATTCTGTTAGAATATAGAACATAGAATAATAGAGTTGGAGGGGACCTTGGAGGCTGTTTAGTCCACCCCTCTGTTCAAGCAGGAGATAAATCATTGTCCAGTCTCTTTTTGAAAGCCTCCTGTCGGGCTCCGAGTTCACTACGGAGAAAATGGAAATGGCTTTTTTTCATGTATTGATGTGGTGCATATTATTAAAGAGGGTTGGATGGTAATTAAGCATTGAGTTAAGACATGGTGAAGGTGGCACCAGGTGGGGATCAGTTAGTGAGGATTGGAATAAGGTTAGGGATGTAGACGTGTTATAGGGTTAATAGCATTTAGAGATAATAGGTTAGTCATGGCCAAAACTAGAAGTGCGTATAGGCCTGGGTGGTGGTGGGGTGTCTCATGATGATAATAAAAGGAAAGAGAGTATACTCAAACCCAACGTTAACCTTCCTTGGCGTTTCGCCATTCTTGACTGATTAGAGTATTTGTTGTTTGCTGATATATTGAATAAACCATCATTGTCCTAAAGAGGAGCTGGAGTTTGGATTCATTTAAAGACAAATCTTCAATACTCAAGGACTAGCTGAGGCCTCCATTGATGGAGCACACATACAACTTCGGAAAGCTAGCTGTTCCATTGCTTGATGGCGCTCACCATTAGGAAATTTCTGTTGAGTTGTAGGCCGCTCCTCTTCTTTATAGGAACCCCTCAAATATTGGAACACTGCCATCATGTTTACCCTTATCCTTCTTTTCATTAGAATAAACATACCCAATTCCTGTAACTGTTCTTTGTATAACTTCCAGCCCCCTAATAATTCTTATTGCTCTTCTCTGCACTGTCTCAGAGTCTCAATGTATTTTTTTATAGTGTGCTGACCAGAACTGAATGCAGTCTTCCAAGTGTAGTTTTACTAAGGCTTTGTACAGCGGTATTAGAACTTTACATGATTCTATCCCTCTATTAACTCAGCTTAGGATTGTTACAGGTAGTCCTTGACTTATGACAGCAATTGGGATTGTATTTTTGTTGCAAAGCATTGCAGCTGTAAAGTGAGACCACATCACTCAGCTATGGCAAATCCTGCAGTCCATCATTAACTGAATCCCATGGTCATTAGGTAAGACAACTTTCCACAACTAAATCAGTGGTGAAGCCAGCGGGAAGTTGTAAGTCTTTAACAGGCATGTAAGTGGCTGGTACCAGATGAGATAGGGAGTAAAGAAATGCACAAGTGACAGGTGCAGTGTAAGTGCTGGGGAGGATGTGTGTGGAGGAGATACTTACCCCAATGGCTTACAACATTTCCTGCTGGCATACCCATTGACTTTCTGGGAAAGCCAGCAGGGAACTTTTCAACTGTTGATCATGTGTGATTACAGAGTGCTTAGAAACTGGTCATCAGTGTGTATGAGTTGCCAAGTGGCCAGATTATGATCACATGACTGCATGAGCACTGCAATAGCTGTAACTTCAGGAACAAAACATAAATCTCTACATTCAGCACCGTAGTAATGACCATTTTAGATCTTCCAATAGCATTCATTCTTCACAGCTAATCATTTTCTACCATTTTTACCAACATTTCCTCATTCTTAAAATGCCCTTTTTCATTTCCCATCTTTAGTAAACATTCTGAGGGTTCGTAAATCCATCCACTTGCTCTAGTTTTTCACCATTTATGCATAACTTGCAATTGTTCATCTCTATCTCTACCTCTATCTCTATCTCTATCTCTATCTCTATCTCTATCTCTATCTCTGTCTGTCTGTCTATCTATCTATCTATCTATCTATCTATCTATCTATCTATCTATCTATCTATCTTTGGTTATTCGGGTTTTCTCCCACGTAAGATTGGAAGTATCTAGGCAACGTTTCGATGAAGTCTCATTCATCATCTTCAGGCTTGTGTCTTCAGCTCTGTGCTTCTCAGAGTGCTTATATATGCATACATACATACATACATACATACATACATACATATATATATGTATATATATCAGCTTTGTTCGGGTATTTTCCCACGTCATTGTAGTTGTGCTTTTAAAGTTGTAGCAACGTTTCGGCAGAATCTCATCTGCCATCATCAGGCTTCCGTATACAGCAAGTTTAGAGTGTGTCAGAGGTGGTATTAAGCAGGTTCTGACCAGTTCTGGAGAATCAGTAGCAGAAATTTTGAGTAGTTCGGAGAACCAGCAAATGCCACCTCTGACTGGTCCTGCCCCCATCTATTCTCTGCCTTCTGAGTCCCAGCTGATCAGTTGGGTCTTCTTTTGTTGCCCTGCAGAGGAGAATGGAGCTGGAAAGCAGGTTAATGGGGTGGAGAGGGAATGGGATTTTGCAATAACCTTCCCCCAGGAGTGGGGTGGGAATGGGGATTTTACAGTATCCTTTCCCTGCCACGCCCACCAAGCCATGCCCACAGAACCGGTAGTAAAAAAATTTGAATCCCACCACTGGAATAGGTGAAGGTCAACTCCCAATATTCCCCAGCTAGTATATTGGTTGTGGAATTCAGGGAATTAAAATTTACACATCTGGAAGTTGCTAAGATAGAGAAACTTTACTATAGAGGCTTCCCTGTGATTCTTGAGTGAAAAGATCAGGGGAAGAAAAGTAAGACACCTTGTTTCAAGTTTTGATTGGAAATAGCCAGTTGACATGATACCTCATGTCAACAAGCAGAGTTATGACAGCTCTATATTATCCTTTGCAAAGGCCCATTTTTATAAGGGAAACATTAGCAAAAATAATTTTCTTCTGTGAGTTATTGAATTACCCAAAACATTACTCTATGCAACATAATAGTGTGTAGTGTACATTTAGTTGTAATATTAAAGGAAGTAGAGTCAGCTAAAACCTCTAATGGTTGCCAGTGGTCAAGGGGAATGTCCTATTTACTCCCTTTTCTTGTAATCTCCAATGCTAGAGAATAGGTGAGTGCATTTAAAGCCAGAAGTGGGATTCTATCAGGTTCGGACTGATTCGGGCGAACCCCTGGCTCCAAGGATCAGCTGTCTCCAAACCGGTTCACTGCGACGAGCATGTGGCCCCACCTGCCCACCATTGCTCTTTCCTGTTCTTTGTTTAGAGCACAGCTGATTTGCACAGCTGAGCTGTTTGCCGTGCCTCAGCTGTTTTCTTCACAGGGACTGCTGCAGAAGGCAAGTATTATAGCTGTTTGAATTGCGGAGCACACATTCGCACGCAAAGCGCGAAATCACCGAACCGATTGTTATACCAGCGGGATTCCACTTCTGTTTAAAGCCTCAGATGTGTCCAAGTGTTAATTTGCAGTTTCGGTCTACGCACTGGAGCAGAACACAGGCAAAGAACTTGAAAGCATTCCACTAGATATTTGGTGGAGTCCATCCCGCCTGTCCATGCTATGACTCATTTGCTCTTTTGAGAACCAGCATGGATCTTGGGAAATTTTGGTTTGACTCACACTTTCTGTAGGATGGGCTACCATTGCTTACAGTCTAAATCTAATTATATTGTTTTTGAGAATGAGTAGGCAATCAATAAGTGCTATTTATTTTCCTGCAGTTTTCTTAATCGCTGCTAACGTTGCAGAGAAAATGCCAATATTTTGAATTCATACCTTTTCCTTTGTTGCATTTCCAATGGCTGAGACAAGGTCAATCTTGATAGAGCAAAATGACAAACCCCCAGGATGTTGTGCAGTTAATAGCTGGTTATCAAACAGCAAAGTCAAGATCTGTAAGCAAAAGTCAATGAATGCCAAATAATAAATGCAAAGTCTTTTTCAACATAGAGGACACCTTTAATTTTAACAGGGAACAATCAACTAGTTATCTGTAAACGTTTGACAGTCCCTAGGATTAATCACCACTTATTTTGCTTTCCTTATGACAAATTAACTAAGAACTGTCAGTTTTCTAAATATTTCTCAGTTAATCTGAACTTAGTAGTAAATCAACAGCTCTCGGGAGTTTCAGAGAACAAAAACAATAAGGGCAATAAACTTTGTGCGTGTGGCTACATGCAGCTTTTCACGAATGGTTCTGAACATGATTTCTTCTTCTCATGGCAAGTCCCAGAATGGCAACCAATGTTTACCCAATGTCTATGGAGATTCTCAATCATCCAGGTCATGATTGTCCCAATGATGCTTTTTCAAAAGACAACATGACTTCCTTGGTTTTTGTTTTCCCCTTGAAAATATTTCACTTCTCATCCAATACATTTCTTCAGAACTTCTGTCCCTACATCTAGTTGTTTTGGCATGCAACACCCTAGAGCGGAGGAGTTGAAATAGTTCATGTCCAAGATGTGAGGGGTCAGTAGCAGTGGTGGGATTCACATTTTTTTACTATCAATTCTGTGGGCATGGCTTGGTGGATGTGGCTTGGTGGGCATGGCAGGGGAAAGATACTGTAAAATATCCATTCCCTCCCCACTCCAAGGGGAAGGTTACTGCAAAATCCCCATTCCCTCCTCACCCCACTAACCTGCTTTCCAGCTCCATTCTCCTGTGCAGGGCAACCAAAGAAGACCCAGCCGATCAGCTGGGACTCGGGAGGCAGAGAATA
This sequence comes from Pseudonaja textilis, assembly GCF_049901715.1. NCBI lineage: Eukaryota > Metazoa > Chordata > Lepidosauria > Squamata > Elapidae > Pseudonaja > Pseudonaja textilis. The sequence goes on along the minus strand of NC_141994.1, from coordinate 13,628,587 downwards.
GATGGGGGCAGGACCAGTCAGAGGTGGTATTTGCCCGTTCTCTGAACTACTCAAAATTTCCACTACTGGTTTTCCACAACTGGTCAGAACCTGCTGAATACCACCTTTGGTCTGTAGATATTTTCTCAGCCCACCTTCGGACCTGCACAATATACAGGTCTTCTATGGAAGGTAGGCTGATTGCAGTCCTAACTATTAATTCAAGTCTATAGCTGTTCCACTTTTGTTACTGTACCAAACTAGACCGTTAAAGAAATACAAATGACAGACTCAACAATTCCTCTATAGAATGTATCAAGGTGTCCATTTCAAATTCTGGGAGAATATGGAACCCAAAAACTTGAAGGATTCTACTATTGAAACTGTGCTCTCTAATAAAGTAAGAGTTGGTAGAATAGGAGGTTGTTTTTTGTTGTTTGTTATGCTTGGCTTTTCCCTTCTGCAAATCTATGATCTCTTTCTGTAAGCTGCCGGAACTTGTTTGGAGTCAGGCAGCTCTAAATTATAAATACATACACACATATTTATACACATGTGCATATTAGATCTTACCCCAAAGACCAAGAAGCCCAAAGGCTGAAAAGCTGAGTAGAATGAACTCTAAAATCTCTGTGCGTATACAAATATTTTATACCGTCCCTTTCAGACTGATCCATGAATTCCCTGCAGTCTGATTTTTTTTCCCCCCTAACAAGGATGCTATTAAAAAAAGGAGGGGCTTGACAGATGCTTTTGTTTAGGGCACTCCAACATTGGAGACAATCTGAAAAGACAATGCTAAAAATTGGGAGAGAAAATGATTTGCTAAATACTTAAATGTAACCTTAATTATAGTTGTCCTTTTAAACTATTAGCAAAACAAAACCCAATTCATACTTTTCAGAACTTCTTCGGAGTTGTTTTCCAATTTTAATTAAGCAGAAAAATAAATGCACATGCTCATACATTCAGAAATGTATATCTTTTTTATTTTATTTTAGACACTTTTAAAAAAAAAAATATTGGTTTTTAAGACGAACATAGACAAACAAAACATAAAAACATCAAGCCATCTTCCATATATATACATACAGTGTGCCGGTTGGTTTACAAATTGTTTTGTGCTTCCATTTCATAGTCTTCAACTACAATTACATTGTATATATTCTCATATTTTCAATCAAATATTAAATACATTAATATCATTGTTAATCAATCATTTGACCATAGTTTTATTCATTCATGTTTTACGAATAATCATATTTTACTTAAATTGTTTTGTGACAGTTCATATTATCATCTCAAGTCTATCCTATAATCATTTTGTAGATATAATAAGAAAAGAATACATCTTTATATATTTATTATTTTCTAAGAATCTACATATTTCACTCCCATATTTTATTGTCTAACTATTGATAGAATAGATCCCAAATTTTATAAAATTGTTTATCATCTTGTTCTCTGATTTCAAATGTCAATCTACTCATTTCAGCACATTCCAATATTTTCTTAATGATTTCCTCCTGTGATGGTATTTTCTCATTTTTCCGATTTTTAGCAAATACAACCCTAGCCGCTGTTAATATATTTACAATCAGGTATTTCAATTCTTTACTATATATTTTGGGTAAGATTCCCAATAAAAATATCTCTGGTTTCAAATCTATATGCTTTTTTCTCATTTTTTCCAACCACGTGTGGATTTTAGTCCAATATTTTTTAGCATCCGCACAAGTCCACCACATATGGTAAAATGAGCCAGGTGTCTGATGACATTTCCAACATTTTTCCTATTTATTCTTGAACATTCTTGCTATTCTTGTCGGGGGAAAATGCCACCTGTAAAACATCTTATACAAATTTTCTTTATATGCTGTTGAAATTGTCATTTTATAATTTTGAGACCACAATTTTTGCCATTTCTCTTGATCAATCCCATATTCAAAATTCTTCCCCCAAACAATCAATGTTTCTGTAACTTGTTCTTCTTCTAGTTTAATTTCTAATAAATATCCATACAATTTTTTAATCACCTTTTCAACAGTACCTGTCAAAATCTTATTTAGATAAGTCAGTTTATCATAGAAACCTTCTGTTTTAGAATCTTTATCATACCTTGAATGTATTTGTGCATATGAAAACCAATTTATCTTTATACCTTGTTCCTCTAATTTTGGTATAGATTTTAGTTCACCCTTTTCATTCAATATTTCACCATATCTAACTGTTCATTCCTTTTTATATATTATAGGATAAGAAAAGGCTTCACTAGTTGATAGCCAGACTGGAATTTTCAAATAGCATTGTCTTTTAGTCTTCTCCCAGTTTAACCACAGAGACTCCCGTATATAATGTCTTCTAAAATACCCCTATGATTTAGTTCCTTTATATCATAGAAAAGTATGCCACCCCAACAACAAATCATGTCCTTCTAATGTCAACAATCTAGTGTTTCTTAATGTTATCCATTCCTTAACCCACCTCAAATTTGTAGCTTGGTAATACAACTCCCAATTAGACAAACCAAATCCTCCTCTTATTCTAGCATCTTGCAAAAGTTTTAACTTTATTCTCGCTTTCTTACCTTGCCATATATATTTCAACACGATTTTATTTAAATCTTCAAAGTAATCTTTTTCAAGCCTAATTGGAATTGTTTGGAACAAAAATAAAATTCTGGGTAGTATATTCATCTTGATTGTTGATATTCTATTCGTTAGATTTGGCAAAATAGGAAAATTTACAACTGTCATGACAGTTGTAAATTTTCCTATTTCGCCAAATCTAACGCTATCTGCTGCTTAAGTTTGATATAATTATTCTCTTTTAGTGTACTGCATCTTGCTGTCAAGTATATCCCCAAGTACTTAATCTTATTCGTGACCTGAATTTTCAATAGGTCTGCCAGTTCGTCCTTTTGTCTTGATAGCATATTCTTTGTCAAGATCTTTGTCTTATCTTTGTTTATTTTCAAACCAGCCACTTTTCCATATGACTCTTCTTTTCTATCAATTTTGATGCTGTTTCTAGTGGGTCTTCTAAAATGAAAACCAGATCATCTGCGAATGCTTGCAACTTAAATTCTTCCTGTTTAATTTTCATCCCTTTTATATCCTTTTCTTCTCTAATATTTCTGTTTAGCACTTCCAAGGTTAACACAAACAACAGAGGTGATAGTGGGCACCCTTGTCTTGTTGCTTTTCTTATATCAATAGAGACTGTCAGTTCTCCCTTTATCATTACCTTTGCCGTTTTCTTAAGATATATAACTTCTATTGCTTGAATAATTTTTTTAGGAAAGCCCATCTGTTCCAGTTGTAATAACATAAATTGCCAATTTAAACTCCAAGACCAATAAACACAGACCAAGACTCCCAACCAATCAGGATGAAGAAAAAACCATTCTGGCACAGCAGTAGGCTAGCCCCAAATTTAAAACAGAAAAGGCTGTGAAAGTCTGACTCACAGACGAACACAATACAGAAGCCTGATGATGGCAGATGAGATTCTGCCAAAATGTTGCTACAACTTTAAAAGCACAACTATAATGACATGCGAAAATATCCAAACAAAGCTGAATACTCTCTCTCTCTCTCTCTCTCTCTCTCTCTCTCTCTCTCTCTCTCTTGTGTGTGTGTGTGTGTGTGTGTGTGTGTGTGTGTGTGTATATATATATATATATATATATATATATATATATATATATATATATATATATATATATATATATATATATATTCGTAGATTTTCACGGGTACAGGTATGTAGGTTTAGGTGTGTCTGGGTCTTTTCCCATGTAAGATTAAGAGTATCTTGGCAACGTTTCGGTGAGGTCCCACTCGCCATCCTCAGGCTGGTGCTTTCGGCTTTGTGCCAGTGCAAGCAGTGTGTGATCAGAGCTGCCTTCTCTCTATAAATTCTGGTGGGGGAAGCTGGTGTGCTGGGCTGGTTGGCTGTGTTGCTGCCTCTTGATTGGTTGATGGAGTTGATGTTGGTATAATGGGCTGTATGATGTCCTTGTGAGTTTTGTTGTGGAGATATCCTGGATCTTGTGCTTTAATCTCCTGGGTCGTTTGTGTTTCGATCTCTTTTCCATTAGCCTCCTGTGTTGTAAGGGCTTGGGTAATGGGTTGTGTGGTGACCTTGTGAATTTTATTGCTGTGGTATCCTTGGTCTTGTGCTGTGATTTGCTGGGTCGTTTGCTGTGTTGCAACTTCTCAAGTTCTTGTGGTGTAATTTCCTGAGTTTTCTGATGTGATATCCATCAAAATATCAGGATAAATACACACACACACATAAAGACACTTATTTCAGAATATGGTTGTTCCAGAGTTCTAGGGAATACTTTAAAAATAGTTTCTAAAAATGTGATATTATTTTACAATATTGCCAGTATTATTATTATTATTATTATTATGATGATGATGATGATGATGATGATGATGATGCTAGTCACACGATCAGTAAAATGTTTAGACAGGGTTTGGCCTTTTTATCCATCTACAGCACCAGTATCAAACTCATGGCCCATGGGCTGGATGCATCATGTGCTGGCCCTGCCCCCGCCCAATTTAGCGAAGGATGGGGGGAAAGTCCTGATACGTCACATGACACCACCATGACGATGTGAGTTTGACACCCCTGATCTACAGGATCAAGTGCTTCCCAAGCACCTGGAATAAGCAGGTGCTGTTTTTAAAAGAACATTAAAGGTATCATCACAGATTTAAGCTGTTCCAAGTAAAGCTGCCTTTTGCAATTGATTGATGGTGATTTTGTCAATGCCAAAATGGTGGTGCAAATATTTTGGGATTGCACCCAAAGCACTATTTTTATTTATTTATTTGTATCCCATTCTTATTATTTTTATAAATAACTCAAGGCAGTGAACATATCCAACACATCTTCCTCCTCCTATTTTCCACACAGTAACAGCCTTGGCAAGTGATGTGGGCTGAAAAAGAGGTACTAGCCAAGATCTCCCAATTGATTTTCATGGCTAAGATATGGATCCTAAGACAGACATCCTAAGAATTCAGGATCTCCCACTTTCTATCCTGGTGATTTAACTACTAGACAAACTGACTATATTTCCTTTCTTTTGCCTCAGTAGTGCCACTTTTAATTGCACAGACGTATTTTGTGATACTTCTTTGCATTTTGTGGATTTTCTCCAGTTCTTTCTTTTCTATTCTGTCTCTAGGTACTACAACATCCACTACCCAGGCATTTTTCTCTTTCTTATCAACAGTTGTTAAGCCTGGAACATTGTGTAGCGGATGCTTGTCAGTTTGAATTCTAATATCCCAGAGTACTTTAGCGTTTCCATTTTCCATTACTTTGCTGTGTGGTGGTCCCATCAGTCCTTGCTTGCAGGCAAGTGGTATTTCTTGCAATTCCAGTACACCACTGTTGCTACTTTCTCATGTTATTTTGTTGTGCTAGTTTTATTAGCAGCCTGAGCAATGTTCTTGAAGCAGCTAACTAGGTGAACTACTGTTTCTTCAGTTTCTTTGCAGAGATGGAATTGCTGTCTGTTACTGTCCTTTGAATTGTGGCTTTATATACATTTATTTTTAAGTCTTGGCTTTATGCAGCCAGAATTACATGTATTTATTCACTGCCAGTCTTCTTAGGATTTGTTTTGCTTGGTTTTTGTTTTAAACTGGCCAAATAATACTTTGCCTTGCCATGTCTCTTTTCTATACTTCACTTGTTTTTTTTTTTTTAATAGGCCGTTTTGGTTTTCCAATGCTCAGTAAACCTTCATTGTGCACTAACTCCAGTGCATCAATCTTCACTATCCTTCAGATGTTTTTCCAATGCCTTTTTTTAAAACCAACTTCGGCCTTCTGATATACTTGTAACATTCCATGTCCAATTGCCCATCTATTTTCGTTGATAAGTAGACTCTTTCAGCATCCCTGGGTGGATGAGGGGGCATGATTCATTGTTATTATTTTTCACAGTCTTACTACCAGGGCCTCTAATTCAGTTTGACTCCTGTCCTGTGTTCAGCCATATCACTAAAGACTGCTAATCACCTCTAATGTCTGTTACTCATGGTATTTCCACCACCAAATTTGAACATGTACAGTTTCATGGGGTGTCATTTCTAACATGTTTCTTTCTTGTTTTTACTTCAGTGTGCTTGAGAATCTTGCGAGTCTTTCTAGAAGAAGTCAAGCACACCTACAAAGTATGTTTACATGGCTTAAAGATTTATTAAACACATCCACTTTTCTCAACGTATAGGTACTCCTCCACTTATAACCATTTCTTTAGTGACCGTTTGAAGTTTATAATACCACTGAAAAAAGTGACTGATGATGATTTTTCACACTTATTTTCCCATAGGTGGCACGTAGAGCCATTTGTGCCAGCACACGAGCTGCAGGCAAACTTATCTCACTGAGCATATATGGTCCTCATAGCTGATTTTTGGCCATTTTGAGGCCTTTTTTTTGGCCTCCCAAAGGCTTGAAGAAGGCTTCTGCAGGCTTCTACAAGCTTTGTAGGCCAAAATCTAGCCCCGTTTCATCATTTCTGGTATTTTTGGAAAAACAGGAAGTCCCAAAACAGGGCTAGTTTTGGCCTACAAAGCTTGTAGAAGCCTGCAGAAGACTTCCTCAAACCTTTGGGAGACCGAAAAGGCCTCAAAACAGCCAAAAATCAGCTGTGAGGCTCAGTGCCTTCTGGGTGCTGGCATGTGAGTGAGAACGTGCAAGCGCGTGCACAATTTTTGGCACAGGAGCCCAAAAAGGTTAGCCACCACTGCCCTATATCATAATTTGATTTTTTTCCCTTTCTTGTAAAAGTGCACAAAAGGCTTTTTTATTTTTTCCAAAATCTTTTCTCTAATGAAGCCCATTAGTTTCACTATTCCTGCCATTTCCATCGCTTCCATTGTAGGTATCATACAACTTCCCAACACTGAGCAAATAGAAGTCTTGCTGCTGTTATCATGTCTAAAAATAACATGCCATGTAATTATAATTTTCTGAAGAAACCATGAAAACTGCAGGGACTATGCAGGAGGTCTTTTAAAAAAGTCCTTAAATCTATTAAAGCACACTGTTTTTCCATTAACTGTCCTAGAATAGTAAAATGTTACTTTATGTTGCAGAGAGAACTAATCCATGAAAGGCACAAGCAATAAACTAAGAAGAAAGAAAGATGAGTATGTAGAAAGTTGCATATTTCCATATTAAGGTTATCTGTAGCCCACGGAGTTGTGACGGAGATAAAATAATAAAATAAGCACTTGAACTTTATTTCCTTTTAATCTTGAGTTTCCTTTGGCTATTTATATGAAATCTTATGTGACACTCATTAAAGGCTTCTGTAAGTTAATTCCTAGGTATCTCTTTTTCTAGAAATTTCCCTGAATTAGGAAAAGATAGGAGATAAGAGAAAACTCATGCTTGTTCTTCATGGTTTTATCATATCAAAAGCCAGATTGTACCATTATGCAAATAATTGATTGAAAGCTTGAATAAGTCCAGGGCAAACGGGATAAACGGGGGATTCATAAACTGAAGCAGGGGTATCAAACTCACAGCCCACAGGCCAGATGTGTCATGTGCTGGCCACGCCCACTCCTGGTTTAGTGAAGGGGGGAAAAGTTGAAATACATCATGTGACGATGATGTAATGACACGAGTTTGACACCCCTGAATTAAAGCATTCAGGAAAAACAGATGACCTTTTGGTCTAGAATCCTTCCAACCTTCTTTAGAAAGGATAGTAATCCCTCATTTTGGTCCATTTCCTGATCCTCATTAGTTGAAAAGACTGCTTGTGACTAGTTGGCTACATATGATGCTTCTTGATAATGGGATCCATAATTTCTTCAGAAACTGGTTTATTGTACACTGCACATGGAATGGAGAAACCCCTGGCTAATGGGTCTCTTCCATCAGCTTGACAAAGAAGGCCTCTCTGTGAAGTTTAACTCACCTCTATATGTCCTTTTCCCTGTCATGCCCCTGTTGGAATCTGATTCCAAGGGAGAGATGGAACAGCTGACAGGGAGTGGGAGTGTGGCTCTGGTGGAGGAAACTGGGGAAGGGCCCAGTCCACCCGGGCATTCAGAGGAAGACCCAGGCTCACCCCCTCTTCATCCTAGGGCATGCAGGGAGGTATGGATAAGGGAGCAACGTGAGTCGCATGGTTTATGGGGGTGGAAAGGCCCTGATCCCCTTCATTGACTGCAGCTGGGAAAACTGTTTAAAAAGGCAAACTACATGCAGCAAAGTTGCTGGAAACAAAGCGTGAATTATTTTGGTTTGCCAAGTCTCATCTGAGTGTGTGTGTTTCATTATTTTTTGAAGTCTTCAATTCCTTATCCTGCCCTGTCTCATTAATTGCTGCTGCGTAGTTTCTGTTGGTTTTTATTTATAATTTATATGTACTTTGGGTTCGGATGGAATTTCTTCCCTTTAAAAAACTGTTCTTGGGAGAGTTTTTTCTCCAGCCGATGATAACTGGACATTGGGGGCCACGTTGGAGGTATTAAAGGAACTTAACCTATTTTTGTGAGTTTATTGCTTTTGTGCCATGCTCCGGGTCATCACACTCCCTTCCTCAATAGGTAGATGGGTTAATTTTTTTTTTTTTTTTTGCAAGGTGATAAAAAAAGTTCTTTTCTCCAGGGGTTGATGCCTCAGCAATAATAACCAGTTTTCTCCCATCACCAAATCATTTGTCTGTAGACTAAATTTTGGCATAAACAATTGTGCATGCCAGGAGTAATTTCGGTATGATTCAGTCCTTATTTCCTCCGTATCACTGTCACAATTTTTTTTCTTCGAACAAAGGGCTTAGCAATTGATTTAAATGTCCACTAGTTGCCTTTTGCCACTGCTGAGCTAAACCTGCCTTTAATTGGTTGAAAAGTATATCCATGTGGAATAGGCTGTCCCCATCTTCATCTTTATCACTATTACTTCAATTCTCACTCACATCAATCATCTGACTTCCCTCCCAAGCAATAGGTGATATACGGCTGACTAGATGGTACACATCTTGATCCTGCCCTTGGGCAGAAAAGAGATTAGATGGAAATCTGTACAGCTAAGGACAATTTTTCCTCACCCATGTCCTAAGTATGAACTGAAGGCAACACCATAGAAACCAGGCACAAATACAAACACACACACAGTCTACCAGGGAATTTTGCACTGTGGTCGTTGGCAAGTAAGGAAAGGTGCTGGGTTTACTGGAAACAGTTGTGAACTTCCAGAAATGAAGATTGGAAATTGAGGGATCTAGAGAGACTAAGTGAACAAGTCCGATTAATTGTTAATGCCAATCAGCTTCAAGGGTAGAAGCATGAATTAAATCACTCGTGCCAGAGTAAAATAGATTGCTATAGTCTTGCCTCAAGTTTATTTCTTTGAGTAATTAACTTGTTGACAGACCATATCCCTACATTTAAAAAAGTTTAATTACAAGAACAGAGCTAACCTGCAGGAGGCAGCCATATAATGGAATGGGAGCATGCTATTTTAAGACTGATAATTTGTGCTTTCTTAGCAAGTTTTTTTTTTAAGATTTTTTAAAACCATATATGTATTACTTTATAAATAACTCAAGACAGGGAACATACATAGTACTTCATCCTTCTCCTAGTTTCCCCACAACAGCAATCTTAAAGGTATGTTGGGTTGAGAAGAGATTTTGGCCCAAAATCATGCAGCCAGCTTTCATGTCCATGACAGGACTAGAACTCACTGTTGGCTTGTTTTTTCAGGCAGTTATACTTGTTATTTGCTAGAGCTATGAAAAACCAAACACTCTTCAAAGGGAAGGGGAAAGTTTATGCTCCTGTAAGTCAAATCGTACACGATGGAAAAGAAACTGTAACTACCATTCAACAGAGCAGCCAAATCTTATATGAAAAAAAAAAGTATTAGCTTCTATCCCAAAGATGCTTTTTCAAGAGGCAACTGGACTTTCTGTTTTTTTTCTTGGAAGACGTTTCACTTCTCATCTAAGAAGAAGCTTGGATGAGAAGCAAAATGACTTCAAAGAAAAAACCAGAAAGTCCAGTTGCCTCTTGAAAAAGCACCTTTGGGACAACCATGACCTAGATGACTAAGAATCTCCATAGACCATTAGCTTCTATCTATTGCAGGGGTGTCGAACTCATGGTCCATGGGCCAGATGCATCGTTGCTCGCCCCACCTCCGCCTGGTTTAGCGAAGGGGAAAAAAGTCCCGATACGTCACATGACACTGCCATGATGACACGAGTTTGACAACCCTGATTTATTGGATAGCATCAGTGACATCAGTGACAATATTTATTTGCTTGTTTGTTTGTTTATTTGACTCCAAATCTACTGGACTTTTGAAAGATAACAAAAATGTAGTTTTCCCAAAGGACATGGGGATCCAGGAATGTAGCTGAGCTGCACAATGAGCCTATTGAGCCTTCTTGCTCTTTTTGTTGTTCTTATATTATTTTTAATTGTTTGTAAGCTACCCAGAATCACATATTGTATATAGTACAAAATGAATCCCCATTGTGCAGGGTAGCTATGATTGATGAAAGGATCTATTTTGGCAGATAATGTTTTGTAAGGAAAACAATCTATATTAGGTTTTCCAACATCTTCAATTAGAACATGCTGTTTAAAAGACATCCCTTGGTTATTACTACTGGAAATACCCACAGCAGTAATGTCTCTGAAGTCTATTTTTCAATATATGTGGTCCTTATTTAGTGGCTACAATTCTGACTGGTGACTTGGTGGCTAAACAAACTAGTCACTAAATGAAACTGCAACTGCGCTAACAATCTTATTTTAGCTTTCCTTTGCTTTACAGTCCTCCAAATGTTGTCAGTGTGAGGACAGGTCACAATGTTACTTTTCATCACTGTTGTAACTGCAAATAGTCACTAAACAAGGCAGTCATTTTCTGCAGCGTGTAGAAGCTGGACCAGTAAAGTAACACAAGCGTCCATGAAAGTTGTACTTATGGCTTATTGAACTCACAAGGTGATTAGATTGAACCTACACGGACCTATTCTTCAAATGATTCAAATTCTATTTATATATCATGAATGGGATTGTCTTACAATTAAACAACCATCTGTAATTCCTATAGACAGAACAATGGTGATAATTCAGAGTTATAGATGGGGGAAAGAACCTTACTTTTGAAAAGCACATTTTCTATGCACTATTGCATTGTAAAAATCAAGCAATATTTTTCATTTCATCTTTCCTAGTGCTTAGCAGCATAAGTTTAGAAGAGCATCCCAGAGCTACCAGTATAATGACTATAGATTTGGCTGGGTTTTACACCATCATTTCCTGCTAACATCTGATAAAGGAATGTCCTAACCCAATTATATAAGCTCTGGAAAACAAATTCATCCACAGTCCTCTTGGATAACTGCAGGAGAAATGTAAATGATCAGCACGTTTTTTCAGTAAAATGTAAATTATGACTCAGGAAGGGTTTAGGTCAAACCACATTAATTATGCAGTTGCCTTGTTTCTTTGAAGAAAAGAAGAAAGCTGTGGAATGCTTCCCTCAAAATCATTTAGAAGCAACTTGATAGAGATTAAACACCTCTGAGATGGAAAAATGCTGGAGGCAGTTTTCTTAATAAGTCTGGTTCAGTTTAATTATTGCCTAGAGCAGTTCTGAACTAATTATTTACTCCCCAAAGAATGGGGGGGAGCCTACGTTTTTGGCATAAAAATGTCAGAAATTGATTTTTTTAAAATTGACAACATACAGTGCCAGGGAGACCACCTGGAGCTGAAGGTTAAATCATATATGGAAAGCAATGGCCACCCCTCCATCCCAGAGTACCAGGCAATGCATCAACATAGATGGGAGACCCAAGACCCAATTCGCAGCATTTTTAGCGAACAGTCTTATTTTTCTCTGTCATCTGGACTTTCTGGTTCATTTAACATTTTAAATAGCCTCGAGCACATTAAGTAGACTTTGTCGTTACACATCTTCTCCACATCAAAGAATTGCTTTCCTGTTCACTAGAGGACTCGCCGAAGGATTGAATAACTTTTCCAGCACAATTCAAGATTTGTTGTTCTCTGTGTTGGGATTGCTGATGTTCACTGGGAAAGAGTCCTTTCAAAATTGCTTTTCACTGAAAAGTGTGTAGGTATATAGGAGAGTATCTCTGTGTCTGGAAAATGTGAGCCTGACCAAACGGAAGTTTGAGTTATGAGCAAAATGTTTCCAATTCAAGGAATTCTTATCAATAACATTCACAAATATCATACATTTTAGATATGATAGGCAAAAACCTAGTAATTCCTTAGTAGTTCTAAGTTCCTGAAAACTGGAAAATGATCATTGTCACTCTGTCTTAAACTAACAATGCAGTGATGAGAATCAATATATATAAAAGCAAAATACCACTCACGCGTCATCACAAAATCTCCAGAACCGTAAAGCCTACAAACTTCAAATTTGGCATGTATGTTCCTCTTGGCTTCAAGGTGCTCACTAAGAAAGGATTTTTTGAAATGATCGTCAGAGCATTAGTATTTCGTATGTTATTATTAACACGCTCTGATACTAAGGAGTTCTACTCCTCCTTCCCACCTGCAAAACACGAGCAGAGGAGAGGAGTTTCAGTTTCAGTTTTAGTTTCACAGCAGAAAGCAGCTTTAGTCCAGAACAGTTGAGCTAAGCCACGCCTAGGCTCCTTGCTGTCTCCTTCTTGCTCACACAGCAAATACTGTTTCAGTTTCCAAACAGCCCTTAACTCTCTGACACACTGACAGGGTCTGAGGAAAATGATGATCAAACTAAAAGGCAATATAACATGACACAGAATTTGTGTGGTATCCTACGTATTGTTTGATTCCTTAAACTATAGTCTATTCTGTCATAGACAGAGGAACCAAATCCTTCTCAACACCCCTTTTTTAAGACAAAAAAGATAACTCATCCTTGCGCACCTAAAGAACATGTAGAATTTTTCTAAAACAGAGGCAAGATGAACATTAAGTTCCCTCTAACCTTGTTCAGAGTTTTAATCCAGATCTATGCAACATTTGCTTTTACCTCAATCTAAATAAGGAGAGGATGTAGGGTGAACACAATGCATTTTACAGTGTTTGCCTTTGAGATGGCAAAAATCACATTGACTGAAACTATTACGACCCATAGATTCCAACCATCAGAATACATTGAGGCTTATGAACAGGAAATGAATAGGCAATGCCTGATGGCTACAAAATCACAATGTTTGAAAGTAAAGGTGGCAACAACCTTGAATATTGAGCTGCCTCTTTGTAGAAATGGTAGGTAGCATTTACAGCATTCAAATTTGTTTCCTCGTTACTATGTTTTTTGCATGAAGCAATTTGTGTATTTCAGTGGCGAAGAGCCCTGAATGCACATATTGGAATGATGGAAATAAATCTATGAGAAGCCCTTCCTCTGCCAAAATTCAGCCACTTCTGGCTTTGGAAAATGCAGGACTAAAAGCTGAATGCTTTTATTGATAGGCGCAGGAATCTTGGAGATTTGCTAAACTACTCCTTGAAGACTAAATTAGAAACAATAAAATGACTGTGTAGAAAATCCTTATATGTTTACTGCTTTGGGAGAATTTGCAGTGCTTTAAGGAGGCCATTGGTGTCACAACAAAAACCTTACAGCCTCTGATTTACTTTCTAAGCAGTATAAATTTCTTTTTAAGCTTCTGCAATTCAATGGAAGTTCAAGGTTTCTAGATCTATTCAAGCCTGTTGATTGCCTTTCTTTTTTCAATGAGGTGCCCACATTATTCACAACAATAGTCGGATTAAGAATTTGATATGGTCTATTAATAAGTAGCCATATAATTGCAAAAGGATTATTCGCTAAACAAAAGATTATTCATATAGCTCTGCAGTGAAGGTGTTTAATATATTTCTCAATTAATAATAATTTTAAAAAAACTTTCAAGAAGCTTGGCAACCTCTATAAAAAAAAAAAGACCCATGAAGCTTATTTATTGAACTTTATTTTAAAAGATGAGGAATGCATTTAAAAAGAAATGAAGGCAGAATTGTACAGTGTAATGCTGCATAGTCAGTACTATCTACACAATTCATGTTATTCAATATTTGTTCAGGAAGAAACAAAAGCTTTTCAGTGGCACATATAGAAAAATGTTCTTCCTGTGCCAACTCAGAAAGCTCAGGCTGCCCAAGGAGCTGCTGATACAGTTCTACAGAGGAATTATTGAGCCTGTCATCTGCACCTCTGTAACTGTCTGGTTTGGCTCTGCAACCAATCAAGTCAGACAAAGACTTCAACAGATAATTAGAACTGCAGAAAAAAACAATTGCTTCCAATCTGCCTTCCTCTGAGGACTTGGATACTGCCTGAGCCAGAAAGAGGGCTGTGAAAATATCTACAGATATTTTCTGGCATCCTGGACATAAACTGTTTCAACTTCTACCTTCAAAACGATGCTATAGGGCACTGCAGGTCAGAACAACTAGACATAAAGACAGTTTTTCCCCCATGCCATCACTCTGCCAAACGCCTAATTCCCACAACACTGTCAAACTATCTAGAAAGGCAGAATTACCACCATTATTCTCATCTTCTCCTTATCTTCTTATGACTATAACTTTGTTGCGTGTATCTTAGGACTTATATTGTTTACTTAGTATCCTAGTATGATTTATGCTTGTTTAGTATCTATGACTACACAACTAAGTGTTGTATCTTAATGTTTCATGATAAATGTATTTGGCAATGACTATGATAATGATCTATCACTATTGTTGTATGTACACTGAGAGCTTATACACCTGAGACAAATTCCTTGTGTGTCTAATCACACTTGGCCAATAAAGAATTCTTCTTCCAATATAGGTAGCACAGCATCTGTAGTTTGAGAACAAGCTGTTATTTATATTCAATCTATCTATATTTTAAGGAACCATAAATCCACAATCTTGATGAAAATATTGGAAAAACTAATTGTCCATCATTGTCATCCAGATACATCTAGCATCTCTGGTTGCAAAGGACTACAACTGGAATTCATCCAATCCAAAATTGCTCAAACAGGAGCCTTCCACATATCTTATTTCACTTTAAGACCTTAGCTAGAGTATCAATAGTTAAAATTATTTCTTTGCAGCAATTATCATTTCAGCTACAGTAGACTTTGGCACATATCAGAATGGTGGAAGAAGACAAAATTAGAAGTGGCTGGCTGTAATATTTCATTATTAGTGGCTTTTTTGTGTATATGTATAGCAAAATGAACAATGGGGAATGTATTATTACAGTTTGGCTGACTTCTCTATGTTTGTATGTGTTTGTGTTGTGAGGCATTTATGAAAAATAATTCAAAGATTTGCCTACGGCATTCTATAAAGTCAGCAAAAAGAGAAAGTAAGGTCCCAGAAGATCCCACCCCTGCTTTTTCCAGAGGTTGACTAAATTGTCACTTTGCACTTTTCTCCCTTGAATTTCATTTAAGAAAAAATGCTCTGAATCTTATTTGAAAACAATACTTTTGATTAACCTAGTTGGGAGAAGTGTTGTAACGCTGAGGTTTGATAAATATATCTGCTCACATTCTGCAGCATTTACAAAGCTTCAATTAGAATTTCAGGAGCATCTGGAGAAAAGAGATGCTGTCTATGCCTACGTGTTCATGCCCCACATTGATTTTTTATATGTAGAAAAAGTAGAAAATGGCAAAAAAATGGAGCTCCTTTACAAACTCAACTTCTACACAGTTATTCTAAGATTTTATCTGTTTCTTGGAGGTAGAGAGAAATAATGAGTTCTCCTGTAAAAAGATTACACAATTTTTTTTTTTAGAAAATTAGCACTGATAACTTGCAGTTGAGTTTGTACCCAGTCAGTTCCTATGTTCAGATCTTAGCAAGTATACACACCACTCAATACACCTAGTAAAAATATAGCCTGGGATTTACATATTAAATATCAGCAAATTTGATAAGAGCCTAGCAAGCAGTAGAGAAAAGTAAGGAGAGAAAAAGGTGAACAAGATGTAAGAATTTACATTATCTGAATCTATCGAAATATATTAAAAGGGTGCAGAACTTTCCTGAGACACTAATCCTGAAATGACTGCCCTTTAGTTATTCCACCTATAGCCAGGAGTGGGATTCTACCAGTTCGCACCTATTCGCTAGAAACGGTTGTTAACTTTCTAATCAGTTTGGAGAACCGGTTGTTAGAAGAAATTACTGGCCTAATCCTGTAAGGAAGGCAGGAAGGAAACATTCTGGTGTTGCTTACAGAAACTGCCTCTCCATTAACCCTTATTACATTCTTGGCAGGACTAGACTTCCTGTCTCAGGAACATTTCTGGAGTTTTTTTCCCCTCCTTTGCTGGTACTTTGCTTGTGTGGAGTGACCATTCAAAGTTACAATGGCACTGAAAAAAGTGACTTAGGACCATTTTTCAAACTTATGACTGTTGCAACATCCCCACAGTCATGAAAGGCCAGATGAGGAGATGCATGCCTCAATGATATTGAGCTGGCCACGTCCAACCAATAACATGACCACCAAGCCATGCCCACCAACTAAGCCACGCCCAAAAAAACAGTTGTTAAAAAAATTGAACTCCACCCCTGGCTATAGCTCATTATATGCATATGGTGAGGGCAGAATAGATATAAAAATAGATATCAGGGAATCCCTCTTCTATTTACCCACTGAAGAAGCAGTCTGGAGGATAAGGATCATGTATCTAATAATATACAGCAGGGTTAGACAATTATGGCAACTTTACAACCTGTGGACTTCAACCTCCAGAATTTTCCCCCGCTCCTTTGCTGGAACTTTGCTTGTGTGCAGTGGCTGGCTCAGGAATTCTGGGGGTTGAAAGCCACAGGTTGTAAAGTTACCACAGTTTCCCACTCTTTGTTTAGTGAGTTGCTAAACTAACGGTCTAACAGATTAACAGAGTTGGAATAGAACTTGTAGGTCTTCTAGTCTAACCCCCCACCCAAGTAGGAGCTCTATACCATACCTGACAAATGGCAGTCCAGTCTCTTCTTGAAAGCGTCCAGTAATGAAGCTCTCCACAACTTCCAAGGGCAAGCTGTTCCATCGATTGATTGCTCTCCCTGTCAGAAAATTTCTCCTTATTTCTAGGTTGAATCTCTCCTTGATCAGTTTCCATCCATTATTCCTTGTCTGTCCTTCAGGTGCTTTGGAAAATAGCTTGACCCCCTCCTCCCTGTGGCAGACCCTCAAATATTGGAAGACTGTTAACATGTCTCCCCTGGTCCTTCTCTTTACTAGACTCACTATGCTGAATACTTGCAACTGTTCATTGTATGTTTTAACCTCCAGTTCCCTAATCATTTTGGTTGCTCTTCTCTGAATTTTTTCTAGAGCCTCACCATCTTTTTTATAGTGTGGTGACCAAAACTGGATGCAGTACTCTAGATGTGGTCTTACTAAGGCTTTATAGAGTGGTATTATCTTCCTAATGTAATCCTGGCGGACTGGTAGGAAGGAACACAGAGAGAAAGGGGCATTCATAACCATTCAACACACTATTGCTGTCAATAATCCTAATCAAGTGTGGTCAACAAAAACCCACCTACTGTATCACAAAGCAGTAAGAAAAGTAAGTCTTTGGATAAGACCAGGAACAGATTTACTAAAATCTGAACACATACTGAAGCCCATATCTACAAGTTACAAGTTGCATGCCAATATGTGATGCATTAAACTTTGTGTTCTTATTTTTGTATTTCTCGCCACCCACCCTTTTTATTATGTTAAGCACATAACGAAGAACATGCAATTCAGCTTTGTTGAAAATCTATGGAAGAGATTGTTAATTAAAGCTGAGCCATATAATTAATGCCCTTTAAAAATAATTAGAATATGTGCACCCGAATGGTATATTTATTGTTCATTATGCCAATAATTTGAGGGCACTTTTTTTTGTTCCTTTCCCACTAGATTAAATCACTGTAAGCTGTTTGATATATTTTGCAACTCAACAACACCATTCATCCTGATTTGTTTACACATTTATAAACTTAAAATCCTTTCAGATCTGGAAAACAGAAGATTTACAAATGTCTGCCTGTAAACGCAGGAATGTATATTCATTTGGTATGTGAGCCTATCTCAACTGAATATTAATTAGAGCCCTACTGTGGCTACAAGCAGAGGGAAGTTAATTCAAATAAATATGAAGGTGCTGGTTGTTAAAAGTAGGAAAGAAATTACTTTGTTCACCACCTTTTATTGAATAGAATCTCTGTCTCTATTTTTATTATCTCTGTATATCTATAATTGGTTAGATGGGGCTTCCATCCTATGTCAAATCACACATTTGAAGCAGATTTCAAATTGTCCCAAAAGAGCTTTTTTAGGATTTTAGAATTCTTTTCTACAATTCTTATTCTTAGAAAATAATTTTACATAATGAATCACCATTAGAATATTCAGATTCAAGGGGTGATTTTTATAATGAAGTTATTTTATAAGGAAGTCATTTATGATCGAGTCAGAATAGGTTCACTGATCAAGATGGTGAAGGAATAAAGATTGGGATATCTATATTAATATATCAAAGAGAGTTATTCTTAAATTAGTGAGTTGTAGGGCTATTTCATCTTACCCATCTCTGTTCATATGGTTTCTATGTTCAACATTGATAATGTCAGCCCCAGAGATACAGTAAATGCTTCTGTATTGGTTAGACATGTTCTTGTTTGATTGAGGGCATGAGGGGACAACCAATAAACTGACTGCATGTATTATTAGTAATACCTGACCCTAAAATGGCCCAAATTTTCAGCCTTATCCCCTACAACAGGGGTGTCAAACTGGCGACCCATGGGGTGGGTGCATCATGCACAGGCCACGCCCACCTTGGTTCTGCAAATACAAAAAATGTTGCAATATATCATGTGATGTCATATGACACAATCGAGTTTGACACCTGTGTCCTACAGTAATGTCCTCTGCTACGAGTTCCACCAAGTAAACCAAACTATGAAAATAACTCCACAGGATGCCTACCAATAATTTATTGAGATTGATTATAATAATAAAAGCTTGCATGTCTTATTCCACTGCACCTCCTCTTCTTTCCTACATTTCAGTGAATTAAGGAGATGTCTCAGATACTTCAGACCTGTTATCTCAACTTTAAAAAAAAGTCCTTTGGTCCTCATTGCCCAAGCAACAGGATCAGAGGTGGTATTCAGCAAGTTCTGACCAGTTCTGGAGAAGTGGTAGTGGAAATTTTGAGTAGTTTGGGGAACTGGCAAATACCACCTCTGACTGGCCCTGCCCACATCTATTCTCTGCCTCCCGAGTCCCAGCTGACTGGCTGGGTCTTCTTTTGTTGCCCTCTACAGGAGAACGGAGCTGGAAAGCAGGTTAGTGGGGTAGGGAGGGAAGAGGTTTTGCAGTAACCTTCCCCCAGGAGTGGGGAGGGAATGGAGATTTTACAGTATCCTCCCTCTGCCATGCCCAACAAGCCACACCATGCCCACCAAGCCACGTCCACAGAACCAGTAGTAAAAAAATTGAATCCCACCACTAAACAGGATCTCCATTTGTTCCTCAAGGTCTTCTTTCTTACTCTCCATACCAGCACCTGTGCTTATAGCTACACATAGCCTGATAAGGCTTAAAAAAAAGAAAAGAAAATGTGGACTCCCCCCCACCCTCATGTGACATAAATGCTCACTATATAAACAATTATTTCTCATCAAATAATTTCCTTTCCTCCAAACAGCCAAGCAGGTCAAAGCTGATCAGCTTTCTTTTTGCTGACCTCAAAATGCTGAAGACATGCAGAAATTGCCATGAGCATTGAACATGGTGTGCCCTCCAACGGTTCAACAGAGAGAATTCAAAGAACTTGTTTCAGTCACTGCTCTAGCCCTGGAGTCACCAGAACTAATAACGTGCTCTCTTCATCTTCAAAACAAAGAGCAAGTATCCCCTCTTCCCAAATGAAACTACGCAGGAGAAGGCCATTTGTGTGTGTGTGTGTGTGTGTGTGTGTGTGTGTTTACGCTTGGTAGTAAATTACTGTTTGTCCACTGTATTCAAAAGGCAGATATTGGCAGAAGGAAAGGAAAGAGGTCAGAAGGTGTGAGATGGATTGGATCACAGTCCTAATGTCAGTAGGGAGAGAAGTGTAAGTTCTATTTACTCCCTTGTTTTTCTTTATGTTCATACTTATACTTGTTACCTTCTACATGTTTGACAAACGAACAAATAAACAGAATAAAATAAATCATCTCTCTCCAGTCTACAACACAGTCCTGTCAACAGTTCCAAGAAAGCTCCACACCCATTTGCACTACTCAGGTGACTCTGACAACACAGATAAAGGTAGCCTCAATGATTCTTTAAAAGAATGCAAATTCTTTTAGAATTCTTTTAGCACCTAAAGGCAGGACAAGAGACAATGGATGGAAACTGTTCAAGGATAGAAGCAACCTGGAATTAAGGAGAAACTTCTTAACAGTGAGGACAATTAACCAGTGGAACAACTTGTATTCAGAAGTTGTGGGTGCTTCATCGCTGGACGTTTTCAGAATAAACTGGACAGTCATTTGTTTGAAATGGTGTAAGTTCTCCTGCTTGAGAAGGGGGCTGGACTAGAAGACCTCCAAGGTCCCTTCCAGCTCTGATTCTACAAAAGCTGCAGTTGTCTTAAACCAGCTGATACAAAACAGAAATACAGGCAATTACAACTCTGAAGGAGCTTATGGCTAAGTTGTAAATTTCCGAGGGACAGCAGGGACTTGGATGAGTCAGAGAATGCTTGCCTGGGAGCTTGAACCATGAGAAGGAGAGAGGAGATTCAAAGCCGCAAGAGTTGTCCACACCCTTCTGTGGTTTGGGCACCAAGGGAATTCCATGAGCTGGTCCAAATGTTAAAGCTAGGATATGAATGCAAAGCAAGGACCAAGACCTACAGGAATGCAAATACAGAGTTGGAGGTATTTTTCATAACTGATGGGCAAGACCTGGTGGTTGGTCTTTTATGGCCTCAGACATTGGCAGGGCAGTCTTAATGATGGATACTTTCCCATGGGCCCCATGAGTGTAGCGGCCTCATGCTAATCTGTGTATGTTAACCCTTCAATGCACCTTGTATCATACAAATACGGCAACATATTTATTACCTTTTACTGCATTTTTTAAAAATTAATACTAACTTGCAAATATATGTTCAATGTTATCAACCATTTACATTTTTATTTCTGGGAGTAACTGTCATAGGGGCCCCAGTATGCTGCTTTACCTGGGGCCCATAAAGCTGTTAAGACGGCCCTGGACATTGGTACAGCTTGCTGCCTTCTCCGATCTAGGAGCTAGGCTGTTTCCCTTTGCGGTACCCTTTCAACTGTTGACATGTTCCTGAGCTGCTGGAACTCTGGTAGATGTCTGATAGCCTACTGAATCTCAAGGCTGTTGGACTATTTGATTTACATCTTCCTTGTATCTGACTCAAGATTCAGATGGAACTCCAATAGCAATGTGGGATGGAAATATCAAATTTGTTCTGATGTCTACTAAACCAAGGGGAACCAGAAATAAACAAACTTGATTATCCTGAGTATTTCCGCCATTCTAAAGCTGCTTTTGAATCATTGCAATGCTGTTAGATGGAAATGCCCTTAGATTTAACAGCTGCCTGGCATTAATAGTTCCCGTCATGCTGAATAAGTAAGTTCTTGTAGACTGTATAGTTTAGTACCCATAGTAAAGCTTCCATCTAGGTGTATATGCGTGGGGGGGCGGCGCTTCCTTGGTAATAAAAATCACAGTAAAGTATATTGATTCTCTGTGACTTGGGTGGAAAAAAACCCAGAAATTCTTCTCTAGAGTAACTCACTATATCTTTGTTTCATTCCATGTTGGTAATTTGTACTTTAAAAAAAAATCTAGTTAGGCATGTTTATCATACAAACAGGCTTAATGAATGCAATTTATTCTTCCTGTCTGACTTCAACCCTGAAGTACTGAAAGTGGGAGTCAATTGGATACCAATGTACCTTCTGGTGTTCCTTATTTATTTAGCGCTGATTGTGTGAAATTTCAGCATATGAGATTTGGGAATGAGTCATGATTGGATTCATCAGCCCAGCTCTTAGGTTTTCTGTAGATAATACATTTGTGCAGGCTGATGCTATAAACCACAGCTTTTCAATCAAAACAACCCCTTTTGAATACAAAAGGAACTCTCCTAAGCATTTGAACTAATGGTAGGGTAGCTTTGGAAGTAACTCTAAAAGTGCACAGCAGAACAGGGTAAGAGCTTTATTAGAAGGGCAAGGAAAAGGGGATATATACTCCCCAAGTTATAATAATCTCACTGCATTTTATTTGGCAATTCATGATATTTTGGTTATTACCTTTTGTTGGCAGGGAAAAGCTTTTAAAGGTAATAGGAGCACCCTCATTTCTATGGACTTTATGGGGTGCTTAATTTATACTATGGTCTATACCAATGGTGGCTAACCTTTTTGGCCTCCTGTGCCAAAAATTATGCGTGTTTGCTCTCGCGTGCCAGTACTCAGAAGGCAATGTGCATGCTCCCCCACGCCCCTGTGCATGCACGTGCAATCCCCCTCGCTGCCTCCTTATCTATATTGTGCCTCCCAGCTGATTTTCAGCTCATCTGAGGCCTTTTTTTTTAGCCTCCCAGGGGTTTGACGGAAGCCTCTGCAGCCTTTGCAGGCCAAAAATTGGGCCCGTTTTGTTACTTCCAGTATTTCTGCAAATACAGGAAGTGACAAAATGGACCTGTTTTTTGGCCTGCAAAGGCTGCAGAGGCTTCCCTCATGCCTCTGGGAGGCCAAAAAAAGGCCTCAAACAGGCCCAAAATCATCTGTGAGTTGCACACATGCCTGCACAAATGGCTCTGCATGCCACCTGTGGCACGCGTGCCATAGGGTCACCATCATGGGTATATACTATAGTCTTGAGCTCTCCAGTTTTCCATGTCCCATCACTTCTTTTAATTTCTCATATGGACAAGGTTGTCCATTTCTGAGATTTGTTTCCTTAGCAGAGCATTGCAAAGATGGCAGAGCTGGCACCCTCCTAGTTAAGTGGGTCCAAGGTTAGTTGGAACCAGAGATTCCCATGCCTTAATCCTAGAACCTGTTCCAATTTCAAGGACAAACATGGACAATAATAATAAAATCAAAAGGTAAAAACAAAGGTTTCCCCTGGTCAGTTGTATCCTCTCCATTTCTTATCTGAGAGAACCAGTGTTGTCTGAAGACATTTCCATAGTCATATGCAGGGGTGGGATTCTACTGGATGGACCGGTTTTGGTGGACTGGTAGTTCCGGCAATCATTTGGCCCCACCCACACACCCCTGCCCTTTTCCTGTGCTTTATTTCCTTGTTTTTGAGCACAGCTGATCACACGACAGAGCGGTTTTGCCACACATCAGCTGTTTTACTCACCGGGGCTGCAGCAGAAGGTGAGTATTATAGCTAAAAATGGTTTTTTCTAAATGATGTGTGCAAAGCCCTGGTCATATGGCCAGATTAATTGTATGCAGAGGCATATTGAATGCTGTTACTTTCTCACCGAAATGGTACCTATTTATCTACTCACATTTTCATGCTTTCAGTGTACTAGGTGGGCAGGAGCTAAGGCAAGAACAGGAGCTCCCCCCGCCCCCATGCAGCGCTCAGATCTCAAACCCAGGCTGTCAGATTTCCACCTGACAAGCAAAACATCTTTAACTGCTGAGCCATCACACACACATGCACATTACATTAAAATCAATAAAAATTAAGGGAAAGTTCTAAATAACTGAGAAACTGGAGTCTTCTCATATAACACTTTATCAAAACTATAACACATGCAAAAATCTACATCCAGAAATTAAGCTTATGCACTCAATTTGTAACAAAATGGAATTTAAATACTCCAATTGATTGACTGTGATCAAGAATTAATGTACAAACCAATTCATGCTTAACAGATATGTCCTTGTGAGAAGAAGATCTGATGATTAGCATGTAAAGTACTGAACAACTAAGATTTATGTCCCAATCTTTCCAATGTTACTTCAAAACAGAAGAAGACTGAACTGTATGGAAATAGTTCTGAATATTTAACATCATGTGATTTTTTCAAAGAATTTATCCCAGAGAAGATACCTTTTTACAGCATGGAACTAACAGTTGTTTTTCAAAAAAAGAATTTAAATAAGAAGTAAAGATACCTATTGGCATGGATAATACATCAGTCACTAGACAGAAAGAGTTTATAGCTCTTATCACTGTTTCTGTATTGCACGACTTAAATATAAATGCTGTTGCTATTGTATCCCCAAAAAACATCATATGAATACAAGACAGAAGTGTTAATACAGGATTTCAGAAATGTGGGGGAACAATGAGAGAAAGAAAGGCATTAAGGAGAAACTTCCAAAAGAGAACAGCAATGAAATATTCTTCTCAATAACTATGGGATGCCAATTGTTTATTGGAGAGGCCAAAAGTTAAGTAGAAAAGGAAATCCGATGGCTTCTTGTGCTAAAATGCATGGTTGACTGTAATAGTGAACAGAGGCACTCTATTGTAGATTTGGCTTTAGCTGCCCTGGATCGAGAAAAAGGCAGCTTGGTGTAGGTATCAAATTAGAAACTGTGAGATTGAATTCCTGTCCAGCTGGGTGACCTTGGGACAATCACTATTTCCTAGCTCCAGGAAGCAGAATAAGAGCCAACCATGTTTGAAAAACCTTGGCAAAAAAACCCTGCAAGGACTAGTTCAAAAACTGCGAGTGTCCAAAACTGACTCAAAATTATTTGGGTGTACACACACGCACACATCCTTGCTTGAAGGAAGTCACATTTATTAAACCATCTTTAGCATGTTTTCTTCAAAAGCTTAACATAATTGCATTAAGAACAACAACAGATGGGCCTAATGGTGCACTGCCAAAAGATGCCATCAAAATAATTTTAGTTCGGTGTCTTACAAACTTGCCGAAATACATGCAACAGTTGGTACAACACTACACCAAAATAAGCCTTAATGCAAACATTATGAACAGAATAGAGGAAAATCTGCTTCTTTTATAGAAAAACAAAAATTGTATCAAATGCTGATCATTTAAATACTAATCAAAATAGACACAGGTGTAAGAAAAAGCACATTATTTTTGAAACTGAAAAGTCAATCTTCATTTCTCACACGATTAGAATTCAATAAATTGCATATTCTACAACTTCATACCTTCATCAAAGCAAAAGAAAACTTGTTGCAATGCTGGCAAGCTTCTAAATAGGTTTCCTGTGATTGAGCATATGCTTTTGATAAATGAACTCATTACATTCATTTACCCTCGGGGTGTGGAACAAGCTTCAGTTTCTGGTTGGAATCTATGTTCACCCTTGTTTTGGAGCATTGATGTTTCTTTTTAAAGTGTTACTACACTAGAAGCCAAAAGAGTCAAATTAAAACGTTGAATATGTCATGGCAGCACGATGGCTGCCAGTGAATTTAGCTTCCCAGCTAGAGAAGTCCAAACTGGCAGTTGGGTGTCAATTGCAAAACCATCAGTATTGCCTATGAAGAGAAGCAGCTGAAATGATCACATCTTCTACAAAATTAATTACATGGCATGTTACTTTTTCTGGGCCAAGGGCAATACCTGAGCTTTGAGTGGCATGCTGGAGACCTCACTCCCCTACCGATAGAAATACGACTATATTTCAAATTAAATGCACTTCAAGGGTGACAGACAGGAGAAACCCTCCCATACTACCACCTCTTACAATACTAGTCAACACAGTATCAACAGTAGAGACCTTCAGATTTCTAGGGTATACTATATCACATGACCTAAAATGGACACCTAACACCAAAAACATCATCAAAAAAGCACAACAAAGAATGTTCTTTCTGCGCCAACTCAGAAAGCTCAAAGTGCCCAAGGAGCTGCTGATCCAGTTCTACAGAGGAATTATTGAGTCTGTCATCTGCACCTCTATAACTGTCTGGTTTGGTTCTGCAACCCAACAAAACAGACACAGACTTCAGAGAGTAATTAGGATTGCAGAAAAAATAATTACTACCCAACCTCCCTTCAATTGAGGACCTGTATACTGCATGAGTCAAAAAGGGCTGTGAAAATGTTTACAGACCCCTCACATCCTGGACATAAATTGTTTCAACTCCTATCCTCAAAACGACGCCATAGAGCAGGTGTGTCAAACTGGATTACTTTGTGGGTTGGATCAGCATTGTAGTTCTGTGCAGGCCAGAGGGAGGTGGGGTCGGCAGGAGAGGTCAGGGGGCAGGACAGATCCCTCCTACAGCATCCTACTGGCCAAATGCACCTTGTTTTTACCCTCCGTGGCCTCCTCTGGCACTCTGCTGGCCAAAAATGGGCTGCATGACCTTTTTTCAGCCATTTTCGACCTGGTTTTGGCTCATTTTCAGCTCGTTTTTCAACCCATTTTTGGCCCATTTTCGGCCAGCAGAGTGCTATAGAGGCCATGGAGAGTGACAAAGAGGCCGGGGTATGTGTGTGCACATGGCCGGTTTTAGCCAACAGAGGCACTGTGGACTGGTCCCTTGATATTTCCAGGCCAGCCCCACAAGCCAGATTTAAGCACCCTGTGGGCCAGATATGGCCCCAGGCCTTGAGTTTGACACTCCTGCTATAGAGCATTGCACACCAGAACAACTAGACACAAGGACAGTTTTTTTCCCGAATGCCATTACTCTGTTAAACAAATATTTCCCCCAATACTGCCCAACTATTTACAAAGTACTTTATGATTCTTAACTCTTAGCGAATATCTATTTTCTTTTATGTACACTAAGAGCATTTCCACCAAGACAAATTCCTTGTGTGTCCAATTACACTTGGCCAATAAAGAATTCTATTCTATTCTACTCTACTCTCTACTCTACTCTACTCTACTCTACTCTACTCTACTCTACTCTACTCCACTCTATTCTATTCTGGCTGCAAAATCTGAGATCACTACTAGAGAGCAACAAAGAGATAAAGAAAAATCCATTTGTTGCCACCTAGGGCTCCTCAGAGCTCATTCTTCAACTCATTGAATATGGACTCCTTTACTAATAAGAGGTATTTCAATTCATTTACCTCCTCATTGTGCCAGAAGAGTCTCCTTTCAAGTTACTATTTATGATAGCCTATTTCACTGCCTTTTGAGTTTGTCTACTCCTGGATTGATGCCAAGGGAGGACAGGGTGTTACTGCTGGCATTGATCATCCGGAAAAAAAGTGTAGCTCACATGTAATATTTTACTGTTGAGGAAAGCTATCACTTTAGAGCAGCGTTTCTCAACCTTGGCAAGGGTCAACTGGGAGTTGAAGTCTACACATCTTAAAGTTGTCAAGGTTGAGAAACACTGCTTTAGAGTATGTGTCCTGTATATTTTATCATTGAAAGGGAGTGGCATCTTTCTACTTCTATTGGAAATGAATCATGATTTGACATTTAAAAATGTCCTGAGTGTACGCTTGGCGTTCATTCTGATATTTCAGTTTCCAAAGGGAATTTGAGCATTGTAATAGAGTTTGCAATTTTCTCCCACACTACGTCAAAAACGGATGTGGGAACTGACAGTTTGATATGGCTTGATTGTATTTCATTTCATGGCTCTGGAGCAACTTTCAAGAGGCCCTTCAAAGCATCCATACTCTGGTGTAAACAAAAGTGGACTTCTCATTATTCCAACAAAGAACTATTAGTTTGCATTTTGGTTTATTACAGCACCCGGGACTCCGAAAATTGCAATTTAAGTTGACTTGTTTTAATGAACAGTAAGCCATAGTTTTAAAATTAAATTCTGTTTTGAGTTGTTCATATTTAGTGGATAGAATCTTGTTTTCAAAAAAAAGAGAAACAAGGGACAGTGCCTAAATCTGACTTTGACAAAAGTTTTTCTTAGTATTAAACATCACAGAGCAAACCATGATGCTAAAATGCTGTCGTAGTATGATTGCATCCCAACATGTAAAGCGTGTATGCAATGATAGGATTTTCCTGATGATGTTATATGCATGTCACCCACCACCCCAAAGATGATATTAAACTCTGGGATAGGAAAGCTGTGATCCACCAAATATTTATGAACTACAACTCATCATTGGCCAGATTGAAACTGCTGGAAGTTGAAAGGCTGCAACGTCTGGACAAGCTCCCATACTAAACTCTGATAGTAACTTGCTCACTGTCATGCCTTTTTTATTTTTAAAAAATCCAATCTGCCTGGGAGGCTACATTACCTAAATTTCTCCTAGTGATTTTCTTTCAAAAGAGGTTGCAATCTTTAACCCTGTTAGTGCCATCTCGTCTTTCTTTCTCTGATCTGCAATAAACAGCCGAACAGTTTAGCTTACTAGGAATGAGTCATAACTGTACAATCAAGGGCAAACAAATGACACAGAACAGATTTGTTTGATGGAAAGGTGGAGACAATCAAAGCACAATGCAAAAACAGGATGGAAAGATATTTTGTGGGCTGAAAACCAGCTTCTTCGTGGAAATGCACTTGCCCTTGCCCCTGCATTAAAAAAAAGACAAACATAAAATCGGGTTCTCAAATAAGGCAGCCAAAGGCAGGCTCTAAAAGAAGATCTATTCACAGGCCACCTAGGAAAACTATAAAACAGATTTCTCTCTTGGAAATTAAATGACTCTTACCTATTTTCTGGTGCTAAAAATAATCCTTTAATGGCATAGAGAAAATATAGCTGAAAATTGACTGTACTTTTGAAGAAGAAAGTCTCTGTCATAACTAGTCTGAAAGCGAGAGAGATTGAAATTACTACATAAACTAGCTTCCAGCAGTTAGACACTATTAAAGGATGAATTTGTCCAATTTGTACTAGATCAAATTGTAAATTCCAACATCTCTGATCATGAGCTTTTTGAAGTATAATCGGTAAATTTATAAACATCAAAATGCCTTTGTAGCTAAAGTCATGCAAGGATTTAATGAATATCCAAGTACACCCAACTATAGACAGCACCTAGCTGACCTTAACAGAACAATAACAACAATAAAACTCAAATAAACAAACAACAAAACTCAAACGAAACAAGCAAAACCCAAGGAGAGTTGGATCTGGCTAGGTGCTTAGGTGGAAGGTCATCGGAGAAACTCAGGTACTCATAAATAATATCCCACAATATCTCTTTCTAGGAGGACTACATATCCCATGCCCATGAGATTACCAAGAGTGAAGCTGAATTTGGAGACAGCTTGTGAAGACCATCCCTCAGTCTTCATACCATTTTCTAGGCAGTAATGAACCCAATTAATATACATGTGTGCGTTTTTAAGCATTAAACCAAACTTCTGGAAATGTTTTCTTTATCTCCAATGGTTGCATTGCTAATGCTATGCCACTTTAAATAGATGGTGATGATGATGATGATGATATAAAAGCTCCACTTTAAAATGAAGACAGTTCCATTATTTTGGCCTCCTTTGAACTAAGATGAACCAAACAGAGCATCTTTTAGAATGAAATTATATTTTGTCAGTCTCCATAAGTATCCAATAAAAACTGTGTATGTTGAATTTAATTAATTTCCATAAAGAATACAAAGGATTTTAGGGAAGAAGGGAAATGTTGGGAAATGTAGAAAGCTTTAAATCTCACTGAGATCTATTCCATATAGCTCATTTTAGGTAAACTTCTCATTGGGATGGACCTTCAAGTTTCTTTATTCCAAGGGTGTCAAACTATCGTCATCATCACATGACATATTGCAACTTTTTTCTCCTTCACTAAACTGGAGCTGGGCGTGACCAGCGTGTGACATTTGGACTGTGGGCTGTGAGTTTGGGCTGTGAGCTGTGAGTTTGACACCCCTGCTTTGTGCTATGATGTCACTCTCCTTCTCTAGCTTTAAGATAGACTTTTTCAGTTCAGCATAACTAGCAAATATATTTCACATTACCTGAACATAAAAGGGGGCCATGGCTTAAATTGCACAGTTACATTTGCTTATCTTTACTTTTTTTGACAATCCCACTTTGGCTGCCCGTGTTGCAATTGAATACAATTGTCAGAATTTAGAGAAAGAAACATTCATTGAACTATCAGATACAAGAACCCATGAAATATGCAAATTCCATAATTGTTTGCTGATGAGATCAAGTACATGATTTATTAGAAACCTTCTCGGTGTTAAATGTAGATCTCTCTTTTTCACTACACCAATATGAAAGTGGTTAAAGTTCATGTTAGGGGCATGTTCCATCCACGTTCTACTTCTTCATCAGTCATGGACGCTGAGTGATTGTGTTAGTCCTCTCTCTCAGTCCACCGTAAATCTCAAAGCTGTTGATGTGGGAACAAATAGAAATGAGTGCTGGATATTAAGAAATGCTGATTGTGAGAAGAAGGCGTATTTTTCCATATAGGTTTTCCTTGTGTAGACCTCCGTGTTGAATGTGGCTGTCAAGAGTAAGACCAACTGCTCTTCCTCAAATGATGTAAATTGCCTCCCAGGAGGTAATTTGCATAGTGACATCATTATGCAGATGGTCTCACATTACATCACTTGCGAAAAAGATGTCATTTGCATCATGATATCATTTTGCAAGTCACGTAATAATGATTTCATCCATTGAATGTAAGATCAGAAAAATCAACATTTGGAAAGGTGAGGTTATCATTCTTTTCATTTCTTAAAACCCTTTGGCTCCCTGTGAAATGAAATATTTCTGGAGTGAAGCTATCATTATTATATCTTGCAACTGTGACTTATTGTAGTGAATTGCAACCCAGTTGTTGATTACTATTAAGTAACTAGAGATGAATCTCCCATTACATTTGCGGGGGGGGGATGTTTACTGGGGCTTTTACTGTCACCAAAATGGATGAAGGACCGAGGGGCAGGTTCCTTACAGATATCCTATCAGTTATATATTTTCTTTTATTAAAGTTCTAATTGACTTTCAAGTGAGGATTTATGGGCAAAGATCAAAGGAGAAGTTTAAGCATTAAGTTTAAGTAACTACACAAGTAGATTACCTTGCAGTCTGCCATTTCTTTAATATAGATTTCCCCCTCTCCTTTATTGAGCCAACCTGCATGTAATAGTGATTTTTGTTCAGAGTTTCCCAAAAGCCTCACTCAAACCAATAATCATGTGTTGATAGGTGAAATTAGTTTCAGAATTCTAATGAAGCTCAGCATCTGGGAGACAGACACCTCATCTGAAGATTAAATGAGAAAAATTGCCACTTTTGCTGGTTCCTTTAGAAACTCATTTACATTCTGTCAGCTTCCATTAGGAATGGAAACTGCAAACATCACAGGAAATATGCATGAATTCAGCATTTGGAGGGCCAAATCAGTTCCTCTTTATTTACAAAGATGCCAGGGTGTTGTTTAGATCTCTCTCTTTGGATTCTGGTATATGATATGGATGCCATCTCTGAGATGGTCCAGAAGCAGGACAAATTCTACATCTAATAAGGCATTACTGAGAGACATAACCTGCTGTGGTTTCCTACTGGTGCATATCGAGCCTAGATTTCTGCAAGATGCAAGAAAACCTTAGACTTGTCTTGGGCTTATGTTCCCTTTGCTTCTTTCTCTTTCAAAGCTTCTGATAACACACTATTTTCTTTCCTCCTTCTGTAAACACAGCTATGATCCTTTCCTTAGCCTGCTGCACTTCACCGTTTTCAGCATTAAGCCCGAAAATCCAGTTTTCATATTTAAATTGATCTCCAACTGGGCACTGAGCACTACGGCTACCCACACAAAATTCATCCATTGTGCATCATTTGTGAATGATGCTTGCACATTTCAAAAAGCATGTTCCATTCCTCCTGCAGCCCCAGTATATAAGTAGGTAAGCAACACAATCTGTTTCCAAACAATGTTTATGTGTAGGTATGCATATTTAATTTCACATGTATGTCTGGCAGTTAATAAGATTTTTTTTTTTTCAGAGGAAGCCATTCTGGAGTGCAGAAAAGAAATGTAAATCGCTAATGCTTGCATTTCTGTGGAAGTGGAGCCTGTCTTACATTTGCATTTTATGCAGGCAGACATCTGTCTATTACAACCCACAAATTTGTATAATGTTAAACTGAAATATTGGCTTGCTTTTTTTCCCAGACAGAAATGCTTTCAGATAAATATTTTCCCTTGTGTGACTGGCAGATATTTCAAATGTACATTTGTGCTATATTTGGATCCCTTTTGAAAACAGAGTTAGAACAGCTCTTGTTACATACAACAGACACCGAGCCCCATAGAATAATGCCTATCTGTCAATTCCTGAGTTCACATTGCTTCTTTTTATTTAAAGACTGCAAATTATTTGGGCAGGAACAATGTGATTTCTGCATTGCCATACTAACATAAGACCATGTACATAATGGCGTAATGATGCTGCAATAAAATAGTAACACACTCATAATTTACCAGCAGTCAAACGAGCAGCAGTCTTTGGAGGGCAGATTATATTTGATTTTGATGCAGGGGAACTATATTCCTGATTCTGTTATCAATTGTAAGACTACACTATGCAAAAATGTGTGAAAATAAGCACACACAATACATCAAAATGCAATCATGGTATTATTACCCTAGCCCTGGATTCCATTTTAGGTCAAGGCAGGACAACTTCCTTCTGACTGCCTAAAGAGCCACAATGGAACAAAGATGGCATTCCTAGAAAGGCTGGGACCGATATTTTCAGTTCATTGTCCCTGAGTGAGGGGTATTAAGAGAGGCGTCAAGGAAGCACAAACTGTTCCCATTACATTTTTTTTTAAAAAAGGAATAAAACAAAATGCCTCAAACCTTTATGTGACATATTCATGTGTCAAACATTGGTAGTAGTTGGTAGTTCATAAAATTGTCTGCTAGAACATCTTGTTTGTCAATGACTTCTTCAGCTTCAACCACAATAATACATGGGCAAACAACTGATACAAACTCAAGGTAAACTGCTCCAAATTCGATTGCAGAAAATAAGACTTCAGCACCAGAGTGGTCAATGCCTGGAATACTCTACCTGACTCTGTTGTTACAGCCTAAACCCATCACAGGTTCAACCTCAAACTGTCTACTGTGGACCTCACCCCATTCCTACAAGGTCCTTAAAGGGGGTGTGCATAAGAGCACCAGCGTGCCTACCATCCCTGTCTTACTGTCCCCATTTATCTGTATTTACTTCTTTTGTTCTTGTTTATGTTCATACTTGTTATCTTGTACAAGTTTAACGAACAAATGAATAAATAAATAAATAAATAAATAAATAAATAAATAAATAAATAAATAAAATAATATTATTTCTAACCAATTGCCAGAGGATGGAGTTGAAGGCTGGAAATCTGAGTGATGTCTCTCCCAAAAATCTTCTGCTCTCATTCTTAGTCTTATTATTTTCAGGAGGAAAAAAGAGAACTTGCATCATGAGAAATCAGCCACATACTGAACTACAAATTTAAAAATATGATTTTTGAATTCTGTGGTTTGCAACTGGAGGTAGCAAATGCCCATGGGTTGGCCAACAGATGTTGTACAGTCTATCTATTCAGTCTTTTACACAAAGAGTGTAAAAGTATTAAAGCATTAAAGCACTACAGATGGATTAAAAAATAAACTTGGTTAACTTTAACAAGTAGCGTGCTCCCTTTAATTCATAAGAAGCGGAAAATGAAAATTCTTACATTATTCACTTTTAGCACTTTAACCAATCCACTTAAATGGGAAACCGAAGCAAGTTTTAAACATCCTGTGTATCAAGCAAAGGTTTGGGCCCATTGTTTCCAACCTCAACTGCAACATTCATAATTCCTGAGTACATTCCCCCTCCCATTCTACCGGCAAACCAAAGTACTTGAAATGCTATAGCTTTTAAGGAGAACAAGGCATTCTGCCTCATGAAAGTATAGGAAATTCTCCATGTCCCCAAGTGGATATTTTCAAATAGCCACATTTTAGAAATGGCTTTTATTCCTCTAGTGTCACTGCTAGAGCTACATTATCCCATTATATTTCTTCATGTTCTATTTCACATATATGCTTGTGGATATTAACAGCAACTTGATATTATTGGCTATGTGCCCGCTATAACAATGAATGTAATGAGTACTGGGTGTCAAGGTTTAGCAACTCTGGCGACTTAGAAATCATGTCGTCTCCTCCTCCTCCTCCTCCTCCTCCTCCTCCTCCTCCTCCTCCTCCTCCTGACGACTCATATTTGGCAGAAAAGAAATGAGAAGAAAAAAAATCCCCATATAAATTCACTCTTAAGCACATCTTCATGATGATTGTACATGATAAAGAAAATATCTATGGAGATTTTCAGTCATCCAAATCATGGTTGTCGCAAAGGTGCTTTTTTCCAAGAGGCAGTTGGACTTTTTGTTTTTTTCTTTGAAGACGTTTCACTTCTTACCCAAGAAGCTTGTTCGGCTCTGACTGGATGGTGGGGAATGGAAGGATTTATAGTCCTTGCAGACAGCTGGTCATTTGCATCCTTTTAGAGCAGGGGTGTCAAACTCACGGCATCACATTGCAAACATGTGATGTTTCGTGATGCTTTTTTCCCTTTGCAGAGCTGGGGTGGGCATGGTCTGTGCATGACCATCTGGCCCACAGGCTGCCAGTTTGACACCTGTGTTTTAGAGCAGTGGCCCCCAACCTTTTTTGTATCATGGCCCGGTACCGGCATCACAAAATGATCCATGGACCGGTACCGGCATCAGCACGCACGACCAAGGCAAGGCGAGCCGAGCGACCAGCCAGCCAGCCATCCCCCACTTCTCCCCGCCACCTTCAACTCCTCCTTTGTACCCTTTTTGTGCTTTTCGGGCTCTTTCTTAATCTCCTCCTGAGTAACGCGAGACTCCACCACCATCGGGACGGCTCTTCGTTCGAAGCCGCCCCCACTTCGACGAAACTAAGGCGTGAGGATTCCTTCAGCACCCAAACGCCGCTTTCCAACAACCGATGACCGACAAGCTCACCCGGAAGCACTTTCTCAAGCGCCGTCGAAACAAGATGGCGGCGCCCAAGCAAACTGGCGGCCCAGTAGAAAATGATCCATGGACTGGTAC
The DNA here is from genome assembly GCF_049901715.1 of Pseudonaja textilis. Classification (NCBI taxonomy): domain Eukaryota; kingdom Metazoa; phylum Chordata; class Lepidosauria; order Squamata; family Elapidae; genus Pseudonaja; species Pseudonaja textilis. The sequence goes on along the minus strand of NC_141994.1, from coordinate 13,593,512 downwards.
CAGTCCGGGGCCCGGGGTTGGGGACCATTGTTTTAGAGAGTCATTAAGGCCACTTGGAGGTTTATCTGTGTCCTCATCAGGGTCACCTGAGTGGTGCAAATAGGTGTGGAGCCTTCTTGGAACTGTTGAAAGGACGGTGTTGTAGATAGGAATTGGAAGCTTCTTGGATGAGAAGTGAAACATATTCAAAGAAAAACCAGAAAAATCAGTTGCCTCATGGAACAAAAAGCACCTTTGAGGATGATAAGGAAAGAAGTTAGTTAGCAAAGAGGAACAGAGATTTTCTCCTCTCCTGAGAGCTTCAAATCCTACAAGCTCAACCACAGTTAGGACATCTAGTTTATTTCGAACACTCTTTATTCTTTTTCCAAGCACCTTTGTAAAAGCAGAGCTTTTTCCTACTTGCATAGATTTTTCTTGAAAGAAAGTGACTCTGGTTTTTTCTCAAATACTCATAATTTTGCAGGTGTTGAAAAAAAACGAACAAGCAAAACATGTTTATTAAGAGTCTTTTTGCATTCATTTTAATTAAAACTATGAAAGGGGATTATAAAGTGTTAATTTTGCTCCACACCCCTCTGGTGATAAATGGCAGTGCTGCTGCAATGATTGTGAAGATAATATACTGTAATTGAGGGGGAGTCAAAAACAGGAAATGAATAGTAAAAGCCCTTAACAGGCATTATTTTGGAAGTGAATGTGATAACCTAAAAATATTCCCCAACGAAAGTTTCTTACCTGAAATGCCTCTCCAGAGAATTCGGTAGCCACATTAAACAATATATTTCACTTTGTTTCTCAATTTCTGCAATGTAATCTTAAAATGTTTCAAGTATAGGCCTTTGAGTCTTGTTAAACTCTGCAATATAATTAAATTCTAAATCACAGAGTCCAAAATGGCCCTGATGCATAGCACTCTGAGAAATGGGATTTTTCAAAAATATAGTTCATAAATCTTGGCCCAAGGAAATGTACACAGCACAATAATTTTAAACGCCAATTGCTTATTTGACTAGTCCTGTCCATCTGTTGTCTTCTTGTTTCTATCCAATAAGGCATAAGTAGGGAGAAATACTTCTTGTCAGCTCTTTGTTCAAGTGAAATTAAGCGAAACAATGGTTCCATGTTAAAGAAAAATTCACAAGTGGGGAAACCAGGGTCAAGGGTGACAATGAATGATGTGTCTCAGGGTCGGCTGCACTCAGGCAGCACCGCCATGTCTTCTCCTAATAAATCTTCTTTGAGCTTTGAAAATCAGGCTAGAGGCTCATGATTTAAGTGGGGGTCACTACTGGAGCCCTGAGAGTATGCCAATTTGTATACATTCAAAATGACAATATTATATTCTATTCTGTTCTGTTCTGTTCCATTCCGTTCCATTCCGTTCCGTTCCGTTCCATTCCATTCCATTCCATTCCACTCCACTCCACTCCACTCCACTCTATATCAGAAAGAAGAAGGTATGGGGAGGTGCTCATTGCTCCTTCTTTACTGGACTAAAGATGCTAACTTTATCCCAGAATGAGATTATTTAGTTTATGATTTGCTAGAAATCTTTAGGTAATAGAAGTGGATCTGTCTTCCTTTTAGATTTTGAATTGAAATATATACGATAGGTACACTGATAAGTATAAATAACATCTAGATGAGTGTTATCTAGTGGTATAAGCCCCAGATTAGAAGCTGGGAGACTGTGAGTTCTAGTTCTACTTAGACATGAAAGTAGCTGGGTGACTTTGGGTGACAATCACTCTCAGCCCACATTATCAATCAATTTCTGTTTGTTTGTTTGTTTGTTCAATTTATTGGTTCCCTATCTCACCATGGGGCTACTCTGGGCAGGATAAAAAAAATTAAACATAACAATAGCAAAGGAATAAAACAAAAATAAACAATGGAAGAGCAATAATATGAAATTAAAGAAGATGAGTGAAGAGGGATCAGGAAGTGTAAGAAGAAGATGGTGTCAGCTAATTAGTCCAATAGTCACCTCCTGATGTACTCTCCTAATGGGTCCCCAAGTCAACCAGCAGAGCCAGGTTGTTCTGACCCAGCTCCCCAAATACGACAAACCCTCTGATGTGAACTCCAAAGATTCCTTGGTTTATCTCACAGGTTAGCATGTCCATCTGGTCAGAAGATGAATAGTTGTCTGCCACGCCTATTCATTTCTGCCCACTGTCTTTTATCCCCAGTGGGGCCTCGCTAGCAGTGATGGCTCTTCCTTCCCCAGGATTGGCCCACAGCTTTCCACTGCTCTCCTCATCTCCTCATTCTTCACAGCCGCATGTCAGGCACTGGACTCAGCTGTTCCTCCTCTTCTTCATCAACCATCTCCAGATCTGTGGGCTGTTGACTCTCCACCTGAGGGCTGATGGATGGCACAGGCTCCACCTCTGTCTGTCTGTCTCTCTGCCAGCTCCATACCTTCTTCCCTCGGAGCTCCCAGGTTGTCCTGATGCTGACCCTGACTTCCACGCCTCCTCCTCTTCCTCCTCCTCCTCTGATTTGGCTTGTGGGGGAGCCAGTGGCTTGAAGGCCACAACACAGGTGTTTGGGCTCTTGCAGAAACACAGGAGCATGGGAATGAACCTCACTCCAGGGGGCAGGATATTCAACAGGGCAGTTGCTTCAGCAGAGAAGGCCCTTTTTCTTGATCTTGCCAGCTGGAGTTCCTTAACCAATGGGATCCTCAACAGTTGGCTCAAGTAGGGTTGGCTTATCTTCGTGGGAAAACCAATGGATCCACCACATGGTTGATCCTCAAAAAGATTGGACCCTGCATTGTGGGGAAAAACACTAGGAAGAAAAAAAACCCAATGTCGATAAATATAACATAATTGCCATTAATAATATGTCTCGCTCTTTTCTAGCCTTCTTCATGAATGTGTACATTGGTCAGTACTCAAAATAAGAACTCTGCTTTGTAAGCACTTTGACACTTTATAATCTGCATTGCGTATTAGGAATATTATCTCTGCATGGCAAGCTACCATTTAACAAATGGTTGAGTGAAGGAAACGCATGTTAAAAAAATGAATCAAATTTTCAGAAGGAAATTAAACCGAATGTAAGTATTTCCTTTGTATTTCCCCTGTGAAATTTGCATGAGAAAAAAGGCTTAGGAAAAGGCTTTAGAGACAGATGATTACTGTGGAACTCAGTAGAGTTTTGTTGCTGAATGTTCCCCCTCCCTCCCACCCACCCCAACCTTAAGATATTCTTACTATGCTGATGAATAATTTGTTTGGAATGCTTCAGCACATTTTGACAAATACACATTTATAAATACATTATCCTTCTATGCAAAATCAAGGATAGAAGAATGGGAATATATTTAGTGAGTCGCATTCTGCACAAGAAAAGCACATCAGCCTTTTGACACTTAAAGATAGCAAGATTTTTGTTCAAACAATAAATATGAATGGCAATAGCATATTCTGGATGAAGGGATGGATTAGATCGTAATCCGTTCAGTGGCAGGCCTGTTTCTCGGAGTCATGCCTTCCAGGCATCTTTAAAGGACAATTACTCTCAGAATTCTAGCCTGGGGATGATGGTGGTTTGAACCAGGTTGCAGAAGGCTGGTTTAGAGTCGCGCCCATAGGAGCAGCCCCAATTGATGGATAAACATGTTTTTGTAGGAATATAATGTAAACTGGTACACTCTTTTTTTCACACAAAGGGTGGAACATATTCAATATGTTAACATTGGACTGTGGGAGGGAAGCAAAATAGAAGTACCCATCCAAGCAGAGAGCTTTCAGCACACGGATGAATTTCTATGTATTAGGATACATTTGTCCTGCAGAATAAGTTTCCACTGCATTTTCCCCATGGCACTCAGTTCATTTTTTAACACCGACATAGAAATTATTGTACCACTTAGGGTTTTTTTCTATTATTGTTGTTGTTGTTGAATTGAATTGAGCTGATGAGAATTTAAGAACGGTGACAGTCTGTAAGGCTTGGGCATCATCATTTCATTGGTTTAGTTTTCATAGAGTTTAACAAAACACATATTTCTCCATAAGTAGAATGCAAATCTGGAAATCAATTTAAGACTTTAAAATAAAATGATTATGGGAGACTTGTGAAATTGACAGATTAATTACAGGAACACAGAAAGCTAGCTTACTTCAAACTCCTTGGATTTACTTAGTTGATCGCTACTAGAATTGATTGGCTTGCTACTAGGATTGAATGCTTATCCAAAATTTCAGGATAGCCTTTTCCCAACTTTCCATCTTACCTGGCTATGATAGGAATCAAACATGGGACCTTCAGAATGGAAAAGAAGAGTTCTATTGCAGGCTGACTATGCCCACCACCAGGAGTTCAATCTTGATCGGCTTACAGTTAACTCATCCGTCCATCCTTCCAAGGTCAGTAAAATGAGGGTCCAAATTGTTGGGGGCAATAGGCTGATTCTGTAAAATGCTTAGAGAAGGCTATTAAGTACCAGGAGGCAGTATATAAATCTAAGTGCTATTGCTGTAATGGTTTCTCTTCACAGGACTAACTCATAGGACGTAAGTGCAGAATTGACCTAATGGAAGAATTTGGAAGCTTATTTCCATACCAACCTTCCAAATAGACTTGACAGTTTAATTTTATATTTTTGCAGTCATGTGTATTTGAATGCCTGAAACAAAAATATGCGTTTTCCTATTCCTCAATACTGGGTTAGAGTTCAGATTTAAGAAGAGGTTAGATAGCTACATGGGTGATTTAATTGGCTTTTCTATGCATTACAAGAGTTGAAGTAGATAATCTTTAAGATTCCTTCAAATCTAAAATTCTATAACATAGATTCTGCCAGTCACAATGAACTAAAACCTGAAATTTAAGTTGGTACAAAATGGGAGAGTTACATTTGGAGAATATCCAAAATGGTAAGCATATAACTGCAACAGCATTGCACTATTATGTGATTCCTTTGGAATAATAACTGTAATGCACATTTATGCATGTATGAATAGAATAGAATAGAATAGAATAGAATAGAATTATTTATTGGCCACATGTGATTAGACACACAAGGTATTTGTCTTGGTGCATATGCTCTAAGTGTACATAAAACAAAAGATACATTCGTCAAGAGTCAAGAATCATAAGATACAACACTTAGTAATAGTCATGTATGTATACACACATGTATATACTGTATGTATGTATGTACGCATGTGTATCTATGTGTATCTATTTGTATGTACATATCTATACATCTACAACTATATCATCTATATCTACACACACACACACACACACACACACACACACACACACACACACACAGATAGATCGATACACAGTATGTGGGTGTGTAGAGAGCAAGTGAGGGAGAGGGATGGAGGGAGGGAAATTGAAAGAGAGACATGATCCTGTCCCTCCTCTGAAGTTTTATGTGGAGAAGATATATGACAAAGGACAGGGACTGACAATGTACAAGGTGAAGAGCAGCACTTCTTAAAAGATTCTGTGTCCTATCACATCTGCCAATGCTGATTGATATATCTTTTTTTGTTTCACTAAAAAAGGCAGTCACTGGAGGGGAGGAGGTGGAAGAGATCGCTTGGTATAGAATGTGACGAAAAACTTATTAAACTACTGGGAAGGACTTATAACTCATTCTTTTGGCATCCAAGACAACCCCAAGGCCAAGGAGATTTAGATGTTTTGTATTCAAGAAACAACTGAACGTTTAGGCCAGCAGGGAAGATGGCAGGTTGAAGATAGTCAAGGACAAACAGATTCCAGTGAATGTGTTTCACAGGAGAAGTTATTTGAAACTATTGTGAAATTTAAATTCATAAGTTGACTTTGGGATGTATATGTGTGTATGTATGTATGTATGTGTATGTATATATACGTATATATATATATATATATATATATGTATAATATATATATATATATATTTGTTTTCTTAAGTTTTCGCGGGTACTTATGAAAACATACACACACACACACACACACACACACAGAAAGAGAGAGAGAGAGAGAGACAGAAAGAGACAGAGACAGAGACAGAGAGAGACAGAGACAGACAGACAGAGACAGACAGACAGACAGACAGATAGATAGATAGATAGACAGATAGATAGAGGAGGGAGAGAGATGTACAGACGGAAAGACACTCACATACACCAGAGATAAGGAAGAACAAAAAGTTATTTTTTCTTACTTTTCTGACATTACTTGCAATTGCCTCGTATTAAAGGTAACATAAAAATACATTATAATTGACCCAGCTATCACAATATTTTGCAACCTATTAAATACATTTAACAGAAAATCCTTGTGACCTATAATACCCATTTAGAAGACTGGGTTTAGAGACCCAAATATGTGATTCCTAGCAATACAGTCTTGGCAACCAGACTGAGACTGTACAAAATGACGACATAATGTTAACATAATGGACCACATTAGTGTGTTGCATGTGGAATAATGTTTCCCTTTTTTTGTTGTACTGGCTGGATTATAGTTATCCAACTATTGCCCCATTCTGCCTTTAATTAGATTCTCAGTGGGTTTTCTGAAACCTGAAATATGGCTCACAACTGTGTAATGAGGCCTTCTGCCTTGAAGGTTTAGCTGAAAAGCCCTTTGATAAGGATATAATAAATTGGAAAAGTCTAGATATGGTTACTCAGTTCATATTGACTTTCTCTGGCTTACTTTGTTTGGATGGTAAAGTTGGAATATTCAGGCGGGAATCGAGTGGAGAAGCTAATAGGATATATGTTAAATATTGAAGCAGTACACAAGCAATGACAGTTAACGGAATAACAATTCAAATCACAATTCACAAGACAGACTTGAAACTTTCTCTCTTAGCCTATGTACTCCATCATGAGTACAGGAGCTTATGTTTTCCAAACCACCTGAAGGCAGGACAAGAAGCAATGGGTAGAAATGAATCAAGGAGAGAAGCAACTTAGAACTAAGGAGAAATTTCTTGACAGGTAGAACAATTAATCAATGGAACAACTTGCCGCCAGAAGTTGTGAATGCTCCAACACTGGAACTTTTTATGAAGAGATTGGACAACCATTTGTCTAAAAAGGTATTGGTTTTTCTGTCTGAGCAGAGGGTGGACTAGAAAACCTCCAAAGTCCCTTCTAACTCTGTTATTCTGTTATGATTTTTGAAAATATCTTTTAAGTAAGGGAAAATTCAGTCTCAGTTCTGCTTCTAAATATTATTATTTATTAGGGTAAAAATTTGGCATCGATAATGATGTGTGCATTTTTTTACAAACTGCAAACTTGTTGTTTATCTTCAGTATTTCCTGATAGTTATCTGCCACTTTTGGGACTGATCTTTAACATATAACTCACAATAATCCTCGTGTATTACATTGCCGTTAAGCTCTAAATGGATAAAAGGCAAGTAAATAATTAATAAAGGATTATTTCCAGCTGAAACATACTTTCTGGGAGTGACCTCAATTTTGAACTCGGGAGCTAGCACACTCATACTATTTATATAGGATATGGCACTGTGTGGGTATGAATTAGCCAATAGTGTTATAAAAGCAAAATACTTTTAGGACAATGTTAGGCGTCTCATGCCATGTAGGACAAACTTAAAGCATTACATTGTCAGTAAAGATGTGGGTCAATTTATGGGTCAATTCATTTATGTAGCACTCTGTGCAACATCTTAGTCCCTCAACATGAACTCATTGTCCATTATTGTGGGTTTGTAGTCAATGCCCAAGTGTCAGGCCTGTCCTGACTTGGACAGTTAGGAAAGTAAGACCCTCAACTTCACTGTTGGAATGAAAAAGTTTTTTTTTTTTTTAACTAAAGCAAAGGTTAGCTGGATCTCAGAATTCCTGTGCAAAGCTTGCAACTTGTGACTTTCCCTGGTCCTACCCCCTTAACCAATCTGTCAGTGTTCAATAGCCTTTGTTTTTCACGTTTTGGGAACAGCTTTGAAGTTTGGCACCTCTTGGATGTAGTTTTGCATTCCGTTCTCAGTCTCCATCCTTGACCTGTTGGTTTATTCTTAAATCTGAACTCTAACCCAGTATTGAGGAATAGGAAATAGGTTGCTGTGAGCCTGACATTCATTCCCCTTTTTACGATCTCGTCCCATGCCCATTCTTTACTTCTCCAATTATCTCCCCTCTCCCTTGCATTTTGTGGCAGGATGCTAGCGAAGTGAAGTATACTGAAAATGGCAGCCCTGACACCAAATATCATTTCTGTTTTATTTACCCAATAAAAATCGTATCAGACATCTTCTATTTTTCTTTCATTGCAACACTAAAGCAACAATGCTACAGATTTGTTCCACAACTGGCCCACTTTGCTTTTGACAAGCACAAGTGTGCTAATGTGGTGTCAACAAAGATTGATGAAATTTAAAACTATGAATGTACTTTTGAATTACAAACTCAGAATAGGAGAGTTGTAGATTTATTTCAGCTGATGTTGAAGGCAAAACTCATTCTGGTTGGAAAGATAACCCAGTCGTAGATTGTTCCTCTGGGTTATTGATCTGTGCTTGCTTTCCAGAGAGCTTTCATTTTAGTGATATACTGGAAAGTCAAGTTAATATTAGTCTATTAATAAGGACTTAACAGAAGTGAAGTTGGCATTCACATAGGTGAAACTGAAGCAGTTGTTGTTGTTGTTATAGCCATATTGCCCTCTCTCTGATCCATTATAGGTATGGTAGCCCTTATGGTGCTATTCTGTTTTGTAGATGCGACAGTTCCTTTTTTGTGGTTCCTAGCACACCTTTCAATCATGCTGCTGAATTTCTACAAGCACCCATTTCCAATGGTGCAACTTTCCCTCCCCCCCCTTTTGGCAAAGATGCCAAATTGATGTGCTAAACCGGTTGATACTTTGTGCATTTAACCATTCAATCTACTCTCTTAAAAATGACAAAAAATAACTGAGTTGAAACATATAGAGGTACCTTCTATCTAAGGTTATAATAGCATTACCCCTGCAACCCTCAGAGGCTGAAAAATGAGAGAGAGAAATCTTTTTATTTTATCCATGTAATTCTACTTAACAAGAACAAAAGTCTATGTTGGATCTATGCCGAAGAGGCAGTCAATATGCTCAGAGCTCCCTCTTTGCATTCAACAGCTTTGAAAGAAAAAAGAGTTTTAGTCTATGGCTGATTCCAAAAAGAGGGGAAAAAGCAGATTCTTAGCACAGTAACGGCTACTTTTTATTGTACTGAATTGAATTTTGTCCCCTTGAAGCTCAAAGACCTTTCTCATTTTTCAGTATTATCTGGAAATTGAAGAGCAATCATCGTGCAACTAGGTATGGATGAGTGAGAAATCAGGTTGGCTCACTTCTCTTCCAACTTCCATTGACTCTCTGTCCTCTATATTTTCACATGGTATTCCCTGTCTTACTTTAAAACACCCAAATAGTGAGAATCCTTCTTTTTTTTCTTAGAAGCCTCATTGCCCATGGATTTGCTATCAGTATCAACCGGCTAACAAATAACATAAAAGGAGAAGGTTTCAGAATGCATCGTGAGTGAAGCAGTTCACCTCAAGGCATTAAAACATCTGAATCCTCTTGGGGGATTGGCACAACTCCTTCATTTCCCCTCACTATCTATTTGTGTAAGGGCTACATGTGTGCAAAGAGAACATTTCTGCTTGAAGCATTAGTGGAGTCAGACACACTAGGAGAAACGCTTCCAATGTACTTTGTGAAATGGCTCTCTCAAGTATTTTGCAGAGCTCTAATGCAGCGTTCTAATTTTGATGCAGTAGAATTGTAGTGCAGTAAATGAGAATTTCCTCATCAATCCCATTTTTTCCCCAACAATTTACAGAAAGTATTTTGGTATGAAATTTTTGCCAAATTGCACATTTTTTAACAAGCTATTTTTTTTAATAACAGACATTTTTGCACTGAATTGGGGAATGTAAAATCAACTCCTTCTCATCTATGGAGATTCTCTCTCTGTCTCTGTCTCTCTGTATCTCATACATCTACTATTTTTTAATATTTAAAAAATGGGGAACTACATTTTAAAAAAATCAGTGAAATCCAGCCCTGAAAAAATTATTGAATTTGAATTTACAGACTGTTAGAAAGTGTGAAAATTGACAATACCTTCCTCATTTATAAATGAGATTCAGTTCAACTAGATTGAAAGTAATTACAATCCAGGCATTTCAACTGAAATCTACCACCTGTGTTTTATTTTATTTGCTTGATTTCTATAGCTGCTCATCTCAACAAGTGATTCTGGATGATATACATCATTAAATATAAACACATTTTTTAAAAAATATATATGGCACCAAGTAAAACGGTTATTATGGATGTTAATGCAGCCATGGAACGGGACCCTTAACACGCTTGATTACTCAGTTCTTTCTCAGACAAGAGAAGATAGGACATTTTTAGATGGTGCTGCTGTTCCTGTACAGCACATGTGCAAAAAGGGTGGAGCTAATGTTACATTTACACAATGCTGCTTTTATAATTTGCCCCCTTTAACTCCTGAAGATGTGACTGGTCTTAGGCTCATTCCCTTTGCATATGTTTACACAATGAATATGCAGGGACACCCAATGTGATTGTATTGGCATACTCTGTCAATGACCTTGGAGTACTCATGTCTAATGATGTAAGTGCCAGAGCCCACTGTAACATTGCCAAAAAGGCATTAAGAGTTGTTAACTTAATCTTGCATAGCTTCTTCTCTGGTAATATTGTACTGCTAACTAGAGCACAGAAAACATTTGCTAGTCCAATTCTCGAATACACCTCATCTGTCTGGAATCCGCACTGCATATTGTACATTAATACAATTGAGAGAGTCCAGAGATATTTCACAAGAAGAGTCCTTCATTCTTCTGCTCGTAACAGATTACCTTATACCACCAGACTTGAAATTTTGGGCTTAGACAACTTAGAATTATGCCACCTTTGGTCTGATCTAAGCATAGGACATAAAATAATCTGCTACAATGTCTTACCTGTCAATAACTACTTCAGCTTCAACCACAACAGTACACAATAGATACAGCACACAATAGATACAAACTTATGGTTAACTGCTCCAAACTCAATTGCAGAAAATACGACTTCAGCAACAGAGTGGTCAATGCCTAGAATGCACTACCTGACACTGTGGTCTCTTCCCCAAACCCCAAACACTTCAACCTTAGACTGTCTACTGTTGACCTCATCCCATTTCTAAGAGGTCTGTAAGGGGTGTGCATAAGAGCACCAATATGCCTACTGTCCCTGTCCTAATGTCCCCTATTATTCGTGCCCATTTCATGTACTCTTAATCATGTTTCCAATTATATCTGTTATCTAAAACACGCTTGACAAAATAAAATAAAAAAGTATGGGTAGCTTGTTCAATCTTTCTGCTGAGTTTAAAATATATGAGATAATCAGAGATCCTTCCTTGAGCCATCTGGGATGGAAGAAACAAATGCACATTCATCACTATAATATATTTTATTTTTAAAAAAATCACATCAGGACAAAGTGTATAAAGTTATTGGACCCATTGTGAAGAAATGAATCTTGTAATAAACAGTATTTTTTCAAGTTTTACTTCTATAATAATAGGGATGATATTATGGAAACCAGTGCAGAGTTTTATTTCACATGGGCTTTTGTGAGAGTAATTACATCTTTCTGTGGTATTCCCAGTAATCCTTTGCTAGTTCAATTTAGCCATGCTGTCCTCAATCTCCAGAAGTATCTGTATCTCAAATTCACCCATACTCATATATATATATGTTTTCTGAGGTTCTCGCGGGTAGTAGTATGTGGATCTTTGGTTGTTCGGGTTTTCTCCCGCGTAAGATTCGAAGTATCTAGGCAACGTTTCTATGAAGTCTCATTCATCATCTTCAGGCTTCTGTCTTCGGCTCTTGCTTCTCAGAGTGATATGAGATTGCAGCTGCTTCTTCCTTTTAACTGCTAGTGGGGGTGGGACTTGATTGGGTGGGGGCTTGGCTGTGTTCTGATTGGGTGGGGGTGTGTTCTCATTGGTAGGGGGTTTGGCTGTGTTCTGATTGGTTGGGGGGTTGGGCGTGTTCTGATTGGTTGGAGGCGTGTTCTGTTCAGGTTAGGGTTAGGGTTAGGGTTAGGGTTAGGGTTAGGGTTAGGGTTAGGGTTAGGGTTAGGGTTCGTGGTCGTGCATGGACCAGAAGCTGCACTGCAGCTGCATCACTACCCACTTCAAACCCCTCTGAGCCATACATGAAGCAAACCGACACCCACTATGAAGATGCAGCACGACCACGAACTCGAAGCCAAACAGCAAGATCACAGCTCACCAACTCAAATCCCCCAGCAACTAAGACTAACCTGAGCACAACCAAGCCCCCACCTGAACAGAACACGCCTCCAACCAATCAGAACACGCCCAAACCCCCAACCAATCAGAACACAGCCAAACCCCCTACCAATGAGAACACACCCCCACCCAATCAGAACACAGCCAAGCCCCACCCAATCAAGTCCCACCCCACTAGCAGTTAAAAGGAAGAAGCAGCTGCAATCTCACATCACTCTGAGAAGCAAGAGCCGAAGACAGAAGCCTGAAGATGATGAATGAGACTTCATCGAACGTTGCCTAGATACTTGAATCTTACGCGGAGAAAACCAACAACCAAAGATACACACACACACACACACACACACACACACATATATATATATATATATATATATTATATATATATATATATATATATATATATATATGTAGATCTTTGGTTGTTCGGGTTTTCTCCGCGTAAGATTCAAAGTATCTAGGCAACGCTTTCGATGAAGTCTCATTCATCATCTTCAGGCTTCTGTCTCCGGCTCTGTGCTTCTCAGAGTAATGGAGATTGCAGCTGCTTCCTCCTTTTAACTGCCAGTGGGGGTGGGACTTGATTGGGTGGGGCTTGGCTGTGTTCTGATTGGGTGGAGGCGTGTTCTGTTCAGGTGGGGGCTTGGTTGTGCTCAGGTTAGTCTTAGTTGCTGGGGAATTTGAGCTGGAGAGTTGTGATCTTGCTGTTTGGCTTCTAGTTCGTGGTCCTGCTGCATCTTCATAGTGGGTGTCGGTTTGCTTCATGTATGGCTCGGAGGGGTTTGAAGTGGGTAGTGATGCAGCTGCAGTGCAGCTTCTGGTCCATGGTCGTTTCTCATTTTCTGAATGGGTGGGAGTCTGTTTTCTACATAGAAGTGTGGTGGTGGCATCTTGTGTGGCTCTCATGGGTGTGGGTCCGGTGTCCTTCTTCATGTTAGGTACTCGTCTGTTCATGAGGGCGGGTTTCCAAATGGCTGGAAGGCGGAGGTGTCATCTCGTTTGTTCATGCTGTGTGGGCGTTTTTCTATCTCTATGGCTTCTCTGATTATTCTGCTGTTGAAGTGTTCGGTTTTGGCGATAGTTCTGGTATTTTTAAAATCAATTTCATGTCCTGTGGCTTTGAGGTGTTGGACCAGGGAAGAGGTCGTTTCTTCTTTTTGATTGAGTTCTTATGTTCTTCAATGCGTGCACTTATTCTTCTGTTAGTTTGTCCAATGTATGTGGTAGGGCAGGCAGTGCAGGGGATTTCGTATACTCCTTGGTTTTCTAATTCGATTTTGTCTTTGGGGTTTCTTAGGATGGTGGATATTTTTCTGTTTGTGCAGAATGCTGTTTTGATGTTGTGTTTTTGGAGGATCTTGCTGATTTTGTCTGTAGTGCCTTTTATATATGGGAGGAGGGCTTTGCCGTTTTCTTGTTCTCTGTCTTGGATTTTGGTTGGGGTTTCTTTTTGGATTAGGTGGGTAATCTTCTTTCTTTGGAATCCATTGGCTGTGAGTACGTTGGTGAGAGTGTGTAGTTCGGTTTTTTGGTGTTGTTCATCGGCTAAGCATTTTGTTCTGGAGATGAGTGTCTTGGCTACGGAATTGATCTGTGCTGGGTGGTGGTGTGAGAGTGCATGTAGATAGCGGTTAGTATGTGTTTTCTTCTGGTAGATGGTGTGTCCTAGGGAGCCATTGGATCTTTTGTATACCAAGACATCTAGGAAGGGAAGTTGATTGTTGGCTTCTGTTTCCATGGTGAATTGTATTTTGGAGTGTAGGCTGTTGAGGTATGTGAGGAAGTTGTTCAGTTTTTCTTTCCCGTGTGGCCAGATTATGAAGGTGTCATCTACGTATCTGAGCCAGAGTTTGGGTTTGTGGTCGTATTTTTCTAGAGCTTGTGTTTCAAAGTGTTCCATGTAGAGGTTTGCGATGACAGGTGAGAGGGGTGATCCCATGGGTGCTCCTTCTATTTGTTTGTATTTTTGTCCATTGTAGGTGAAGTAAGTATTGGATAGGCAGTGGTTGGTTAGATCTAGGATGTGCTTGGGGGGGTTGTATTTGTTTTGGATGGCTGTCAAGGCTTCTTTTATTGGCACTTGGGTGAAGAGGGATATGACATCAAAGCTTACTAGTAGGTCGCTAGGTTGTAAGTTTTGTTTCTTTATGATCTCGATGAACTGGAATGAGTTTCTTACGTGTGAGTTGATGGATTCTGCATAGGGTTGTAGTTGTTTGGCAAGAAATTTGGCCAGGTTTTGTAGAGGTGAGCCTATGGAGCTGACTATTGGTCTGAGTGGGGTTCCTTCTTTGTGTATTTTGGGGAGACCATAAAGCTTGGGGCATCTGGATGATTTTTCTCTGGGTATGATTCCTTGCTGGATTTCTTCACTGATGGGGGAGGCTTTTATTTTGGATTTGGTAGTTTTTCTAGGTAGGTGGTGGGGTCTGTCTTTAGGGGTTTGTATGTGGGGTCTTGGAGTAGGTTGGTTAGCTTGGTTTGGTAGTCAGATGTGTTCATTACCACTGTCGCGTTGCCCTTGTCTGCTGGTAGGATTATTATGCTGGTGTCTTCTTTCAGGTTAAGTAGTGCAGTTTGTTCTTCTTTGGATAAGTTGCTTTTGGGTGGTTTGCTAGTGCAGAGGATGTTGGTGATTTTGAGTCTGATTTTGTTAGCGTCATCAGGGTTGGTTTTGGTCAGGCTGGTTTCAACTCCACATATGATGGTTTCTGTGGGGATGTGTTTGGGAGCGACAGCAAAGTTGAATCCTTTTGAGAGGATCTTGGTTTCAGCTTCAGTGAGGATCTTGTCTGAGATGTTGTGCACTGTTTGTTTCATGTGTGGCTGTGGGGGGGGGAGGAGTTGGTTTCTGGCATTGTTGTAGTTTCCTGAGTTTGTTGGTCTGTGTGTCTGTCTTGAGGATGGTCTGTGTTTCGGCTCTCCAGACAGCGAGTTGTTTGGATTTGTCCCAAAGTAGAGGGTGAATCTTGTTGCTGAGTCTGAGGTGGAGTGTGAGGAGATCTTTGTTGATTTGGTCTAGGAGAAACCTTTTTGTGTGAAGTTCATTTCTAATTAGGGCCAGTTCTGTTCTTTTTAGGATGCGTTTGGTGGCTGCTCTGTTGGTGTGGAATTTCAATTGGAAGCTTGTGGGAATTAAATTTTGATCTCGGCAGTTGCATAGGAATGCAAGGTCACATAAAATGGAGGCTCTTTGGACTTCAAGTTTTTCATAAGTCCTGGTCAGATGGTGGGTTTCCTCCCCGTAGAGGTGCAATATTTGTTTTCTGAGGTTCTCGCGGGTATTTATATGTAGATCTTTGGTTGTTCGGGTTTTCTCCCGCGTAAGATTCAAAGTATCTAGGCAACGTTTCGATGAAGTCTCATTCATCATCTTCAGGCTTCTGTCTCCGGCTCTGTGCTTCTCAGAGTAATGGAGATTGCAGCTGCTTCCTCCTTTTAACTGCCAGTGGGGGTGGGACTTGATTGGGTGGGGGCTTGGCTGTGTTCTGATTGGGTGGAGGCGTGTTCTGTTCAGGTGGGGGCTTGGTTGTGCTCAGGTTAGTCTTAGTTGCTGGGGAATTTGAGCTGGAGAGTTGTGATCTTGCTGTTTGGCTTCTAGTTCGTGGTCCTGCTGCATCTTCATAGTGGGTGTCGGTTTGCTTCATGTATGGCTCGGAGGGGTTTGAAGTGGGTAGTGATGCAGCTGCAGTGCAGCTTCTGGTCCATGGTCGTTTCTCATTTTCTGAATGGGTGGGAGTCTGTTTTCTACATAGAAGTGTGGTGGTGGCATCTTGTGTGGCTCTCATGGGTGTGGGTCCGGTGTATACAAAAGATCCAATGGCTCTTGGTATACAAAAGATCCAATGGCTCCCTAGGACACACCATCTACCAGAAGAAAACACATACTAACCGCTATCTACATGCACTCTCACACCACCACCCAGCACAGATCAATTCCGTAGCCAAGACACTCATCTCCAGAACAAAATGCTTAGCCGATGAACAACACCAAAAAACCGAACTACACACTCTCACCAACGTACTCACAGCCAATGGATTCCAAAGAAAGAAGATTACCCACCTAATCCAAAAAGAAACCCCAACCAAAATCCAAGACAGAGAACAAGAAAACGGCAAAGCCCTCCTCCCATATATAAAAGGCACTACAGACAAAATCAGCAAGATCCTCCAAAAACACAACATCAAAACAGCATTCTGCACAAACAGAAAAATATCCACCATCCTAAGAAACCCCAAAGACAAAATCGAATTAGAAAACCAAGGAGTATACGAAATCCCCTGCACTGCCTGCCCTACCACATACATTGGACAAACTAACAGAAGAATAAGTGCACGCATTGAAGAACATAAGAACTCAATCAAAAAGAAGAAACGACCTCTTCCCTGGTCCAACACCTCAAAGCCACAGGACATGAAATTGATTTTAAAAATACCAGAACTATCGCCAAAACCGAACACTTCAACAGCAGAATAATCAGAGAAGCCATAGAGATAGAAAAACGCCCACACAGCATGAACAAACGAGATGACACCTCCCGCCTTCCAGCCATTTGGAAACCCGCCCTCATGAACAGACGAGTACCTAACATGAAGAAGGACACCGGACCCACACCCATGAGAGCCACACAAGATGCCACCACCACACTTCTATGTAGAAAACAGACTCCCACCCATTCAGAAAATGAGAAACGACCATGGACCAGAAGCTGCACTGCAGCTGCATCACTACCCACTTCAAACCCCTCCGAGCCATACATGAAGCAAACCGACACCCACTATGAAGATGCAGCAGGACCACGAACTAGAAGCCAAACAGCAAGATCACAACTCTCCAGCTCAAATTCCCCAGCAACTAAGACTAACCTGAGCACAACCAAGCCCCCACCTGAACAGAACACGCCTCCACCCAATCAGAACACAGCCAAGCCCCCACCCAATCAAGTCCCACCCCACTGGCAGTTAAAAGGAGGAAGCAGCTGCAATCTCCATTACTCTGAGAAGCACAGAGCCGGAGACAGAAGCCTGAAGATGATGAATGAGACTTCATCGAAACGTTGCCTAGATACTTTGAATCTTACGCGGGAGAAAACCCGAACAACCAAAGATCTACATATAAATA
Organism: Pseudonaja textilis; assembly: GCF_049901715.1. Lineage (NCBI taxonomy): Eukaryota > Metazoa > Chordata > Lepidosauria > Squamata > Elapidae > Pseudonaja > Pseudonaja textilis. The sequence continues at coordinate 13,576,066 of NC_141994.1, read as the reverse complement.
CCCCGAGAACCTCAGAAAACATATATATATATATATATATATATATATATATATATATATATATATATATATATATATATATATATATATATATATATATATATATATTGCCTCACACTTGAAGGTTATAGCTCTCATAGGGATTTGGCAGTCAGTTTCAACAGAAGAAAGATTTCCACTAACATTAGTGTCTAACATGTCAATTTGCAAATTATTTCTGTAGATTAGACTAGTTACATTACAAGGTCACCCTTTTAATTATAAATCAAGGAAGACATGAAGATATATTATTATCCAATCAATTGCCACAATGAAATTATCACAAATAATTTGCCATGGGTGAATAGGCGGATAAATAAATAAATAAATAAATAAATACACAAATAAATAAATAGAAGATGAATACATTGTGTGGCATCATCAAATATTCAGTGATCAAAGAGCAAGCAAATATGACAAGAATTCATGCTTGAAATATGGGAGACTTTGTCCTTTTTACAAAGCATGAACAGAGCAACTTTCTGCAATACTTTAAAACAGCTAAATCTATTCCAATGTTCACATCCTGCCCTCTAGTTGCCATGCAATCTGAAGAAAAGACTTGGTTGCTTCAAAGGGCTACAGATATGCATGATCCAGCCTGAAGAGGACAGCTTTTAAAATTAAATCTGATGAAATCTCCCATTTTATTATTAAATTTAAGCAAATTTGTAGACAACATATCTGGAATAAAAGTTCATAAGGTTTCATATGGAATCAATATTAGACAGGGTGCAATGTTTTTTTTCACGTTATTGAAGCAAAAGACTAGTAAGTATGTTATCTGTGCTACAAGTTGGAGATAAAAAACCAAGATGCTGAAAGTGGAGGTGGGATTTCCTTCTTTCTAAATCAGAAATTGGCAATCTTTTTTCTGCACCAGCTGCCTTCATACAATCTTGACTGACTAGGCTTAGATAAAAATGGCCGTAACATCATACAGTCTCACATGAGAATGTCAAAATCTCACCATGCACAAATATCAAAACTCTTGTGAGGTTTAATTAAAACAAAAACAAAAAAAACCCACACTTTTGATGATTTATGGGGACCGCTGATGTAGAAGATGTGACTTACATTCTGACTCAGTTGCTGTGATTTGCCTCCCTAAGACCCCATTGTTGATAGACATACACTTTAAAAATGTAAACTCTTTCTGTCAGGTATGTTTGGATTCTCAGTGCCATTGTCTCATCTTAAAGCTTTTTTTTTAAAAAAAATCACGCTTACAGCATTTTAATAGTAAGCCACACAGAGTCACTTAGCAAGGTGAGATGAGCAGTATATGAAATAAAGAAATGATTGAATGAACAAATGAATGAATGAACAAACAAATGAACGAATGAATAAATAAATGAATGAATAAATAAATAAATAAAGTGCCCTACTTGTCACAGAATATGGACTGTCGTGCACTTTATCCAAGTCTCTGTTCATGAATTGATTTTACATGAACATCTATATCTTAAGTCTTAGTTCTTATTTTGTTTCCTAACCCTTGGAAGCTGGGTTTCTTGTCTTGACCTTTTAACCAAGTTTGTACTAATCCCCTTTTGAAGAACGGTCATCACTTTTTAGCTGGGATGGGTAGACCTGTAGAAAGTTGGTTTTCTGAAAGCTTAAGAGTTCGCTGTAAAGGATCTTGAGCAAAATTCCATCTGTTCTGTGAAAAAGCATCCAATTATCTATGGCTAGCAACAAATTATTAATAAAGAAAGAGAAAACCAGAATGAAACAGTAATGGGAGTGCTGAAAAAGCTTTTAAAAAACACTTAGAATTCATAGCCTTCACTCATCCCTTTTCTGTTTTGTACTTTTCACGTCTTTGTTTAAAAGGCAATTACCCACTTACCGCTCCTAGCTAATTTTTATATTGCTGCTTGTATTGGGTTACACATTTCCCAGTTCTCTTCTTTCACTATAATTTCTTTGTTCATTAAGCGAACATCCTTTTAAAATGTAATTATCTGCATTCTCTGGCTTTTCAGTGAGTCTGTAGCATGTACTTGACTTAATAGACTGTTTTATTATGTTAACACATTATGTTTTCCTTTATCTAAACTGATTGGTTATATACTGTACAGCTCTACAGAAAATCCAAAGCCATCAGTGAATTTTCATATTTGTCTTGCCAACTTCCTTCAGTCACTATTGCATGCGATATTGAGCGTGGCAGAATTGTCTTCTGCAGGCAGCTCAGGCGCTCGCCAGTAATTTATATCCTCAACCCAACATCTGCCACCCTCTCCACTTCTCATATTTCTGAAGAACAGGATGCCACTGATATCACTTAAGATGCTGCTTGTCCCCAGATTTACTGCAGACTCAAAAATAGAGGTGACCTGCGGGCCAGATGCATCACGCCCAGGCCACGCCCACCCAGCTCCGCAAAGGCAAAAAATGTCACAATATGTCACGCCACGTCATGTGATGGGATCGAGTTTGACACACATGCTCTAAAACGGGGTGTCAAACTCAAAGCCATTGGGCCACATCTGGCCTGCGGGGTGCTTAAATCTGGCCCATGGGGCCAGCCTGAAAATAGCAAAGGACTGGCCTGCAGTGCCTCTGGCAGCCAAAATGGGGCATGGCGGGTGGGGGGCCACACACATCCCCCATGCCCCATTTTCCACCTGGATGGCCTCCTGCAGCACTATGCTGGCCAAAACAGGGTGCAGGGGAGCTGTGTGAGGTTCCCCATTTTGGTCAGCAGGGGTGCATCTGTTTCATGCCCCCCGCCAGGCAGTGGAGGAGAACTTGAGTGCTGATCTAGCCCTCAAAGAAATCCAGTTTGACACCCCTGCTCTAAAAGAACAAGAGTTGGAAGACAATAAAGCTCAGGAAAACTTTGATGCAGTATCTATCACCAATGATGCATGTTGGCTTTTATCGAGGAGTTAGGTATGAATGTCCATAAATGAAATGCTGTTGAGATCAGATGGATTAGAATTTTAATGGACATATAGTACATCTTGGAAAAACCAAGCAAGGTGGTTTGTACATGGAGGTTTGTACATGTCTATTGAGAAGTGCTGAATTGTGGACTAGGAACTCAGAAATGTTTTTTTAAATCAGCTTTGAATAAGGTAAGCCAAATCGCTTCCTTATTGTTGCCAAGAAGTACATGGATGTGCTTTCACATATCCATCAAGAGCTGAACTCAACTTGATTTCAATCTTTGTTTTCATCAGAGCTTTCATTTATCTCTGGGTTCTGAGATCTTTTCTCCTAGGGATGGTTTTCAGAACATAGTTTAAGAATAACTCATTTAGGCGAATCATGCTGTTTCATTTAATGGATTTTTTTAACAACAAAATGTGTTGCTATATATTTTATGCAAATACACCACCCTTTCATTCAGGATTCCTTTAAAAAGTAGCTTGAATGTTGATACCATAATACATTGGAATTATTTAATTATTAATCAACTAGAAGCAAGACAATAACCAAAAGGGGAGAAGAAGAGGAGGAGGAGGAGGAGGAGGAGGAGAAATTTGCAACTCTTAAATGAATAGTCAAACTGATCCTAGGCAGCCTTGTTTAATAATTGCAGGTCACATTAACTTTAGAAATTGCTTGTTCTTTGAACTAAATTGCAGCAAAATACAATTTTCATTAATTGCTATTTCATAAATGATTTCTAGAATTCAGCATTCTGTAGGAAATGAATCAATCTGATCATGTTGACAATAAGGTAAAAAAACCTGATATTCTGAACTGTGTTTTCCACCAACATAGAAATTAGCTGAACATGGTGAAGTCTCAATTAATCTTATGAATCACTTGCAACAC